>NC_143396.1:50984958-51609958 GCF_052110815.1 Crocodylus siamensis | reverse complement strand
TGATACTTGTGTGTAAATTGATAATACTGGTGTGTATGTTGAGTACCTGGTGTGCATGGTGGAGACAATATAGAAAGGTAGAGTGCTTTTAAAGACTGAAAATGAATATATAGTGTAGGCATACCTGTAATTGATGTAGATGTGCACCAGTACAAGGATTATGGCACGTGAGAACTGCTGTCATTTCTCAATCTGAAATGGACCTCCAAGCCATTCTTAATGTATTCTCAGAAGTCTATTGGCGTAACTCTAAACATCAGGAAAACGCAAGTCCTTTACCAACCTGTTCCAAATGGAGAACCAACCCCCCTCTCCACTGAAATCAACAGAGAATTGCTGGAGAACGTGGATCACTTTGCCTATCATGGAAGCCATCTTTCATCAAAGGCAGACATCGCCAGAGCCAGGAAGTCTGCAGGGACCCCAGCAAGATGAATATCCAAATGCCTTTTGAATGAGTCCAGAGTAGATGCTTGTACCACCACTGGGGGGAGTCTGTTCCAGCTCTTGGATACTTAGACTATAAAGTTTTTCCTTATATCAAGTCTGAATCAGCCTTCTAGAAGTTTGTGGCCATTAGACCTATTTTTCCCTTGGGAAGCCCTGGTGAACAAGTGTTCTCCCAGATCTTGATGCACCCCCCCTTACATATTTATAGGCTGCCACCAAGTCCCCCCTTGAGCCTTCTCTTCACCAGGCTAAAGAGTTCCATCTCCCTCAGCTTCTCCTCATAAGGCTTACACTCTTGGCCCTTGATCATACATGTAGCTCTCCTCTGGACTCTGAAAAGCTCCAACTAAGCTCTTGGTTTATCAAGTCATTGTCATTCCAACTCTGCTGTATGGCTCGGAAACTTGGACCACATACAGAAGAGATCTTAAGAGCTTGGAAAAGTACCACCACTGATGCCTTCACAAGATCCTTCAGACTAGCTGGGAGGATAGATGCACAAACATCAGCATCTTGGCTGACGCAAATTCCAACAGCATTGAAGCTATGATCATCCAAAACCAACTTTGCTGGGTAGTTCATATTGTTCACATGCCTAACTCCCGCCTTCCAAAGAGAAGCTTTTTCTCAGCTGAAAAAAGGTCAGCAAAGAAGTGGAGGGCAAAGAAAGCGTTTTAAAGACACCCTGAAAACAAACATGTAGAGATGTAACATCAACATCAACACTTGGGAGACCCTTGCTCAGGACCAACCAAAATGGAGGAAGGCTCTTTGGGAGGGACCTCAACACTCTGAAACAGCTTGTCAACAGGCAGAAGAGGAAAAGAGGAACAGGCAAAAAGAACATCAGAACATCCAACGTAGCAACCATGCCCATCCCTCCTTGAAACACCTGTCGTCACTGAGACAAGACATGTGGATCTAGAATTGGGCTATGGAGCCACCTCTGGACTCACTATTAAGATCCTTGGAAGACAAGTTTACTCATTCACAAGTGATCACCCATTATCATTGCAAATGAGAACTGCATGTTAGGAGAGACACAAGCCTTGAGGATAGCGCTGCCCCGTAACACTCTCTGCCAAATGCTGCCACATTTGGGCATTCAGCAAGGAGAGTCTACCCCGCTCCCTCGGGCAGAGGGAATGAGGCTGAAGCTTGCTGGAGAGAGACAACCAGGATGGAGGACAGCCTGAGTCATCACAGGTGCAGCTGATTCCCCACCTGGGTCAGAGCTGTGCAAATCAGGGACACAGGTACCCAGGGAGAGTGTGGAGGGGCTGGTAGACTAGCTGGAAGAAGCTGCCAGGTTAGAGATCTGAGGAGGTAAGTCTCGTGCTTGGGCTGAAAAGGCTGGTACTGCAGGAACAGAGACCTGCTGGTGGAGGGGCTTGCTGGAGAGACAGCCCAGAGGGTGGAACAAGCTGTAAAAATCCCAAACTTGCATGGGTGTGCCTGTGGGGACACCTAACCCTATAAAGTTTGCAGAGGGTATATTACAGGATACACCCCCTACCTCTGCCTAACCCAGAACTGATCAGAAGGACTTACAAAAAGCAATGAAGTTGCAGTGGGAGACGTACCTAAAGCCCTTCGGACAAGGGTGACAGGATTAGGGCAACTCCCCTAGTCTCGTTTGCATCAAAGATGGGATTGGGAGGCACTCCCCTTAGCATTCAGAGCGGAGAACAGAGGTTCAAAGGCAAGGACCGAACTGAATTCTGGGACCAGACAAGCAGGGGAAGACAAGCATGATGGGGAATCTCTGCTCCAGATGTTCATCAACCCACGCCTGCACACACCCAACCCAGCATTTATCAGACCAGTTCTAGTGCTGAGTCCTTTATTGGTACCCAAAATACTGAATCTGCCTGATTGTATTGTGAGCTCCCTTGGAGTGACACCATAGCCAGGAATGATCAGTTCCTATTGTCCAGCATAAACAAAACAACTGTGGTATACTCCCTTAAGCCATCATTACCCATAAACAAATCCAGTGTTTTCCCTTAAGCCATTGTTGTTTCCCTACAAGAACCCCTACCCAAACTCAAGTTTCTGTT
The DNA here is from genome assembly GCF_052110815.1 of Crocodylus siamensis. Lineage (NCBI taxonomy): Eukaryota > Metazoa > Chordata > Crocodylia > Crocodylidae > Crocodylus > Crocodylus siamensis. The sequence continues at coordinate 51,607,448 of NC_143396.1, read as the reverse complement.
TTGGTGCTTGGATCCAAAAGTTGCACCCCAGTTCCACTGGGACTTCACATTCTTTTTCTGCATGGAATATCTTCATTGCTCGTGCAGGGGGCTCTGCCTGTCTCAAGCACTCTGGACCCTAAGCTGAGCAGCTTGTATATGAGCTCCAACAAACTCCTGGGTACCTTGACCGGTTCAAGCTTCACTGAGTGGTGAGATCCCAATTCTCTCTCACTCTCTTTAAGCCCACTTTCTAAACCTCAGACTTGATTAAGACTTTCTTCTCTCTCTTACTCCAGGCATGAATGAGACACAGGTGGAAGAAGACAGAAATTCACCACTGTCAGCAGTATTAAAAACCTAAAACACATGACTAGAGTCGATGCCCTTGTTCAAAGATGAACACAAGCCTTCAATGTGATGCTGCGGGTAGTAAAGCGAGCAGAATGCTGGTTGCATCCATAATGCTTCTCAAGCAAATCCCGCGACGTCATTCTCCCCTCGTACTCGGCCTTGGTGAGGCCGCAGCTGGAGTACTGCATTCAGTTCTGGGCTCCACAATTCAAAAAGGATGTGAAAAAGCTTGAGAGAGTCCAGGGAAGAGCCACACACACAATCAGAGGTCAGGAAAACAGACCTTACGATGACAGGCTGAGAGCCATGAGGCTCTTTAGCCTGGAAAAGCGCAGGCTCAGGGGCGATCTGATGTCCACCTATAAGTTTATCAGGGGTGACCATCAGTATCTGGGGGAACGTTTGTTCACCAGAGAGCCCCAAGGGATGAAAAGGTTGAACTGTTATAAACTCCTGCAAGACCGTTTCAGGCTTGACACAAGGAAGAATTTTTTTACTGTTCAAGTCCCCAAGGTCCAGAATAGCCTACCATCGGAGGTGGTTCAAGCACCTACTTTGAATGCCTTCAAGATAAATTTGGATGTTTATCTTGCTGGGATCCTATGAACCCAGCTGACTTCCTGCCCCTGGGACAGGGGGCTGGGCCCGATGATCTTCTGAGGTCCCTTCTAGTCCTAATGTCTATGAAATCTATGAAATCCTTCTAACCTGACTTTTGTGAATCAAACTTGAGCTAGATTTCCCCAAATACCCAACTGAAACCATAGCTGTTTCATTTGTCTCTCCTCATACAGCTATTACTACTAGTAACAGTATGAGTTCTATATACGTGACAATAACTTTTATGGTCAAGCTGGTTGTTATAATCTGTCTCCCAATCTCATTTACTCTTTCTTTTCCTCAACTTCTCAATTTGCTGTGCAGCAATGCTCCTCTTACCTGGGCCAGAGAACCCTGTAACGCCCAAAAATCCTGCAGGGTCTGCTCATCAAGGGGGGTGCTGAGTCTGTGGCGTATGAAGGTATCAGCTTGGAAATGCTGATTGACCCTGTCTGCTCAGACATGCTCTCTTAACCTGTGTGCCTGTGTCTGACTACATTGTATTGTGCCCTGCTCAACTGACTCGTGTGCTGAGTCTGTGGTATATGACCCTGTCAGCTTGGAAGTGCTGACTGATCTGTATGCGTGTGTTCGGCTGATTCTGTGGCTGGAGGAACCCAGCCCTGTTGAAACTAAACCTTGCAGGGTAGCTACCCTGGGGGTGTGGACTTGAAGAAGACAGAGACAGAGCCCTGTATAGAAACACAATTGACACAAGAAGTGCATCGATAGAATTACAGAGAGCCCAGAAAAGTACCTCTAATTAATGAGTGCACCCCAGTGACAGGCAAATCTGGTAACAAAATTGGTGAATGCAGGCAGCATGTGACCCTAATCACAAGGTAATTGTTGAGTAGTTGCTGCAAAGTGGGGAAACTGAGGCACAGACCTGAGCAAGATTTTTCTTTTTTTTCAGACCAAGCTCCCTTAGAGAGGTCCCTCTCTCATTGAGTATTTGGTAACCTCCTGTAACTTTTAAGTTAAGAATCATGCTTAGAATAACTTTAGGACCATGTCATAAGGAATTAAGAGTTGTGCCTTAGAACAGTACTGTGTTATGTTAGAGGTTTAAGTGATTTTGTGAAGGGGGCTTTTGTTAGTGATCATTAGTGTGATAAGGGACATTGAGATGGCTGGAAAAACCCCCTTGTCCTGCTCGCTGGAGACAGGAGAAAACCAGCAGGTTGGAGAGATGGGTAATGAAGAAGAGGAAATGCCCCTGGGAAAGGGGGTGCTTCAAGGGTGCAAATCCCCTGACTGAGGGAGGTCTGAGCTTTGAACAATATTGCACAACCATTAAGCCACATGGTAGTGCAAAGGATGTGGCTGCTGCATTGGCATTATTTTGTGCATGTTTGGAACAGCTGAAATGTTAAAGGGGAGGAAGGAACTAGAGCTTGAGAAAGAGCAGTTACAACAGCATTTGAAACAATGTGAGACAGAGGATTGTGAATTTATAGCAGAAAAACTTAAAATGGTGACTTTACACTTCATTACCTTGAACTTTTATACCATTCAATTTCCCTTTCCCAATCACTCCAGTCCTTCAGCAAAGCTCATTTTATTCCTGTATAATATTCTGATCCTTGTGTTAATGATACCTAACTCTGCAATCAACCAATTCCATCAGTATCCACTTCTCTTTTGTGTTAAAGTCATTAAAACATTTAATAAAATTGTGCCGAAGATCAGTACTCAAGGAACTCCAGTACTAGCTTCCCTCCAACCGTAATAGCTTCTCTTTTTTGCAGAAACATTGTTCCCCCTACTTTTAGTCAGTTGTTTTCCCCACGTCACAATTCTTGTGTAAGCCCCTATTCATCTTCAGCTTTATTAATAATTTCTGATCCATGCACATTGAACAATATTAAAGCCATACAAATTAGATTTGCCATTTTTCCCTTTTTAAAATTATCAGCAAGGCACAATCTTCTTGAAAGTATACAGTGTATACCCCCCACAACCAGCCATATGTGGCTTTCAGAACAAATGGGCAAAGTCAATCATGCAACACCAAATGTTGTTCTATGCTGTCTCTGAAAAGCTCACCTACATTTTGCTTAGAGTTTAAGTAAAAAGAAATAAGTAATTGAATAATCTACTTAAAGTGAAGAAATAAAGGAAGAAAATACAGCAGAGATGGCCTAACCTGGGTAGTTTACTGGAAGGTGAGGTGTAGTCAAGTTAAATGTATGTATGTTGAATAATCATTTGTCCCTTTCAGTGTGGGGAGAAATAATTTGAAAGCCTTTAGTATGTCAATACTGAAATGAAACAAAAAAAATCCTATAGCACTACACATAAAGAATTGTGATACTGATTTCTAAGGAAGTCTGTTTAAACAAGAACCTTTTCTTTTATACCAACTTGCTTGTGGCTCCACTTAAAAATCTTGAATTACCAGTATTTTGAAATGTGTTCCCTCCCTAAAACATATATATTACATTGTTAATGTTCTTTCTTACTCAATAGTTCTACTTGGTGATTTAAAAAAGACGCAACAGATACTCTTTTTATTTCTAACATTAAAACAAACCAGTACATTTAGTATGGGAGAAAAGTGCTTAACTTTTGGCACAGAATACATTCCTCAAACAGGCATTCAGTTCAGCTATGCTACCTATCTCTTTAGTATACCTCAAAAATTATTTAATCAAAGGGGACCCAATTTGTAGGAGTAGTCTGGATGACAAAGACATGTATCCCTTATAGATACTGGGCTTGACTATCAATTGTACTCCAGGGAACAAATTTTTAGGTTGCTGCTACCTTTCACTGGATTTCAGCTATTGTGAAAAGCCTGGATCACATATTTCCAAACATACACCTTTGCTGTTCAAACAAAAGAACTCTAAGCAATCAACCTAAATAAAATCATTTAAAAATTATGTAGCTTTATCTGTAACACTGAAGTGTCAGCATGTAACAGAGAGTCTCCACTTCCCATTTGTAACCTAATCAGGAAACCATATTTGGGATGCCACAAGCTATTTTTTTGTGTGAGAAAAAATTCTAATGTTGAAGAAAACAATGGTCCATGGTACTCTGATCTGACCTGGTGCACACAAGCTGATTTACTAACCTTTCAGACTTCAGATACAAGTGTCTGAAGATCATAACTTTTTGTGATTTCTTGATCTAATAAAAGGTATCATCTCTGAACCAAGAGGTATAGAGTTTTGTATTTCTGAGGATCATGAATGTATTTGCCTTTCCATATAGGAGCAATTTTACCATCTTTGCACTCCCTTATGCATGAAGAAGGGTGTGCGTGCCCAAAAGCTTGCAAACAAAGAATCTGTTTTGCAACTATCTAGCTGGTCTAATAAAAGGCATCACCTCCCCAACAGTTCTGAGGATCAGGAATTAGTTTTCCCTATTTGAAAAAGGTTTGGCCAACTTCTACTGACCCTTTGCAGGGAGAAACTAGGCCTGAAACAACAGGGTAAAAGCTTGTCACCAAGCATGCTCAAGCCTGCAGTGAATTAAGCTTTCCCCAGTTTGCCTGAAAACTGCTTATAAAAAGAACAAGAGAACTAGGGGAGCACCAGATAGCCTGAACTGAGGCTCAGGCCCAGGTAACAGCCTCCCTACAAGCAACCTAATTCCCAAGTCCCGTATGTCTCTATTCCTACTACAACGACCCCGCGCGACACGCTTTGAGGCGGAACCCACGGCACAGGGACAACCCCCACAGCAACACCCTTCCGCGCGCAAGCGCACGCAGTCCTGATCGCCACTACGGCGCATGCGCACTCTTATCAACTACACTCTATACACGCCTGCGCATGCAGCCAAGACCGGCTTTTCTGGCACATGCGCAGCACCGCTGTCGCTTCCCACTTCCGGCGTCTCCCTACTGTTTCCGGGTCACGCGCCCGGTGGAATCACGAAGCTGTTACAGCAGCTGCTGATTTTGTCCTGGTTGTTGGAGTGGTGGCGGCACGGGTTGGCTCCGGCTCCGGCTTCTCGTCGGCCCTGGGGGCATTGCTGGATCTGCAGGAGGTGGAGGTGGGGCCGGGGCCGGGGCCGGGGCTGGGTTGGGCTTTCTCAGGGCGTCCCTCGGCCGCGCTAAGCGTGTTGTTGCCGGTGCCGCGTCTGGAGCCCTTGACCCTCCTGCCCTGCTCTCCGGGCGCCTGTGGGCCGGGAGCTTCCACCCCGGTGTGGGAGGCAGTTGAGCCCCAGGGCTGCAGCCAGCTGAGCCTGGGTCCGTGCTGCCCTCAGTAGCTGGGAAAGGGCTTTGAGAGGCCCCTGTCGCTTAGCCGAGGCTCATGACTGGTAGATGTGCTGCTGTCCCTGGGGCGGGTGTGCCTATCCTGAAGTACAAGCACAGTGTGGCATGTGGCTCCAACTAGCCCTGCCTGTGGCATATGGTGGTAGGGGGGACTGGGAACAGCAGCAGATAGGGTGGGAGACTGCAGCAACCCCTGGTAAGGCACCCCTCTTCACTTGTGGCACCTGCCATAAAGGTGGGATCCCACTGCTGTGAAAGCACATGCAGTGCTTGCTGAGACTGGAGACTGCCAGAAAAGCAGGGAAAGCATGGGGCTGGGGGAGCATTGTATTTTATTTCTGTCAGTGACGTGATGCAATAGGAGAGAATTGTGTAGCACTGGAATGTGGCTGCAGCGCATCTGCCTGCTGCTGCTGCTTGGGGCATAGTAAGGCTAGCTGAAGAGGCAGCACATGGTTTGCTAAGGCACTGTGGGATTGCTGGGGCTATAGGAAGTTTTTAGTAAAGGGAAATTAGTATCAGGCATTTGAATTTGGACCCATTTTATATGATGCCTGTCTGCAGCTCCATTACTCACAACTTGCCTGGGAAGTGAATGAAAGAAGTGGGTAATAAGGAATATAAGCTGCTTTGGTAACAAGCTCTTCATTACCTGTTAAAAGGAACAGGTGTTTGCCTACAAAAGTATGAGGTTCAGTCGCATCATGTTGGCTCCTTTAAAACTGACCACTTAAATTAGCCAAGAGTATCAGTGTCTGCCAGTCACAGGTTGAAACTGGCTTGTCTGAAGTCAGGACATGCTTAATTCAGTTGTCAACCAAAAAAACCTCTAAAGCAGAAGAAAATGTGGCATAGCCTGAAATTTGCATCCTTTTCACAGAATAAAACAGTTTATATCTTCAGACTTTATACTCTTGGACTTTAAGTACACAAGTATAATTACTCTTTCCTGTTGTCTAGATTTTGATTTTTAATCTGTGGACATGGCTTTTGCACATAAATTAATTTGTGGGTTTTTCATATTGTATGAAGAATGAATCTTTAACTACCCCCCACAAATAATGGTTGGTGTTCAAGCCTGAATTGCAGTGGTGTTAAAAAAGCTGAGATATTAAGATCTAGCTATAACTGGAAAACTGCTATGTTGTGATCTGCTAAAAAATTGAATATCCCAGTGTAAGTGTACAAAGGCTTTGACTAGTAAAAACTTGGCTGAAGTACTGGTCTTTCCCTGTAATGAGGCGGGATTTAACTGCTTGTTTTTGCTTAACAATTGACAGAGAAAACAGTAATACAGAGGTGTGTTTTGCCATCTCTTTGTAAATGAAATTCACCCAACATTCAACCTGTTATGGAAAAGGATGATGTTGACATTTTTTAAAACAAAAAGCTTATCAAAGGAAGCTTTTTCCTTAGAGGAGGGTAACTGCTGGTTGTTCACTAGATAACTGCTAGAGAAAATACCAAAACTGCCCCCATTTTTCTGGAGGGATGTATATTAAAGCTTCAGTCCTGCAAACACTCATTGGGTCCCACCAAGTTTAGTAGAAGCACTCATAAAACTACTTGGTATTAAATGGAGCAGACATTTAAGATTCCCAAACTGTATAGGCTCTAGAGCTCTGGGTTTCAAAAGTGATATCTTGTTGTGATCTTTCCAGTTTTGGTCTGAAGAAGGCATTTTAATTAACAAATATAAAAAATAGCTAACACTAAGAATTTCTTTTGTAGGCTGTCTTACTCTTTGAAGTGGTCCAGAATGTTGAAATTTGGTTGAATTGGCCTAGTCAAGACTGCTTACTTTATTCTTGCATTGAGACAATAGTATGGTCTTTGTATTCTCAGTGTTCCATTGTAAGTGTAAATTTGGGGAAGGGTTTTTTTAAGGTCTTGGACCATCTAAGAAGAAACTAAACTAATTCAATTTCAATCTGTATATGTATCATGTGATGCTAACTGCTTCTCACACATTCCACAGATTTAATCCTAACTTCCCCTGTTAGCTGCTTGCCACCAGAATGAGACTTGTAATTCTTGAAGATTATGACCAGGCTAGTGAATGGGCTGCAAAATACATTTGTAACCGTATTATCCAGTTCAAGCCAAGTGAAGGAAAATATTTTACACTTGGTCTACCAACAGGTAAAATGCTCATAATTGAGGGCAAACAGATGTATTTGTTTTGTGCTTAGTCAGCAGCAATCCTTTGCTTGATTGTATAATCAAATGTTATGCAGTACAAAACACAGATATTCCCCAAAATTAGATTCCTCAGATTTATGTGCATATAGCTGCAGTAATGACTGTGCAGAGCCTCTGAGGTGCTCTGGTGGTCTGCACCTTTTATTTTTAAAAGGTGCCATATCTGCAGTCATCTTCCCAGGGTTGATGATATGCTCCAGGTGATGCAGGGGTGGCTTAGCTCAGTTGGCTACAGCATGATGGTAATAGCACCAAGGTTGCAGATTTGATCCTGGTTGGGTTAAATGATCTCTTGAGGTCCCTTCTTACCTTACTTCTCTATGAAAGAGATGTGCCTTTTGGAGTGAAGGCTGCAGTAAACAGCTGAACATCTTGTTCTTAATTGGCAACCTGTTAAAAATCACCTGGATACCAAAATCTTGGTGGTTCTACTGTATTCTTTTAAATACTTCATAGGGAAGTGTTGTTGAAGCTTGACAACATGCTAGTCAGTAACAGTTTTTCAGAATCCTCTCGAAATGTAATAGGTTCTTAAACCTGTTACAGTAGTAGAAGCCAACTTTGGAAGACTTCATACTTTTGCATATGCATCTAAAAATGTGCCTTACTGGCATATGAAGCAAAAGAATAACACAATTATTTAATATAGGGAGTACGCCACTGGGATGCTACAAAAAGCTGATAGAATATCACAAGAACGGAGATCTCTCGTTCAAATACGTAAAGACTTTCAACATGGATGAATATGTCGGTAAGCTCTGAAGTTGCAAATGTTGAGAGGCTCAGTTTATAGTTTAAATGTGGTAGAAAAGATATCTTGTGGTTAAAGCACAAAACTGAGATTTGAGGAGCGTATTTGTCATGGCTTGGTTTTTTGTTTTTTAACTCCCAAGTCAGCTTCTAATTTTCCTCTGCAAAAAAAAAAAAAAATGTGCAACTGACATGGCTGGTAAGGCTAAATTGTCACTGTGTAAGGATTTCAGTCACCTTACAGAATGTGCTGCAGAACAAAGTATTGAGCCTGATTTCCTCCAAGGTCCTTTACAAAACTTGGATATAATGTTATCCACTCCCTGGAATGACTATATCACATCCATGGCAGTTGAGAGAGAGGTCTGTTTTTTACAAGAGAATCATTTAAAACTCTTTATTTCATTTGATTGTTCTGGTGAGAGAGATTTTTTGACATGGTGCATTTCTAATATAAAATATAAATACTATATATGTAAATCCAAGCGTAATTTTGGTTGGTTCAGTTGGCTCACAGTAATCTGAATTTCACTTTAAACCATTTCAGGGCTTCCCAGAAATCATCCTGAGAGTTACCACTCCTATATGTGGAATAATTTCTTTAAGCATATTGATATAGACCCTAATAACGCTCATATCCTGGATGGGAATGCTCTGGACTTGCAAGCAGAGTGTGATGCATTTGAAAAGAAAATTGAAGAGGCTGGGGGAATCGAACTGTTTGTTGGAGGTATGGGGAAATGCTCTAGCAGTGATCAGTTGTGGCTAATAAGTGGACTGAATCCTTCATCGGGACTTTCAGAATTTTTATCTAAGAACTTTTACTTTGAAGCACAGATTTAAGAGTCTTTGATTACTGATATCAAGAATCAGTTTGAATGTGAAGATGCAGAGAGTCCAATTTGTGGTAACTAACAGGTCTAAATAAACTTGAGTTCTAACTGTTGGGTGTGGGGTGGGAGGGAATAAGATATGATTATGAAGAATGGTGAGGCAGTGCAGTGCAGAGGCAGTTCATTGTTTCTGAGATTATTTTAAAGCTTAGAAATGATTGATTCTTTTCTGCTTTGTAAAGGCATTGGTCCAGATGGTCACATTGCTTTCAATGAGCCAGGATCAAGTCTGTCTTCAAGAACAAGGTTAAAAACTTTAGCGATGGACACCATTTTGGCAAATGCTAAGTATTTTGATGGAGATTTATCTAAAGTACCAACTATGGCATTAACAGTCGGTGTGGGTACAGTGATGGATGCTAGAGAAGTAAGAGTTTTAATTCTAAGTACTGCTTTTTAAAAAATTTTATTTGCATGTATTTATATTCAGGACAGTACTATCAAAATTGTCTTTGAAATTTAAGATAAACTGAGAACTGTTTGCTTTTCAGGTAATGATTCTCATAACAGGTGCACACAAAGCTTTTGCCTTGTATAAGGCAATTGAAGAAGGGGTCAATCATATGTGGACAGTTTCTGCTTTCCAGCAGCACCCTCGCACTATCTTCGTATGTGATGAAGATGCTACTTTAGAACTAAGAGTTAAAACTGTGAAATATTTTAAAGGTGAGCACTGAATCAAAATAGAATAGTTGCCTTTGTTTGAATACTCAGTTTAAAAATGAAGTGGTTAAATCCTGGCCCTTCAGTGTAGCATGTATATTAGAAAAAATGGCTACAGTATTTGAAATATGAAACATTGAGCTTTGTAATTTTGAATGTAATACAGTGTTTAAAAAACTTAGCTGTGTTTCTTTCATGCACAAAGAACAGTACAGAATCTGTGATGTTCAAAGAAAATTTGTCAGGGACATGGTCTCTCTCCCTGTTTTAAGTTTATACACTTAGCCATATGCCCCTTCACTTTACTTTAAAAATACTGGAAAGTGAAATTCAGGTTTTTATTGATAAACTTGATACAAGACAGACTTATCCCAAATGGTTAACATTTTTGCTGTAGTGTTTCTCCAACTTGCTTATTTGCCTTATCTGCTTATTGTGCTTAATAAGCTAAAATGTTGGTCCCCAGAAGCTCAACGTGTGACAAAGAGGTTGGAATGACTTAAGGACAGCTTGCCTAATCGGGCATTTGTATAACCGAATATCCACTATTTCATAAATTGTCTTATCCAAGATGTACACGGTTTTACATGCTGCATTTTGATTTATTTCACTGAAAACTACTTTATTGATATTTTATATATTGATCCTTAACTTGCTTCTACTAATTGAATGGCTTTTTAATGTTATGGTGAAAGTTGCTACTTAACAAACTTGTTTCATTTTGATCTATAGCAGATAAACCTGATGAGGCCAGGGAGACAAAGTTGGGAAAATAATGTAGTTAGAAACTAAAGTTGTAGGGATTTGGGGAAGGAAGGGTGGGACTTGGTTTTGTTTTAATTGCAATATTATTTTGTTTGTGTAGGGTCCGCTTGTTACTGTGAGTTAGGCTGGTGGCTTTCTGTCTTTTTAAAATTGCTTCCCGGTCCAGAGATTGATTTGGACACTACCAATTTTAAAAGCAAACCAACATTTGGTACTGACGTATAACCACTGGCTTGATATTTTATACATGGGCATCTCATTGATCTATTCCATCTTTTTATTATGGTTTTGCATTTAAAAAAATCTGTCTTTATCTACTGATCTGTCTTAATTGCTGAGCTACTCTTATTGTGAATGTTTAATCTAAATTTGCCAGAATTACTTCATGAATTGAATATTTTCCCTCCTTCCACTATGCAAAATGTTATGAAGGTTCTTGAATAATGGATTTGTCACCTAACAGACTTACTAATATATAACTAGTAGACTTGTGACACTGATATGACCACTGCTTTGAAGAAGCAAAGGGCTATATGGAAAACTTATTTTGTACCCTTTCATAAACTGAATAGGATATTACTACTAGAATTTTTACTATTGACTGATTTGTAAAATAAGGTTGTGTAAAGTTTTAAATGGGGCCACCATAGAAAGGCAGTAGCAGCCCTAGCCATTTTGGAAACTATACGCCAACTGTGAACTCTTTTCACTACCTAAATGACTTCAAAATGGAATATCCATTTTTCACTATCTCAAAACTTGGTTACTGTGTTCTTGAAATAACCAGTAATAAAAGGAAAATCTCAGGAGGCATGAACTGGGGAGAATCTTTGGCCTGCAGTGCACATGGTTAACATGAGTAGGGAAATCCCTAAAATCTGTTTGACATTTAAGTCTAGGTACAGGCATTCAAAAAGCCCAAAATGGAATTGATCTAGTTTTTCTGGGCTTGTCTACACATTCAATTTAATGTGCTTTAGGTCATGCATGTTAAAATCCATTACCTCCATTGTAAGGTACTAGAAAAATGTGCGTTAGCTAATGCACATTAAAATAGGCTAAAGCATGTTTGTTTTTTTTTTGTGATTTAACATGCATTAAAATAGGCTAATGTACATTTAACGTGCACATGTAGACATGCCCATTGTAAGCACCATAGCTCAGATCATTAGCAAACAGAACACACGTTTGCCCTTTGGGGAGAGGTGAGAGGGAAAATCTTAGACCAGATTCTGCCACTTAAACCTGTGTTTGTGCATCAAACTTCTGTTCTGCTAAGGATATAGACCAGTTTCCAATCACTTCTACTGGTAAAAGTGTAATGCCTGGCCTATGATGGCAGATATAAACTAGAAAAAACCCAAGGTGCTGGTGCTGCATAAAGTGGCTTTTCACATCATTGCTTAGTTATCATTAAAACTGCATAGGGAACTGACTAAAGGAATTGCAGTTACTACAGCAATGTGTAAGTTGGCCTCAATATGTGCATGTATTATGTTTTATATTTATAGACTCTTTAATATAAGACACAGAATGCGCCATGTTACTGAACCAAAGTCAAGGGCCCTAACTTTAATTTCCTTACTGTTCAATTGAAAACACTAATATGAGTTTCTTATGCAGGTGTAACTTTGATGGAGATAGATGAGTTGTATTGTAATAAGGTAATTCTAAACTGGATGAACAATTAAAAAATAACACATACAACAAACATTAGCCAGTGCTATGGTTCACCTCCTTTGGTTCAAGGTAGAATAGTCTTTAACGGTTGTTAACTTTGATAAAAAGCAGCTGAAATTGTGTTGAGGTCAGTCTGGTACTGATGTTGGCAAGCCTGGAAACTTAAGCTGCCATGACAGATGCTGAAAAAATAAGTTATACTCTGAAACACCCCAAAATTGGGTGACCTTCCACTTCCTCTCCCATTGCTCCTTTGAGAAGTGTTAACAAGCTTTGTTTTTGATGTATGACTTGTAACAGCATCTCTAGCTCGTGAATGTCTGTTGAAAAGAGATCTACGGTATAAAACTGAGACACCAATGTCCAACGTATTGAATCTACATGGGGGTTTTTGATCTTTCCAGTCACTCTGGTCTTTTTGTTCTGCAAGCCTCAGGGCATGGGAAGCTTATTAATAGACATCTTCACAAATAGTAATTAGGGCTGCATGAAGCTTTGGTTCCTGATTTGATTCGGTGCCTAAATCCGGCTAGAATTAGGAAACCCTTTTAATCTCTCCAAATTTAATCAAAACCCTCTGAATCAAGGTACCAGGTAATTCGTGAATACTGCAATGGTAAGGTGGGGATGGAGCTCGCGGGGCTCCCCAGCGTGTTCAGTAGCAGACCCAAAAGTGGACCAGGAGCACTTCCGGGTTTGCTGCAGAGCACGCCTCTTCCCCGCCCCCCCAGGACATTCCATCCTCCATCCACCTGAGCATTTGCAGCATTCACGAGCCGCACCTGGTACCTCAAGGTATGTCAAAAAAAACATTTAAAGCTGTGTCTGTGTCTGAATCGCTGATTTGTATCTAATATGGCCCGTTTCACACACCCATAATAGTAATCTTTCATGTCACGATCCAGACCACTTTGGAGCATCATCAGACTAGTATATGATGCAATTCCTGGTCGTCATAAATCATGGAATAAAGGAATTGTGTAGCGCATGTATTGCAGTCAGTTTAACTTCTGTCCCAGAAGAGGAACCAGTGCATCTGTGTACTCCAAAATCCAGTTGAAATTGGAGGCTAAAAACTGATTGGCAGTAATAGTCAACTGCTGGATACAGCTGAAACGTTGAATTTCCTAGTGGTGTCTTGAGTTGGTTTATTCCAGAAATACATAGTATGGATATATCACTTTGGGGCATTTAGGAACTTTCACTGCCCTTTCTGCTTAATCTCTACTTCTACTAACTGCCTGCATAAAATTGGTTTTTCTAAAAGTGCTTTTGAGTAGTCATTCTGCTTTCTCTGCTAATTTAGTGGACTGTTAAATGTATTTACTTGTAGAAAAATAAATGGAGAATGTGTGCTGACTTTTACATTAGCTGCTTTTTCCCCCCTAAGGTTTAATGCATGTGCACAATAAACTTGTGGATCCATTGTACAGTATGAAAGAGAACTGAAGGAGGAATTGAGGAGGAACTTCACATGGGTGAACACACCAACTACTTTTAGGTAGCAGATGAATTTACTGCTATGCAATATACTGAAAACTGGCTAAATTGGGGAATATTAGGTACTGTAATTTTTTTAAGGTCCAATATTTATACAGTCACATTCCGTATCTATGATGATGTGTTTGTACATTTTGCTATAACTTTTTGGTATCTTGAGTTTAGCAAATAAAAATGGAAGTTGCTTGTTATAAGAAATGGCAAATGGAGTACTCTATATAGCACAGCAATGTAATGTGTTGGAGTAAATGGAATCTTGGTTCAAGCATTGTAATCTTAGTTCCAATAGTGCAAAACTACACTCCTCGTTCTAGTTTTTAGAGGCAAAACAATTTTGGCCTCTCCATTGTCAACTGGTATGGACTTGTAAATTGCACGTTTTTTTTACTATGAAATGCTGTTTACATATCTCAAATGCACACTGAGCTTTTGCACTTGGTTGCCTTAAACTTATCTTACTCTAATTGCTCTTGAACATTTCCTAAGTACTACTGCACAAAATTCAGGCAAATGAAAAAAACAAACAAACATGGAAACAGTGCCTAAAAATGCAGCTGCCCCCTTCAAAAACTTTATTTTACAATTTTGTACATACCAGATTTCTGCCCAAGCACTTTTTTTCTTTGTTACATGTTACAAATTAATTTAGCATTTTTCTATGGTTAGTAATTATGAGCTTTGTAAATGAGGAAACATGTTAAGTGGTTTTTTGTTTTTAAGACAAGAATTTAGTTGCTTCAGTGATGTGATAATATAACCTCTTTGCAATTATTTAATGTAATAGTCTACAAAAGGTCATTGTATTAAAACAAGTCTATCTGTTACTGAGCCACTTTGCAGTAGAATAATTATTTTGCATTGTATTGTTATAATTGTTGAACACTCTACGTTCTTGCTCTGAGTAAAGCTTATGTACACAAACTGAAAATGTCTAAACTTTTGTTTTGTTGAACATAAAGGGGGGCTAAAGAGCAGACTAGTTTTCAGTGAGTTGTAGTGAAAGGATACTTTTGTTCTCTTTTAGGTAAGAGGACAGTTAATCTCATCCCAGGCCAGCTCCTCAAAAACATAGTATAAAAATAGCGGTGCGGGCCAGCCTTTTTGCTGGACATACCACTTATTAGCCCCACACTCCTTTCTGAGTGCCATTTCAGTCCCTTTCCCTTACCCAACCTGCTCAGCTTTCTGCTTCCTGCCTTGTGCTCCATAGCTAATCTACATTATCTGCCACGGGGTGGATCTATGCAAGATGTTTACTGCACAATTGACTATTTTAATGGTACAGACCTCTCAGGGTCTACTCATGTGCCCTTATTAGGATACATGAAACTAATAAACTCTGCAGCTTGTACATACAAGTACTATCCTGTTGCAGAGTTCTTGTCAACATCTACATGTGTGCTGTTGCATGCCAGCTGACTGAGGCATGAGAGTGCTTCAGCCCCTGAGCTGCTAGCCAGCTAGCCCCATCACCCTCATGCTCCAACTACCTCCTTCACAGCAGTTTGAGCATGGTCAGAGCAGCCCCAGGCTAGCCCCTGGGCCCCCTCAATGTGCTGCAGTCCAGATTACAACAACATGTAAACCATGTGCCAAGGAGCAATAAACTGCAGAGCAATAAGCTGTAATTTTATTACTACCTTCCATGGCATGTGTAAATGCACACACTGTGTACCTGTCCCCACACAAACCTGCTGTATGTTACACACACGCTGCCTGTCGCAGCAGTGTCACAGGTTAGCAACCCCCAGTATAAAGTAATTATTTAATTAAAGTACTTTGAGGATAAACAGACTTTAAAAATAAAGTAGTCAGTGTTCTTTTTGTGCTCCTTTTCATGCTTTATAAAACATTTGCTTGTGAAAATTACATTCTTGAAAGCTAAATTGAAAGCATTCCTTAACTACAAATGTGTCATACACAGGTAGGTTTATTACTGAATAGCCCTTTAGCAGCAGGCTGCCACTAAGTACAAGTAGGGAAACAGTAAATCTTACCAGTGTCAAAAAAATTAAATGAAACATTACCAGCCTCAAATACAAAGTTAAATTTCTTCTGAAGCCTGAAGCTAAACTTGCAGTAAGTGTATTCTAAAACTAGTAATATGGAAAAATAAGCAAGCTGTAACAAATAGCTATGCAGCTGGTAAGAGCACTACATAATACTTAATTCATTTCCAGAGCATCCTTCCAGGGTGTGTCTACACAAAGCACTTAATGCACAGTAGCCTAATAACACTGTGCAGTAGTATGCCAGGCAAAAACCACATCAATATGCTACTGTACAGTAAGTGTCGCTAAAAAAAAATCATGTGCCAGCATTACTGAACAATAACTCTATAGTTACTGTACATTGTGGTAGTACTTCATTAAGCAAGTTCTAAATTAGATGCTCAGTAACTACTGTACATTAATAAACATGTAGATGTATCCACAGAGACTTAATGGAACCCTTCTAGAATTTTTTTAGTTGAAATTTTTCAGGAGGGAAATAAAAACTAGCTTCTGCATTTCTTGCAGGAATAGCTATTTTCACAGGGCAAAGATTTATATAGGACCACTCTGTTCCTTTTTTTAATTCCACATTCAATCTTAGTTGTCCTCTACATGAACTTGCCTTTGTACTTTGTTCTGAATAACATCAATTACCAGAAACCTGTCTCAAAAAAGGAAGCATCTGTTTAGTGCTGAATTATGTTATAGAATAAGCCCACTTCATTCACTAAGACAATTGTTTTAATATCTTTGATAAGGTCCAACTCCATCCAACCTCTTGGCAATTCTCATCTTTCTTCTTACATTACCCATGTCTGAAATCTTTTTCTGGTTCAGTGATGATCTGGGCTATGTACAAGTGTTACATTTATATTGACCTAAACAAAGTTAGATGGACTTACATGCCTAGTCCTGCAGCCATTCACAGGGCTTTAAGTTGTCCCCAAAAGTGTGCCTGATCTAAATTAGTTTACTTTCAGGAAGTTATCCTTAAAAGTTAGTTCACTTGCTCTCCAAAGGGTTAACCTGAGGTAGCAAATGCCTGTGTTCACAATGCTGCCCTGGGGTTGGAAAAGCCCAACCACTTGCCACCCCCTTAAGCCTGTACTATTCCTGCCCACTAACCCTAATCAGGCTATTTTTAATCTTCCTGAATCAAACAATCAGCCCACCCCCAATTTCTTACTTGAAGGAAGCCACCTAAATTTAAGCTGGGTATAAACATTTGTACATGCATCTCTTCATCAAAGGTAAGCTGCTCTTCAGAAACACCAATCCTGTAGTTTTTTTTTGTAATGAGTATGTTTCCTGATCTATATGTAATATGTTGGAGAACTAACCACTCCAAGAATTAAAAAGATCTGTCTATGTCCAGAACTGACCCTATCCCTCTATTTAATAGCAGAATGTATAGAAGGCCTTAGCTCATGGGTCAGCAATCTATTTAGGCAGAATGTGAAAAACACCTGTAATCTTGACTTGTAATATGCTGGGATGCCAGGGGCGGACAGCATGGGAGCTAAGGGGCCCAATCCCTGTTGTGTGCTAGGGGCTGGGTTTATGCTTCCACATGCCAAGCAAAATGCCTTTGCATGCCACACGCTGGTAGGCATGCCAAGAGTTGCCTACCCCTGCCTTGGATGCTTCTCCCTGTTGCCCAGCTGAAGCAGCCCCTAGCACTGGCAGGTACAGGCTGCTGACTTTTTTTAGGTTCTTCCTAATACAGATAAGGAATAACCTGGCCCTGGTGTCTTTGCTGAAACTGTAATTGGGCTGGACAGAAGAACAGCTGAGCAATACTAACAGGATTTAAGGAACTTGATTGCATGTTCTCTTTATCTATTATTTGAAACACTAAAATTAGAATCCCTCAACTACTTAACCACATCCTGCTGTACTATATGGACTATTAGCTAAAAATAGCAACTTTAGCAAGTAAGTTGGACAATTATTATTTTGAGGTAACTATTCAATACAAGAAGAATAATTTTCTCAATAAGAAAATTACCTTGCTGCAATGACAGTTAATATACTAGAATTCTGTTTTATACAGTTGTATGATGCACTGCCCTGGTTCTTTCAGGCACAAGAAGTTTCCACAAGGTTAGACACAGCTTATTATTCATGGTGTTAGAATGAGTTATTTACTCAAATATTGGAAAGTATAAAATTTTAATCAAAATTATGTGGAAAAATATTTAGTTTTCAGTCATTCAAGTTTAATTTCCTAAGACCGTTTACAAGCATTTGTACATATTATCAAGTAGCACCTGGTAATAAAAAAACTGTAGTTTACAAAAATATATATACATGATTACAATAGTATCTCTGAATATGCAGGTACAACATTTCATATTACAAATCAAATACACCAGATGGAAGTTACACACCAATTCCCCCAGAAGTATTAAAGTATATTATTAGTCTCCAATTATTTGTTAGATTGTCTCTTTAGGACAGTTATAAAGGCATCTTTTGGCACTTCCACATTGCCAATTTTCCTCATCTTCTTCTTTCCCTCTGCTTGTTTCTTTAAAAGCTTCATTTTTCTTGAAATATCTCCACCATACTATTAAAGAGGAAAAAATAGTCTAAAAGTTATACTGTGCTATAATGCAAGTTTTAAAACTGTATTATGAAGTCTACCAGAGTCTCTCTTTTTTAAGTTAGTTTTATTATGTGTTGCTTATTAAGTCCCAATAGTCACCTCTTGGAAGGGAGAAGAGAGTCAGTTTAGGCAGTTCTATAGGTATGCACTATCAGTTTCCCCATCACACAGGTTGATCACATGCTGAATTTGCTCAATAGCTACAAAGACTAAGGGAAAGCAATCTTTACTTCTCTAAACTTATTTCTGGTCTTTTAGAGCCTTAAAAATCTAACAAGTGTTACTTTTTGTATAATTCTAGTCTATAAAGCTAAGCTTTACATCATTCAAACTACATTCTAAATTGATCACTGAAAATCAGTGTAAACCTGTCTATAAACTAGTGTCAGCTTGGGGACTTTCTTATATCACTGACTCGGGTGTGTGGGTGACTGCGTGTCACACACACCCCCCACTGAAAAACAGCCAACTTCTCTGAACTGTATTACAAGTATAGTAAAAGCACCAGGATGCAAAAAGACAATCACCACAATACATTTAGATTTATCTCTCTCCCTTTCCAGAAAGGCTCACAGTGGGTTACAATATGAGCACTCGTGGTGCTCTGGTGAGGTGCCGGAGGACTGGAAGAGGGCCAATGTGGTCCCTATCTTCAAAAAGGGAAAAAAAGAGGACCCAGGAAATTACAGGCCAGTTAGTCTTACCTCAATCCCGGGTAAGCTCTTTGAAAAAATTCTCCTGGCACACATCCAGGAGGGCCTTGCAGGGGAATGCATGCTCAGGGGCAACCAACATGGGTTCATCAGTGGCAGGTCTTGTCAGACCAACCTGGTGGCCTTTTACGATCAGGTCACCAAATCATTAGATGCAGGGGTTGCTGTGGATGTAGTCTTTCTGGACTTCCGGAAGGCTTTCGACACTGTCTCTCACCCTGTCCTCATCAAAAAGCTGGGAGACTGTGGTGTCGATGCCCACACAGTCAAATGGGTCGCCAACTGGTTGGAGGGCCGCACCCAGAAGGTGGTAGTGGATGGGTTCTTCTCGACCTGGAAGGACGTGGGCAGTGGGGTTCCGCAGGGCTCGGTCCTCGGGCCCGCACTGTTCAACATCTTCATCAGTGACTTGGATGAGGGGGTAGAAAGCACCCTGTTCAAGTTTGCTGATGACACTAAGATGTGGGGGGATGTGGGTGCACTAGAAGGGTGCAATAGGCTACAAGCTGACCTTGACAGGTTGCAACGGTGGGCGGATGAGAATAGGATGGGGTTTAACACTGATAAGTGCAAGGTGTTGCACATGGGGAGGAAGAACCGGCACCACACTTACAGGTTGGGGAACTCCCCTCTTGCCAGCACGGAGACGGAAAAGGATCTTGGAGTCGTCATTGACTCCACGATGAACATGGGCCGGCAGTGTGGGGAGGCAGTCAAGAAGGCCAACCGTACCCTGTCATGCATCCACAGATGCATCTCGAGCAGGTCCAGGGAGGTGATCCTCCCCTTCTATGCGGCACTGGTCAGGCCACAGCTGGAGTACTGCGTCCAGTTCTGGGTGCCACACTTCAAGAGGGACGTGGACGATATGGAAAGAGTCCAGAGGAGGGCCACTCGTATGATCAGGGGTCAGCAGGGCAAGCCTTATGAGGAGAGGCTACGGGACCTGAACCTGTTTAGCCTCCACAAGAGAAGGTTAAGGGGGGACCTTGTGGCCTGCTACAAACTGGTCAGGGGGGATCAGCAGGTATTGGGGGAGTCCCTGTTCCCCCGTGCGCTGCCAGGAGTGACCAGGAATAACGGTCACAAGTTGGCGGAGGGTAGGTTTAGATTAGATATTAGGAGGCGCTACTTCACAGTCAGGGCGGCTAGGGCCTGGAACCGGCTTCCAGGGGAAGTGGTGCAGGCTCCTAGCCTGGGGATTTTTAAAAGGAAGTTAGATGAGCACCTTGCCGGGGTCATCTGACCCCGGTGCTCTTTCCTGCCAAGGCAGGGGGTCGGACTTGATGATCTACCTAGGTCCCTTCCAACCCTAGCTACTATGAAACTATCCAAACAATCCACAAGAAAGAAAAACAAGCACAACCTCTTTGGCAGACACGGAAAGAGGCTCAAGGAAGTAGGTAGGTGGATCACATCCCTTTAGTGAAAGGATTTACATTTAAATGTGTTAGGATTTCCCCAACTGAAAAATACCTACACATTTTGCCAGGACATCCTTTCTGTAAGCTTTCAACCTGAAAGAGAAAATACCATATATTTTCTGCATGACTGGACATCTTAGGAAGTCCAGGCCCTCCACGAGGTGCCTTATTCTAACCCTTAAGAACATATGAAACAATACAACACAATCCTCAGATGGTTGGGCATGATTACCCAAATCAGTATCGGATTTAAACTACTCTAGTCCAAACTAAACTTGAAGGTTGCCTTTTAAACTCTGCCCATATTTTTTGGATTTTGCAGTTATTTATTCAAGAGTGTATGTTACGTAACTAAAATGTTATGATCTCTCTCTTTAAAAGCCACATCTTCAACTTTATCAAAGTAAGAGTAGTTTAAAAATGTATAATACTTTCACTAACCAAAAGCCAGCAATTTTTGGGTAGCCAAAAGAGTGTATTATTGCAATGAAGCAAGTTCACCATCTGCTAGATGAGTGAACATCTCAACCAAGGTGTCACAACACCCTAGAGTGCCCTGAGATCCTTTCAGGAGTGCCATGGAACAACCCAGAGATTTCAAACAGGAATCCATTGTTAAAAACATCCTGTCCTGCTGCAGCCTGAGTTCTTTGCAATAGAAATATTGCTATTATTTTTCCGTAGTCAAAGATGTGAAAAACTAAGAGCTGGCATTTACACCAAGGGATACCTTGGGTCTAGAAAAGTTGAGAACCATTTTATTAGAGATGACTAGTTGTTTAAAGGCATGCCGTGATTTCTACTGTTCATAAATTCTTTACATATTAAGAACCACTGGCATGATAACTTTTTTCGCTTGGATCCTCTATTGTCTGCAATTACTTGCCATAATCCAAATCCTAGTGTTTTGCAGCAACCAAAAAACTGAATTGGTATCATACCAAGCAACAATAGTCTGTTTTCAGTGGAGCCGGTTTTGTAGAAATGCCTTTTGTCCAGCCTGCACAGTGTTTCCTATGGAAGCAGCAGCTTGCAAAGGGATGGAAAACAGAAAAGAACTCTCCTGCCACTCATATTTCCAAGGTGCTAGGACCCTTTATTAAATGGAAGTCTAATCAAGGAAATTTTATCAGAGAAAACTATTTTGCTACATCCTAGAAGTAACTCCTTTGCCATCTGCTTCCAACTTAAGCTCCATCCATTAGAAGCATTTTGTTTTTATACACTCATAGTAACAACACTGGATTTTTTTCTTTGACTTTATAAACTTCAAAAGAATACCAGATTCAAAATCTGAAAATCAAGCAATCATTTTACTATGCAAGAAACTGACAGTATATGGGGTATAGATAGACAAAACAATTATACCAAAAAGGAGAGGGTTGGAAATTACCATGTGCCACTGCAGCTGTATCTGGTGTCCAGCCCAATCCCACATCAAGTGGAAACTGCAGTATTTAGGTGTTTCAAAATGCCCCAATTTAGCTTTACTTACTGCAAGATACAGTGAACAAACAGAACAGTTAAAACTGATCAGCTGATATGTTTCTGAGCAGGAAGTCCCCCCACTTTTAATTCAGTATAATGGTTTCATCTGTCTATACCTTATAATAGAAAAAATCTAGGCCACCTTATTTAAGTCTCCCACTGGTTGGAAATGTAAGTGACAACACCTTACCTGTTTCAGGGTGAACAGTGGCTCGGTTATACAACAAAATCTATTTGAACAGAAAATAAAAAAAGTTCTCATCACAAAACTTCACTGAAGTCAGAAAAAGTGCAACTTACGTTTCTCTTGCAATAATTTTCTTGCCAATAACGGCCTGGATGGCAATTTCAAACAACTGTCTAGGAATAGCATCTTTTAAACGTTCACATATGGCTTTACCAACAGCATATGCCTTGTCCCTGAAAAAGAAATATACAAGAGTTTTTAGGGCAAGTACTGCAACCCTAGAAAAAATATTAAAGATAAATATTTCTAACACTTTTATTATAAAGACTTCACACAATCTGCAGTAGAGAAGTTCAAAATATATTGTCAATATATTGCATCTTATTGAATAAGTAGTTCAATATAATTAAACTAATTTCAGTTTAAGACGTCTAATTTAAGAATTCTGGTCCTTTGACATTGACTTTCATATCCTTGGACTCTGTATTAAAGTATACTATAATACTGGAATAATTCAGCTTGAAAGTCTTACCCAGTTTTTGAAGGAAGGGTCTATCTTAAGGAAGATAGTGTTTGACTGATATGGAGGTAAAATCACGTACAAAAGGTAGGATTCGACTAAGGACTGGAAAAAGTAGTCAAATGAATCTGGACACTGCAGCTTCCTTCTGTTTTGAAGAAGCTTGCCTTCTTAATTAAAAAATGCAGAAAATAATATTTGCTTACAGTGCCCAAGTGTATGTTTCCATTTTATAAATATGAACTCTACATATGTTCTCTTTTTCCAGTCTATGATAAACACTCTTCTCACCAAACCTGTTCAATTTCCAAATCACAGTGGATTCAGAAGCTAAAGACCAGTGAAGGGTCGTATGTCAAACCCTATTTTGAAAAGGTAATAGAAAATGATAAATTATGAAAAAAAAAAACTTTATATATCATAGGAACCTGGTAGAAATGCCGTCTTCACTGTGTGTACACTCTTCCAAGTATGGCGTTAACTCAGGAAGACAAAAGCAAATTTACATGGAACTGAAATTATGTGGAACATAGAACTAAGCAATTTCCAGCTGGATTCCTTTAAGAAACCAGTGTCTTATTTTCATCAGACCTTTCCACAATATTATCTGCTCTCTTCAAAGGAGAAAGTTTATCCTTCTCCTTCTCTTGCTTATCCACAGTTACCCTATCTTAACATTTTCTACTTTCTCTGATTAATAATTTGTATCTTTTAAAAATAATAAAAGTATTAAGTACGTGTCAAGTTTTAAAATGCCTCTTTTCTTTTACAGATCATTCTTGAAGCCAGCTGAATGGTGACGTACTCAGTCCTATATTAATGTATGTTACCAGCATCTATAAAACTATTTTTGATTCACTAGCTGAGGCCGTCCAGTTCATCGACTCACTTGTGTACAACAGTTGCAAGTTCCTCAACAGTGTTTCCATTTAAATGAAAATCCATTTTGACAAGGTCTGCTGCCTGGTATCCTGCATCTTCATAATCAAAACTACACAGAGAAAAAGTTTAAAAGTCAGCAACACTTGTGATGAATCCTGTGATCCTGGTGTTAAAAAGTTTGTTTTCTATACCACTTAGTAAAAAGACACTTGGATTTTTGTTAAAATACAGATAGATTCCTTAAATTGTTTTAGTAAATTTCATAGATTTCATAGACATTAGGGCTGGAAGGGACCTCGGAAGATGGAGTCCAGCCCCCTGCCCAAAGGGCAGGAAGTCAGCTGGGGTCATAGGATCCCAGCAAGATAAGCATCCAATTTACTCTTGGATTATAGTTTATAAAGGCCAGATGAAAAACTACTAAGTAATAGGAGAGTATTCTGAGAATTACAATAGTACATTACAAAAATAGTTCTCTCCAGAACTGAAAAAAATCTTATTCCCAAATATTGGCAGGCATCCTTTCTTCCAGCTATTGAGTAGGGTAAGTTGGGACCAGTGGTGCACCCCCTGAGCAGCTGCGATGGGCGGGGGGGGCAGGCACCCTTCCCCCATGAGCACCGGTCAGGACGTGGGAGTGCTGGATGTAGGCCATGGCCACTTCTGGTTGGTAAGCTTTGTCACAGGGACGCCCCCACCCCTGGTCAGACTCCACCCTCCTCCCAGCTGACAAGATCCGCTGTGGGGAACAACCCCGCCCCCCAGGTTGCTGACTGGTCGTTGGGGGGGTGGCGCATGACCCCCCTAAGGTGGCACCAGTCAGCCATGGTTGGAACCATCACCATCTCCACTGGATTCTCTAGGAGCCTACACCAGGACCAAGGGGCTTCTTTCCCTAATCATTCCAGGGGGAAGCTACATAAAGCCCCAGCCTACAGAAGCTATCAGCTGCAGAAGCAGACTATACATCCCAAAGTTATCTGTGGTTAGAATTCTATACCTTAAAACAGGACTTCTGAACCGTTTTTATTTATACTATTTGACTAACTGGTTGCTCCTACTTGATAACATCTCATTCTCTTCAGCTTCTCCCTCCCCTCCTCACCATCAGCTTCCTTCTCTCTCTCTCCATTTCCAAACACCCCCCCGTTCAGTTTTTTACTCCCCAGCCTCTTTTCCTGCGATACTTCTATTTCCATTCTTTTCACCATTTTCTTGCTCCTCTAGCTCAATCATATACAAACAACAAAAAACCAATGCCAATTATAATCCTATTTCCATAAAACAAATTTAAGAAAAGCACAGAAGACTAATCAGCATGAAACACCAAAACAAGCTTATGACCCCGTTATTGTAATTCTCAGAATACTCTCCCACTACTTAGTAGTAGTTTTTCATTTGCCCTTTGTAAACTATAATCTTTTCCAGGGAGAAGATCATGTCATTCTTATGCTATAAAATGACAAACATAATTATGATCATTAAAGAAATAAGTACTGAGGCGAGATCAAAGTATAATGCATCCTAATGCCAAATCTCTTGAGATCAGGTTTCAGACACAAGAGGCAATGAGCTTTCACCAACTTAAATCTCATCTACCAAATAGCATTCCAGTCAGCTGAACTCCCCCTAAGGTACTAATAAGTACCACCACATTGTTATATCTTCCAATATTTAAGATTTTACCTAAAGGAATGCATTTTTATCTCAATGTGCAAAAAGTTATTTGCTTAATTCCCAAAACAAAGTTGAGAACATTTCTTTTCATGTGAGCTTCTGACTAGTTCTAATGAATTACCATTTTTAATTATTTCCTTAAAAATCCATTTTCAGTCATCCCTTTAACACAATAACAATACTCATATAATGCCAGGTCTCATAGTGGAGTACACCACACACTGGAACAATGCTGGCAAGAGAAGAAGATTCTGTAAGACAGTAAATTAGGTTAACTGATACCTAGATTAATTAATTATCACTGATGGTCATACTGTAATCTGTTTACAGCTGGAAATTTTAAAAAGGGCACAGGAAGTGAAACACCAAACTCCATTTGGCCCCTTTCAAAACTCCTTCCTGCATCCCAGAATCAAAATGTAAAGAAACTTCTGTTCTGAATATCCCTTTTCAATGATGATCATAGTGATACCCAGAAATGCATGGAAGCTATTACACTTCCATCCCACTGGGTGTCTCTCCTTACAGCATCTGACGTTTAACTATGGTTATTTCAGAACTGATATATATCAAGAAGACATGAGTGCCAAAGCACCCAAAGGTTCAGTTGGTTCTGTCCCATTTCTGTCTATTAGTTATAGAACCAATGCTCAACCTCCGGCCTGTGGGTCATGTCCAGTCTGCAGAGCCATGTCATCCAGCTCATGCGGCTCCCGACAAGTCCAGAAATTTGGCAGCCAGGAAGCAGTAGAAATATTAATTGCTCCCAGAGATGTGGCAACTAATGCTGCTGCCACTCCCTCACTGCCAAATTTCCAGACCTACGCAGAGCCCCATGGTCTGGATGAAATGGCTTTCCGTGCTTGATTGTGCTGGCACAGTTACACGGTGGCTGGATCTGGCACAGAGAATTGTGCCAGCAGGCCAGATCACACTTGGGACCGACTTTGTGCACATAATCCCAACAGTGAACTGTCCCTGCACTGCTCACCTGGCCCACAGGGCCAGAGCAGTTAAGTACCACTGACTTTGCAAGTATGACCTTGCTTCTTTGCCTTAGCTGATTCAGCAGTAAAAGGTTTAATGCCATTATCCTATTCAAAGGGACAGTCTAAGTCTTGAGTAAAAGGTAGAGCTGTAGTAATATTTTATACTTCAAAAATTCCTATGCTTCTTTTACTATGTAAAATATTCCAAATGGAAATTTACCCAAAGAACCTTGTCTGCCAAATGGAAATAGCAAATATAGTTTCTTTTATATATTTACTAACCAGAATAGCTCCCACATCTCAAAGCTGGCTGAACATTCAACAATTTTTCATGTTCTAGTTTTAGTTTTCCCATAGTTGCATGAAAAACACAAGACATATTTGCTTCAGTCAAAGACCTATTCGTAACTTTAGAATGTTGTCTCATCTGCCATGTTGTATCCCTCCTTGTCGGGTCCCTTCTCTAATCACAGTATTTGTCATCCCATTCTCTATAATTTTTTTAAACTAGAATGTAAGACTTTAAGGCAACACTAGTTATGACATGCATAAAAGACCATTTCTGCATCATTACAAAAAATATTCTTCCCCGATTAAATGTTAGTGTTAAGAGCTGAAAATTTCCTTCCATGCCTTTGAAAATTCTTTCAAATTTTTAACCTCTTCAAAATAAAGGAAGCTTACCTAGCATATCCAGAAGACAAGGATTTTAGAGTGTCATAGAAATCCACAACTACTTCATTCAGTGGGAAGAGATATTTCAGCATAACCCTCTGTTCATCAATATACATTACGTCTTTTTGAACTGCCCTGCGAGCCTACAACATAAGTTTAAACAACAGAAGTTCTCCCCTGCATAAAAAAATGTATAGTTTCCATTTACAGAATCTAATTACTGGGAGGTTGCAGGGGGGTGGACAGGTGGTATGGGGAGACTAAGTACCTTGTTCCCTGCTTGTGCCTACCCCCCTGCTACTGCCCTCCCTGCAGCCTTGCCCCCACTTTCCTTTCTGTTTCATCTCTGTGCCCCCTCCTTTGCCCTTCCCTCTCTTCACCCCACAGCCTATGATCCCCCCTTGCCCCTTCATCCTCTGCTTCCCCCACATCACAGCCTGTTTCCCCCACTCCTTAATTTTGCTCTCTGCTCATTTCCATTCTAGTCTGGGGTGCTGCTGCTGCGGGGTCAGGCTGGGGCCATGCTCGGTGCCCCATGCCACTATGGACAGAGCCTGCCAGCACAGAGTGAGGATAAGGGTGCAAGAGAGCCAAGCAGGCAGGGGAGCAGAGGATGAGTTGGGGGATGGGGAGAAGAGGAATGCCAGGGGGTGCAGAGGTTGCGGCAGAGAGTGGGGCAGGCAGCAGCTACAGCCCCAACCTCAAGTAGGGGCTACAGCCTGAGCCACAGTAGCTGCCTTCCCATCCTCAGACTTAATTCTAAGATGAGAGGCTTCCCTTTCCATCCTCAGCCCTCATCTTAAAATCAAGTAATATGGTATGTTGAGAAACTCCAGCCACGAGCTATGAGATAGCATACATTCTTTTTTCTAGTCATTTGCTTAGGCCCCAAACTAAATAAGCATTATAACATCAAAAACATTAAATATCTGTACTTCACATGAAATAGTGTTGTTTATTCCACCACCTAATACGAGATTTCCAGATGCTTCTTGCCTCATCGCTGAAAATCCTAATATATTTTGCTCCTACCCCTTAATGCACTAAGTTCTGCAAACAGTTTTTAGCATGTGGATCTTACTACTACACCTAGAACCACTGACGTATACATGGGAGTATAGCTCTGCAGATGACTGCAGAATCAATATCTGACCCCCTTATTTCCAGACTACTGATTATACTATATGCTTTGGGCACTAATGTAACAGTATACTGTTCTGTATTATGTAATTTTGTATGTTTCAAAGCATTATGACATTTATGTCTATTGCAACTTTTACTTTTGTCTTTATACTTAATTTAAAAAAAAAAAAAACAAATAAAATTTTCCAATGCAACTAGATGGGGCTGTTCAGGTAAAGAACAAAGTTTTTAAAATGTGCATTTCAGGTGCAACTGATAAAAGCAACACTTTGCAATTTGAGTTTTTGCTAAAATGAGATATTAAACATCATTTTTATCATCCTGATCTGTTCCACATTTGGACAAGGACAGGTGTATCATACCTGCATAGATACTTGTCTGAGTGACAAGAAGCTGCAAGCTTTCCTACGTGAAGCTGCAAGCTTCCCCACAGTTTTTTTGGGACTACTGATACAAAATATGTTTCAAACTACTCCAACAGCTCCCACTAATTTCCCCTATATAAGAAGAATCAAGGAATTAGAACAAACACCTTATTTTACAGAACTCAAAAAACTTTGCTTACTGAGCTCGAACATTATAGGGAATTCTGAAGTCAGAAATGAGGTCATTCACACCTGAGTTTTAACATTTAGGTTTTACTGGAAAAGAATTATTATTTTTTAACATTTCCAAGCTACCCATCACTGTAGCATACAGACACCAGAGGTTATTTAATAATGTGCACACAAAACTAAAGTGATATACAAACCTGACACATAGTTGTTATTTTTCCCATATATTCATAGGGTGTTATGACAGTACCCAAAATAGTTGGCTCCAAATATTCTGAGACAGAATTTTTATCAGGAAACTCAGCAGGGTTGATTATAATAATCTCTTCTTTACCATATGCCTGTAAGAGGAGAAACTGCAGGTTGAGAACTTAAAGCAGCATGTACACACATGTGCGCCTAGCATCTGACAAAGGAGGCTGTTGGCTATGAAAGCTGAACCAGTTCGTCTCTAACGTACCACCTTGCTTTAACTTCTGTCTTTAAAAGGTACTACTAGTAAACTACATTTTCAGAAAAAGGGATGAACTGAATGAAAATACAATAGTATAAGATGGTATAGAGTTGTATTGCGGTTATTTGGATACACACTTGTGAGTAATACTCTTATCCCAAATAGATGCCAAATAATTCTAATACCTCATCACAGATGCCTCACTACAGTGGCAAAGTTATTTAACAGTATATGTCATCTAGATTATGATCCTCAGAGAAGTGAGAAAATGATTTAATTTTTTCTCGGTTCAAATGTATGGGAACAAATACACAACTTAAGTAGTCTTTCAAATCCTTTGATTTCAATACAATTGTTAACATTTATTCATATGATGTTTCTGTCAAAGGAGCAGCTGAAACAAAAGACAGAAAAAATACTTTAAAGAACCTTTCCAGTTTTCATTATGAAAATGTACATACCTGCAGACAGTTCATTAGGAATATCAATGGCAAGAAATGATGTTACAGAATAATCACATTAAAATGAACTGTAGGCCGCACCATGAGATCCCTTTGCCTTATCCACAGTATCCAGTAACCATCTGAAAGAGACCCCTCTCACCATACACGGTCTACATTTTGCAACAAATGCTGGATTTATTCTCATAAAAATCTATTTAAATACTAACTTAATCATGGAAAGCATGGACAGAATTGGCAGAGATCATCTAGTCCATCCCCCCGCCCCAAAAGCAGCATCTATCATTCCGGGCAAATTTATCTAACTTGCTCTTAAAAATCACCAATGGGCGAGACTGCACAGCATTGACACTTGACAGCTGGGGTTCTGGACTCAGCATTACATATAAGAATTGTTTCTGATTTTAATAGTGAGATGATAACCACTAAAAACAATTCAACATTTAAGTAGCAGGGAAAAAGTAGTGTGATAAATCGGCAGCATGATAATTAGAGGAATGCTAGGTTTTGCCTTAGTAAGCCTATAAATGAATAACATGTTTTGAAGCTATCCAAAAATATAGACATTACATTTTGAAATCTTAGAATCCTACAAAATTTTGGAAGGCACTGAAACTTACCACACACAAATAATTCTAACACTTCGGGAATGTTGTTCTACCATTGGTCTTACAGTTGTAGACCTTCCCACCACTGTAATTTTAATTCCCATAATGCTCATTTGGAAGTGTATTTTCTATATTCTTCATAATTACATTACTAGAAACCTTAGATGTTGAACATCTGGTAAGATGTGCTGAAAAATTACTTAGCCTCACAAGTATATGTTAGTTTTAAATTAAAATCAACGGACGTTTTTAGTTCTACACCGTTTACTGTTCATGAAATAACTGAATGCATGAACAGCTGAAAGAATTCAGTCTTATTCCTAACTGTTTTCCAAAACAAATAATTTCTCTCTCATCAAAATCAAAATTATACAGAAGAAACATAAGATGCTATATTAGTTCAATTCAAATGTTTGTTATTAAAGTTTTTGGGAAAAGAAAAACATAGGAAAGACCAAAATATGGGATTTCTTAGTAGACATGCAATAAAGATATATTTACATAGAAAACTATTATTTAGGTTAAAAAATTCCAAACAGAAGTAGAAAGCACTAAAATTAAAGGTGCCTCTGTAAATTTAATTCTTCCCTTTTATATGTGCGCATTATGATACAGTCCAGGTCATATATATAGGGTTTGACAAAATTTGCTTTTTTTAAAAAAAAAAAATTTTTGACAGGTAATATAAATTTATCATTTTTAAGCATTTATTTTAATTTTATTGATTTGAATTTTCAGGAGTGTGTGAAATTAGGAATGTGGGGGGGCAACAATTTTTTAATGATAAACATAGCTACTATAGGGCTGCCAGCAGCAGAGCTGCCATCAGTCCTGGCTCTGCAAGCCCTTAGCTCCATCATCCATGTTGTCACTTCCTAGTCTTTTGTTCCCAGTCCCCTGGGATTTCTAGGGGTTGCAGTGCAAATTACAGTCAGTACAGTTCTGTTACATTGCTCCCCCTGCTGTCACACACTTCATCATCCATCATTTTTCCTACCTCTTTTCTATACATTTCAGTTATTAACAATGGAAATATTTTTGTCAGTCTGTGTGCGTGAAGCAAAAAATCAGTGTTTATCAACGTTTACTGATAAAAATCAAATCCTGCCAAGCCTAGTCATACGGTGATGTTTTCAAAACAGTTACATACACATGGCTAGCTACATTTCAGACAAAAGCACTGAGTCTTTCAATTTCATAGATTCTTAGCATGCTGAATTAGCCTGAGATGCAGCTTCCCATATTAGAGATCTGGGTGCGACTCCCAATTTGCCTTCCCTCTTAATGGGCCAGGATACATCAACAAGGGTTTAAACAAAGAATACTAGTTAGTAAAAGAAGTGAGACCTGAACCCCTGGTCTCCTTGATTCCCACCAGCAAGAAACAAAAGATAATGGGGAATCTACGTTATCTGAATCCTATCCAGAAATGCTCTGTGGCATACATGCATGTATTGCAGCTACAAGAGAAGGCTGAGGGGGGGATCTAGTGGCCGTTTACAAACTGGTCAGAGGGGACCAGCAGGCACTGGGGGAGTCCTTGTTTCCCCCAAGCGCTACCAGGAGTGACAAGAAATAATGGTCACAAGCTGGCAGAGGGTAGATTCAGGCTAGACATCAGGAGGCGCTACTTCACTGTCAGGGCGGCTAGGATATGGAACCAACTTCCAAGAGAAGTGGTGCTGGCTCCTACCCTGGGGGTCTTTAAAAGGAGGCTAGATGTACACCTTGCTGGGGTCGTTCGACCCCAGTACTCTTTCCTGCCATGGCAGGGGGTCGGACTTGATAATTTGCTCAGGTCCCTTCCAACCCTACTAACTATGAAACTATGAACTGGCATCCAAAATTCTCGCTGCAGATCCCTTTAGGTTGCTAGGCACATGCACCTACATACATGCGCACAAGCCCCAAAATGGGTACTACAAGGAAGGAAATGTAAAGGTAAACCACTGACAAGGATATGATGATCAAATAAACTTTCACTTTGGCCAAATGAGAAACAAGACTTATGCCAACTAGCCCCTTCACTGACCTGCACATTGCTGCACTGCAGTAACTATAACCTAACTACACTTTTCTCATTCTTCTGCACCCAACACTTACATGTTTTAAATAATTCATTATTATTTCTGGAAGTTGTGAGTGGTCAGAATCCTAGTCAACTAAGCACTGGTTACATCTCAGCTGCCACCTGTTTTGGCACTGTATTTAAGAAGTATACAAAACACCTAAGCACAGTCTAAAAGTAATTGAAGGAGTTAGAAGGCAAGCTATCTGAGAAAAGGTTGTAGAAACTAGGTATGTTTACTTTGACAAACGGCGATTAAGGGGAATGATGGCAATTTTAAAATATTTCAAAGGCAATCATAAACAAGAGGGAGAAAAATTGTTCTCTTGTCACAGAGAGCAGAACACAAGGCAAAAATATAAATTACAGGAAAAGATTAAATCTCAGGGAAAGAAAAAAACCTTCCCAACTGTAAGAACCACAGTGCAATGAAACAAAATGCTCATGGAAGCTGTGAAATCTCTTTCACTGGACGTTTTCAAAGAACGATAGGATAAGCTTTGTAGTAAGCATCACTGTCCTACCTAAAGAGATCTGCAGCAAAAATTGTGACTGTCAGTTCCACTGGCACAATACTTGCGTATGTGCCACAGAGCATTTCTGGATAAGATTCAGCTATGTGGTAAGCACCATGGTCTGGGATGCTTTACAACGGTGCTTACTACATATGTGCAGAGGATTGGACTAAATGATCCTTAAGGTCCCTTTCCTACGATCAGAGCTGACCTGAGCAGGGTGTAGGGCCCAGGGCAAAATCGGCCCTTGCAGGGCCCTGCCCCTGCTCCAATCCAGGCCCCAGACCTGAAGAAGCTTGGGGGGGGGGGCGTGAATGAGGGGTGCAAAGCCTCCGCTCCACCCAGCTCCGCACCATTGCTGTTCTGTCCTGCTCTGCGGGCCCCTCAAAGTACAGGGCCCGGGGTGGTTGTCCTGATTCATGACCCCCTAGGAACAGCCCTGCCTATGATTTTATGAGTGTATGGTTTGGCAGAGAGCAAATAAAAATGGTGATGAATGACTGGCATCCACTATAACAGAACTAAGGTTGTAGCATGTGCTTGCCATGTACAGTAACAGTGATATAAGCAAAATGTATTTGAAAATGGAATATACTGTTTGGTGACTTCATGTTATGGTTCCTTGTTTTTGTGGGTTTGTATCAGACATCTTGTCTATATAGGAACCCTAACTTCTTCCAAATGAAAAGTTAAGCAATTAGTCACCTTTATTTAAAGGTTTAATAACAATACATCATAGAAAAAGGGATATAGAAAAAGGGGACCAGGAGGGATGAAAGATGTATTTGTCAGCAGATACTTGCCATCCCCAATACAGAATTACAGTAATCATTATGTTATTGTTAGGGACCTACCAAAACAGTGATTTTGCAAATGTGAAATCCAGCATTACCTGCAAAAAACAAAAAAAAACCAGGCAAGGCCTGCAAAATCCCCACACACAAAAAACTTAATTAAAATAAAATGCTTGATTTCCAGAGGAAGCCTACAGTTCTCATGCTGTTGCGACCCAGACGCACAGCAACCTGCCAAGGGGGGTGGTTAGAAGCGGGGAGGGGGCTGCTGGCACAAAGGGGAGGCCAACATGACTACTGCCCCTGCCTGCCCCTCACCACTGACTGGCTGAGAGGGTTGCCTGTCATGTGGCTCTGCCCCTCTCCACCAATCAGGCATGACTGGGCAAGAGGCAGGGCTGTATGAAGGACAGCCCTTAAAACCAATCAGTGATGAGGGGCACGGCCATCAGATCCCCTCAGCCAGAGGCAT
The DNA here is from genome assembly GCF_052110815.1 of Crocodylus siamensis. Lineage (NCBI taxonomy): Eukaryota > Metazoa > Chordata > Crocodylia > Crocodylidae > Crocodylus > Crocodylus siamensis. Next base: position 51,573,602 of record NC_143396.1, on the reverse strand, counting down.
GGGGGAGGCCCCAGCATGATCACCCCACAAAAATGGTGGCCAGCCCCACAATCTCCCAGTGAAATCAGCTGGCCACCTTAAGTTAGGTAGTCCCCTATTTATCACCTGGAAATGACAACATTTTCAGTGAGTAATTTAGCCAAATCTGCGTATTTACAGGGATCCAGGAGAAAGCACTCCTCTTGTTCTCAGTTCTGCAAGCACTGGAGACATGAGAACAGTGGTTCAGAACCACTCAGAGCACCCTCCCCCCCCCCACAACTTTTGTAAATTAAACCGTGCCCCATTTCAATAATGAAAGTATGTATTGCAGTGTTTACCCTCCTTGCAGAGGGCCTAGGCATTGGGGGGTGGAGAAGCAAACAGGCAAGGACAGCTGTTTCCCTCTCTATACCTTCTGCATCGCCCCTCAAAGAATCTCCAGGCAACCCCTCATTGAGAATCACTCAAGTTTCTTGGGAGGAAAGTGGCCTTAAATGGAAAGTGGAAAAAGTCTAACCACTAGGGATTCGACTGTTTCTTAAAAACGGTTCATTTCAAGCTCCAATAAATAACTATTATGGTACCTTTATCAGTTTCGCTGAGGAAAGAACAGCTTTATATGGAACAGTCGGTGCAGTCAAAATGACAGATGCATTATATTCTTGCTCTAAGCGCTGGTTAAAAACTTCCATATGTAGGAGACCAAGGAACCCCAACCTGAAAAAAAATATTACTAAATGTGTGTACTGTATTACTTATTATGAAGGTAGTGTTAGGGACTAACTAACTGAGTCAGTACCCTTAAGTGCAATAAAGACAACCCAGATAAAGTGAAACCTCCATTGTTCAAGAAAAGTCATATTGAACAAGGATTGCTAAGCTGGACAAACGTGCTGCACACAAATGTAGAGTAGGAATATATCAAACACTTTAAATTTTAAATCATAGAACCAAACTGAAAGTTCCCAGAAATAACAGACTAATGCCATTTTTATCAATCATTTACACTTTTTAATGCTCTTTTATAAAATAGTTCCTAAAGTTAAAATGCGTGTAACAAAGTAATCCTCACCTCCATCCAGCTCCTAAGGCAACACTATTATCACGATGAATAGTTACACTGGAATCATTTAATGTCAGTTTTTCTACAGCACTTTTTAGGTTATTATATTCTGATTGGGCTACTGGATACATTCCTGTCAAAACAAAGTCACACGGTTCACAAAAAGGCCCTCGCAAACCTCACTTTATTCATTTAACCATTTAACTATATCTCAACAGGCTGAAACATATCTTTTAGTCGTAACTCCTATATAACACAGCAAATAGGAAAATGGATTTAAAATCCAATTCACCTTAAGAGAAATGTTTTATGTGGAAATATTTCAAAAGAACAGAATTTATTAAGGATTCTGGCTAAATGCCATGCTCCCGAAAACGATATCACACACATACGACCATAATATAAATAAATTCAAACGAAGTAACAAAACTACAAATATTATACTAAAAATCAATTCCACCAACATCAACACATTATTAATATAAATGTAGTAAATCAAGACATGAACCTACAATATTGTTGTACACAGATCCACAACTGACACAATAAAACCAAATCTAATTTTAAAATGTATCGCTCATATGAGTAATAAAGGATATTTAACTCTAATCGCCTTAGCCTTATAAGCAAAAATTACAAGGCGGTTTACTAAATTTGGTGTTTGCTGTAAAAGCCAGATCAATTTCTCTCTGTTTGAAAAAATGTATCAATTTCTGCAAGAATGGTAAAAAATAGGTTCCCCTTATGTCACTATATAAAGAGCATTCTAAAACATAATGGATAGTATCTTTCAAAACTTCTACACAGACTGGGCAACATCGTTTAGCCCTTGGTATGGAAAATCTATGTCCAGCCAGAACAGCTGTGGGCATCTGTCTGGTCCTTAATCTAGTCAAAGAGGGTCGCCATTTATTATTGAGATCCAACTGTAAATACCTTTCTCCCCCCAATCCAACTTCCAAAGTGTATATAAAAGGGACAATACAAGTAGCCCCAAACACTGCAAAATCATTCTGCCTGGCAATATCTCGCATCCTCTGGAAAATCTGAACCTTTCCTAGGGAGAAAAATCTTTCATTATCTTTAAGATAGTATCTCGTCTAGAAAATGCAAAAGTACAGGAAAGAAAAGCTAACCAGGGTGATGGAAGAGGAGGGGAATTATTAATATCTTCTATGTGGCATAATTTAAGGAGACAAGATGGTAAAAAGGGGCAGGATTTTAAATCAAAATCCAGCCATTCTGATAATAATATTAGTTAAAACAGAATCCATTCCCATCTCTAATCTCAAAAAAGATGCAGGAGTTGAGGGAGGAAGACCCAGAAGAGTGCTAAGAAACTTCTGAGGTATGTCTACATCATTACTAGTGACATAACCCCATACTTCAGCACCATGTAAGATCTGAGAGTTAACTTTGGCTTTATGTGCTGATATAGGAGCTTGGACTGATCATCCTGCTGTGGTTTCATAACACTTCTTTATAGCCACGGCCTCATTGGGCTGCCTCACTTTTAACTGACTGAATATGATGTTTCCATGAGGAAGAAGCTGTGAATAACACACCCAAATACCTATAGGTTTTGACAACTTCAAGTTTGGTTCCCCCCATATTCCATGGATACTTCATCAAACGACTTCCCCAATACATTATTTTGGATTTATCATAATTTATCTTTAAGTTACTTTATCCGCAAAGATGCTCAAAAGTTGTAATTGCTCTCTGTAATCCAATAGGAGTTTTTGACAGTATAACAGTGTCATCCATATACATTAAAATAGGGATTGGGGTTGCTAATAGTTCTGGGGGATGAAAATGCGCGCATCCTGGAAGTAAGGGCAGGAACTTTAGGGGATGGATTGGAGGGTCCTGGGCATGACCTAAAACTGCACCCTGCCAGGAGTGGGTGGCCTGGTGGGGCTCTCAGTGGCACAGGAGTCCCCAGGAAATGTCAGGACAGTTATCACCTCAGTGAAAGGCGGGTAGGGGCACCTTAACCCTAACCCTCACCTTTGGGTGGGTTAAGTAACAGCAGAAGTAGTTGGGGGGGCCAGGCACGGCTGAGGCCACCTGAGCCCTGTGTGGGGTGCAGACCCTGAGAGATCCTGAGAAGGGAGAGTGGGACCAGGCACGGCTATGGCCACCTGAGCCCACCAGGAAGTGAAGCCCCAAGTGAAGGGGGCAGTGTGGAGTGCCGAGTGAAGGGGATAAAAACGCTCTGGTGAGAGGTGGCCCCAGACAGGGGCAGAGATGAAGAGCCCTAGTGGGAGGGAAGGAAAATCAGAGGGCTGAGTGCCCAGTAGGTTTATGTATATAGAGCTGCCCGCAGAAGGGGCTACAGCAAGCTTAGACCCAGTCGGTAATTGGCTGGCTACTACCCCAGGGGTCGCGGTAGAGGCCCAACAGATGGTACGTCTGCCACCCAAGGAATGGACTAGCTAAGCCTATGACCAAAGGGGGCCTGGTCTAAGAGGGAGCAACGCGGCATAAGTTCTGGACGCATGAAAGAGACCCTGTGAGAGAGGGTGGAGTGCGTGAGGCCCGAGTGAGAGGTGGGCGGTATTAATGTGTGTGTGACTAAGGCCTGATGGCGCAGCCTAAGCTTGCTCCGGTGGTACGCCAGGAGCACTGTAACATCCAGATGCCATCTGTGAGGCATGGGCTGCAGTGTAGGGGAGATACGGAGCTGCAGATAGTGCCCCCTGGCATCGGGGCAATAAATGGGTAGCCTCCCACCCAATTAAGATTGTTAATTAATAACAAGGCATTGCAGGTGAGTCAGGTCGGGGGAGTGCCCAAAGGCAAGTGGGGAACCTAGCAATGTGGCTAGGCAGGGAGCCCCATCTTGCTACACCATACTATAAGATGGTGTAACAAATAACACCCAAAAATTTTAACTGAAACATCTATCAAACTTATACAGTGATAAGGTTCTGGCTTATCTTTTAAGCCTTTCTTGAAAATAGGTACAATAATACTCCCTTTTCAGGAATCTGGGATTTGGCCCAACTCAATTATAGAGTTATGACATTTTTCCAGGATCCAAGTCTGCCGTTTGATATTATCAATGTAAACTTCCACTGGTATTCTATCTGGACCTGGGCTTTATTCTTCTGTTGTACTTTGAGGAAATATGCTACTTGATCCTTTGTTATCCAATACTTAATTGTGTCAGTGAGGGGTTTATTACTACTTATTTGTTCCACAGAAAAAGTAAACTGATTGAAAAAATATTCTACCCAACTGTCTGAGGTAATAATATTTTCAATGTTATAATTAAAATTAGCTGTTCCCTTTGATACATGTAGCCAGAAGGCTTTACTATCTTTAGCAATAATTGCCAACCTCAATTTATCCCATTGCTGGTTATAATACTCTTTTTTTTCCTGGAGAAGTAGTTTTATATGCTTTCCATAACCTTCAAATCTCACTCCAAAAAGTTGTTCCAGTGTACCCAGTTTTCCTTTATTCCCCAGCTTTCCTATTTAATGATCTTTTTCTGTTCTACACATTCTTAAATCAAACCAGAAAGTGCCTCCTTTAAATGTCTGTACAGGATGAGAAGTTAAGAGGTATTGAGAGGAGTGGATCAAGAAGATCTTTAATTTGCTGGCATATAAACACACTTTAATTGTCTATCTGACTGAAACCCTAAAACAAGTCTGACTGAAAAAAAGTTAAAATTCAAACCAGATTAAATAAAAACTACTGATAATCTGAAAGTTCATGAAAAATACACAGACAAACAGAATCACTGCCCTTCTGCAAGATGCCCCTTCCAAAAAAAGGGTCCCGTGCACAAACAAAGAAACATGCAGTTTTGAATCACCAGAAATGAAATTCAGGAAAAATAAATACAATTGCCAAAAAGCAACAGCGTGTTCAGTTGGTGTTACAGGCTCTACTGGGTCCTTATGATGCAGCTATCTACTGGAGGTGGCATGGATTACTCTGCATCAGTAACCTCCATCATGGGGACTGAATGTCTCCTGGAGTTCCCTATTTGTAGGCAGCACACACTATTCCACCACTTGACAAAGTGTAACATCTTTCCCCCATGTGCTGGTCCCAAACTGATGGCCATACTAGGTCATGGTTCACACTTTCCAGAACACAGTGATAAATAGTAGAAGTCACTGTGGACTGTTCATGACCTCTCTCTCTTCACTTCCATGCAACTATGTAAGGACCAAATTCAATCAAGTCATAAATATTTGCTATATATTTTCCATATAAGAACATTACAGAAAATATTTGAAAGGAGAATTTAATACAGCAATCACTTGCCCTGAACACCTATTAAATCTGAACTCTGTATATGTGTATTTCAGGGTTGCCCAATGGGGGGCCACACACAGACTATATACCCAGGGGGCACCACTCCCAGCAGCACACACAGCCCAGCTTCCCAGTCACACACACCACATGGGCATCCCTCCGTGCAGTATGGTCAACTTGCTTCCCCCTAGTGCACATATAGCACCCCCATGCTGTTCCCAGTTATGCATGTCACACCTGCAGCAGATAGTACAGGCAACCTGGCTCCCCACTTTGTGGAATGCACAGCACACACGTAGACAGCCTGGCCCTCTCCTGCAAAATGCACATCGGCACTAAGAAAACAGCAGCAGTGTGCTTTAGTTTCAAAGCGTCTTCAATGTGTTTTCATTCAAAAGTGCACTGCCGCCATTTTCTCAGCAATGACACACATTTTGCCATTTATACCAAACCATGCAAAAAGCGTCCAGCGCTGTGTCGCATGCATGTGTGCATACACGCAATGTTTTATTTTTTTTTTACAATTTTGAACCAATCTGGAAGCCTACCAGTGCCTCAATCACTACAATAAAATAAATTCTAAGCACCTATAAATTTTGGTATTTGATCTTGGGGTTTTTTACCATGGAAAAAAATCAGAGCTCCTCCTGCTCCCTTCACCCACTTGGATGCAGGTCCAGGACCCTCACTCCCAAATCACAACCTCCCAGCCCTTCCATTCCCACCCCCCAAGTATGCCAAAGGGGGCCCCCAGCTGCCAGGGCTATAAGGCCAGGGACCTGGGTCCGGACCCCCTTGCCCCCCACAATAGCGCCCGAGCCTCGGCTTCCACCCATAGGAGGCAGTGGCTGCTGAGGCAGAGTGGAAGGCTTAGCCCAGCTCCCTCTCCCCACCAGCGGCACAGCTGGAGCAAAGCTTATTTGGGGGGGGAGGAGGGAGGGCACAAATGCAGGGTGCCCACTGCGGGCTTGGACTCCCTACCCTACTGCCCTCCCCCCCCAGAGCCTCCACAGGCCAGTAGGCAAGACCCAGCACAGCAGGGCACAGTGGGACCAGACGGCGAGGCATGAAATCACCACTGGGAGCTCCATGCCGCCATGGAAAGGTGCCCCATTCACGCCCAACAGTCACGCCTCCTGCCATGCCACAAATGCATGGCAGGAATCACAGCTGTTGGAACTATAGATAAGATCCCAATTGTGCCATTACTAGTTGCCAATACAAGGGGAGCTTAGATCATAATCCTGGGCCTTGGAAGTTGGACTGGGGTCAATCAGCTGATTGTCAGTTCTGGCCCAGGAACCAGTGGTGATGCGAACGGGCTTCAGTAAGGTCCCAGGGCCAGAGTTGACAATCAGTTGATTAGCCCTGGCCTAGACTTTGATAGGTCCAGGTCACTTGACACTGTCCAGACAGGCAGTCAGCTAATTGTCAAAAACCAAGGCACAGCAGTTCCGGCAGATTAGCAATTTCCCCTTCAGGGGACTTTTAAGCCCCACACCTGGCAGTTCTAGCTGGGCTGCTAGGTACAGGGAAGTCAAGGGCTTTTCCAGCTGTGGACTTTAAAGCCTGTACCCAGCAGCCTAGCCAAAGCTAATGATATAAATGTAATATGTAGAAGGGGCCTAGAAATCATCTTTCCCCATCCTCTGTAGACAGAAATGTTGCCTCCCAAACTACTACAGCAACAGATAAATGCCTAACACAGGTTGTCAACTGGGGATACACGGGGACAGACCGCCACCACCTCACAGGAGCAGGGCTGGGGTGGGGCAAGAGCAGGGCTGCACAGACATCGTGCTGCCACTGCTCTACCCCCACCGGCCCTCCCCCCGTTCCACATCTGGACTGCTCGCCATTCCCCCTCCCCACCAATGTCTGGCTGTGTGCCACCCCTCCCCCCAGGATACAGTTATTAAAAAGGGGGCTGCTGGGGGTACATTTATAAAAAAGGTTGAAAACCCCTGGCCTAACATATCAGTGGCCTTGTATGCTTAAAATGTATTTAAATACAATTTTAATCTTTGAAAGTAAAGAACTATTTTTAGTCCCTTTTGCCTTTAAAGATACTGTGAAGTGAGTGATGGTAGCAGATAAAAGTCCTTTCCCAGAGAAAATGCTTCATAATAGATAGTAGACATAAGCTTATCAGTTGAAATAAGTCCAAATGGGTGACGCAATTCTTCAAGATCTATATATTGAAAGCCCCGAGTGAACAAAGATAATCATCTTCAAGTAAAAATAATGTCAGTCTCTAATTTTAAAGCAACCACTAATCCTTGTTACTCTTAAAACTATTCAAGGCCATACTGAATGCTGTTCTAGAGCAGCACTTGGCTACTGCAGTATTCTTCAAAACCTGTAACTTATATGCATGTTGTTTTATTCTTCACTGCCCGAGTAACTCTTTTACTTTTGCAGGAAATACAAAACTTTCCAGTTTTTGAATCAGTGTGCTGCTCACCTGCAAAGACCATTGGTTTCGCTGATTTAAAACCAGGCAAGGGCTCCACCGGCTCTTTATGCGAATACAGCGTGTCTCCTATTTGGGCTTCTGCGACTTCTTTCATCCCAGCAATCAAATAGCCCACCTGTCCAGCATACCTAAATAAAATTGGTATTATGTGGAAATTTTTACTGTGCCTTAATAATATTACATTTTTTCTCCCCTGGCAGTTATTCCCTCTGAGATCCAAGCATGTTCTCTCCATAACTCCCAAATCAGTCTGATATTGCTGCACAGTTGTTTGTTTACCGCAACAGATGCTTCAGGAATGAGTCTTGTGACTTGGCAGTTAAATTTCAGTTACACTTAGAAATTAAACGATCCTGTTAGTTTTTTTTGGATTTCCAGCTATATCCAATTTCCTATGCAAAGACAATGACAAGAACACTCTTTTAACATCTAAAATAGGGAAGCAAGAAGAGATGTCAGACACCACACAGTCAGTTTGAGATACTAGCAGAACCTGTCTCTGACAAGCAGAAATACCTCTCTGCAGTCCCTGTGAACAACCTGGTTGGTTGACGGGGATGGATCACCACCCTACCCTGTTGCTAGCATGGGAGTACAAGGTGTATAATTAAAAATTCAACTGCACAGTGAAAGATGCAGTCATGTTGGTCTTCTCCAGCTTCCATGAGAACCTCTGAGAAATGCCAAACCAGCACTTGGCTGCAGATGTATCAGAAACTGTCTATTTTTGTTTCTATTCTGTCTACAGAATTTTCCTGACGCTGTTCCAGAAAGGAACTGGTTCCTGATAACAGCTATAGGTGAAGACCATTAAAAAAAGATTAAGAGCTTTCCATCTCAATAGGTAGAATTGTAATAAGAGCCTGACTACAACTCATACCTAAGGTAGGTCCTATTGGTAAACCAGAAAATGAAGCAGAAAGACATGCCTATCAGGCAGGGCAACTGAGATTACCTGTTCAGCATGAAAGACAAACGTGCCCAAATGAGACATGCCCACAGAAAATTTAGATAGAAAGGAATTGGAAAATAACATTGGAAATGAAAAAACACTAATGCACAATTTGGTAAGAACAACTGAACAACAATTAAAATGGTACAGACTCTTCATTTAGCTCTAACTGTCTTTTAAGAAAAGATTTTCCTCTTTGAAGGGTAGAGAGAGCCTTTACTATGGATTTCCTAAAACATCCATTTCCTTTCCTGTCTCCAGTTCAATTAGATGCCAATACAGTAAAAAAAAAGTTTGTAACATCCCTTGGACCAAACACCCTTTACTCTCATCTCATTCTTTCATCCAAACAGACTGAGATTCAAAAAGCAAAATTTCCAGACATTCTTAATTCCTCCCAAAGGATAGCACCACATCGCATTTTACATATAAATCAGCCTTCCTGATCTTAGAAGAGTGTTTATTTCATTTTGTTCTGACAGCTTTATTAATGTTACTGTGTTTCAAAGGTTAGCTGCCTTGATGGCAGTTATATCAAATTCAATTATAAAGTTCTTCTGAAGGAAAGAGTGAAGTCTTCACTTACTTCAAACTAAATGTTTATGAATGTATTCCTCATTAAAGGTATTAGGTAGACAGCTCTTTTAGAAAGAGGGTAAAATTTCCCAAAGGTGGCTAAGTGATTTAGGACAATAAATCACACTGAAAGTCAATGGGGTCTTAAACTCCTATGAAACGTTGACATTTTAGAAATTCCCACCTCAAGTCTGTCCTTTCACCTAAGAACATGTACAGAATGAACAGCAACTACGCAATAAGATCCTGGTATAACTTATCAGTGTGCCTCAGTCAGGCTGAGAAGGGCTAGATCTACAGATGAAATGGTTATTCAGTCTCCAAACTCATTCAGTCCTTAGTCTGTCTGCTGACAATGCAAAGATGGGGCCCAACAGAAAAGGTAGGGGGTTGCATACACCCGATATGTAGGGGTGCACCAATAGAGATTTTTGGGGCTGATACCGATTTTTAAGGAGGCATATTAGCCGATACCAAGCTGATTTTCAATACAGCTGTGTGCAGCTGGTAAGTCTGTTGCGGTAGAAGGGGCGGGGGAAGGAAAGGGGCATGAGGGGGGCAGGTCAAGGCCCCTGCAGTGAAGGAGTGGGATTGGGGCAAGCGCTGCCCAGCCAGGGGAGGGAAGAGGTGGGACAGAACCACAGCTTGTCTGGGGGGCATGGCTCCTGCTACTGCATGTACCTTGGGAGGACATGGGGGGCATGTGCCCCCTGTATCTGCACAGGATGGAGCAGGGCAGGCTGCAGCTGTGGGCTAAGACCAAGGCTGCACCAGGCTCTTCCCAGAAAGGGCTGGGCTGGGCACTAAGGGAGGGCAGCAGCTGCAGCCACCCCAAATTTTGCCACCACCCCCCCCGGCACTGCTGTTGCCCACCCCGAGGGCAGTCCTGGCCCAGCCTCGCCCCGCCCCAACATGCACATGCCCCTTCACACCCTCCCGGAGTGCACACAGTGGCAGGAGCCACGCCCCCCACCCCACATCCCCCAACCAAGCCGCAGCTCCATCCCGTACCCCGCCGCACCCCAGCTGAGCAGCACCTGCCTACTCCTGCCCCACTCCCTCCCTCAACATGGGGGGTGTTGATCTGCCTCCCACACTCCTTCCCTCCCACCTCCACTTCCAGCACAACAGACTTACCAGCTGCACACAGCTCTCCAAGCTGCCAGACTGTGCTCCTCACTGCCTGCATGATGTGCTGCAGCCACATGCGTGCATGGGCATTTATTGGCCACATCAGACCAATTTCCAATACAGCCAATTTTCTTTATGTTGGTGCTGATCCAGTATCAGACCAATGTATCGATGTACATCTACTGATATGCTGGGGGAATGCTGCATGATATGACTTCTCATTAAGAACTGGATTCAAAATACAGGCAGTCCTCAACTTACAACATTTCGAGTTACAATGTTTCACACTTATAACGTTTATAAATTGACATCCTGTTTCAACTTTATGACGTCAGTTTTGACTTTACAACGCTTGATCTGATGCAATGCCATGCCAATGAACAAGTTTGCTGTGTCTCCCATCTCTCCGGAGAATATCTGTCCAAACTTCCTTGAACGCTTCAAGAAAGCGGACAAGGCTCCAGAAATACCTACAGCCAAGACTCCTGAGAAGACTCCAGCCAAGAACCCTTCAAAAAGTCCAGCAAAGTCACCTCAAATAAGTCCTTCCAAATCAATATGATTGTTATTTACAATATAAATACATTAATGTAGCTATATTACTCATCTATAATTGATAGAGTACAAAATTCTGAGTTATTTTTGGTGAAAATGGGGTATTGGGCCTTGGTTCAGAAACCAATCCCCAATTTATAACATTGTTCCTATGGGAAAATCGGCTCTGAGTTAAACCATTTCGACTTAAGACGCTGTTTTCAGGAACCACTTGTGGTGTAAGTCTGAGGACTGCCTGTACTGAGATCATATAATACCTCTTAGACAAAAGCTCAGCGTGGAGTCTTTCAAAAAGCTCATCATTAGCCTAATAATCTTCACTTATTTGAAGTGGGTGCTTTCAAAAATCCATCACCCAGCCACTTCCATCCAGAGCTAAAACTGGACAGATGACATGGACATGCAGGACTTTGAATCTTATCATCATTAACACTAAATTATTTAAATTATTATATTCTACTTGAAGGTTTCTTACTTACAACTTATGAGTTGGCTGTTCATCTGGAGTCAGTATTCCCACTTCATTAACTTCGTAAGTCTTCCTTGTATGAGCAAACACAATCTTATCTCCTTTCTGAACCTCCCCACCAAAGAGTGCAATGCTAGCTATGACACCCCTGTAGTGGTCAAAGGTGGAGTCAAACACTAAGGCCTTCAATGGATTGCTAGTGTGAGCACTGGGTCTATTATGAAAAACAGAAATAATAAATGGAGTAAGCATAATTATTTATCATTATATATATGTATATACATATACACAGAAAAGAGACCAGACGACAAAGACCGAGCACAGCAAACAAACAAGCACTGTGCAAAAATATAGGTCTACTATATATAGTCCACATGATATTAGGAGTCAGTTTCAGCCACTCCACAATAATATGCCAGCTGCAGTCTTTTAATATGTATTGTATACTTTGTTTTTGCATATCAGCTCTATTTCACAAAAGCTGGGAATTATTTTTAAAACATTAAATTGTTTCCTCTTCTAGCATTCCCCTCACAAATAATATTCCACTGATTAAAAATCACTCAAGCAAAAAAACTTGCTGATATAGCTCTTCCATCTCCCTCTGACATTATCTTTGGGCCTCTGTTTGGCTTTTGTTACTGTAGGTATTATCGAATAAAAAGAACAGAATGAAAAACAAAGTATTGATCCAAAGTCAAACTGCAGTTTAGCAGCCTTTGTCTTCATTCTGACAATGGGTAAATCCTCAGATAAAAATCTTAATTAAAACTGCAGTTCAAGCTGTAAAGGCTGTAAACATATATTGTTAACTTCAGGCCCTGGGACAAGTTGCATTAAACAATGTAATGTTCAGAAGGAAGTATGTGCACCTAAAATATATTATTAAATATAACCAAGTAACAGTTGTGTGCTCCCCCAAATCCTATTAGGATTGTTCCAACATTGATAAGAAAATATTCTGTTAAAAGGGTTTGATGTGTAAAAGGAAATTCGAATAACCGGTTATAAAAAAATTATTTCAGTATTTATCTGCTCCCATACTTGAGGGCTTACTCCAAACATATCATCATGTAACTGCTTTTTTTCCACCACTTCATGTAACATTCTCATCTAATAATGGCTTTTTACTCGTATTTAAAATTTAACAATTCCAACATGTATTAATATACACACTGAAAAAAAATCATTTGTCAAGAGAAAAATTTAGAAACTGAGCATTTCAATCACACATGGATCCCACACTTCCAATTATTAGCAACTAAAGGTCAGAAATTTAATATAGTTTCATAGTTTCAAGGGTTGGAAGGGACCTGAACAGATCATCTAGTCAGACCCCCTGCCATGGCAGGAAAGAGTACTGGGGTCAAACAACCCCACCAAAGTGTTCATCTAACCTCCTCTTAAAAACCCCCAGGGTAGGAGCCTGCACCACATCCCTTGGAAGTTGGTTCCAGACTCTAGCCGCCCTGACTGTGAAGTAGCGCCTCCTGATATCTAGCCTAAACCTACCCTCTGCCAGCTTGTGACCATTATTCCTGGTCACTCCTGGTAGTGCTTGGGGGAACAGTGACTCCCCCAATGCCTGCTGATCCCCCCTGACTAGTTTATAACAGGCCACAAGACCCCCCCCTCAGCCTTCTCTTGTGGAGGCTGAATAGGTTCAGGTCCTGTAGCCTCTCCTCGTAGGGCCTGCCCTGCTGTCCCCTGATCATGCGAGTGGCCTCCTCTGGACCCTCTCCATGCTGTCCACATCCCTCTTGAAGTGCGGCGCCCAATAAACTAGACCCAAATTAAATTTGTGCCTTTATCATTTAAAAAGAGTTAACTATCACTCCATCACTTATAAAAAAAGACTAAAACTTACGGTGGTATCTTTTCGATGACATGTTGAAGCACTCTTTCTACATTTGTTCCCAGTTTAGCAGAAATCTAACAAGTTCAGGGGAAAAAAAAACATTTGAAACAAGCCTAGCTGAGATGCAATTCTATTAAACAGACAATGTCATTTAAACTTAAGCAACTTTTCCTAAAATTATAATGCTTAATCACAGGTAGAGCAGAATACTTTTAACAGTTTTTAATTCCAGACTTTGTGAAACTATTCAACAATTATGATACAGGCAGTCCTTGGACTTACGACACAATTGGTTCCTGAAAACCACATCTTAAGTTGAGACATTGTAACTCAGAACCAATGTTCCCATAAGAAACAATATTATAAATGGGGGATTGGTTCCTGAACCAAGGCGCGATACCTATTTTCACCAAAAATACCCCAGAATTTTGTACTCAATCAGTTATAGATGAGCAATATAGCTACATTAATGTATTTATATTGTAAATAGCAATTATATTGATTTGGAAGGACTTCTTTGAGGTGACTTTGCTGGACTTTTTGAAGGGCTCTCGGTTGGACTTTTCGAAGGGTTCTTGGCTGGAGTTCTCAGGAGTCTTGGCTGCAGGTTTTTCTGGAATCTTGTCTGCTTTCTTAAAGAAAGTGTCCAAGGAAGTTTGGACAGATATTCTCTAGGGCAGGGGTTTCCAACCTTTTTGAATGTGGGGCCAGATCATGAACTTATCACCCAGTGGGCCGGCAAGCCATATTCAAAGACCTCACAGGAAGGTGGTATCAAATCCCCCCCGAAACGAAAGTACAGCGTTTACTTTCGTTTCCCGTTGCAGCACCTCGCGGGCCTCAGAAAACAGCTTAGAGGGCCACATGGCGGCCCGCAGGCCATATGTTGGACAAGCCTGCTCTAGGGAGGTGAGTGATGCAGCGAATTTGTTCGCTGGCATGGCATCGTATAGGATCAAGTGTCGTAAAGTCGAAACTGATGTCATAAAGTTGACGTCATAAAGTTGAAACAGTGTCAATTTATAAACATTGTAAGTACAAAACATTGTAACTTGAGGACTGCCTGTATATTACAAATTCCTACAATACAGTAAAAAAACCTCAAAGAGAAAGAAAAGATATCAGGAATTAAAAAAAAAAGAAAACCTGAAGGACAAAAGAAATCTCAAATTTGTCCTTGAAGCTTCTGTTAAGCATGAAAGCTTTCTTTATACAAACTGGTAAAAATTTCTCTCTAGCACAATGCAATTAAATGTTGCATGTCAAAAAGGAAAAAAAGCTTAAGCGTGTATTAACTTTTTAACAGAGATCAAAGACATCTTGTATGATATCCCAACAGAATTTAAAAGTCTATTAACCAACCAGTCTTTAAAAGTCTGAAAGAGAGCCTACCCTAATGCAATCATCCTCAGGGAGATCAAACAGCTTTTCAATTTGCTTTTCAACTCTTTCTGGATCTGCATTTTTCAAGTCAATCTATAAAAAAATGTTCTTTTATACATTTGAAGTGCTATTATACACACATACACCGCATGTTTGTGATTCACCGAATAAATAACAAATCATTACATACCTGGTCATTAATACTGAATGTAAACACCAGTTACCTTTAAAAGACTATCTATATCAAGGAATTTTCTGAGTCCTTAAACAGTAAAATCTCTATAATAAAATTTCTTATAATAATTTTTATTAAAAAAGTAACTGGAGTTTTCACTAGTGCTACTGCGCAGTCACCTTTTTAGTGACACTACTGCACAGTAGTATATTAGCATTGTTTGTGCTGTGACACATTACTGTGCAGTATTATTAGGATACTGTGCAGTTAGCGTCCTATGTAGATACTTCCAGTATCAGGTAACCTTTTCTCCACTATAATAAATGATGGCAATACAACTGTTTTTCTTAGGTTGATACAATTTCATGGTAAGTATGTAAGGCACACAGAATAAGTGTAAGCAATACATAACCTTATTTCCAGGGTCAAATGTTAAGAAAAACATATCTACACACTACTTTTTGCTTAATTAAACAACCAATAACCAAATCTCCCACTCTAACACTTGTGGGATATGGATTCTTTGGGGGAGGGAGCAGGGAAGGGAGTATTTTATTTTTGGGGTTTTTCTTACTCTCAATAAAAGCCTATTTCTTGAATACTGATTAAGTAGCAACTCTGGCACCCTTACCAATGGATCATTTTTATGGAAGATTTTTTTTTAAAGCGTATGCTGGAATAAAGCAAAACTCATAGTGTAAGTTTTATGTTAGTGTAATGGTTCTCAATCTTTTGGAACTCAAGGCATCCCACCACAAATTTTTCTGACTCTCAAAAACTAATTTACATCTTACAGTGCCTACCTCTTCACGCTTCACAGCACCCTTAAAAAGGATTTTATGGGCACCTCAGGGTGCTGCAGCACCTCAGCTGATAATCACTGAGCTAGTGTAACTGTTCTTCATAGCAAAGGGGATTATCCTATTTACTAGAAATAAAAATAAAAAAGCTACAGAGAATGTTGTAGCGGGCATACATCCAATACTTAAATGGATACATTTGCACCATGATATGCTAAAATGTTTTATGCATCCCATTAGAAAAAGCACATTCCATATTATTTTTCATCTTGTTGATAGCTTCATTACAGCAAAAAGAAAAAGCAAACATCTCATATGCACTTGCGAGTCTTTGGTGTTTTCAGGTTCAAAATCAAAGCATCAGTTAAGCTCAGAAGCGATGCAAGTTATATGTTGCCAAGAGACCTTATACAGCAGTCACAAACAGTAAATTACACAGCAATAAACTAAAAGATGAGGAAATGACATCTTGGCTTAGATCCTCCAAGTTAGAATTTGTCTTGATTAAACTTCAGGTGCATCAGAGCATGTGAAAACATTCTAATGTGTTCTGAACCTCTTGTGCAGACAAGACTATGTATACATGACACATTCTAGCCACTCGATGTGATAATCAGGGCTGCTTTCAGCTTCAATCTGACTAGCTAAGTGAGAAGCCAGCAAGCTTTTCAAGCTGTAAGCCAAAAAACCTGGCTTCAGCCATGCTCCAACAGTGAGGAGGCATTTACCCATGCCTGTGCTAGGGCCAAGCAGCTGCACCAGCACTGGCATGGTTTCTCCCAACCTCTCACCTCCCAGCTGTAGTGCAAGTGCAGCTTCCTGCCAGAGGGGAGCTCTGCTGGGGCCAGAGAGCTGAAACATGAGCCTGTGCTGTTGCTGCCTCTTCTCCCCCACCCCAGCAGTTTCCAGCTGCAGTGGAAGTGCGAATCCCAGCCAAGAGGAAACTGCACTGGAGCTGAGAAACTACATCCACACTGCTACCCATCCCCTCGATGACCCCTGTGTACTAAGGTGTACCTCCTCCTTTAAGGGCAGGAACTGCCTGGCTAGAGAACCCAAGGAGCTAGATAGAGCTCCACAGCTGCAGGCTAATGGGGGAATTACCCTGCACCTGCACCCGGTCATCTGAACGCAGGGAGTTATGGCCCTGGGCACATATAAGCTCCAGGGCTAAGGCAAGCAGGGGTTAATTCTCAGCAAGCTTCCCAGGGAAGGAGCTCCTGCAGGGAAGAACTACCCAGGAATGCTGTGGCTCTTGACACAGCTAATGAGGCTCCAGGAGTCTACAAGGTGCCTCCCAGTCCTGGGTACTCAATGCTCAAGGAGCAGCCTGGGGTTTTAGAGAGACAAGAGTGTGGCTTGCATTACTCATATACTGTTACAGCCCAGGGGCTCATATTTATGTTGTTCTTTTTATACTGGTGGACCAGGCTGAGGCTACTGGGGAGGAGGCGGCCTCATAGGGGGCACAGTAATGGCATAGAGCCCAGTGCCACAGAAGGCGCAAAGACGGGAGCCAAGGGCCCAGTAATGACAGGAGGCTGAGTTAGACTGAGGCCTCGTAAAAATAAGGACAATGTTTAATACCACCTGCGAGGCAAGGAGCATAGTAAAAGGGAGGTGTTGGAGCCACACATCTAGCCCATAAGGCTTAGGGTGTCCTCTGAGGCACCTACTTAGTACAGGACCTAGCAAGGAGTTAGAGAACCTGCAGGATTTCAGTGGGGTCCATTAGGACCATGACTGAGCAGAAACTTGAGGGCAGCTTCCCTATTTTACTATTTCAACAAGACATAACAGGTGAGAGGAGCAAGCGCTTGCAAGGCAGAGCTGGCACAGTCACAGGCCCCTTCATGGCCACTTCTAGGGACCCCACGTCATGGCATGCCCCCCACCCCCAGCAACCTCCCAGCTGCAACTGGAAGCTTCTCTACTGGCTAGAAGCTGCACTTGCACTGCAACCAGAAAGAAGGGGGTAAGGTAACATCGCAGTGATGCAGGCACAGCTATCCTAGCATGGTTCCTCACTGCCCAGCCCCAGCATGGGCAGAGACCAAGCCTTTCAGCTCCATGGGCCACATCCAGCTCACAGACCATATGCTGCTGACCCCTGAGCAAAGTAACACTACAGCTTTTATCCTAATCAAGACAAACCTTTGCTTTTATTGCTACAGGATTTCTTAATTTATTAGACAGATCCACTTACCTACATTGCTGCTTTGAGGAACCACTGTTTACAATGCTGGCACCTTGCACAACTACTAAAAATTCAGTGCAAATAGTTTAACATTAAACAGAGGCCAGCTATTCACAACAATTTTTATTTTAGATTAGCATCTTGGAACACAAATAAACTTGCATCCATTTTTAGCATATTTTACTATGCCAGGGATGACCAACCTGCAGCATGGAAACTACAGGCAGTACAGGCAGCCTCTGTATGTGGCATGCAAGACTGGGAAGGCACAGGCAACACAATAATAGACAGGGCAGTAAGCAGAAAGCAAAGCATCAGATCCAGAAGGGAGCACAGGCTAGAAAGCGGAGCAGCAGATCAGGTAAGGGAAAGGGATCAGAATGACACATAGGATAGAGCAAGGGGGCAGGGCAAATTTGCAGTACACCTGCCAAAAAGGTTGGCCCTCAGTGTACTTGGTAATATACTTATTTTACTTCACAATATTTATAGTTATACCAAATGTGTTGCATAAAAAGCCTAATATCTCAATACCTTGTTTATAACAGGAATTATTGCCAGCTGTGCTTCAAAAGCAAGATAGAAGTTGGCCACTGTTTGTGCTTGAACACCCTGGAAAACATCAGTGAAAACCTGTATTCAATATTACTACCCTTTGTTTGGGTTATAACCAATCATACCAAATTAATCCACTTTCTTACCACACGAATTCCTTTCTTGGGAGTAGGCAATATTCAATTTAACTAGTCTTCAGTGATATATAATGGGTAATGACAAAAGAATACAAAAAGAAAGCAAAAGCTGACACACAACGTCTTAAATTGTTCATTAATATTTATATCATAGATTTTTCAGGATACCCAAGGTATATTTTAGCTATTAGTGTTGCATTATTTTATTATGTATATAATAAAAATAATCAGAATATGCCTAGTCCTTGCCTGCATACATTTACACCCTAGGGTGGACCATAGGGAGTATGACTGAGACAATAATAATAATAAAAACAAAAACAAAAACAACCCCACACTGTTGCACTATCTAAATGTCTGCATATTCCCATATTTTAATATTTTTTCAAAATAATTGTAACTGTTTTGCCCCAATTCCCTTGTATAAGAGAGTTAGTGGAAAGGAGTTTTCAGCAACAAGGATGGTTTGGTTTCTGATAAGGGGCACCATGTCAGAAAGCAGGGAATCTTTTTTTGAATGAAGATATAGCCATCCATATGCAGATTTCACTGGCAAGACAGAAAGTAGTATTAAGTGCAATGGAACATGACTGCATGAATCCTACCCCCTCTATGCCCATCCAAGGCAAGAAATGATTAGGCATGGACACTCTATACAGTCAGCTAAGAATTCTTATGGATCCAAATATTACAGAGAAATGACTGTATTGGCCCAACCTACTCCTGAAAAGCAGTTGATGAAGGCCTAAGAGATGGAAGTATTAATGACAGTTGTGTACAATGCTGATAAGGGAAAGGGTTTCAGATACTATGACTGACAATTAATACCAAGTCTCTATCTTGAATATCGTCTAATATAAAAACAAGAGCATATTTGAAACAGCAAAGTTCATGAAAAGAACTAATCAACATTCCTGCTAATACGGGAAAAGAAAAAAAAAGTGCTCAGGTAAGAGATGGGTTATTATACATTCTTCTAAAGAACTGGATCAATGGAGAAATCTCACATCAAAATAAACATAAAAAACTCAGAGAAGAATCACATAACATTAACAAATGAATGGTGAACACCAACATCCCAATATTCTATTTGCACATATTTTTTATATATATAATTAAAAGGAAAACAAAATATAAAATGGAATCCAATTAATGTTTTATAAAGAAGTAATAAGTAATAGATGTTACAAGCATGTTACAGAATTCAGTGCAAGTTTTGGATGGTTATATTTCACGTAAGAGAATACCAATCTGACCTCTTGAACACTTAACAAATCAAGACTCCCTGCAAGCAGCTAAGGGTTAAAAAGCACTCAGATCCCTCAAAAGAATGGGTTTGCCCTTTTGTATGAAGCAGGAGTCTCATCCTGTAGTATTACTGGTTAAACTTTTGTTTTGTTTTGTTTCATGAGACAGCACACATCATCACAAACATACTTCCTAAATCAGTTTCTTATTCTGAGCTGGTAATATCATTTTTTCTGTGCTAGAGCCCAAAAGGAAATAAGCCAACTGAAAAAATGGAAGTTGACCCATTTTCCTTGTCTATGCAACTTAGGTGGCATTAGCTACTGAGGTACCATAAGAAAACAAGAATTGAAACTACCTCATTTGCATCTACTACAAGTATGACACCTTGACAGGCAGACAGAGACCGTGATACTTCATAGTTAAAATCGACATGACCCTGCAAAAGAAAAGGAAAAAACAGAGTGTCTTTGAAAACGTAGTATGTGGTTTAATTTGCTCCATTTTAAAGATTGCTAGCAACTTAACAGAAAAAAGTTCTTGGGCTAATTCTACAAATTAAAAGCACTAAACAATGCAATAAACTTGCCTTAAAACTATTTTACTATTTTAACATAGGGACATTTTGCTTTATGCGATTTTAAAGACGTTTATGTTTTACTTACTGGTGTATCGATGAGATTTAAGAGGTAATTTATTCCTTCATAATTGTAAAAGACAGATGCAGTCTGTGCTTTAACTGTAATCCCTCTTTCTCGCTCCACTTGCAGCTTATCCAGCACTTGTTTATTATGCTCAGTTTTAGTAATTGTTCCTAAGAATCAATGTTTTAATAATTGAATTACCATCTTATTTTACATAAGTGTAAGTTTCTGTTGCATCAAAATACAGTGTCAATTTAATTTCTACTACAGAATTTTATATAATCTTAAAATGTAAATTATAAGGCAAAATGGTGGCTTTCACGATAAACAAAATGTGCTAAACCCACTGGCCCAAAGCACATGACACACATTCCTTCACAAAAGGCTCTTCTCCACCAGTTAAGCTTTTCATTTACAAATTATGTTTGGAGGGGGGTGGGGGGGGTCATGGTGGCAGCTGTTGTCAGGGCCGAGCAGCAGGGAGGTGAGTGGGAAGAGGGCCCCAACAACAGCTAGCAGGGAGGGGGAGGCAGCACAGGCTAGGGTGAGGGGAGGCAAAGGGGCAGGGGTAAAGGTGACAGCTGTTGTCAGGGCTGGCATTGAGGGGAGGGTCACGGTGGCGGTGCCCTCCTACTATCTGGCAGGAAGGGGGAAGTACCAGAGAGGGAGGTAAGCAAGGGGAAGCTCAGCTGGGAGGTGGAGGCAGGCAGGGAAAGGGAGCCCCTGTGCTGGAAGAGGCAGTGGCAGCAGCGACGGAGGGTGTCTTTACATGGCCGGCCCCAAAGGGTAACCGGGGGGGTGAGGGGAGGCCATGTAAACACTCCCTAATACCCATCATTCTTAACAGGCAATTAGCTAGTGTTGCCTATAAATGCCACGTGCATGTGATTAGCCACAGCATAGACGTGGCCAGGACTGCAGCCTGGCAGCTTGGAGAACAGCATCTGGCTAATAAGTCTGTTGGGTGAAAAGGCATGGCGGAGAGAAGGGGCATGTAGGGGGGCCCATGGTGAGGGAAGGAGTGGGGTTAGGGAGGGGCAGAGGCAGGGGCAGGTGTTGCCCAGCTGGAGTGGAGTGGGGTGTGGGACGGAGTTGGCAGCTCACCCAGGGTACAGTGAGGGGTGTTTCCCACCATTGAATGCACCCCTAGAGGAGGCATAGGGGGCATGTGCCCCCCAGATCTGTGCATGGGGCAAAGGGTGGGCTGCCCACTGCATGCTCAGTGCCGGAGCTTCTCTAGCCTCTTCCCAGCAGCTGTGCTCAGGTCAGGTGGGGCAGGGTGGTAGCAGCACTAGGAGGGGTGCTGCAAGGGGGCTATAGCCACCCCAAAATTTGCCATAGCCCCTCTTCCCATCACCACCTGCCCTGCCCTGCCCAGCCAAAGCACAGCCGCCAGGAAGAACGTGGAGCAGCCCTGGCCCCAGCACTCCTAAAAAGACATGGAGAATCTTGAAAGGGTCCAGAGAAGGGCCACAAAAATGATTAAGGGCCAGGAGGACAAACCTTATGAGGAAAGACTGAGGTATCTGAGACTGTTCAGCCTGGGGAAGAGAAGACTGAGGGAGGACTTGGTGGCCATCTATAAGTATGTAAGGGGCGAATATTCAGAACTGGGGAAAAAACTGTTCACTAGGGCGGATAAGTGTGGATAAGACATTATCATAATTAAAAATGTAATAATAACTTTAGTGGATATATTACAAAAAATTAACCCTCAATTAGAAGATGGATGACAAAGAGCAATGGCCATTAACAGTTAGAGGATAGTTTCAGGTTGGATGCAAGGAAGAACTTCTTTAAGATAAGGGTGACCAGAATCTGGAATAGACTTTCCAAGGAGGTGATGCAATCCTCAACCTTGGAAGTCTTCAGAAGGAGACTGGACAGACACCTTTCTGGGATCATTTGATCTCGGCAGTGATCAGGAGGTTGGACTCTTCTTTCGAGATCCCTTCCATCCCTTAATTTTATATGATTCTATGATACTATAGTCTTTGAGTTCTTTGCAACAGAAGAACTGTTCTATTGGTTTTCTATAGTCAAGTGAAACAAAGAGCTGCCATTTTCTGAGGGATACCTCGAGTCTGCCAAGGGACACCTTGAGTCAAATGAGGGCTGCCTCAAGCCACAGAAGCCTGAGAACAACTGTCACAGCCACTATCAATTCCAACCTCATAGGATAAAAAATGGATCAGAAATTAGAGCACAAGGCCTTGGAAGACCAGAGTTCAATTCCCTGCTCCACCACAAATGTTTTCTACGACCCCAAATGCTTCATCTGGACAAGTCTCTGTCCTCCATTCCTTATATGCAAAAGAAATAACAGTGCTTCATTTCTTCACACATTAATCATAGTGAGGTACTCAAAAAGGTAGCACTATAAGTACATTAGGTTAGTGTGTCTGCAATTTACAACCTCATCTATTTTGTATGCAATATTTCAGAAATCTGCACAGCAGCAAAGAACCCACACAATTCTTAATATGTGCACTGCAGAGCCACATCAACATATGGTTAAATATTCCCAGGACAGACTCCACAAATCCTGACACTTTCACTCTCTATTACACCCATACTGGTCTCACCCACCACAGAAACCTCCAGTTTTAAAACATTCACAATTTTCTCCTAAATTATTACCTACTTTTCATTCTTCTAAACG
Organism: Crocodylus siamensis; assembly: GCF_052110815.1. Classification (NCBI taxonomy): domain Eukaryota; kingdom Metazoa; phylum Chordata; order Crocodylia; family Crocodylidae; genus Crocodylus; species Crocodylus siamensis. Next base: position 51,550,461 of record NC_143396.1, on the reverse strand, counting down.
AGACTAGCTCTCAAGTTCCAGCATGTTTTAGTTTTCCTCCCCAAAATCACTTTGTCTGAAATTTCCAGATTCCAAGAGTTTCCTTCCACCCTTCCCAAATTTTCTATGCACTTAAGCCCTTGCAAGTCTTCCGAGTACTGATCTACTGGATTTGTCAAATTAAACAGAAAACATTGTGTTTGAGTACAATATATGCCTTCCCTTTTATTCCCCACCATTACTACACTCTTAATATACTACCATTATTTTCCACCATTTTCCTTTTATTTTATTTAAATTTGGCTGTATACCATAACAAAGTCTGCACAGTTATGTCATGGTATGCCATGTCCAAGATCAGAGCAACATAGTGATAACAAAGTTAACCCCAAAACGCTATGACAGAAGTGTACAAAGACTTTTATACAATTTTTGCCATGAACCAATGGCCACTAAAAGTATCTGTAAAATTACTCTTACCTGTCATTTCTAAAAGCCTGTCTGCTAGAGTACTTTTGCCATGGTCTACATGAGCTATGATACTGAAATTTCTTATATTTTCAACAGGAAATACAGACATATCAAGCTTTTCCTGAAAAATAAAAAGGTACAGATCCCTAGTCAAGAAAAGATTAGGCTGTAATTTCACACACCCCTGTATAAAATCATTTCTATATACATTACAGAAAGCTCCAACTCATTCTACATCATCTTTTTGGAAGCCTAAAGTAGTTTAATCATTGCTTCTCCAGTCCCCACTTACAAACCTGTAAACGTGTACAATATAACATCAAGCTGTCAGGAGTTGCACACTGAAATCTGTTTTACAGAAATACAGGACTTCTGGAAAGACCTTAAAGATCATCTTAATCTAACCTTCAACAATGAAACAGGATTAAGTACACTTAAGTACATTTAAATCCATAACAGATAAATGTAAAATTAATTCAATTCCACAATGCCAGTTCCAATTTGTGGCTTATTGTTTAAATCACTTGACTGTAGAGCTTATTTCAGTGTCGCTATACTGTAATTTTATTGTACTACATTCAACTATGCCAAAAACTGAAGGGGATGCAGCTGTCAAGATTGCTATTAGAAACTCTGAAAATGACTAGACAACAACCCTGAAAATAACTACCTGCCACCATCAAGGCTTCCAAGATCAGCCACAAAATAGACCATTAGAAGCCAGAGGTCGGTTAGAGGCCTGCTAACAGATGCCACAGCACTGACAGAGCTCTAAGCCATGCTCCTTAAATACACAGAGGTATCAATGGTGTGACAACAGCAACTCCAAAACCAATAAGGTCTTCTCCTTTTAAAGGTTTCTAGTAAAAACCTCTTAAAACTATTAGCAGCTATGAAAAGGACAGTTAGCCAGTTTTATAGCTGACAATGATGTAGCTCAACACCACCGTGAATTTAACAAGCACCCTTTACATTAAGTCTGGGTAAGTACACACACACTACAACTTTTTTCAGTCTCATGATGTAACCAGACTAGTGGGGGCCAATTTTTTTTGGCAAGCGCACCACAAGTTAAGCCTCGGACCCTCTGCAAGTACCATTTACTGTCAGGTCATAAGTCCATCTTGCCCAGTGTCCTGGACCTTTTAATTTCCACACTCCCCATCTGCAGCCCCACAATGACCCTGGATGTCCTGTCAACTTCTTCCTGGCCCTAAGCTAGTGATCCACCTGACCAGGAAGGAGGATCTGGCTGGGAAACCCCTGGGGACTTTGAGGCTGTTTTCCTGTCCCTGGGCTCTGGGCAGTTTCACCGAGCAGCACCCACTGACTCATTCTGGGGCCACTGTCCAGCATGCTCTGCTCAGCATCCCTGCTTGAAGCACTTGTTTTAACCCTGTGCCCTCACTCCTGTCCCTGTTTTCTCTTTAGTTGCCCCCTGACCTCAGCTGATGTGTCCCCAGGGCCTCCCTGCCAAGTTCTTCCCTGATGAACCCAAACCCATAATCCAGAGACCCAGCCCGAAAGACAGGAAACAGAACCGGGTACGAACAGAGCTTTCTCCCCGCTTCCCATCCGCTCCCACTTGCAGCCTCCAGCATTGCAGGTGTAGGAAGATCCGGCTGACAGGCTGCGCCCCTCAATCCCGCGCTCAGTAGCTACTGCTGCCCCTTCCCCCAGGCCAGGAGCCCGCCTCCCACCTTACTGCGGGAGCTGTACGGCCTGACGGGCGCCGCGGCGCATCGCTGCGCCCTGCGTAGAGGCTGCGCGGCAGCAGCGACGCCCGCCAGCCAGGCCCAGGCGCCCGCCGCGAGGCTCCCCCGCGCTAGCATGACGGCACGGCGGCCCCCAGCCCTGCCCGCCGCGGCTCTGGCTTAGGGGGGTCTCCGGCCTCCGCCGGCGACAAGCAGCATCAGCGGCGCCCAACTCAGCGAAGCAGCAGCACACTCAGTCTGGGGCGGGACGAAGCCGGGGCTCGGCCACGTGCCAGGCCGCACCCGGAAGCGGCGAACAGCTGTCAGAGCAATCCTACTGCGGCTTCCAGTCTAGCACTGCGCATGCGCCACCGGACGCCAGGCGTGTGGAGAGTCGCTTGCCCAGAGCGGGGCGGAGTCAACCTCCTTTCGGCGCGCGCTGCAGTGACGCCACAGACTGCCAGCTGACGGGAACTGTCCTCCCGCTACGCATGCGCCCTACTTCCTCCCCTCCCTCCCAGTGGAGTGCTCCAGCCTCTCAGTCTCCGCCGCAGCTTCAGGCTTTATCCCCGCCCAGAGAGCAGTGATTGGAGAGGGTGGAGGGCAGTGCGGGGCGGGGCTGAGCGGTGATAGGCGCAAGTAGGGGGCCGGAGTGGGGCAGCGGGCTGGACCTTCCCCTCCTATGAGATGAACCCGCAGAGGCCCGGCCGCTTCCCCGTCGTGGTGCGGGTTGTGCAGGTGACCAACCTAGGGCAGCGCTTCACTGTTACGAGTTAAATAAAACAATGCCCGGTCCCCCAAGGCTTGTCTGACCGCACCCCGCAGTGGGGCCAATAAAAATATCACCCTTGGACATATAAATATATACTAAACTGTGATATATAATACAGATATAATAAAACATGTCAGGTTGTAAACATGGGTCTAGAGAAAAAGGCAATCAGGACTCGTAGTAGAGAGAATACCTTTTATTTAGACCAGCAACTCTTTTGCCAAACAAAAGACTTTTTTTGCAAAAATTGTGTTGGTGTAATAAAAGATACAATCTCTGTTGCAAGGAAAATCGAATCTGGTCATGTCAAGTTGACCAAACTCCCAGAAATCTTTTGAGATGACTCAAAATTGGTAGTGATTGTGGCCTAAAGTTAACCCGAGTAAAATGCCAGGGAGCATGGAACATTTAAAACAATGAAACAACAGAACCTTACATTCAAATGATAGGTGGTAATTTTGGGGAGTAATTAATATGAGGATGGGAAAATTACAGAAAAATATTTTCAAGGTGCAAGCATGTGCTATTGTATTCTTAGGATCTATGAGCCAAAATATTAAATAACAAACTTGGCGAACGTTGATAATGGTGACATCACTAAAGGGTTAAATAACCTTAAGTAAGTAAAGCAAGTAAAGTCAGTGTCCGGTGTTTGCTGCATGCTATCTGAACCATTTGCATGGATTTCTGAGACAGACATCTGCGTGGATCTGTAAAGGAGGACCAAGCCCTCAGACTTGGAACAGCGCAACCCAGGAACCTTCCCCAGACCCAGACAGCAGACAACCCAGAAATTTCCTCTTATTTTAAAAACCTGCCTGGATGCAGCACAGGGGTCCAAAAAAGAGGACATGTGCTGGAAAACCCAGACGTATGATAACACTACAAAAAGCTGGAGGGTCAGTCAAGTCAATCTTCACAGGTAGTCTAATGGTGAAGATTAAACTGATAAACAAGTGAACAGGCATTCACTTGATTTTGAAAATGCATCCACAAGCCTGCAGCGGCCCAGGCCAGAAGCTGGAGGGCACTACAGCATGCCTCCTTGACAGCTTGGTCCAAGGCTAGCCAGCCCACCCTATGAGGGGTCGGTTGTGCGAGAGGTGCAAAGCATCCTGGGAAACTGGGGGACTGTGAGTTAACTTGAAACTGGAGGGAATCGAGGATAGAAGTTCAATAAACGAATTTAACCTACTCAGTTAAGTCTGATACATCCATCCAGGTTTCTCTAAACTGCCCCCATTTTGAAAGAAGTTTATGTGCTCTGAACTTCTGTTGTGTTACAGATTTGAACCGGTTTCTGATCACTTATACTGGTTTATGTGTAATTTCTGTCCCTAGCCAATGTGTGTGCACAAGGACATGAGATCTGAGAAATAGCTGTAGGCATGGTTAAATATTTCAGTAAACAGATTTAGCAGCACACAAATTGGGTGTTATGTACAATGATTACATATACAAGTAAACACATACAAGAATGTCTCAGTGACCTCAGCAGGGTTGCTGAAACACACAACTACTTGCAGAAACAACACTAGTACTACAGTGTGTGTATATTAAATACATAACTATGGGATAATGCTGCCTGAATGACTGGGCCAGAGCATGGTCAGATGACAGGTAGTCAGTGTCAATAAACTAAGAAGCCAGTCATCTTCACTTCCAAATTCCAGTCCACATAAATGTATGTGGTAATGCTGACAATGCTAGGTCAATCAATACACAGCCATGATGCAGAATATCTACGAATAACGTCACAAAAATAGGTACCAGGCAAATACCAGAGAATAATAGAAGTTAGAGCAGGGGTGGACAATTATTTGGGCTTAATGAGTTTTGGTGAGCTGTTGTGGAGGGACAGGGTGGTAAGATGCCAATTGATCCTATCTGTCCCCCTGGTCATCACCAAGAGCTTGGGGAGGGAGGACTGTGCAATGCACCACTTGGCTCTGCTCCACCTGGGGTCAGGCTGGCCTGCATGCAGATTTCTCTGCCCCTCACCCCACACCACATCCATCTCCCCCCCGCATTTGGCTTCCTGTTGGTGCTGCGCAGTTCTGTCACCACAACCTCTGGCAGCACGATCCACACAGGACGGGGCATGATGCAATGCACCACGTAGCTGTCCTGCCTGCTTGTCATAATGATCTGCTGCCACCATGCTGTAGTGGGAAAGTCAGGGGTGCCTGCCGCAGGCCAAGCACCCACCCCATGCAACTGGCACAGATTCACCTCCTAGTGGCACCGCAGCGGCAGCAGTTCATCATGGTGGGCAAGCAGTTACTCAGTTACTCTGTGTGCTGAATCATGCCCTGTCCTGTGCACTGCTGGCCTAGTTGCAGGTGGCCAGAGTGCCAGGACTTGTGCAGCCACAGCAGCTAGGTAAGGAAGGGATGGAGGAGGTTGGAGGACTCTCTGCACTGCATGACCCAGTCCAGTGCAGCCCTGGCTGCAGCAGAGCAAAGTGGCATGGGGTACAACCCTCCCTCCTCAGGCTCCTGGCGGCAGCTAGTGGGCTACATAGGATCATTTAATGGCCTAGATAGGATCATTTAATGGCCTGCAGACTGTATTTTGCCCACCCCCTGTGTTAAAGTATTCTTGGGCTGCCCCACCTAGATGTTTCCAATTAGTAAATAACTAGAATTTGGGGTGTTAAATTTTGTAGAGTCCATCCAGGAAGAGTGCACACCAACTGCAGATGCTTCCTCAGCCTGATGAAGGGTTTTTAAACCTGAAAGCTTGCTATGAAAAAATTTCCAGCTATTTAAGTTGGTCTAATAAAAGACATCAGATTCACTCAAAGAACCTTGTCTGCCTATGTCCTTTGACTAACACTGCTACAGCCTACACCCCAGTCACTATACTCTTAGCATTTCCTATACTGGAACGGTCATTAGTGATGTGAAGATAAATAAGCGTCCCTCTAAACTGGGATTAATTTGTATTGAATAATGTGAAATCAATTATAATAGATGACAAATTCAACTACTTACTGATTTTCTGGATGTAAAAATGTGAAACCAGCATCAGTTAGGATAAACACCACATTATGTAATGCAAACGTACTGATTTAATTTCTTGGGGAGTTTCCAAGACAAATGTTTCATTAGCTACATACTCATGAAATGTTGAAAGGTCTGTCAATAATTACTGGAATTAAAGAATGAATATAATTCTATTGCATAGTTTTAAGTAACTTAGTATTCAATTTTTTTCTCTCACTGATAACTGGATCCAGTAGAGGTAGATATCATGCCTAAGAGATGTTGTGCTAAATTACATCAGGTTTGAAACTAAGTGATACATTTTTCTATAAATTAACCAAATTGCAAGAGTAAGCATTTACGGAGACCAATGAACTTAATTATCAACTAAGCACCCGTAAGCACAGCCAGTCACAGTATATATGAAATACCGTATAGTAATGTGGTGCATAATACGATGAGTAAAAAAGTGTGTCTTATGCTAATATACAGGCTTACTGGATGCAACCAAAGATGCTTAGCATAATATACATGCATAACTAAAGCCAAACAAATCAGTAATCAATGGTATCCATTAAACATAACATAAGACATGCCATTTTCAATTCACTCAGGAACAGGCACAATTTGAATTTATGTAGTATTATGAGACTACAGAAATGTAGAGATGAAAATAGAAATAGTGTCCATGATGCCTGTAGAAGAGACGTGTGATTTTTTTTTTAAACGCATCATAAGGGCCACTATAAGTGGCTCCAATATGTTTTCTCCATGGGTAATTGATAAACACATGTAATAATCATAAGAAAAAATGTCTCCTATCACAGGGGGGGCAGTGTTGTTAGTACACACAGAACAGTGACTTCTCCACAGCTAAATTCTCTAGGCTGTGCAGTCTAGAGACATGGTAGTCATGGGAGACCTTAACTACCCAGACATATGCTGGGAGGAACAGGCAGCCAGATCTAACCGCTCACGCAGGTTCTTAACCTGTATCCAGGGCCTCCTCCTAACACAGGAGGTAAAGAATCCCACCAGGGGTAACGCCTTGCTCGATTTACTGTTGGCCACAGGGGATGACCTGGCGGGGGACCTGCAAATTCAAGGCAACATAGTGGACAGCGATCACCAAATGATAAAATTCACTATCCAGAGAAGAAGGGCAGACATTATACCCAGCAAAACACAGGTGCATAAACTTTAAAAAGGCTGACTTCAATAGGCTCAGGGAACTGGCTAGCAGGGTACTAGGAACTAAGAGCCTAGATGCTCTGTGGGTCCAGGATGGGTGGTCATTCCTCAAGGAAACCATCCTTTGGGCTCAGAGTGAGACAATCCCATGGCCAGGGAACCCCTTTGCCTAACCAGAGTCATCCAGGATACCTTGAGGGCAACGAAAGAAGTACACAGGAAGTGGAGGCAGGGGGAAACTAGCAAAGAGGACTACATATGTCTCAGAAAAACTTTGATCTTGGTTTAAGACGTACTTAGATGGAAAAATGTGAGAGAGAAAATATGAAAAATGTAGAGAAAAACAAATGAAATGGCAATGTCATTGCAAGAAGACTCCTGTGATAATTACAGTCGTGTATTCGCAAAGGAAATACCTGTATGTGAATTTTCTTTTTATAATAGTCATGACAAAGATTTTAGACTATAGCATTATATTGTAACTTTGAGTTTAAAAAAATATATTAAAATATGCATTTTAGTGGAACTGCTGTTACATGTCCTGATATGGAAAGCTGTATCATCCTTTGACATTGGTCTGCTTTATTCCACTTGGTTAAAAGTCAGTGCATCAGAATTATTTTTATAATTATTTTTATAATTACTTTCCAGCATTCATAATTCCAGCACATCCCACTCAGCCATCATGAAAGATATTTCTTGCCCTGCCTTTCCTCACATTAAGTACTTAGGAAGTAAAGTGTAATTGCTGGCTTTACATGAATTAACAATATTGGTGGAGAATTGCTCATCTTCAGAGTTTCTTCAGTATGTTTAACAAATGTTAGGCATATTCGTGTTCACTTGATTTGTGTTTTCAAAATAGTTCAAACATATTTAATAGGTTGCATCTGCATATTGAAGAGAACCATTGAACAGTAAAGATTATTGATGAGGGGAGCTTTACTGCTAATGAAACCTTCTGCATAATAATGTGACATTTTTAAGTGTGCTTTCACCCTTGTGTTATCTGATTAATTTTTCAGGAAAGATCTAAATCTTAGAGATATTTTGTAAGTGATGAATTATGATATGCTACACAGATAAATCAGAAGTTTAACAAAGTAAATTGCCCTATATTAAACATCTCCCTGAATCCGGAGCCAGTCTCAACCTCCCGCAAACTTCAAGAAACTTCATACATTCATAGTTTGGGGGAGCTAAAAGGACAGTTCTTATCAGATAATCTTAGTTTTTGCATAATTCAGGATGTGGGACTTCCCATATTGAATTCTTATTTGAACTAGAGTATTTCTGTTAGAAAAGCACAGATCTCTATATCAGAATGACCTGCGTTGCAGAATCCACCACAATCTATGATACATTTTTTCAATCACCAATTTCCATTGCTATTAAAATCTTGTTTCTGTTTTCTTGGTTGAATTTGCCTATCTTCCACTACTGGATCTTGTTGCACCTTTGTCTGCTAATTTGAAGAGTCCTTTACCAAAGTTTTATAGTTTCATAGTTTCTAGGGTTGGAAGGGACCTGAGCAGATCATCGAGTCAGACCCCCTGCCATGGCAGGAAAGAGTACTGGGGTCAAACGACCCCAGCAAGGTGTACATCTAGCCTCCTCTTAAAGACCCCCAGGGTAGGAGCCAGCACCACTTCCCTTGGAAGTTGGTTCCAGATCCTAGCTGGCCTGACTGTGAAGTAGCGCCTCCTGATATCTAGCCTAAACCTACCTTCTGCCAACTTGTGACCGTTATTCCTGGTCTCTCCTGGTAGTGCACGGGGGAGCAGGGACTTCCCCAGTGCCTGCTGGTCCCCTCTGACTAGTTTGTAATAGCCCACTAGATCCCCCCTCAGCCTTCTCTTATGGAGGCTAAACAGGTTCAGGTCCTATAGCCTCTCCTCATAGTGTCTGCCCTGCTGCCCCCTGATCATGCGAGTGGCCCTCCTCTGCACCCTCTCCATGTTGTCCACATCCTTCTTGAAGTACGGCGCCCAGAAATGGACGCAGTACTCCAGCTGCGGCCTGACCAGTGCCGCATAGAGGGGGAGGATCACCTCCTTGGACCTGTTTGAGGTGCATCTGTGGATGCATGACAAGGTGCGGTTGGCCTTCCTGACTGCCTCCCCAGACTGCCGGCCCATGTTCATCTCGGCATCAATGATGACTCCAAGATCCTTTTCTGCCTCTGTACTGATGAGAAGGGAGTTCCCCAGTCCATAGGTATGGTGCTGGTTCTTCCTCCCCAGGTGCATCACCTTGCACTTGTCAGTGTTGAATCCCATCCTATTCTCATCCACCCACCCCTGTAAATTGTCTAGGTCTGATTGCAGCCTATTCTTCCCTTCTAGCATGCCCACATCCCCCCACATCTTAGTGTCATCAGCAAATTTGAACAGGGTGTTTTTTACCCTCTCGTCCAAGTCGCTGATGAAGATGTTGAACAGTGTGACCTGAGGACCGAGCCTTGTGGAACCCCACTGCCCAAATCCCTCCAAGTCGAAAATGACCCATCCACTACCACTCTCTGGGTGCGGCCCTCCAGCCAGTTGGTGACCCATTTGACTGTGTGGGTGTCGACACCACCGTCCCCCAGTTTCTTAATGAGAACAGGGTGAGAGACAGTGTTGAAGGCCTTCTGAAAATCCAAGAAGACTATGTCCACTGCTCCCCCTGCATCTAAGGATTTGGTGATCTGGTCATAGAAGGCTACCAGGTTGGTCTGACAGGACCTGCCAGTAAGGAACCCGTGTTGATTGCCCCTAAGCATAATTTCCCCTGCTGGCCCCTCGTGGACATGCACCAGAATAATTTTCTCAAAAAGCTTGCCCAGGATTGAGGTAAGACTAACTGGCCTATAGTTTCCCTGGTCCTCCTTCCTCCCCTTTTTGAAGATAGGAACCATATTGGCTCTCTTCCAGTCCTCTGGCACCACACCAGAGCACTACAAGTGCTCGTAAAGCCGAGCCAGGGGTCCTGCAATGACCTCAGCCAGTTCCCTCAGTACTTTAGGGTGGAGATCGTCCGGACCAGCTGACTTTAATACATCCAGTCCTTCCAGAAGTTCCCTAACTAGATCCTCACTAACCCTTGGCCTAGGTGTGCCTCCCCCTGGGGTTTAAGGGGGGGCCGAGGGAGGGGGTGACTGTTCCGGTCCCTGTTCAGGAAAATGGAGGCAAAGAAGTCGTTAAATAGGTTAGCTTTGTTGTCTGATGTGACAACCAAATTTCCTAGCGTGTCTTGCAGGGGTCCCATGTTACCCAGAACCTTCTTTTTGCCCCCTATGTATTTAAAAAAGGACTTTTTGTTGTCCTTGATCCTGGAAGATAGTCCCAGTTCCATCTCTGCCTTGGCCTTCCTGACTGCCCCCCTGCATCCCCGAGCAACCGCAGTATAATCCTCCCTGGTGATGGCCCCTCCCTTCCACTGGGTGTGCACCTCCCTTTTAGCTAGGAAACATTCGCGGATGGTTTTGGTGAGCCATGGGGGCTTTTGCACCCTCCTTCCCCCTTTGATCCGTGTTGGGATTACCTCCCTTTGGGCTTGGAGAATCGTCTCCTTAAGGAGCAACCAGTCTTCTTGGACACCTGGCTCCCCTCCCCTCCAAGACCTCAGTGTTTCCCTGACTATTCTCCTTAGCTCATTGAAGCCCACCCTCCTGAAATCTAGGGCTGCTGCCTTGCTGTAGGCCTTTGCCACCTTGCACTGGATGGTGAATTCCAGCAGGCAATGATTGCTGTCACCCAGGTGGTCAAGCACCCTCGGCTTCCTCACCAGGTTGTCACCCATGGCCAGCACCAGGTTCAACAAGGTGTCTCCCCTGGTGGGGCTATGCACCTCCTGGGTTAAATGGAGGTCCTGCATTTTGGCTAGGAACCTACATGAGTGGTCAGACCTGGCTGACTGCTCTTCCCAGCAAATGTCTGGGAAGTTCAGGTCCCCCATGATGACCACGTCCTTTGACCTAACTACCTCAACTGCCTTGTATTCTAACCTAGAGCACTTCAGAGTGCCCCTTCTCTGATTCTTTGCTAATTGACGAGGATGTGTATTCCTCCTTAATGTAGAGCACCACACCCCAACCTTTCCTCCCTGTCCTATCCCTCCTGTACAGCGTATAGCCCTTGATATTCACCACCCAGTCCTGTGTTGCATCCCACCACGTTTCAGTGATCCGCACTATGTCTAGGTTGGTGTCAGCTAACAGGAGGGTAAGTTCCTCCTGCTTGTTTCCCATACTACGAGCGTTTGTGTAGAGGCATTTGAGGCCTCCTGTGGATGTGTGCACTGGCCCCCTACTTTCAGCATTACCCTGGCCTCTGTCACTTACCTGTGTATATGTTCCACTTGTCGGCCTAGGCTGGGCTGTACTTCTGGGTTTTGCTTGGTCTGGCAGTTTTATTTCCAATGTAAATGTTTCTAAACTGTACTCAAGTTACCTCTTCCCTTTCTCTCTAATAAGTTAAATAGAACATAGCTCAAAGGTCTGTTTCTATAAGAAATCTTTCCAGTTGTCTGTACACTGTCAAATTCATCAATATCATTCTTAGTGTGGACACCAGATTGGGTGTCTATACACATACAGGGCAAGCATATCCAAAGGCGCTTTAACTTTAGTGCTTTGTTTAAAGGGCTTTAGATTAAGTGTTTTAAAAATTAATACATGTGCCATCTCTTTATGCAAGTTTGAAGCCTTGCTGTAGTTCTGTGGAGTAGTAAAAGGCAGGGGACACCAGACACTGCATAAACTAATTGCATTGGAATGAGTGAGTGAGCAAGTGATGCATGCCATCTGCTTTGTTATTAAGAAACAGTAAAGGAACAGAATAAAAATAAACTTTTTTATCATTTTCACAACACCCTCTGTAGAGGGAGGGAAGGAGGGAGCGGCAGAGGCAGGGGATGCAGATGACATGCTCCCCATTGTGCCATCCCAGTGAGCACATCAGGAGCTGTGCTAGAGAGGAGAGGACATGGGGGAGTGAGGACTCCTGATGTAAGAGCCCCCCTCTTGATGGTCCAGGATCCCATAAGGACTTATGCATCAGGGGATTAAGAGGGCGTCTCTGGTCTCCGATCTACTTCCAGAGGAAGGACAGGGGTGTTCACAGAGTGAAGACCAACTGACAAGCTGCACCCCATAATGTGTGGGTTGGCAAGCTCCACAGGCAAGCCCCTTTCCCACCCCACAACCCACCCCCACTGATCACCCCTGAAAAGGGACCATCCACCTGGGAACCCCTCCAGCCAGCTCACCACAACAAGAGACAGGCTCACCTGCAGGTTTCCTGGCACCCAGGAGGGGACAGAGCGGGGAATACACACCCCTCCCGCTATCACTACATGGCCACTGCACACCCCCAAAAGGGAGAACCCATCCAAAACTCCTGCAGCCCCCCAAGCCTCTGCCCATTAAAACACATCGGGTTCCCATGCACAGGGAGCCAGTGGGAAATACCTCCCCTCCACCACTGTATATCACTGCATGGTCACTACAAGGTCACTTGTGTAAGTCCCCGATATTCCAGTAGTGGTGACACCCGTGCTTAGTGCAAAGGTAATGTAACTCCCTACTCCTACTTATATATTCAAGATTCACATTAGCTCTTGTAGCTAAAATAACTGATTTTGGAGCTCAAGTTCAGCTGTTGATCCCCTTTTACCCCCTCACTATATTAGTTTCGCTGCTTTCCAAGACTGGCCTGTATCCTTCATTGTTTGTATACATTTATCTATACCAAAATATATATGGTTTGCTTGTGTCCACCTCACTGAGCAATCCAACGGGTTTTATATCACCAACTTGTTCTCTTCAATATTTATCACTCCCCAGACTTGGCATTTTTTGCACATTTCATGAGTAATAAAACAATAATCAACATAGTTATTTCCCTTGTCAGTCCAGATCAGGCACCAGATATAAAGCACCAAATATGTGTAGCCTAAAACCTCTAATAACATTGATAGGAATCTTGTCTCTGTAGAAAACCCCCTTTGTCAAATTGTTTAAAGTTAGGTAAAACTATTAGACACAACTGAGGTGATGTCACATACCTGACATCAAAGTCACTGACTCTGCTGTTGGGAATCTGGTGTTCCAGTAATGAATAGGAAATGACAAAAGGAAGGATGAAAGTAGCTAAGCGATAAGTACTGTAAATATGGTTAAAATAATAAATAATTTTTAAAAGTGAGTCACTTTACCCCATTTAGCTACCAAAGACATTTAATCTTTCGTGTGGGAACACAATAGAGCATCCAGCAGTTGAAAAGATTGAAGCAAAAATGTTTTGGTGAAAAGATATTTGATAGGCTGCATAGAATCTACATTAACAAAATGAAAACATCCCCCACCTTTTTGGTGTCCTTTCACTGTGTAATAAAGGTAATTGCTGTTTCAAGATTTCATTTAGTGTTAAACCTCAGATTAAATGCCTCTGTCCATGCATTTACTGATTTTAATTACCTGTCCTTCACTGAGAACAAACATTTGTGTTGGGCTATGCTTCTCTTGTGCATCATTTGAAATATCTGCCATCACTGCTATGCAAGGTCTGAAACTGAATCTTGAGGATGGCAGAGGTCTGCTCAACTTGTGGTACTACAATTCAAAAATCTATTTTGGATATTTCCAAAGTGACTGTCACTGTGGTAGCTAGGGAAAATTAAGAAGTGTCAAGAATCTACAGGGAAAACGATGTTTTGTCTGCATTTTTTGTGAACAAGGGCAAGGGCAATGAATTTAAATGTTAACATTTTCTATTTTGCTGGAGAGCTAGTAAGATACCATTCTTAGAGAAAGACTTACCTTTAAATGTCATAGTCCCACGGTTCAGTTTGATGTCTATGGATAAGGAACCTATGATGTCTGTGGTCACTTTGGATATATCTATGATGGCTCCAGGCTGCCTAGAAAAAAAATGTCTCTATCAAAGAAGAATCCTTACTCAATCAGATTTGTAAATTCTGCTAAAAACTCTCCACTGAGATGCATAAAAAAGATTGTAGTGATGTGTGCATTATTGTTTAGTTTTGTTCTGTCTTGTTTAATCTTTCCCTTTTCCATGTCTTTAAAAATATAAGTCACAGCTTGTGGGAGCTCGATGCCGAATTATATAGGACTGAATTAAGCACAGGCTCAGACCTGTTCAATTTAAAACTTTTATTGTTTCACAAAGTCATAAACTAAAGGAGGTCTGTTGGTTCACGAGGTTCCCAAATCAAGCCCTTGCTCTCTAACCCGGAGGCTAGGTGCGGCTGCCTGATTCAGTAGTCTCAGAACTGGTCAACAGCTCATTTAAAAGGAGTCCCTTATCTTTTTTTAGGCAAAAGATACAAAACTGTCCCCATGGTGGAAGTGAGGCATCTAACATAACTTTACTATTAGTTATATATGATAACACTTATACATATGCATTTCTAATTCTTACTTCTATTGGTTATTTAGTTAACTTATCTATATTATAATATCAGGTGATACGCTTTGTATTATAATCATTACACTTCGTATGTTAATTCTTAATGACCTTTATATTTCTTATGCTAATTTTCTATAACCTAAATACATTATTCATCTATATGTTTTGCTGGTTTTTGCAGGGTTAAAATGTCAAAACTGACATAATATGCGGTTGTTTTTTCGTCATTGCGGTTTAGCCATGCAGTTTCCTATTCTTAACAATGTAAGCAGCATGTCTGCTATTTTTATCATTGTTCAAAGGTCAGAAGTTCAGTATTTTCATCTACGGGTCAGAAAGTGATTACCAGAATGTCAGTCGCTGACTCCTCAACCTCCTTGAAGCATTCTGGGAGTTTTAGTGCATTTTTTTTAATGCTAGGCCTTGCTTAGCGTAAGCACTCTCTCACACAGCTAATCAATGTGATTACTTTGTTTATCTTTACTTGTAGTATTCTTTAAGGAAAGAGCTTCCTGTGATTAAAACAGCTAGTTTCCCTTAACTTACTTTGAGACAATAATTTATATCTAATCTACAAATTCTTGACTGTATGTTTTGTTTTGTTGCTTTAAGCAGTCATACACTTGTAAAGTGCCTCAGTGTCATTATTCTGTCCATTTTGGAATGGCAACAGCAACTAATCAAAATCCAAATATCATAATAATGGAAGAGTTACCTAATGTGAGGTATGAAGACAGGCAGATGGCCATATATTGGTAATGCAGTGCACATACAATTCATCCTGCAGTACTTGTAAAATTTGTATTGTCCTGTGTTTTCTGTTGCTTATCTTAATAGATAATAGGAGATGGTCATAAGATCACTGCAGCTTGGTGCAGTCCCTTGGTTCATACAGGGTAGGTATATGCCATGTTGGATACCACTAAGAGTTATGCATCTGAATTTCTACAGTACATTTTTTTTATGAGTGCATTTTTTATGCTTCAGCTAGCGCACATTACAAAGATAAGTTCAGGTCAAAAATCTATGCTGCCATATATTAGGGGCTTTGACCCCTGTACAGAAGTTTATCTTACTTTACAGAGATCCCCAAATCTGGGATACAGACATAGATAAAAATGCACTAGCAATCTTTTATATATAGTACATCTGTAGGCCTCACAGAAGAAGTGGCTTTATAGTAAGGATTTGAATGGGAAGAGCAGAAGCTTTCCATATCAGGATTGGCCGGCTTCTGTATAACACATAACTGATGGCTTTACAGTGAAAATACAAGCTTCAAGTCCACTCACACATTCCAGTTTCTCATCTGTTAACTCAGCAGCACATCATTCAAATGCTTCTTTCACTCAGCAGCAACTTAGTGAGGGTCTTGACACATGTAACAATTGACCTGTCCCCAAATGCCACTAATTGGGAACCAGAAGTGTCCACCCTAGCACACCAGGTAAGATGGTCACCTTGTACGCATTGAAATATGATGGCTTTGATACCAGAGGGTAGGAGTGAGTATCTTGCCCAGTATGCTTGCAGTGAGCTAGTGGGGTAGGGAGGAGTGCTTGCATCCCTGCTTTGAGGGTCCTAAGAGGTGGGTGATGTAAAATGCCTATGGATGTGTAGAGTGCTTATGGCTACCAGAACAGTAGTATATTCATCGTTGTGGGCCTCTCCCTGCTACCTTCCCTCGTTCCTCTATAGTCTTCCCCCACCGTGATCTCTCCTGCCATACCTTGACGTAATGACATAACAAGGGAGGCTGCCTTAAGGACAAAGAGGGCTTTGAGTAATGTAACTTTGTCTGGTCCGTGGCTCCCTGGCTGCATCCCACATTTATTCTGGCTGAGCTTTTCAACTTGGGGCCCATTGCTGAGGACTGCAAATGTTTACCTCAACTTTGATCAGCTACCCTGGTCCCATTGCAACTCCTATATAGGCTTCTATGGCCACGGGTCTCCCCTTCAAAAGTTCTGAGCCTGCACCCCTCAGTCTTTGGTGAGCTTTGCCCCTCAGTCTTTGGTGAGCTTTGCCCCTCTTTGGGCTTATGCTTCAGTCACCATCTTTTGTCATATGAACAACTGTTCCTAGAATTCAGGCTGTCCTGAGGCATCCCTATCAGTGGCCTCTGCCTCTCTTACAGTTGCAACTGGTCCCCTGGGGACAAAAAGAAAAGGGACCAAAACCATGCACACTGTTTCAGCTCAAAGGAAATTATTCATCTGAAGCAGTTTCAACCTTCAGTGGTGCTTGCAAAGCAAAAACCACACAGATTCAGGGTACATACTTTGCTCTTGGCACAGACTCCAAGGTTCCCTACACCCTGGCTGCCACTCCTTTGCAGTCCATCCCTGGGCCCCTCCATCTGGAGCAATATCCCCTGTAGCTCCCATAGCCAGACTGCTTGGGTTTGGGCTTTAAAGCACTTCCTGGGTCACCTAACCCTCTACTTCTGCCCCAGGTCCATCAGCCACTGTTTGCACCTGAGCTAGGCTGCCACTTTGCTTCAGGTTTCTCTGCCTGTCAGCTTGGCTTAGGAACAACAACCATACAAAAAAAGAAAACAGGAAGCAAACATACGAAAAAAGGGAAAAGAGCTAGTCACCCCTAGATCCCCTTTCTAGTAATGGGGTAGGAATCCCATTACAGGTGACGGGTGTTTAGAAGTGTTGTCACATTTCTGCTTTCCCATCTCTCCTAAACATGAGTTCAGTGAAGTTCATTAGCTTGCACGTGACCCACCTCTGCAGTGTGCTGGCCTGACCTGGGGTGCTTTGTGGGGGAGAATCCTTGAACCCATATTTTTAGGTTCCCAGTGGTTGGGGAAACATAGTGAGTCAAGTAGGGAATAAGGAAATGAGGACACAGTTTGTTGTTAGAAAGACAGCTTTTATTGGACCAACAGCACAGCAGAACTCATTGATAAAAAATGCCAAGAAAAGGAAAGGAAAGCAGGCAGTTGAGTTCTGACCACATACCAGAGCAGCTAGTTTCAGCAGCAGAGGGGTGCAGGGTATGAGAAGCAGTGCAATGTGGGATACCATGAAACACTTGGTATCTATCCAGACATAACATACACCTAGTTTACAATGTACCAGTTCAAAAGAATACTTGGAAAGTCAGATATTCTTTTGAAGTGTTCCAGGCAGCTTTAAATTGGTTAAATGGGCTTGTACAGCTTTCCTTTTCACATTTAAACTGGATTTAAAATGATCTAAATATTACATGTGTCTATATTCTAAACCTGCAGTGAGGTGATTTTCAGGAGTGCTTCTCACGTGTGCCTGTCAAAGCAGTACGAATTAAATTCATGGGATATACACAACATATACATTGATGGTGGCACATCATAAAAATAAAAAGGAGTGCTGCATATCTGGAAACCAAAGTTATTTATTTAGGTGCCTAAATATGAGTTTAAATGAACTAACTAAATGTAATATATCTAAGTTTTTTAAAAATGGCCTCCATTTTCTTATAATTTTCTCCACATAGATTTATCTTCACAGAAAAGTCTATTATAATGCTTTATTCATAGATTGCGAGGCTGGAAGGGACATCAGAAGATCATCGGGTCCAGCCCCCTGTACCAGGCAGGAAAAATTTGGTCACGCCTGTGTAAGTGGGAGTCAGAACCAAATCATGTTTATAGCCCTTAGAAGACCAAGCCATAAATCAGCCCTGACAGACTGCCATAAAACAGCCATTGCACTTCTGTTGATTAAATGCATTTTCGAGGTAATTCACCAAAGTTGTCTTGCCATGTCTTCCTCAGGTCTTACTTTCCTGAAAAAAACATAAATGACATGTTTTTTAATTATGTGGGTTATCTGTGAGGTTGCAATTTATGGGGCAGTTGTGAATATCAAAACAATAATCTGTAAGTGCATATCCATGTCTGAAGGAATAAAACCCATGTTCCCTGTATTTCCCTGCTCAATTCCATTCACTTCCTCCCACGCACAGAACAGGCCAAGGTCATTAATCCCTGTTTTAATTGCTTTTCTCTCCCATTAAATTGTCTGTGTTACAGAGCTAGATTTATCCAACAGAGGAGAAAGGGACAATTAAAATCTTTTTGCTGGTTATCCCCTGGTATGATTTGCAAGTAAAACAGGCACTTCTGAACAGAAGAGGGAGGAGTAAGGAGGACATAAGATTAAAGATATCCTAGAAGGGTATTTTGAAGGATCTTCTCTCACATTTGCCCTTTCTCTTAGTCTAGAGTTATTTGATTTTTAAAATCCTGGTATCCTGTGAATGAATATTGGAACACCACTTTTTTTTTCAATCTCTCTTAAGCTTGCAATGGCTGGATCCCTGAGTTTCCTACAAAGCAGTATCTATTTTGTTTAGATTACATGATCTTTCAGGACATATTACAGTGTCTTTCTATATTTAAAAACGCTGATAAATTTTGAGGACATTTGTAGTCCTTAATAGTGATTAAGAAATGATTGCACAACAGTTCATGACAGGTTTCCATAAAAACCTGCGTTTAAAATAATGGGTTTTTAACCTTCCTTAAAAACCCATTGGAAAGAAAATTTAAAACCCATTGGATACATAATGAGTTAGCATGCCTGGGAGTCAGGAGCTGTATTCACAACTTCTCTTCCAGTTGTGTGCTATGTGCCCTTGGGCAAATCATTTTATCTCTCTGTGCTTCTGTTTCTCATCTTTTTTCTTGTCTGGATAGATTACAGACTGTTCAGAATAAGGACTGTCTATGTCTATGTCCTTATATAGCACATGTAAACACATGAATTACTATTTTATTCTGCTAGTTGGAAGGGGGAACACAAACGTATGCCTCTGTTTAAAGCATACCGTAGCAGGACACTAAGAGGTGCCTCCTCCTTAAGGCTGAAGAAGCCTGGTCAGGGAGCTCCGCAGGCTAAGCTAAGGCACAGAAAGCCAGTTGCTAGAGAACTTGGTGCCTGCACGTTAGAGGTGTGCAATTTCCAAATCCTATTGAATTTGGATTTGTCCTAAAGGGACAGTGATTTGATTTGTTGATTTGGATCACTGTCGCTGATTTCAATTCAGTCAAATTTGAATCTGAATTGAATCGAGGACCAAAGCTTCACGCAGCCCTACAGTGTGTTGTAGAGAGACAGGAGCTGGAGGGCTCAGTGTCAGGAGCATATAGAGTTGATGATGGTAGTAAACACCTGCAAGGCATGGGACATGTGTAGGGAAGGTCAGAGCATGTATATATCACCCAGTATAGCTGGGCGCCTGAAGGGCAGCCTCCAGCTGAATAAACAACTTGATTACTTACTAACAAGGTGTGGCAGGTGAGATAGGTGGGGGGACTGCCCAAGACAGGTGGGTAGGCTGACACAGATTGGCCTCAGGGTGGTCCCCTGTCACATACCATATGATAAACTTTCTATCTATTCATAGACAAAGTACCTTTGAACTATACTGTATAACACAAGGGCCTGTCATGGCCAGTCAATTCAGTGTTGGCTGTTTGATTTGTGCTGGTATCTTGCACTCTATCTATGCTTCTAACTTTTGATGAGGATAGGATCTTTTCAGTTGAACAAAATTTCATAGGAGTCCCAGATTAATCAGTAAAAAGCTTTCATGGCAGCTTTATGCTTATTTACAAGGTTTAGGTTTAATGCCAAACCTCGCCCTCCCCCCCCCATGCCAGTGCATCTAAAATAACAAGCCAACAGCATCTCTAGCTATATTTCCTTTATACAGTATAACATTATTTAAATTCTAAACAAGCCATATAAAGCAAAAACAGCACAAAGACATGCACTTCTCCAGTGAGCCATGTCCTTGTTTACAAATCTTTTTTGCCCTTGAAAGCAGCCAACCCCTTTAAAAGATCATGAACCTACCTAATCATATTTATACCAAATTATTTCATATGTAGGTAAGAAACTGAGATTGTTTTCTCAATTTCTGTATACCTCTCCTTAGGGTACCAGCCCCACATGTGATTTTTTTTTTTTTCTCAAAAGTTAGAACTCTCCTTTATTATTTTATAAATGAGCTCTTAATCCACAAGTATAGACACAAAACACAGTAGCTGCTCTTTTGAAGCCATTATAGAATACAGTGTCTGTGCAGGCTATTTTAAAGAAACCATTACAGTTTGTCCTTTATGGGAACTTTATGAATTCAGTGTACAACAAACACTCAACAAAATGTTACTAAGTCTCCTGATCCCTGTACAATTTGAGTAGAATCATTATTATTATGTAGGATATGGGATTAGAGCTGTTTTGCCTCCACTAAGAACTCTATCTAAAGCAAATACTGTGCAACCTGCTTTTCCAACTTTACCTTATGTCTTAATTGTGTTTGGAAGAACTCCTGGGACTATTTAAAGTAAAACTGATATTATTTTGATGAAGTCAGTTAGAAGTAGCCACAGAATATTTGACAAAACATAATGCCTCAACTAATTGTGGTTAGAGCATTGAACTGAGATTTGGAAGTCCTGAGGTCGAAGTTCTGCTGCTGGCATGCTGAGTGACCAATACAAGTTAGTTACCTTCTCTATCTCAGTTTTCCCATATATAAAATTACAATAATGAGACTAGTCTCCTTTATAAAGAACTTTGATATCTACTGATGAAAAGAAACATAACAGGGAAGCATTACTATTTTGTTACTAATTTGTCTTTGACTATTGCTTCAATATACATGTAGATAGATTTGGAATAATACAATCTGATTAAAGCCAATAAAAAAAATCTGCAATGCAAATGTATAGGGTAAGAAGGATGGGAGTAGGAGGGAATATGGGAAGAAAATGTTTATCTTTTATGAAGACTGTTTGTTTTATTAAGCTATTGTATTTTAATATTTTGTTCTATTTTTATAAGTTATCTGTCTTTTATTGTAAGCTGCCCTGAGCATTTTGGGGAAGGACAGCATATAAAACTAACTATCCAAATAAATACTCATCAAAACCTAACCATGCTCTTCTCTAATTATGAATTTATATGTTGCAATCAAGTTCTTCATAGGTATATGCAAATATAATGTATGTGTTCGTTCGTTTGTATGCTTATTTATAATCTCTGCTTTATTGGGGTCACTTTTACATTTAACTTATTCAGCTATGGTGGCTGACATAGAATGCATGACTGTGAGACACATGGAAAAATACATTCTTAGAAAGCCAAGAAGGGGAGACATGAATGGAGCAGCACCACATCAGGCTGCAAGGCAAAAAAAATAGCCAGAAAAGCCTTTATCACAAATGAAACGTGAGAGAGTTATAGTTTCTCTCCTTATTTTTATATAACATGAGGACATGACTTATTCGTGTAATACCTTTTTGGCTGGATATCTGAATCTGTATCAGGAGCCTAGGGTTTGTTTCATGGCATAAATTCTGAAACTTTTGTGTCAGAGGAGTACAGCAGGAGCTATAGCATGGGAAGAGTTGTGGATTCCTTTTGTGAACTTTTAACCCTGGGAGGGAGGGTGTTACTAAGGAGGGATACCTGGAAAGGGAATTGTAGAGCAGTTAGCTCAGTTTTAAGACCCTGTTTGTGATTTTCCAGAAACTGCTGGGGTTTTTTCTGGCTCTGATCTGGGGCAAAAAGCTATGTGAGAGAGAGATGTTTGGAGACAACAAAGAAGTGGCTGAAAATATCACCTGTTAAAGCAGGAAGATTCAGCCCAAGATAGCACTAGGCATGTACGTGATAGAAGGGTTGTCCAGCTTCTAGACAGTGGGGAGATGCAAAGTCTATGGACCCCTCAGCTGCATACTCTGCCAGTTGTAGACCCCAGGGCTGCACACAGTCCCTCTGCAGGCCTTCCCATCATGCAGACAACTTGTGCAGCCCAAATCCTTTCCACCTGCTTCCCCACCCTGTCCATCATGTAGGAATCAGAAGCAGCCCAGCTTCTTCATATCACACCAGTGGCATGAGTGGCACTGGCCTTATTACCTCTCTACTTCATTCCTGCTTTTCCTTGTTTGTTTAAATTTGTAAACTACTCTAAACAAGGACTTCCTGTCATCAGATAATTTTAGTGAATAAATAATAAGGATTATATTAAAAATACTTCTTGCATACAACACTCACCAAAAAAACAGTCGTTGGATAAAACATAATGCCTCCACTAATAGTGGTTAGAGCATTGAACTGAGATTTGGAATTCCTGAGGTCTTATGTGCAAGAAATACAGTAAGAGCAGCTTCTGCCACTTACCAGGCAAAAGCAAAAGCCAAGTCTACATATAGATTCATAAACTGTAAGGCCGGAAGGGACCTTTGGAAGGTCATCGGGTCCAGCCCCCTGCACCAAGCAGGAAAGATAACTGGGGGTCAGGTGACTCCAGCAAGGTGACTGCCTAGTCTCCTCATGAAGATTTCCAGGGTAGGCGATTGCACCACTTCTGGAGGGAGCTTATTCCACAGTCTGGACACCCTGACTGTGAAGAAGTTTTTCCTAATGTTGAGCCTGAATCAGTCTTCCAGGAGTCTATGGCCATTACCCCTCAGGTGCCCTGGTGAACAGTTGCTCACTGAGTCCTAGATGTACTCTCCTAGTGTAGCAGTAAGCTGCTACCAGGTCCCCTCTCAGCCTTTTCCTCAGGCTGAAGAGTCCCAGATCCCTCAGCCTTTCCTTGTATGACTTGTCCTGTAAGACTGTGATCATACATGTGGCTCTTCTTTGGACTCTCTCTAGCTTGTCCACGTCTTTGTTAAAATGTGGTGCCCAGAACTGGACACAGTACTCCAGCTGTACTCTCACCAATGCTGAGTAGAGCAGAAGAATCACTTCCTTGGTTTTGCTGGAGATGCATCAATTGATGCATGCCAGAGTATTATTTGCCCTACTGGCTACGGCATCATACTGCTGGCTTATATTCATATTGTGGTCTATTATTAACCCCAGATCCCTTTCATTCATGGTGCTAATCAGTTTGGTGCCACCAAGCCTGTAGGTGTGTTGGTGGTTGCTCATTCCAAGGTGGAGCACTTTACACTTCTCAGCCTTTAACTTCATCAGATGATCCAGAGAGCAAAACAATTAACAGGTCTGGCTCCCTAGCTGCTGCTACTTAGTGGGCGTGTCTACGCATGCAATTATTGCACATGAATAAACACCAGAGCTTATTGCTCCAGAACACTGCATATTCATGTGCACCCAGGACCACAGAACACTAAGCCAAGTCAGAGCATGGGACTGGGGAGGGAAGTGGGGGTCAGCCTCCAAGCCTGGGGCTGCTCCTCCTGGCTTGACATGCTGTGCAGGGACTGGCTGGGGCATGAGGGTGCTTCAGTGCAGGGCTAGTCGGCAGACAGCCCCCACACTGAAGCACCCTCATGCCTCACCCAGGCCCCCCAGCATCTACACATGCTGTACCGCAAAGTAAAAAAAAAAAAAAAAAACTGCACCGAGATAGTACCTGTATTTGCAATTTTATCCTAGTACAAAGTAAATTAGTTTGCTCCATCCTAATAGGGACACATGTGTAGATGTGTGATGTTTGCTGCACAGCTAATTAATCTAACTTACAGTAAATGTCTTGTGTATATGCACCCAATTACTACAAGTAAAGTTGTTCTTTTTTTTTCCTTCCTCCTGCCTTTCAAAAAAACAAGATGTGTAGCCTATCCCAGGGTATGTTGTATATAAGAAAATGCTGTAGTAAATTTGCGAAAGAAACTAAGAGACTTGCTAAACATGGTCTATCCCTGTCCCTGTGCATAATAAAACCAAGTTTTTTTTATTAAGCCATCTTTATAATTTTGCCTTGATCAGTGCCAGGCTGTTGGTAATTACCTGAATTAATTTATCCTTTTAAAATACTAATACAACATTTTACTTTCTTTCAATTTTGTGAAAATTCCCCAGAATTCCAAGATGAATTCTAAATCTGGATCCTCCTTGTTTGGGTCTCTTAAAACTCCCAGATGCATGTCATCTATATCTTCATATTTTAACATGTCCTAATAGCTGCTGTTATACACTTTCTGTAGTTACTGTTAGAACGCTTATGCAGAAATACAGCTACACATGCAGAAGAGAAAGACAGAAACACTTCCATCTTTCCTACACTGTCATTACTATTTTTATTACTACCATCTGGTAACAGGTCAGTACCATTGTTAGAATTATTTTTGTTTCCAGTATATGTGGAAAACTTTGTTCACAAAATTTTGGCCATATATTTTCTAGGGGTGAAAAGAGATCCAGATTAGGCCAGCTTTCTCCCAAATACCTGATGGAACCTAGAAATGCAGAAGAAAACCAAAATTATGAGGCAGGATCCAGGTGATGCCTCCACATATTTTCTCACCTGATCATCTTTGCAGGCTAGAAAACTGTGCATGTGGGAAGGGAGGGGGAAAAAACTTTAGTGAGCAGCCACCCAGAAACTATAAATGGTGAATACAACTGGAAAAGCTCTTGTGACAAATACGAGGTGAGCCTTAGGGGTGCCTATATGCATAACAATTTTTATCATTTAAAGTGGTCTAAAGCCATCACTTATTACAGATGGGGGACTTTAGAGCATTTTTAAAATGGCAGTAGTTGCCTTAATTAAACCTTGTATGTGCTTTAAATGTGAGGTGAATTGCAGTCGTGCATCTCAGCATACCTAGTACATACCTAGTACATCTCTATCAAGCATGAATTTAACTGGGGCTTTTTCAAGTGGTAATTACCAGATATAGCTAGCTGTGGACCCCAGTATTGGCATTCCTCAAAGCAATCTCCTTTGTCTAATTAAAAATATAAAAATAAAAATCATCACTTTTCTTTCTGTGTCATTTGTTATTTACTCTTCACCCCTGGGGTGGGGTTGGGGTGGGAAGAGGGGTGCACATTGCACTCCAGTGGCCCCCTTGCCCTTGGGGCTGAGAAACATCAAATTGGACAGCAGCAAGCTGATCAGGAAATGACCCACAGCAGCTCAAATGCTGGCTTGCAAGAGTCCCTTCTCCCCCCCACCCCACCCCGGGACCCTTTGCACTGGGGTGGGGCAGCAAGAGGGAATACCCCACCTCTGCCCCTCCACAGGAGTGCAGGAAAGCCCCCACACCATCTGATCACTGCACAGCTACTGTGCCCCTCCCCAAAAGTGAGCACAGACCCCATTCAGCTCCACAGATTCCAGGCACCCCGGTAGCCTGCCCCATTCCCTTGCATGTGGGGGAAAGTAGGGACTACTTCCCCCCGCATTACTGCATGATCACCACAAACCCCCAAAAGTGGGGACCCAGCCAAGATGCCCTGCAGCCCTCCCCAGATCTGCATGTAGATAGACAGAGAGAAATATACCAGGCACCTCCCTGCACAGCCACGTGCACCCCCCAAAGTGGGAACCGCCCCTGCAGTCCCCCAAGATCCATGGGGGAATCTGGGAACACCCTTCTATGGTTGTATGGATACAGATATTTCTGTGTATGACACTGATTATATGTAAATATCCTAATAGATTGACCTGCTTGAGCTCATTTAATACTGAGGTAAGGGTTCTGAATTGAGTTTCAATGAAACACTACTTATGCTTTGATTGTCCCCAGTGGGCAAGGAGTGAAATTTACTTTTTACGTGATGTCACTGGACTTGTAAAGGTAACTTCAGGAAGTTTTTTCACCTAGAAAGAGGCAAGCAAGTAAGTCCTGGTGAGGGGAGGGTTGGGGGTATATGTTCTCTGGGGGGACCCACCCCACCCGCAGGTTGCACCTGCCCCTCCTCTCACCTGTGTATTGTGCTTGCTCCTCCACCCCACCTCTGGGTTGGGCTTGCCTCCCCTACCCTACCAACACATCACACCTCTCCTCCCATCCCCCAGTGGATTCCTGATCCCCTCCAGCCTTCTAGACCCTCAACTTCCAGCTATCTTCCCCCATCATGACTTTACCTGATATTGGACAGCCACTTTGAATTGATTTAACCTTCCACTAATGCCCCAAATGTCTGTACTTAGCCTCTAACTTTTAGAAGGCTTCTAGTGATTTTTGTCAGTGTTTCTAGCAGTCTGACCCTATTGCTGTACTCCAAGGGAAGCTGCTTGTTTCTGGGGCTCTCCACTTTCCACTGAGATTTGGGGTGTTGTAACAGGGCATGCCTGATCCTGTTACTAGAAAGGCCTGAGAAGATGAGGGACTCAAGCCCAAAAAGGGCAGTAAGAAGTAGTAGCCATGGAGAACTGGGCCTGGAAGTAAAAAGGGCAGTTGGCTAATGAAGCAATTAGCTGCACCTGGTCACTGGGTGCAGAAGACCTGGGCACATGACTAGAAGTAGACTGGGCTTGGGGATAAAGCCCAGTCTCTGACTGTGCAGCGGGTATTTCTTGCCTGCAGCAGGAAAAGCATCTCTTGGGAGTGAGGTGTTGCTGGCAATGGATAGACAGGTACCCAAGTCATCCAGGGGAGCTAGGGGAGGAGGCTCCTGCAGAGGTAGAGCCTACGGGCAACATTTACCCCTAGGAGGAAAGCTTTTTGTCTTATGAAGCAGCTGGTTCATGTTTTTGTTCCATTTGTACCAGATGACTGGGTTGTGGATAGAGGGACAGAAGAGGCAATGAACAGGGATGCCTCGGTGGCACTCCCCTGTTGTTCCAGGAGCTAGCCCCGAGTTAAAGGGATGGAGGCTGATACTGAGACTGAACCCTTACAAAGGGCAGCTACTAAAGCAGGAATGAGGTCCTAAACAGTAGGCCAAGGCTGAGGATGTGGCCAGTGAAAAGGTAGGCCATGGCCACAACAGCTGAGGCTCCAGTAAATCCTCAGAAGCCTGTAAGAGCACTCTCTTAAAGGGGAAGCGCTTGAAGGGGAATGCAGGTCCCCACATGAAGCAACCAAAAAAGTTACCCTAGGACCCAGAGACCACTTCCACTGACAGCAAGCAGAATAACATAAAAGGCATGGCAGACGAGAGACTGGAGGTGAGGTGGAGCCAGGGATAGGGGAGAGCCTGGTGTCAAGGTAGAAGCACCCCCAGGGGTACCACAGTGTCTTGTCCTTGGTTGTCTCTGTTCTGAAGGACCTTGCCTTCCTCCCAGGTTCTGCTATATCCTCTCCATATCTCTTCATCATTCTTTTGCAGTTCAGTGGAGGCAGAGATATTTATCTCTCTTTCGAATCCTTTCTCCCTTGACACCTGACTGTGAAGCCTTGGTGCTTTGCTTGATACACCTGTCAGTAGCTCCTCCCATTGTAATATAGTCGGCTGTCAGTTAAGAGTTTTACATCCTCTCCGTCTTTAGCATGCAGGCCATAGCTCTTGTAAGATGTAAATTGCCATTATCTAGAAAGAAGCACCTTTGTTCCCTGATCTGGCTATTCCCCAATTGACATTTTTTTGATTAAGTCAGGGCACAAAATTGCAAATATGCTTACATGCATGCATGTATGCATGATCCATGCAGTTCTCAAAGTAATAAAAATGAAGACGGGTTATCATTTGCTTTAAAAAAAAGAAATCAAACATGAAGGTAGTTAAATCAACTCAAAAGATATTTATGCATGAGGGAACATGGTTCCTTGATATTAATTATAGAATAATGAGTAACTATGGCAGCCCCAACCCAGCTTAACAGTCTCATCTTCTTATTTAAACAAAGACTTGGAAGTTAGACTATGGCTTCCTACAAAATAGAAATGGATCAGAATTTTAAACTTTGTCCTTCCAAAAGTACTTTAGCGCTTGTTAATGGGAGTTTTTTTTTCCATTGATTTGAATATAAACTGGATCAAGCTCATGTTATACCAAGTTCACACACCATCCAAACTAAGTCTTTACTAAGTACTGTAGCTGAATTGCAACATGGTTGCCAAGAGAAACACTGTTGAATGCTATTGGTGCACTAAAGGCAGAAAAGAAACTTAGCTGCAGAAGAGGAAGCCTAACCAATGGCTGTTCAATTTAAATTACTTGTAAACAACAGATATAAATATAGCTTTCTACTATTTTCTTCTATCCTTCAATTCTAAACCAATTGTCTCAAGGTGCATATTTGGTGAGAGTGTAATTTGTTGAGTTTTTTTTTTTTAAATCAAATCACACAATATTTTACCAGTTTTAAAGCACTATCGGGCAGGTATTAATGGGCCATGAATATGCTTCTCATGAAATTGAACTCATTTGGCCTTCAACCTCAGAATTTAAAATGCACCTGAGGCATGGATTAATGACTCAGGAATATATCCCATTTAATGTCCTGTTCCTTAAGTTAATCAGCCCAAGTGCTCATCAAGAAGCCATCTGATAAATGACCCAGAAAAGGCAGAGATTGTTGTAATTGGTTATGTATCTGATGCTAAAATGCATGTCAATAAAGAGCTTTCTCTGGGATTTGTTACCATACTGAAAGTTTCACAGTGTCTAAGACTATGAAATATTCATTTAACCTGTATATATCAAAGTTACATCTATACGTTTCTATATACATTATTGATAATGTATCTAGAAGCACCTAAACCCTTAGCTGAGGAACAAGATGCTATTGTAATGGGTGCTTTAATGCACACATGTATTAAAGAACAGACTTCAATTTTTATAGTTTAGATTAAAATTAGACATTAAAAGCATAACAGTTTGGTTGTTTTGCCTTAACTCAATGATTGCTAACCATTTCTGCTTTCTGTACTTGGTTGTAAACTGTTACAGATGGTATTAAATGTTGTCCATGATACTGACGGGTCTTTTTTCAGCCGCACGCATGTGTTCACAGGTCAAATTTAGAACATTATAAATAGTACAAGATCATCCCTGTTAACGCAAGAGAATATTTTAGGTTTTTTTCGACATGTAAGTTCACGTACAGGAGGCATTGTTTTACCTGATATATTTAAAGGTATGTAATTTAAATTGAGTTTCAAGTTTGTAAAAAAAAAAAAAATTAAACTTTTAGATTATAATACATTTTAGTATACTTTATAAAATGGATTATGAAACTATTTCATATATGAGAACATTACAAAAAATATCAATGAGCTTCAAAAGCTCAATTTTATGAATAAATATTTTAAAAAATAAATAAGGTGTTCCAGGATTTATGATGTATAATGGCCTTACTCTTAATGCATGTAATTCATAAGTCTTATCCAATTTCTAATAAAAATACATATGATTTACTAAATTTAGCTAACAAAAATTATCTTCTCTAAAATTTGGAAAATCTATGTGTTTGTTTACTAGTAAGAAGGTATTGTTGATATATGGCGTAACTGTTCCTTTCAATGCTGAAGGAATGGGTCCTGGCAGATTAGTCCTTTTATGTGATAGAATTTGAAACTCCTGAATATGCAGCACTTCAAGAACACCAATAAATTACCAATTTGTCATAACTTTTACTTCTAAAGTTATTTATGTAAATAACATTTCCATGAAACACCATATTTGCTTAATAAATGTAAGATATATGGGAGGGGGAATAGCAGTTACTCAGTAACCTGAGTGAGAAGCATTCTTTGCATTCAGTATATGAAACATTAGGGGAATCAGAGCAAGCTGAAGACTACAGGAAATATTGACCTAAGTCAAGAATTAAAATAATTAAAATGTTAAATAAGCCAGACATGCTCATGCTATGAGTCAGGCTGCTTAGCTTCTTTAAATATTTTAACCTTGCAAGTTTTAGGTTTAACCTTGTAAGTGCAGTCATATTTTAGAAATGTATACATCCAATCACACACACAGGTGACCAGTACTTATACACCATCTTTGTATTTTCTAATTGCTGAATGTGAAAGCATCAATGTAATTCTGCAAGCTTTTGGGACTTACACAACTGCTGACTCTCCTAGACAAATGAGACATTTCTACACATGCTCTGGGAGATGCAATGGGCTCTTTAAATAGAGCAGCTCCAGGAGCCACTCTGATTAAAGCATCCGGATCATGTGTATCAGTGTCCCTGCGCTGAAAAATGGCAGCAGGCACACTTTAACTTAAGCTCATTGAATGAACTTTAGTTTGACAAACTTTAGTTAAAGCACCCCTGCGGCCTTTTTTCAACATAGGGGTACTGACACGTGATGCTTAAGTCTGCTAGAGCATGGCAATTACCATGCTCCAGCAGACTCGATTAATTGAGTCTGCTCCAATGCATTGTAATTCCACTGCATTGAAGCAGCTTCAATGTATGTGTAGGCACTCACAGTATCAGTATATTGGTAACAGTTGTATAAAACAGCCTCAGTCCTGCACTCCATTATCTTGGGAGTAATTTTACTTAAGATAATGTGATAAGGATGACAGGTTTGAAACTAATATACAGAGCATATAAGAATTTGAGTGTGCATTAAACTTCATGTAGATTCATATACCTCAGTATACTATTGAGTATTTAATATTTATAATGCTGTAAATATGCCTGACACATTACAGAGCAATAAGAAACAACCTCTAACCCACAATGTTGCTAATCTACATGACCAATTCTGTGGAAGCTTCCTCATGTGCAAATGTTTATTCCCAGACAGAACTATACTCACAAGAGTAGGAACTATACGTACAAGAGGAACTGTTTTCAAGCCAGGATTCTAGATTTAGATACAAAATAAAGGTGTAAATGGATTCTATGCTGCTGTAAATCCAGAGTTAAAATGGCTTAAAACCAGCACAACTAATTGTTTTTATATATTTAGTTTATTATCTGATTATTGTTTGGTCCCATTTAGATCACAATTTCAAAATAAATATGTAACTTAAGTATTCTAGTTAGAATACTGATAAGCAAATGTTAGCTAACCCAAGTTGTATAAACTTTCTCTTCTTTAGGGTTAAAACGTATGTTACTTTATGATACTTGTGTAGCATATCAAAACATAAAAAGTTGGGAATAATTAAGGCTTTGATGCCTAAACAACTGTTCTTTTAATCAGTAGATTAATAGAATCATAGAAAATTAGGGTTAGAAGGGACCCCAGGAGATCATGTAGTTCAGCCCCCTGCTCAAAGCAGGACCATTCCCAGCTATATCATCCCAGCCAAGGCTTTGTCTACCTGGGTCTTAAAAACCTCAGAAGATGGTGTGGCGTAGCACTGGAAGAATGCTCACCACATACGGTAGGCTGCAGCAGGCTGGAGAAGAGCCTGCAGGGAATGTAGCCAGATGAAACCCCGGGAAGTCTTTTAAAGGGGGAAGGTGTGTGGCAGAGCACCAGTGGGGTACTCGCCCCTTGGGGATGTTGCAAGCTCTGTGAGAGTTTGTTGAATGAGCATCAGAGAAAGCCCTCCCAGGAACCATTTTAAGAGGGAAGGTGTATGTCAGAGCACTCATGGTACTCTGCCACTTTAAGAACTGGGCCAGGCAGCAGGCAGGTACAGGCCAGTCCTGATGAGCAGCCATCTTAAGCTTCAGGCCAGCAGGGATGGGGGCAGCAGTTGCTGCCTGGCATGGAGGAAGGAAAATCTCCCAGCAAGCTGCTGCTCCAGAGACAACATGGAGGTAAGGGCAGGAGCTATGGGGTGGCTTAGAGGCTCCTGGTCCTGGGTCTGACTTGAAACTGCACCCCCCTGGGGACGGGTGGTCTGGTGGGGCTCCTAGTGGTGTAGCAGCCCTCAAGAAGTGCCAGACCAGTTACTGTCCCAGTGAAAGGTGAGGATGGGCGCCTTAATAACCCAAGCCCTGCTTTAGGGCAGGTAATACAACATCGGAGGTAGTTAGGGCTATGCATGCCTAGGTGGGGGACCGGCATCCAGTGGGGGCAAGACCCTCCAGAGTGTGTAATGGGGCCAGGCATGGCTGTGGCCATCTGAAGCTGATGGGTCATAGGACCCTGGGAAGAGAAGGAGAGTTGTGGGCCAGGCACACCAATGAGGGGCACCTGAGTGTACAGGGGTTTTTGGCTTCAGGTCCCAGAGAAGAGGGTGGAGTATGTACCTCAGGGGAAGTGAAGGTGCAGAGAGGCACCTGAAGGGCTGCATCTGAGTAATGAACCAGTTGAGACCCTGCAAGGAAGGGGCATGAGTTGATGCCCTGTGAGAAAGGTGGGGTTCAAGTTGAGGTCCTCTTCAGTTGGGGGACTAAATTAGGTCCAGATAAACCTTCAGGTGCCTGAGGCCAACTGAAGGGTGAAGGAGGAGAAGCTGTGGAGAAATAAGGGGGTGAGTCAGCAGCCCTGTATGGAGAGCAGCTGGGGGAAGTTACCTGGCTACGAGATGGGGCAGAGCCTGTACAGAGTCTGTACAGTATTTGGCAAGCTGCCCAGCGCTCATTCAGATGAGGACAGCAGGAGATGCCCAAAAGGCCGCATACTTGCTGGCTGGGGAGTGAAGGGAATCAAGCTCGAGGACCCTTCAGGATAGGATAGGATGAGTGTGGCCCCTGGGAAAAGGAGGGGTGGTATGAGTGAGGCCCAGCAAAGACAGCATGAGAGAGACCATGCAAGAGACGGTGGACTGTGAGAGACCTCAGTGAGAGGGAGGCGGTATGAGTGGGGTCCATAAAAGGGCAGGTTGTGAGAGGCCTAATACTGTAATGAGTTGGGCCTAGCCTCAGGCCAGAGCTTTACACAGTTGTTAGAAACATCTGTGAGGTATGGGACATGTAAGGGGAGGTAGGAGTGTGCAGTATTCTAGATACCAGGGCCCAGAAAGGGTAACCTCCTACTTATTGAAGATCCTATTACTTAAGAGTAAGGCATGGCAGGCGAGATAGGCAGAGAGACCAGCGCTGTGGCTGGTTGGGGAGCTCCCACTTCACCACAGATGGAGATTCCAGTGTTTTACCACCCTCCTAGAGAGTTTTTCCTAATATTTAACCTAAACTAATATCTAATCTAAACCTCCCTTGCTGCAAATTGAAACCACAGCTCCTTGTTCTGTATCTGCCACCACTGAGAACCACCCTTCAGGTAGCTAAAGGCTGCTGTTAAATCCCCTCTCAGTCTTTTTCCTCTTCTGTAGACTAAATAACCCCAATTCCCTCAGCCTCTCCTCAGAAGTCATGTGCCCCAGCCGCTACCCATTTCTGTTGCCCTCCTCTGAACTCTCCAATTTGTCCACATCCTTTCTGTAGTGGGCAGCCCAAATCTGGACACAATACTCCAGATGTGGCCTCAACAGTACCGAATAGAGGGGAATAATCATTTCCTTTGATCTACTGACAATACTCCTACCAGTGCACCTCAGTATGCTGCTAACCTTCTTGGCAACAAAGGCACACTATGTTTTTGTTAATCTGCTGTAATTAGGATGCATTAAATTTAGTACCTGTAATGATGGATACCAACTTAATGTGCTGTAATTGGCCCTATTGTGCATTAGTGCAAACTAACATTTTTGGGTTTTTTGTTACATTAATGCACAATGACTAAATCTACTGTGCATTAGCACAAGTTTTACCTGCCACACTAATGTACAGTAGAATTGGTCTACTGAGCTCAAAGCATATCATGTAGATATGCCCACTGTTGGCTTGTGTTCAGCTTAATGTCCACTGTAACCCCCAGGTCCTTTTCTGCAGAGGATATAGCTTACCTACTAAGTAGTTTCACTCACTTGAATTTGGCCATAGCTTTATTTTAAAATGGGATATAATTTTTTCTCAACAAGAATTTACTGGGAATATATTTCAAGAATGACTAATAGTTGTGTCAAGAAGTCAGGTAAGGCTTAAGAGTAGGTTTTTAGTCTTTGTTTTAAAAAGATAGCATCTATAACATATATGATAACAGATGAGAAATTATTTTATAGTTATACTAAAGAAAAACTAATTGAGTCTATTTCTGTCCCTTCAAATTGGCATAAGCTCATTTAGAGAAAAGAAATCTTTTTAAGCCTGCAATTCTGTAGTTTTCTTTTTTTCTTTTGAGTTATAATTTTTCAAAAATAATGGTTTACTTTGTCTAGCATTATTTCATCAGTATTCTAAATCATTTTCCCCAGAATGTCAAACTTTGAACAATTTCATTCAGACTTTTACCAGTCCAGCTATACCATTGATAATCAAGAACCAGAATACAATCATTCTGAGGCCAATGAAAATCTTTATGGAAACAGAAAGTAAGTAGAAAGATAGAAGGCAAATACTGATTTTTATTTTTTTAAATTCAACAATAGATTAACAAACTACAATGTTAAATTGTTGGAAAAGAGATATGTTCAATTGAATTTAAAGTTTTATGTGAAGAGAATAATATAAAGTAGCACTAGAGACAGAGAACAAAAGTTTTGTGTTGTTTAGATTTTTTACATGCGTGGGACTCTTAAGTTTTTTAGAGGAAGTGGCATTAGGAGAAGGAAAGCACTGAGTGGTTCCCATAAAGGAATTTCCAAAAAAATTATTTGTGGATAGCAGTTGAATTCTGCCATTCTCTCCTATACTCAGGGAATAGGTAACAGCTCCACTCCCAACATTTTTAGATAAGAAGTGCTCTGGAGAAAACCAACTCAATTCACTGGTAATTTTCATCACTTTGGCCCTTATGACAATATGAATCTACTGAGGTCCCTGAAATCATCCTGCTTATGGGACAGACACCCCAGCTACTCAAGGACTCCTCAAATAGAAATTACATTACATTTCTGGTGATCTCTGAAGGGAATGATACACATGCCAAAAGTAAGTACTTCCTTTCTGCCTTCAGCCAATCATTTCCTCAGCCATGTATAACAAACAGCACAGCAGACAGGGAGAGATGATTCCTCCACTCAGCCCAAGATATATAGAGAAGGCCATCTCCATGCAGAAAATCCCATTATATAAGAAGGATTTTAGGATTGAAGCAGTGGACTGGAAATAGTTAAGGTCAGCTTCCAGTTTTGCTATATGCTTCCCAGTTTGCCTTAAATTAGTTACTTATTTTCCCTGCATATTGTTCTGCATATATGTCATGGGGATAATAATCCTTTCCTTAAGGTCTTTGGAGTTAATCTTGAGTGTGCTTAGACTGGCTGAGGATTCAAACTTATTTGGATTCTCCAGGCATTATAGAATTATAATACAATATATAATTATAATTAGAAAATTGGTCGGGCATTGTGTGACTATAACTGATTTTTATTTGTGCATGTTGCTATTTTGTTGAAATAACTTTTACATTGTATTCAATACAACTGTACATTCAGATATATGTAGAGCTATTCCATTAGAAAACTAAATGCATAAGAAGTCAGGCTACAGAGTGAAACTCAGTATTTAAGAAATGTTTAGATTGTAATTGTCCCCACAACCATACATACCCCATTGTGTGCATATTTTATAATCAGTGGGCATGTATACACATGCACATTTACTGCACAGTAACTATGGCAACTTATGCTGAGTTGGACATCCTGCAGGTATCACATTTATGCCTGACTAGTTATTGCGCAGTAATGCACGTGTTGACGCCTTACTGTGCAGTAATACTGTGTGTTTGGATTAACTTGGTACTAACTTTAGTCCCAAATCAGACCACACACAGCATGATTGGGCTTTCACACCTGCACATGTAAATGATGCCCTATGTTCCGCTTGCTGCACGGTTACTTACTGCACAATAAATTGAATGTGACATAAATGCAAATACAGATGCAACCATTATACTAAAGACTATGTTTTCTTGAGGACTCCTTCCTAATTCATTGGGCTTGTTAGAAATGCACAGTTAATGATGAAGGGCTGCAACACAATTAAGTAACATATAGAAGCAAAAGGGTCTAGGCAATCTGGTAACCATGTTAATGCACAACTCTTAGCTATTGTGAAGTTACTTTATTATAAATTGTCTGTCTTACCCAGGTATATGACTGTGCTTATTGTTATAGGTACCAAATAGATGAGTTGCCTCAACCTGCTGCATTTGTTCCTCCAGAAATAATTCCATCTTCTCAAAATTACACAGGCCAGATTTTGCAGCCAACCTACAATCCAGAGTTTTTATCACATTCTAATTCTTCTGGCAGTTTTGATGAAGAACCGCCTTTGTTAGAAGGTAAAAGTTAATCTATTAACAATATTAACATATCATGTTTCTAGGTGTATATATTTTTCACTAACTCATGTCACTGAGTAGAGAATTGTAAGACTCACAATTGTTCTATGCCCTAAAGAACAAGTTGTCTGACATTACTCCTTCCCAAAGACTGAAGCTATATCAGGAGTCTGATCCTGCATTGTTGTAAGCTCCAAATCCTAGTTAGTGGGAGTTTTAGGATCCAGTTAAGAGGACTAGAAAGACTAGTGACCAAGGTCCTGTAATCTGGTCTGTAGGAACAGACCTTTATACCATGGCCTATATTAACAGGTACTTTAAACTAGAAGTCACCCATCATCATTAAGCCCTATACTACTTTCCAAATGGACACAACCAAACAACAAAACCACACTTCATTTACATTTGTTTTTGCATACCTGGAATTAAATGAGATTTCTTTTTGCATATGCTTACAAAGTATACATATACAAACTCTATACATGGAATGTAACATCTTGCTAGTTGACAGTAACAATAAAAATCTCTACCAATGTATTTTAAGAAATAATAATCATAGACTGTCAAATCAGAAAAATATATTGTTGATTTGTTGATTTTGTATTTTTAACATGGGTACATATTTATATTTGAAAAGAAAGTGCCACAATTTGCATAAAAAATAAGAGTATTAATTTGTTTTTATGGCACATATATCATATACTTTATTACCACTAGATGACAGCATAACAATAAATTTTGTATTCAGACTTTTAAACAGTTTTTCTCAATATATTTATATTGCATAATAACATATCATTTTAGAATACCTATAAACACTTTCTATAACCTTGCTTGCATATCTAGTAATACATTTACTAGTTAAAAAGACTCAAGAGGGCTCACTTAAACAGAAAACTTGAGAAAGGTCTCATAACCTGCATACTTTCATGTGGTAGGCCATTTAATTGCAAAAAGACATAGTTAATTGTAAAAAAATCTATGTTCCAAGCATGATACTTGTAACCAATTAGCAGGCCACTCTTTAGTTAACAAACATACTGATGATTTAAAAACACCACAATAGATATCCAATTTAAAACTGGAGACTTGTTTGTAATGGATTTAGTATAATTAGTAAAGTAAATGCTAGTTACATTCAGCCAGACAACATTGCTGAAGTCAGTAGGACATTTCCTTTTAACTGCAATGAAAGCAGACTCACTTCATGCCTACTGGAAATAGAACATAGCAGGTTAGATCTCCATCTCCACATGCAGCTCACTTGGTGGCTGGACTGTAGACTGACATTGATATAAAAACTGTTCTGACCACAAAGTTCTAGAGCTATTACCAACTGAGGTTTTGGGTCAGACTACTTCTAATTAAAATCTAATTGGAAATATATAGTATAATTGCAGTATAATTAAAAACAATATAGAGAGCCGTATACTATATAATCTGGTTTTTGTGTTGGCTCCAAAAATAAGCTGGCACCGGGCAGAAATTGGACATTTGCTTCCTGAATGGAGCCCTCCCTGCTGCTAGCAGCTTCATTCCAAAACTGTTTTTGCTCTTTGTGGGAGCATTACAGGAGGAATGTTGCTCCTGGGAGTTGCAATCTTTTTGCAGTCATTGACTTCAGCGGGGTAAAATTTTGCCCATTACAAAGCTTCCATAAGAATATTTGTAAAAAGTCCCTTAAATGCTGCACAAGTTGTTACTGCTTTTCCTCAATGGGCAAAGTGTCATTTTTAAAAAAGCCTCTAGCAACTCAGCATTAAGAAACATCTTGTGTCATATTTACCAGAATTAAAGCATGCATCTCTGTCCTCAGTATTCCTTGAATTTTGCAGGTATTGATAATCAGCACATTATTCAAAGTCTCATTTAATAAGGTTAGAAATGTCTATAATGTGTATTTACGTCTTTCTCTCAATTGAAAAACCAAACATTAAGGGGATAGTGTTGATAGTATTTTTTTGTCCATTGCATTCAATTTAATTTAATAATTTAATTACCATAATTCTGAATTAGGAATTCGTCTTGAATATAATGCATGAAAAGGTAAGGGAATCTTTCTTGCAAAAAAGAATACATTTTCTTGCATTCAACCCTCTAGGAAGACAAGAGGTTGATTTTCTTACTTTGGGTTCATGGTCTCTAGTGATTTCTGTAAAGAAAACAAAAGGCTTTTAAAATAATAAACAATTATGGAATTTTTCTCTTGCAGAACTTGGGATCAATTTTGATCATATATGGCGAAAAACACTAATTGTCCTAAACCCAATGAAACCAGCAGATGGCAGCATTATGAATGAGACAGATGTGACTGGGCCTACAGTTTTCTGTTTGGCTCTTGGTGCTACGCTGCTACTGGTACAGTATGGCAAAGTTATGAATGCTTTAAGCATTTTCATGCCTGTACAATAACACTGGTTCAATCTGGGGAGATGCTGTGCAGGTACAAATTAAATGGTTTACTTCAGCTTGCATTCAGATTGGATATAAGAACATATCTGCTGTACAATTTATTTATAATTTTTTTAATATACAGTTTTTAGTTCTTGCACAGGTAAAATGTATTGCTCTCATAAAAAGACAAGGACAGGGCACACACTTTTTTGTAGAGACATAATATATAAAGAGAGGCAGAGCGATTTTTATGCAGTTCGTGTTCTGTACTTGCAGAATGTGTACAGGAAAGGCCTAAATTATTCCAGCACAAAATAACACCTATAGATATTATTGCCAGGAGAGGAAAGAATTCTTAACACTTTTTATATCTAAACCATTCCAAAAAAATCTTTAAAATACTTTAATTTCCTAAAACTGCCATACTTCTCTGTTGACTTTGCTAATGCTGTTTTTTCAATTTTCTTTGCCTAAACAAAAGAAAGAGGCATGTATATAACTCTTTTCTCTTCACTTCTTTGTACTTCCACGTTTTTCCCTATGGAAATAGCTTTGTAATAGTAAAGCTGAGGAGAGGTGTAAAATGGGTTATTTTATAATATAATTATTTTATTATAATAACTATAAACTGAAAATCTGGAAGAGAAGGAGGTAGAAGAATGAGGGTAAGAGAAGGAAACCCCCAGAAAAGGGAAGTGAGAGGCAGGTAGAAGGTCACTGCTTTCCAGAGAAACAAGAAAAGTGGGGGACGTGTTATTACCTTTATATTATTATACTCAAAAAATTGGGGGGCATTTAGAAAAGGAGCAGATAAGGGGAAATGTCAAAGAGGCTGTTTTAGGCTTGCACAAGTCCACTATGTCCATAAATTTCAGCAATGCAATGGTAAATCATGCCTAATGACTCAATGAATAAAAACAATTAAAACCCATGTGGTCGTGTTAGGTCGCTAATATAACTTTTTTTACCAATTGGAATACAGGACTTTAAGTGCCATCTTAACCAAGCAACTCCAAAGAGTTTTGCACTGATATTTGATATCAGGCTAGCTTTTTAGCCATGAAAGCCAGGATATACTTTGGTATTGAATAATTCTCTTCTAATAGCACTAGTAATACAATTTGGCTGAAGGCATTTTTTCAGAAAAGAATTATAAATTACATTTTGTTTCAAGTTCTTTACTATGGAAAAATATGCAGAAATATTCTTCAGAATATTTCAGAAATACTTCAGAAATATGCAGAAATATTGGTAGCAGTTATTTTGGAGCACGATAAGACAGGGAAGAAGAGAACAGTAAGGATTTGGAGCATGGGAGCAAGGCCTGATTCCCCTCTCATGTTATTAGGGCAACAGCATTGCAGATGCAATAATAACAGAGTCCATTAAACTAGTTTTTAATGGAGAGCAGAGAGCAGCATTAGGGTTGGGGACATGAGTCTACTGTCCCGCATATTTTGTAATTAGTTTTCTATGCAAAGTAGGTGTTACCAAATCATACTTCACCATGAGCATACATCATTGGTAGTATTTGCATACACTTTGTACTGGAGTAAATGAAAAAACAAAATACCATCCTTGCCCAAATACAAGATGACTTCAAATTTAAGACAACCCCTCTCCCCTCTCCTTCCCCCCCCCCCCATAATTGCATCCTATGCATGGAAAATTATAAATTTGTTACAGTTTTCCACATATAGAATCTAATTATTGGAGGGTTATCTTAAATTCATCCCTAACACCACTACAGTGGGGAAATCAGGGACCAGAGGCCTGCCCCCTGCCCCTGAGTTCCTGTGCCCCCTGACGTCTACCCTGCAGCCACCTGTCCCCCTGCCACTTGCCCTCCTTGATGCCTGCCCACTGCCACCTGCCTCTCTAGCACTTGTGCCCCCTGTGCCTGTTCCCCCAGCCCCTTGTCCCTCCTGAAGCCACCTATTCGCTGCAGCAGCTCTGCATTTGGCCTCAGGCACAGAGCACATTGTGGCTCTGACTTCAGCCATAGCCAGGCAGCAGCGGTAGCAGCAACAGTGGCAGCAGCAGTTCTGGCTCTGGATCCTTGTCCTGGGTTTGGGCCAGGGTCAGAACTGATACTTTACTTCAATTTTATTATTTCTGCAAGAATACTTAATGCTATCACTTTAGTACACATCCATTCCAATTCTGCCAAAATGAGGGCCCACTCTGATCTTGCATATATCACCATAGATTGGAAATCAATAGGGTTACATGGAGCAGGTGAAAAAGACATTGGGAATATTGTGTTAATTTACAACCTCCTTTTTCCCCGTTCAACTGCACCTAGCATAAATTCCATGCATATCAAACAGTACACCAAATTTTCGTTGAGCTGCTATGCTCTTTTCCTTTGTTGCTGCCTCCATAATTTGTTAATCTTAGATTAAGCTGCTAAGTAGAGCTCCGTCAATTAATTAAATGTTCTGAAACAAACAATGTAAAATATTAGCTGCTGGTGGTTGTTGTGTCTATTTAGGATACAACATCTGTTAGTTGTTCTAAAGGAAATACTGCCCCAGCAATTGAAAATGTTAAATCTATTAAAACTCTCTAATGACTGTGACTGTAGTTAGTAGTCTGATGTAGTAGCATTTTCCCTCAATGTTGCTAGTTCTCGTTAATTTTCTTTAATGAAGCAGCTTTCATTAATTCTTTAGAGGTTCCCAGTATTTTGAATGCCAGCGGGGGAGTTTGTGCCTAAGAAATATGACTTCTCATGTTGCCAAGCAGATATTTTTTTTTAGAAATTTAAAGCCCTAAGGTGTCAATTACCTCCAAGTTAACTCATTAAGTTCAGTGAGGTTGCACTGGTTTAAAAGACACAAACTGAGATGAGTATTGGTTTGAATGCTAGACTGAGACTTGAAAAACCTGGTTTCAGTAACCTTTTCCAACTCAAACTTCTTGTGTGATCAAGGGCAAGACATTTAGCTATGTTCTATCGCCTCAATCTTCTGAGGCACTAGCACTACCTGGGAAGAGTGTTGTGAGGTTAAATGAATTAAAGATTGTGAAATGCTCAGACACCTTGAAATGAGGACTGTATAAGCCCTGTATATAGACAGATTCTGTTCCTTAATATCCATAGGTGAAACAGTACTTGCCTAATCATTTCTATTCTGAATTTCTAATTAAACTTACTGTAAGTAACTCTAGAGTCTGATCAGATGCATCCATCTCTGACTGTTCTCCTCATGGAGGAAGGGCATATAAAATGGTATGGTTTTTTTATTTTATTTTACTGTGTGTGTGTGTATACACACACACACATCCCTATAGCAACA
This sequence comes from Crocodylus siamensis, assembly GCF_052110815.1. Lineage (NCBI taxonomy): Eukaryota > Metazoa > Chordata > Crocodylia > Crocodylidae > Crocodylus > Crocodylus siamensis. Next base: position 51,508,391 of record NC_143396.1, on the reverse strand, counting down.
TGTATTTATTATAATGTATGTATTATAATGTATGTATTATAATACATTATAATGTGTGTATAATGTATTATTATACACACATTATAATGTGTGTGTATACACACACACACACACACCCCTATAGCATCATGTATTTATTATAATGAAAGAAGATAACAGCAACGAAATTCACCTTACAATGACAAGGAAGCAGGTGAGGTTTGGTGGCATTTATTTCTACAGGAGTTTTTTCACTGTCTTCAGCCAGCCCCTGAAGAAGCTCTGCCGTGATGAGCTTCTCTCTTTTTTGTAGAAGTTTGACTACAGTCTTCATCTTTGAGCTATATTTCCTTTCAAATGTGTGGGTGTCAAAACCACAGTATTATCCTCACAGTTGGTATTCAGTAGTTCACTTCCTAGTAGCTTAAGAGAGACCACAGATTCAATGGGAAATGAACTAACCCTCTTATGTCTAGAGGTGATTTCTCTAAATTGGGGCTGGAGCAATGTGAGGAAATCTGTGCTATTGCCACTGCTGCCTGTATTGTACTTGCTTTGTGGATAAATTAGAAGACATCAGTCTCCAGAGCTGTCAGGCTGCTCCCTTTCACAAGCATTAAATTCAGACAAAAGAAAAAGTCTGAAAAAGGGGAAGGAAAATCACTCTTTAAGTGGAGCAAAAAAAAAAAAAAAAGAACATGAACTGACAGTTACTAGAAAGGTTAATGTAGAAATTAACATGTTACATGAAGCCGACCACAGTGATGCGGCAGCAGCACACATGCTGAGTTTAGATTCAGGGGCACCTTTTGACTTACACATGAGGAAGGAATTCACTATGACAATCAATATGGCCAGGTTCACATAACACTTTTACTGGTATAAGTGATCGGAAACTGGTCCATACCCATAACAGAACAGAAATTCAGCACACACAGACTTGTTCAAAAATGCCAAACCCCAGTCTAAGATTTGCCCTATCCCCCTTCTGTTCTTCCTCCTCTCCCCACCAAAAGGTGAATTTGTTTGCTACAATATAAACTTGACTGCTTACAGAAAACTGTGTAACTTAGATCAATTTCACCTCCGGCTTTTTGAATGTCTGTACTGAGCCTAAAAGTTCACAAAAGGTTCACTTACTTTTGATGAGCTTAGTTAGTATTTGGGCTTAGTAACAAAAGTATATACTAGAAATGTCTGGCTGGGGTCCATGGTTCAGTATGAAAAGTAAATACAAGTATTTCTCTCTACTAAGATCATGGCTTTTCTAGTTTACAAAATAGATATCTATATAACTACAAAAAGCATTTCTTCATTCCCAGTGTCCAATCTAACATGAAATGTCTCAAGTAATGGAGCTTCCACTTATTTTCTTGGCAGAGTTTTCTACAGCCTCACTCTATTTGTCTATTTTTCTGATATTCAGTCCAAATTTTCAGGTCTTTAATTTTATCTCACTAGTGCTAGTGAGGTCACCTAAATAATCCCCGTCTCTTGGAGTCTGACTAATAGAAGGCAATGCAGAATCAGGCTCTATATCCCTGTGAATTTAAAACAATTATGACACTTTTTCTTTTGGGATATTTTGATCTGAAATAAAATCTTGTAAAATACTGGCTTGGATTCTGATTGCACTTAAACTGGAATAATTAAAGTCAGTAGACTTTGGGTAGGTACAGACATTCAAAAAGCCTGAGGCAGAATTGATCTAAGTTATGCAGTTTTCTTTAAGTGGCATAGTTTAGATTGGTAGTGAACAGAACACATATTTGCTCTTGGGGGGGAAGCAGATCTTAGACTGAGGTTCTGCCATTTTTAAACTAGTCTACGTGTGCTGAACTTCTGTTACATTACAGGCATAGGCTAGTCTTGTGTGCCGAACTTCTGTTATGGGTATAGACTATTTTCCAATCACTTATACTAGTAAATGTCTGTACCTGGCCTGTAAATGTCAAACTGTGTAAGCCAAAAGTGGACCAGGCCTAGTCCTTATTCTGTTTTCTCCTAGTGTTTCATAATTAGTAGTATGATGATGTTGTTTGGTACTGACTCATATTTATTTCAGGCAGGAAAAGCTCACTTTGGCTATGTGTTTGGTATGAGTGCTATCGGATGCCAAGGAATACATGCTTTATTGAACCTGATGAGCATAGCAGGAGTCTCATATGGCTGTGTTGTAAGTGTATTGGGCTACTGCCTGCTACCCATGGTAATTCTGTCCAGCTGTGCAATCTTCTTCTCACTACAGTAAGTATCAGCATATATGACAGAATCCAGAAGGATTACAGTAATTAAGAAGTGCAGTATTATATGAAGCATTTCCATTTAAGATTTGGGGTGACTTTTTGCCTTCAAAAATGTAAAGAAAAATATCCATACTGGAATGAACAAAAAAAGGAAGATTGGTGTTTCTATGTAGAGATAGACAAAACGAAGACAGAGGTGATTTGGGTTCTAGAATTGCCCAGAGGGGTTTAGGTATGTGACCCCAAAGCTTGGTAAATTTGAATCCAGTGTGTGGGGACCCCTCTTTTTGACAGTCAGTCACAACTGAGAGTGGCTTTGATTTCAGAGAACCCCCTTTTTCTGTTGCTGTTGTGTAAATCCAGACGCAGTAGTGGTTTGAATCCTGGTTTCGTATTTTAAATGGATTTGTATAAATGGTTGTGTCATTACATCTTCCTTCAGTAACAACTCTCTTAATTCCTGTTCCTTCTCAAGTTCTGTTGTAACATCTACAAGAAATCAGTCAACTCTTCATTACTAGACTAAGGGACAGTAGGCAAGGTGGTGGCAGGGAAATGCTGACAATCCCAAATACATTAATTACTCTAAATAAGAAACTGTAATTTCAGATCTAAAATGTAATTTGAAATAGTAAATGTAACTAAATATTTATATAGAAGTTTGTGTGTGCATGTAGCTAAGTATGTATGTATAGAAAACATCTGTATATTCAGTTTTTTTCCTTCCTTCCTCTTAAACTGTGAGCTCTTTGAGGTACAGACTCTGTCTTTCTCCACATTTGTACTCTGCCAAGTAGAAGGAGACCTAGCACCTGATTATAGCCCTGGGGCAGCATTGCAGTGCATGTAATAGATAACAACTCCCTGCTTCAGAAATCTGAAGGAGAGAATTTTAACTAATATTTTTGTGAGCTACTAGTCCATAAGGTGTGGGATGTGCCTTGCATAGTGAGTAGAATGCAGCTGGAAATTGAATGGCTGCCCCTACTTATTTTATTTAGAAGAGCAGTAGTTGTGTATAAATACTGTTTTTCAGCATCTTTTGCTGGCATAAGGATTTTAGCACACTGAATCAGTCCACTTGCTTCACGTTTCCATGGAACTATTATGGTCTAGCCTGGCAATGATCCATGTATTAAAGTGTTTCTAAGCTCTCTCTGACATGAGAGCCAATAAAAGCACTGAAGGAGCCACTCACTCTCTGTTGTTTCTACAACATGTGTATTTACTTGGTTACCCTATTTAATACACATTTATAAAAGGTGCACATATGCAGTTACAGGACAGATGGGTTTAGCTCCAAAGCAGCTGTTTCATTTGATCAGGGCACTATTGTTTGTATCAGACAGTCCCTAAGTGAATACAGTACATTTGTAATATGCTGTAAAACAACTGCAAGTTCACATTTTTAAAAGCCCATAAATACTTTGTAGAGTAACTCTTAAAACCTTGCTGATGTTATCTGAAATAAATTTCTCAAAGAACTCTCCTGATACTGATTTAATCTGGTGCTGCTTTACTTAGCATGGGAACTACTATACATACTAAGGCCATGGACAGCAGCTCATTTCTACTAGTAAGAATTTCTTGGAAACTGGTTGAAAAATAGCCTGAGAGCTGGAGGTTACCTATGATATAGGCCCCTGGCAAAGAGCTCCACAGGCCAGCTCTTTAGCCAACAGGCACTAGAGTGCTGCTGCCTGGGCCACCCTCTCCCTTGGGGAAGCCTATTAATTGATACCCTGGATAGAAAGAGAGCAGTCTGTCAATTGGCAGTTGCCAGTTGCCGAAAAGCAGCAGTTGCCACAGACAGCTCAAGGAGGATTTACACCCCTGGAGAAGCGCCCCCCCTTCCCCCCCATCATCCTGTCAAACAGTGGATTGGGCAGGAAGCCTCCTGGTTTCCATGTCAGGAGAAGAGCCCTGACTCGATGCACTCCTTCAGATGGAAAAGAGCAGCACGAAGGGGCAGGGGACCATTCTCCAGCAGCAGCAAGCCTTTCCAAACCTGGGGAGACTTGCAGCTGCTGCACAGCTGTCCCCTACCTCTCACATGGAGGAATGGGAATAGGTCTATGGGGGGCAGAGGACTGTTCTGTAGGTGCATGCTTCCCCCCAACCACATACCCACACTCCAGGTGCACTGGGAAAAGCGCAGGCATGTGGGGAGCTTTCTCCCCAGGAGGCAACCTTCCTGGGACTCTGGGAAGGTTCCCACTACAGAAGAAGAATGCTCCTCCCCTGGTGGAAAGGTGGGGAATTTTCCTGTGCAGGATCCCCCTACATAGAGTTTTCCCCCTTGGATTATCAGGGAGCCAGTGCTCTCCCTTCTTCCCTCCTCTTGGGGTACTAAAAGTGATGTCCAAAAACATGTAACACAAACAGATTGTCTTCTAACTAAAATCAAGCCCATGCTCTTAGCAAAGAAAGCTGTTGTCATAAACATGTGAAAAATATACCTCTTTTCCACATTTTGATTTTTGGGAAAAACAGCCACGTCATTTTAATTGTTGGTGATGAAGTATTTAAAGAAGGAAACAAGATGGTACAAAAGGATTGGCCACTATTTGGATGCCGATATTTTGTGAAACAAAACTGTATTTTCCAAAGCTCTGGTTATGCCAGTCTCTGAGGGTATTATGCTTTGTGACAAGCTGATTAGACAATTATTCTAAGGGAATTAGTTTCTGGTCAGAATGGACTTGGAAGAACAGTCTGAAGACTTATCTTTTTCTTTCAGGAAACCCGCAAATCCCAGAACAAGAAGGTCACCTCTTTTACTTGGGATGCACAAGAAGGGAAATGAACATAGGGCAGTGGACTGGAATCCTAAATCCTAGATTGAAGCAGTTGATGCAAAGATATTGTTGTGAGCATGCCTATGGGCTGTGTGAATGAACAGTGGACTTGGCCTGCAAGATCCTCTACCTTTGGGCTCTAAATTGGTAAATCCAGGCTGGCCACAGATCCAGACTACAAATCTGTTACTAGTTCCCCCAGCTGTCACCCAGCCTTCAGTGTTCCTATGTAGACCGCCACATTCAAGCTGAGCACCCCAGCACTCAAATGCTTCAGTAGGCTCTCACGGTACATATCCACATGCCTGACGTGGGCTGCTCAGGCTGCTGGAGTGTGCTAATTAGCAGCTGCAGCCAGCTGTTATACATCTCTGTACGGCATTGGTAAAGCCACAGCTGGAGTACTGCATTCAGTTTTGGGTGCCGCACTTCAAGAAGGATGTAGAAAACCTTGAGAGGATCTAGAGGAGGGCTACTTGAATGGTTAGGGGGCTGCAGGTAAAGTCCTATGAGGAGAGATTGAGGGACCTGGATCTCTTCAGCCTCCACAAGAGAAGGCTGAGAGGGGATCTAGTGGCTGTCTACAAATTCATCACAGGGGGATGGCAAGGAATAGGAGACGCTCTGTTTACCAGGGCATCCCCTGGAGTTACTGGAAACAATGGCCACAAACTGACAGAGGGCAGATTTAAGTTAGGCATCAGGAAGAACTTCTTTGCAGTAAGGGTGACTAGACTCTGGAATGGGTTTCCAAGGCAGGTGGTGCTCTCCCCTGTCTTGAGGGTCTTTAAGAAGAGACTGGACAAGCACCAGGCTAGAGTCACCTGGCCCCAGTGCACTTTCCTGCCCAGGGCAGGGGGTCAAACTCGATGGTGTACTCAGGTCCCTTCCCACCCTAAACATCTATGAACCTGTTCCAACGTGGACTAATCAAGTCTGCTGGAGCATGCTAATTAGCATGCTCCAGCAGCTTCAGTGTCATTTATTCAGCATCCCCATGGTTCAAAATGATGGCGGGAATGCTTTAACTGAAGCTCATTGAACAAGCATTATTGGTGTCCCTGCTGCTATTTTGAAGTGTAGGAAGCTGAATACCTAAGATGCTTTAATTAGTGTCTCCAGAGAGTGCTCCCCCGACTTCCTTCCCCACCCCAGAACATGTGTAAAGATGCTCTCATTTGTCTAGTCGTTCAGAGAATCATATACATGGCACTTTCATTGCACCTTTCTGTCTGCACTGAAGCACCTCTTGACTCTTCAGGTGAAGGATGACTTAATGCTATCTTGCTATTCCATTCATTATCAGTCCTGGTGCCAAAATTTGGCCCTCACTACAAGACACATCAACCACACCTTATAACGGTCCCCTGAAAAGTTACATTAGCTGGGAGTTGCCATTGTATAATATGCTCCTGCTACATCTTTTTTCTCTATACAAACCATGAATTTCCAGCTGGCTATGCCACCTTCCTTGCTTCTCAGTCCAAAGCAGGATCCAGGAAGCTAGATAATTCTGAATGTGGAAAATCAAGGTGAAGAGTTAAAGTAGCATTTAGACTGAGGATATACTATCATGCTTGGCTTCTTTTTTTATGGGTTAAACCAAATGAGGCACTGAGTGTCCTTAAATTTTGTTGCAGCGCTCAGGAACTGAAGGTGCTGAGTACCTTATGGGATTTGGAACTACATTTCCAAGAAATAAAGTGTGAACTTACTTGATTACACTAACAAAAATAAATACATTTAATAAATAGGTTTCATTATGCCAGTTTAGTTAGCAAGCTAATTTAGTCAAGATTATTTGTGATAGATGAGGATAAATAAATATGTCTGATGTACTTTTTATGTTTGGTTTTATTCTGCTGATACTTTTGAAGAATGGAGTTAACACAGCCATTCAGTAAGTGGCAGAGCTCCATTTATCCTGAAAGTCCTTGAGATTGACATAGGGAAAGTTGTAACACAGCCATCTTATTATGTACTTCGACAACAGATTATGTGAATGAACTCATACATTTTACAGAAGCAGACTGCAAATGCAAAATGCAAATAGAGTATGTGTGAAATATTATTTATTTGCAATACCTTGTTCATATATGGTTTAGATTCAGTGCAAGTCTTTCAGCGGACTCTGGCTCACAGGACCATTGCATCAGATTCTCGGGTGCTATGTAGCCACTTTGCCCTGTAGCGCTGGCAAAAACTGGTTCTAAGACAATTTAGTCAACCAAGGGGTAGGATAGATTTTATCAATTCCCCTTTTTTTTCAGTCCAGAGAAAGACCCTAGGATTAAGGAGAAAAGCCTTTGTAGGATGTGGGCTTTAGTGATTTTTTTTCCCTGTCACTTTCTCCCAAAGTACATCCTTTGAAAAGGTCATTCATCACAGTGGGTCTCACCCTAGAGCCTGTCAACACCCTCGTGTGTGTCCAGCAGAGATGTAATTCCTGAGTGATACAAGGCTCTGTCTCCCCCAAGGTCCGAGTATGTTCCTGTTCCTGCCATACAAAACAAAATGCACTGCCTCTAGGCCATCAGGCTGCCCCAGTGAAAACAGCAAATCTGTAGTATCGTTTAAATCACAGCATCTCATGCATGTTTATTTTGGCTGCTAGGGGACTTCTGCTCACTTTTGGAATTAAAAAGCTCACAGTATTGTTTTTCTCGCAGCCCCAAACAAATTAGCTTGAAGCTTTCTGGTCTTCCACGTAATACATTTGATGCAGTTGCTATTTTCATCCAAAATGAAGAAATAGCTTTTTGCTTGATGTTGTATTTTAATTTGTAACTTGCCCTTGACTTTCATTACATAAGTCATTCCTCACTTTTACCAGTGACAACAGCCTTAATAACAGCAGACTAAACATGAGCAAGGGTTTGATAAGATTTCCTTCAATACATAATAACCAGTGGACTAATTTTTTCTTTTTTTTTTTTCCTTGGTAGGGGGATACTAGGAACATTGCTAGCTCTGATTATTATTGGATGGTGCAGTCTTTCAGCTTCCAAAATTTTTACATCTGCATTGGCCATGGAAAGACAGCAGCTTCTGGTTGCTTATCCTTGTGCTTTATTTTACGGACTTTTTGCACTTTTAACTGTTTTCTGAAATGTACTTTGTAGTAACCTTATTATATTTTTGTCATGTTTATTTATGTATTTATAGTCCTAGAATTGCATTAAGCTCCATTAACAAAATTAGATTATGTGCTTTACCTTTTATTTGCTTAATGGATGAAAATGAAATAAAAACAGGAAGATAACTTTACTAATAATAGTGTGATGAAAAAGCTTACCTTTTACAATTGTTTTTGCTCAAATGAGAGTAAAAATAAAATAAGGCATGTTAGAAAGAAAAATATGAAGTAAAATATAACTAAAAAGCTTCTTATGTTCTTGTAGCATTTCACACAGAATTATATATATAACATAAGGAATGAGTGAAAAGCAATAAGAACATGAGTATTTCATAGGTGAAAAGGTTATCATATGTAAAAATGTGTTTGGTTTATTACTTTTCCTGAACCTTTTTTTTAACTTGTTAAAGAGAATGTTTGCCTGATGGTGAAGACTCATGAAAGACAGCCATCAAAAGAAAGTTGCTACAACCTGCAGTGAGCAAACTACATATATCCTCTGCTTCTTAAGAGATGCGGCTCTGCAAAGCCCCATTGTATTGTACATAATGTACTGTAATGCTAGATTATAAAATTGCCACTAAACCACTGCCTGCTGTCACTGCAGAAAAAGCACTGCACAAAGCAAAGGTAACTCCTAAATATGTTTCCCAAAAGGCAGAACTGCATTTGAGCAAAATACAAATCTCACCCATTTTGTATGGAGAAAAAATCATCTTCATTTCTTTTAGTCTTACAGGAACCTAACATTTTCATAATAATGATGAAACACAGAGTGCACAAGTTGTTTCAAAATACAGTATTGGGAGTATCAAGCTATTAGAAGGGGATAAAGATATGCGGGTAGGCTTACCTTTTTGAAGAGGAAGGAAGGAGTAGTAGAGAGATTGAATATAGTTGTAGAAAGGCCAAGGGTTAAAAAACACACAAGCACCTTCTGTAAAGGTAGATTTGAATAAATTAATAGTCTCAAATCATTTAATCAGTGTTTTTAGCTTATTGTTTTCCTTGTGAAATATTCATATTATCTTGATTCTTTTTCTAGCATATTCATTATTCAAAAATATTCAGTGCAATGTCTGCAAAATGTTGTACCTCTCTGGCCTGCTAGCAAATAGTTCAATATTCAGGACCTGAACTGAGTCAGGCCCTGATCCTGCAAAGACTTTTTTGCATACTTAACTCTATTCCTCATAATTATCCCCATGGAGACTTTCCTGAATGCTTAACCATTTGCATCATCATAAATCTTTGTAGGATCAGTTCCCAGCTGATTTTTATGATTGGTCATGTACTCCACATGCTGTATGATACTATTCCTTTATTGGATAAGTTCTTTAAGCCCTTTTGGCAGTGAAAATTAATATTTGCTTTTTTTTAATGTTTGTGCAAGACACTTTGAAATGTGCTTTCCCTGAAGTCCTCCAGAATAGGATTCTTAAGAAGAAAATGTCAAAGAAAGACCAGCATGAATTGTGGAAATTGTTTAAAAATGTCACCATTTTTATGGAAAACATTTGTCCGATTTATCCACTTCTAAAAAAAAAAGATTTGTGTCATTTCATTTATTTCCTATGACAGATAGCAAAGGAATCCAGATAAATTGCTAAGAGTCTAAGTGGTCTTTCATTTTCAAAAGAAAATGTCACCATTGCATTAGCTTTGAAAACATGCCCCACATACTTGCATTCCTTATGCAACATGGTTTGAAAAAATGTCATGTATCTACTTTTTGGTACATGCCTAGGGCACTTCCATCTTCATTCTAATTGTGGTTCTGCAATATTTTTCCATCGTGGTGTACCCATGCAACAGGAGCAAATGCACAGGTGTGTCTTCATAGTAGCTCTCCTTAGATCTGTGTAACACCCTTAAAGCTTGATTCACTGCTGTCCAGTACCTTGTATCATTACTTACAACAGTGCAAAGTTGGTGTAAAAAGCTCAGATTCTTATCTGGTAGCATGTTACATCCACTTCTCCCTTATACTGGGATGAATGCTGGCAGAAGATGGGGTAGTATTTTCATCTAGACTATGGTAATAAGGTAGATAATGAAAACCTTGCAACTTCGTCATTTTCAGAACAAATTCAACCTTGAGAGAAGAGAAAATGGGTAGTTGAAAGTAATGGTAATGCACAGCATTAAAAATACTGCAGACTATTTATTTTTAAATAGTGGTATTTACATTTACAAATAGTAATATTTGATTTACAAATATTTACATTCTGTTAAATATCGGTAATTGAAGACAAAGCACGCCCCAAGGAATTTAAATTCGAAAGTACAAAAAATGACAAAACACTGGGAATCCTGAACTAAAAAATAACTTAGACTTTGTGGGGAGGTACAGACATTCTAAAAACCCAAGGCAGAATCAATCTAAGTTACAGCAAAAGCTTTGTTATCTGGCACCCATGGGGAATGTGGAGCGGGGGGCGGGGTGCTGGATAACAGAATATGCTGCTTAACTGAGAGGCCTGAACAGGCGTCTTTCCTTTTTGAGTCATCGCCTCTCCTGCCACATCTGGGGCACCTCCCGCCACATCACCATCCCTCTGTCGGGCCCCATGGGCGCCAAGGGACAAGAAAGCAGGCCCCGCACAGGCTGCTATGCCCCAGGCCATGGGGGCTCGGTGAAACCAAAAGTTCTGTGGTGGGCACTTCCAGTTTTGCTTTTACCTTACAAGCCGGCATGCCAGTTTGTAAGGTGCCAGATAACACAGCTCTTACTGTACATGGTTTTCTGTAAGTGGCATCAGTAGTGAGCAGAACATACATTCAACCTTCAGTGGGGGGAGAGGAGGCGAGGGCAAATCTTAGACCAGGTTCTGCCATTTTTAAACCCGTCTATGTATGCTGACCTTCTGTTCTGTTATGGGTATAGACTTGTTTCTGATCACTTATACTGTTAAGAGTGTCATGTCTGTACCTGGCCATTTTTGTTTCCTGTATTGACTAAGCACATTGTGCCCATCTGGCCTCGAACATCTGGTCACATGCTGCTCGGGCCTAGATGTTTGGTGGTGTTTGTCTGTCTGTCCCGGATGTCCAGCCAAGTGGGTGTCTCCCTCCAGTATAGTCTTTCCTCAATCTTTCCTGCCACGACTTAGGATCTTTTTCAAGTGGTGGGTGTCTGACCACTGGGGGGCTCTCGACTATAGGACAACTGTCTTGTGATCTTCTGCAAGGCTCCACCTCCCCTCTACCTCACCCTTACACCCTGCCTTGACGGATTCCAGATGTCCTTCAGGCCAGTTCCCCAACTGTTGAGGCCCCACATACATTTGCAGAGACAGTCTTATCGGCCTGCAGGGCCTAACCCTCAATATACACTCCACGCTTCACAGCTGCCTATACTTCCCAGGGGCTGTAAACTACCTTTAGGTTTAAACAACACTCGGGCTCCACACACCCTACACCACAACCCCTCCACTAGTGGGAAACATAAAATACAAACAACAACAAAAAACCACTGAGACATTAAGAGAGGCCTCAGTGGGGCTGCTAATTCCGAGAAATGGGGCACAAAATGGCGGTAGTAATTAACTAGGCCCAGAAAAGACCAGAGTTGCCTCGGTGTTTGTGGGGCTTGGAACTTATGAATGGCCTCCACTTTATCAGCTAGTGGTCTGATGGTTCCTTGTCCCACTAGGAATCCTAAATACTTTGTCTGGTGATGGGCCATTGCTCATTTCCAGATGTTCTGCTGAATGGGTGTCTCCCTCCGGTGTAGTCTTTCCCCAGTCTCGCCTGCCACAACTACCGGATCTTATTCCGGTGATGGGTGACCGAACACCAGGGGTCTCTCTACTACAGGACGACTGTCCGGTGATTTTCTGCGAGGCTCCACCTCCCCTCTACCTCGCCCTTACACCCTGCCTTGATGGATTCCAGATGTTCTTCAGACCACTTCCCCAACTCTTGAGGCCTCACGTACGTTTGTAGAGATGGTCTTATTGGCCTGCAGAGCCTAACCTTCAGTATACACTCCATGAAACGCACCTGCCTATTCTTATAGTTTCATAGTTAGTAGGGTCAGAAGGGAACTGAGCAGATCATCAAGCCCGACCCCCTGCCATGGCAGGAAAGAGTACTGGGGTCAAACAACCCCAGCAAGGTGTTTGTCTAGCCTTGTCTTAAAGACCCCTAGGGTAGGAGCCAGCACCACTTCGCTTGGAAGTTGGTTCCAGATCCTAGCCGCCCTGACAGTGAAGTAGCACCTCCTGATGTATAATCTGAATGTACCTTCTGCCAGCTTGTGACCGTTATTTCTAGTCACTCCTGGTAGTGCTCAGGGGAACAGGGACTCCCCCACTGCCTGCTACTCCCCTCTGACTAGTTTGTAACAGGCCACTAGATCGCCCCTAAGCCTTCTCTTATGGAGGTTGAACAAGTTCAGGTCCCATAGCCTCTCCTCGTAAGGCCTGCTTTGCTGGCCCCTGATCATGTGAGTGGCCCTCCTCTGGACCCTCTCCATGCTGTCTACATTGCTCTTGAAGTGCGGAACCCAGAACTGGATGCAGTACTCCAGCTGCAGCTTGACCAGTGCCACATAGAAGGGGCCTGGACCTGCTTGAGATGCATCTGTGGATGCATGACAAGATGTGGTTGGCCTTCCTGACTGCATCCCCACACAGCCGGCCCATATTCATCTTGGCATCAATGATAACTCCAAGATCTTTTTCTGCCTCTGCACTGATGAGAAGGGAGTTCCCCATCCTGTAGGTATGGTGCTGGTTCTTCCTCCCCACGTGCATCACCTTGCACTTGTCAGTGTTGAATCCCATCCTATTCTCGTCCGCCCACCCCTGTAACCTGTCTAGGTCTGATTATAGCCTATTCCTTCCTTCTAACGTGCCCACATCCCCCTACATTTTAGTGTCATCAGCAAATTTGAACAGGGTGCTTTTTACCCCTTCATCCAAGTCCCTAATGAAGATGTTGAACAGTGCGGGCCTGAGGACCAAGCCCTACAGAACCCCACTGCTCACATCCCTCCAGGTCGAAAATGAACCATCCACTACCACTCTCTGGCTGCAGTGCTCCAGCCAGTTGGCGACCCATTTGACTGTGTAAGTGTCGACACCAGAGTCCCCTGGTTCTTTAATGAGAACAGGGTGAGAGACAGTGTCAAAGGTCTTCCTAAAATCCAGAAAGACTATGTCCACTGCTCCCCCTGCATCTAAGGATTTGGTGACCTGGTCGTAGAAGGCCACCAGGTTGGTCTGACAGGACCTGCCTCTAATGAACCCGTGTTGGTTCCCCCTAAGCATAACCTCCCCGCTGGCCTCTCGTGGACATGTGCCAAGATAATTCTCTCAAAAAGCTTACCCAGGACTGAGGTAAGACTAACTGGCCTATAGTTTTCCGGGTCCTCCTTCCTCCCTTTTTTGAAGATGGCCCTCTTCTAGTCCTCTGGCACCACATTGGCCCTCTTCGAGTCCTCTGGCACCACACCAGAGCACCACAAGTGCTCGTAAAGCCGTGCCAGGTGTCCCACAATGACCTCAGCTAATTCCCTCAGCACTCTGGGATGGAGATCATCAGGACCAGCTGATTTAAATATGTACAGTCCCTCCAGAAGTTCCCTGACTAGATCCTCATTGACCCTAGGCCTGGTGCACCTCCCCTGGGGCCTGAGGGGGTCCTGGTGGGAGGACTGATCCGGTCCCTGCTCAGGAAAATGGAGGCAAAGACATTGTTAACTAGGTTAGCTTTGTCATCTGGTGTGACAACCAGATTTACTAGCGTGTCTTGCAGGGGCCCCACGTTACCTGGTACCTTCTTTTTGCCCCCTATGTATTTAAAAAAGGACTCCTTGTTGTCTTTGATCCAAGTAGCCAGTCCCAGTTCCATATCTGCCTTGGCCTTCCTGACTGCCCCCCCTGCAGCCCTGAGCAACCACAGTATAGTCCTCCCTGGTGGTGGCCACACCCTTCCATTGGGTATATCCTTCCCTTTTAGCTAGGAGACATTTCTGGATGCTTTTGGTGAGCCATGGGGGATTTTGCGCCCCCCTGCTCCCTTTGATTCGCGTTAGGATTACTTCCCTTTGGGCTTGGAGGATCGTCTTCTTAAGGAGCAACCACTCTTCTTGGACACCTGACTCCCCTCCCCTCCAGGACTTCAGTGCCTCCCCAACTATTCTCCTTAGCTCATTGAAGTCCACCCTCCTGAAGCCTAGGGCTGCTGCTTTGCTGCAGGCCTTTGCCACCTTGCACTGGATGGTGAATTCCAGCAGGCGATGATTGCTGTCACCCAGGTGGTCAAGCTCCTGCAGCCCCCTCACCAGGTTGTCACCCATGGCCAGCACCAGGTCCAACAGGGCATCTCCCCTGGTGTGGCTGTGCACCTCCTGGGTTAGATGGAGATCCTGCATTTCAGCTAGGAACCTACGTGAACAGTCAGACATGGCTGACTGCTCTTCCTAGCAGATGTCTGGAAAGTTCAGGTCCCCCATGATGACCACATCTTTTGACCTAACTACCTCCGTGAGCTGACTTAAGAATTCCCGGTCTAGCTCTTCCCCTTTTGTTGGGTGGTCTGTAGTAGACCCCCACTGTTAAGTTTCTTTCCCCTCGACTGCCTTGTATTCTAACCCAGAGCTCTTCAGTGTTCACCTCTGACTCTGTGCTACCTGATTAGGATACATATTCCTCCTTAATGTAGAGTGCCACATCCCTGCCTTTCTTCCCTGTCCTGTCCCTCCTGTACAGCCTAGAGCCCTTGATATTCACTGCCCAGTCATGCGTTGGGTCCCACCACGTTTCTGTGAGCCCCACTATGTCTGGGTTGGTTCAGCTAGCAGGAGGGTAAGCTCCTCCTGCTTGTTTCCTATACTACGAGTATTTGTGTAGAGGCATTTAAGGCCTCCTGTGGATGTGTGCCCTGGCCCCCTAATCACAACATTGCCCTCGCCCCTGTTGCTTACCTGTGTATATGTTCCGGTCTAGGCTGGGCTGTATTTGTGAATGCTGCTAGTCTTCCCCTTCCCCCGATGAGCCTAGTTTAAAACCCACCAGAGGAGATCCACCAACCTAGAAGAAAACACACGCTTAACATTAGGGGAAAGGTGGAGCCCATCCCACCCAAGCATGTCTCTCGTCATCATGTGTGGGTCATTGTCAAGGAAGCCAAAGCCCACCTCAAGACACCATTCCCGAAGCTGCCAGTTGGTCTCTGTGATGCACATCCCATGCTGTCTACCATGTCCATTCACTGGTAGAACAGAAGAGAATACCACCTGTGCACCTATCTCAAGCACATCCTCGAGAGCGTGGTAGTCCGCCACCAGGTGATCCAGGCTTCTCCTAGCCACATCATTAATACCCACATGGATTAGGACCACAGGGTAGTAATCGGTGGGCTGGACCATGGCCTGGATCATCCCCGTCATGTCCCAGGGGCTGTAAATCATGTTTAGGTTTAAACAACACTCAGACTCCACACACGCTCCACCACAACCCCCCCACTAGTGGGAAACATTAAATACAAACAACAACAAAAAAACACTGAGATATTAAAGGAGGCCTGCTACCCCCCCTTATCACCTGCTCCCTTGGCCTACCAAGCAATGCTGGGCCCAGGTACCCCAAACCCGTTTGGCCCTAAAATGGGTCAGGGCTAGACTGTAAGCTACTCCGTCCTCCTCTTCACTCTTTGCCCAGCCTGTGGGTTCGCTGGACCCGCAGTGGTCCTTCTCTGTATGCCTGCCCACACGTCCCCTGTCGGGGTGGCTCTATGCCACTGGGGCCCGTATTCTGCAGCCCCTCATGCTGCTTGTGCCCTTCATTTTCCGTGCCTCCTTGAGCCCTCCAGAGCCCTCAACAGTCCCACCTCGTCTGGCGTCTTGGTATATGCTGGGCCCTCCGGCTTCTCAGCGGGAACCCCTGGCGTCGAGATCCTCCTACTCCTCTCTGCCTTCCAATCTGTGTCCCCAGTCTGGAAGAGATGCCTCTGGTCCCTCGCTCCCTGCACTGCCACCGGCAGTGTCTTTCCCATGGTGGGCTTTGCTGCATCCTCCCATGCTGGGTGAGGCAACTTCCTACTCTTTTTCCCCCCATAAGGGCTCAGAGAGAAACTTCCGTGCTGGTGCTTTTGCGGATCTCTCCTCCCCCAGCCGCTACTTTTATCCCCACCGGCCAACTCCTGCGGCTGACATCACCAGCCGGCCGCAACTATATAAAGATGCGGCTGACGAGCTGTGCGGGTCCCTCCTCCAGCTCCTGCTTCACCGCGGATCCTGCTGCTTGTAAGAAGTTTTCATTTTCTTTTCTTTTACTTCTGTTTTCTTCTGAGGGTTCCTGACCCCAGGGCTCCCCCCTGGCTCTTTGGGGTCTTCCCCTCTGTTCCCCCCCATGACATACTTGAAGGAGAACATGTGGTTAGAGGACTGTTCAGCCTGGAGAAAAGAAGACTCAGAGGGGACTTGGTGGCAGCCTATCTGTATATCAGAGGCATACATCAGGGCTCGGGGGAGCATCTATTCACAAAGACCCCCCCAGGGGAGGACAAGAAATAATGCACACAAACTGATTGAAGATCACTTCAGGCTAGACATAAGGAAAAACTTCCTCACAAGGTGAGTCTCGAGATTTTGGAACAGGCTCCCCCCAGAGGTGGTACAGTCATTCATCCTGGCAATCTATCAAAAAACATCTTGACACCCATCTTGCTGGGGTCATCTGATCACAGCAGTCTTTTCCCCCTGTAGTTCTTCCTCCTCTAGCTGAGGCCAGGCAAACCCCAGCCTACAGCTTGCTTGCTCCCCCGTACTTCTCCCCCCCCCACTCCCTTTCTGCATGGGGAGTACTCTGACAGCACCAGAGTTGTGGGGTGGGGCTAGGGGAGAGCGGCTGCAGGGAGGGCTCAATCAGCCCCAAAGTGGAGTTCAAGTCCCCCCTCAGCCCAGTAGACAAATGTCTGTTGGGTCAAGGGGGCTGCTCTAACTCATGCCATGAGTTGAAGTTGGGGCCTGCACATTTGTCAGTGCTCAAAGACTGTAAACCAAGTCTGTTTGAGTGAGCAATTCCCAACCCACTACAGACCTGCTATATAGTTGGGAAGGATATAAACAAGCTTTTGGGTACCACTGTACTCTCTCAGGTCTATTTTATTTAATTCATTTTAGAATTTAGTAGTAATTTAAAAATATGGTAATATAAAAATCAAGAGACTAGCCTTTAAATATATCAGTTTTATTTTGTATGTTTGTTCTTAAAGATATATCATTGAATTTGAAAGTTTATGGGGTTGCTTTTAGTTTGCTACAGGTCCAAGGGGCCCTCCCCCAATTACACGTCACCATGGGTGCCAGGCCAGGGCAGGGGCTTGGGCAGATCATATGTGCTGCTGTACACAGCATGGCTGTGTCTTGGGTCCCAGGGCGTGAGGATATATATCAGTTGCCATATAAAGGGCATGGACTTATGGGCACTCCATGATCAATGGTTGTGGTCAGTGGTGGCAGTTCACTGTGCCTTGACCTTTATGTGGCACTGCCACACCATGCTTACTCATCCACCCTGACAGCCCCTCATAGATGTGGGCACTGGAGCGCCCACCCCACTCAAACTGGCACTGCAACTCTGCCTCACCCAACAGTGCCATGAGGTTGCCAGTCTCCTCCATGGACCAGTTGGGGCTCTGGGTGGTGGGCACGGGCATGAGTGATGATGAGGTCATCACGGGTCCTGCACTAGCTCTTTGGGCCTCTGCGCAGCTGTCTCAACTGCTGAGCCTCAGCAGCTGCCTGCAGCACCCAGCACAGGGCCCAGTAAAAGACTGAAAGCCATGTGGCAGAAGCAATGCATGGCAGCACCTGCAAGCTGAGGGCCAGCTATTGTGGGTGGGTTGTGGGCAGGTGCAGCTCATCCCAGGAGCCAAAAGCTGTGCTGTAGCTAGTGTTGTAGCCATGGACCCGTGTGCCGGCAGGCCTGGCTAGAGCCTGCAGCAGCCTTCAAGAGCCTTCAGGCCTGAACGGTGTGGGACTGGCAGCTGCACAGGCAGGCAGTGGCACCGAGGTGCAGGTAGACTGGTAAGGCTAGCCTGCAGTCTGCCCAGGGGGACATAAGGCTTGGAGTCACCTCAGGCTTTCTGCTGGTATGCCCCAGGGCTCAAAATGTCTGCAGGCTTTTAATGGCCTGAGGCAGGAGCTGCCATGGAGGCATCCAGCCTGGGACAGGAGAGGCTCCCAGCTTGGAGCACTGGGGCTAGCCTCAGACTGGGCCCTAGTGGCAGGGCTGACTTGGGAGCAAATTTGTTCTCTGGTCATCTCTACATGTGCATTACTGTGCAGTAACTAATCATAAGTAAATTTGACACCTGTGTAAGGGTTGTGGGTGTACCACGTACCGTGGGACCCCGAACCCCGGATGTCCCCTGGAGAGGAGGGGTACTCGGTGGACCGTCCCGCTTCGCCGCTCTCGCCTGCCACGACTTGATGGAAAATATGGGGTTCACCCGTGCCGGGAAGCTGGCGGTCCACGTGGGGTACGGTACCTCCAAAGTCCAGGGGTCCTGAGGGCTCCTCCTCCCCTACACCCTCGCCCGGTCCTCCGGGGTGAGCCTCCGTGAGGGGCTCCCTTGGTAGAGTCCCAGTCCGGTGGGAAAGGGGGTCCCTTCCCTGGCCGGACCCTCACCGGTGTTCCCGCGGCACCTAGTCCCCCTGGTGCCGCTGGCTCCTAAGGTCTGGGGTTATCCCAACCCCCGTACGTATGTCTCCCGCCAAGCGGGTTTTCCACGGCCGGCCTTCCCCGCCCGCGGGTGGTCCTCGCGGCCTCCTGCCGTCGCTGTCTCCGCAGTTTCCTGCGCCACTGGTCCCTCTAGGGTCGTGTGGGGCTTCGCCGCGCTCCGGGACGCCGCCGCTGCCTCTTACCGCGCGGCTCCCGGATCCGTCTCCGCCGGCTGCTCTGCGGTCGGCCTCTGCTGCGGGGCTCCCGGCTCCGCCTCTGCCAGCTGCTCTGCTGCCGGCCCCCCGCCGCGATGCTCCTGGCTCCGCCGCTCCCCGACTCACCGTCCGCGGGTCCGCGGCTCCTGGCTCCGCTGCCGCTGACTCCCGCCGCGTGTCTCCCGGCCTCACCGCACGTGGCTCCGCTGCTCCTGGAGTGGGCTCCGGGTGGAGCCTCCGCTCTCCTCTGCGGGTAAGCGTTCCCTCTTTATCCTCCCGCGCCGGTCCCGCGCCGGCGCGGTTCAGGTTCCGGCACACATTAAGTTCCCCGCCGGGTTTCCGGGTCCTGGCCCGGAAATGGGGCGGACCTCCGGGGTTCTTCCCTCGGGCCGGGCCCCGCGGGGTCTTGGCCCCCTCACACACCCCACCCCTCGAGACGCCGCTAGGCGATCCCTTTTCTGTGGGAAATTCGCCCCCCGAGGGATCTTCTCCGCCTGCCCGGGGCGGTATCGGGGGCTCGTGGGGGTTCTCTCTCTCTCCCCACCGGGACAAGAAATCAGCCACGGTGTTACTACGGCCGGGTTTATACCCGATTTTAAACTGATATGGCTGGAGTGCCAGGGCCCACCACATTATCCGGGCATTCTCGGTTTTAGCCGAGTTGAGCCACCGTAGCGGGGCATGATCAGTTATTAACCGGAATTCTCGGCCTAATAGGTAATACCGGAAATAGTCTATTCCCCAGCGAATGGCGAGACACTCCCGTTCAATTGTAGAGTACCTCTGTTCGTGCTCGTTCAATCGGCGGCTGGCGAATGCCACGGGGCGTTCGATTCCGTCCACTTCCTGGGAGAGGACTGCTCCCAGGGCGTACGCCGAGGCATCCGTCTGTAGGATAAAGGGGGCGTTAAAGTCAGGGGTATGGAGTACCGCGCCTCGGCACAAAGCTTGCCGGAGCACGTGGAACGCCTTGTGTCTCTCTGGGGTCCAACTGATGCGTGGTGGTTCCTTCCCTTTGGTGGTGTCTACTAGTGGGTTCGCCAGCTCCGCGAACCGGGGAATGAACCGCCGGTAATAGCTGGCGAGTCCCAAAAAGGCTCGCATCTGCCGCTTGGTTGCCGGGGCTTCGTAGTCCCGCAGTGCCGCCACCTTATCCCGTAGAGGTCTTACCAGCCCTTTGCCTACTTGGAAGCCGAGATATTTGGTCTCGGACTTTCCAAGGGCACATTTCTTTGGGTTGGCTGTCAGGCCCTTACCTCGTAGCTCTTGCAAGATC
This sequence comes from Crocodylus siamensis, assembly GCF_052110815.1. Lineage (NCBI taxonomy): Eukaryota > Metazoa > Chordata > Crocodylia > Crocodylidae > Crocodylus > Crocodylus siamensis. The sequence continues at coordinate 51,488,065 of NC_143396.1, read as the reverse complement.
TGTCGCAGGGCCTGGAGATGTTGCTCCCACGTCTTGGTGAAGATCACGATGTCATCGAGGTAGGCCGCGGCATATTCCTGATGGGGTGCTAGTATCCAATCAATTAACCTTTGAAAGGTTGCGGCGGCCCCATTCAGGCCGAACGGCATCTGTTTGAACTCATAAAGGCCCCAGGGGGTCCCAAAGGCTGTCTTAGGTTGATCCTCCCTTCGAAGGGGGATCTGCCAATACCCCTTGGCTAAATCCAGTGTGGAGATGTAATTGGCTTGCCCGATACGCTCTACCAGCTCACTTATCTGAGGCATGGGGAATGCGTCAAACTGGGTGATGGCGTTCACTTTACGGAAGTCAACGCACAGCCTTAAGCTGCCGTCCGGCTTCGTCACTGCCACCAAGGGGCTTCGCCAGGGGCTGCGAGAGGGCGTGATGATGCCTTGGGCCAGCATGCCATTAAGCTCCTCTCTAATTGGTTGGCGCCGAAAAAAAGGAATGCGCCGCCACTTTTCCCTGGCAATCTGGCCCGGGGGCGTCAGAATCCTATGCTCCACGCCTCTAGCCCTCCCTGGGGTCTCTGAAAACACATCCCCAAACTCTACGATCAGCTGTTGTAACTCTTTCTGTTGGGAAGGGGGCAGGGACGTCTCTTCCCCAAGTGGTCCCTCGTCCCGGGTCTTCGGCCCAGTCTCCCCCTCTTGACACTCCCCATCTACCGGCTCTCGGTCTATTTCTACAAGAAGCCCGTGCGGCTCCTGCCACTCCTTTAGTAGGTTGATATGTAGGACCTGGGACGCCCTCGGATGGCCCTCCCTTCGGACCTCATAATTGACCGGGCCAGTTCGCCTAACGACCCGGGCCGGCCCCTGCCATCGCGTCTCGAACTTACTATGCGAGCTGGGCAGCATCACCAACACCTTCTGTCCGGGCTGTAACTCTCTCTGCCGGGTTCCCTGGTCGTATCGGTCCTTTTGCTGTCTCTGGGCCTGTTCGAGGTTACCGTGAGCCGCCCTCTGGGCCTGGTGGAGTCTGTCTTGCAGCTCCTGCGCGTATTCCGCCACCTGGTGGCCCCCTCGTGCGCCGCTTTCCCAGCTCTCCCTTAGGATGTCCAACAAACTTCGGGGCTGGTGCCCAAAGACCAAGCTGAAAGGGGAGTAGCCTGTGGAGGCCTGTGGGGCATCCCGCACTGCAAACAGCAAGGGCGGTACCAGCAGATCCCACCTGGCTGGATTTTCCTGTGTGCAGCGCCGGAGCATCCCCTTTAGTGTCGCGTTGAAACGCTCGACCAAGCCATTCGTTTGGGGGTGATAAATTGACGTTTTTAGGTGCGTGACGTGGAGCACCTTGCACATGGCCGCCATTACGGCCAACATAAAGTTCTTCCCCTGGTCAGTCACAATTTCTCGCGGGATCCCGAAGCGGGCAACCCACTTCATAAGCTCCTCGGCCACCCTAGAGCCCGTCACTGTCCGTAAGGGAATCGCCTCCGGGTACCGGGTGGCGTAATCGATAAGCACTAGTAAGAACCGGTGCCCAGCGGTGCTCCGTGGTAGAGGCCCCACCACGTCGAGTGCCACCCTAGTGAATGGCTCCCGTATAACGGGCATCACTTGAAGGGGGGCACGCGGGGGTTTGTGAGTGCTTACTAACTGGCAAGAACGACATTCTTTACAAAACCGCTCCACGTCTTCGTATAGGTGGGGCCAGAAGCACCAGCGGGTCAGCTTGGCCTCTGTTTTCCTTTTCCCCAAATGGCCTCCCATGGGGTTCCCATGGGCTAGTTGTAACAAGGGCGTGCGGTAGCAGCAGGGGATTAAAAGTTGGCTTCCCTCCCGCCCTGTCCGGGGGTCGGGCTTAATCCGATAAAGGAGGCCCTGTCTTAACTCGACCCGGGGGCCCTGCCCGCGATCTGCCGTGGGGCTTACCGGTTGCCGCTCCCGTTGAAGCGCCTCCTCATGGAAGGGTCTCAGCTCCGCGTCCTCCTCCTGCGCCTCCCGGAACTGGTCACTGCTCGCCAGGCCCTCCAGCTCGCCCGGCCAAGGCGGCTCAGGTTCCTCCCCGGCTAGGCCCTGCGGGGGTTCCTTTCGAGGTTGGAGAGCGGCCAGCACCTCGTATATTTCTGGCCAGTCCCGTCCCACGATCATGGGGTGCAAAATATCTTCTTTCAACCCCACGGGCAGGCGTCTCGAAACTCCATGCAGCCGGACCTCTAGTATCCGTCGCTCGAAGTGTGTCCTCTGATTGTGCAGGCAGACTAGGTGGATTCCTGCGCAACGCGGAGCGCGTCTCCATTCCACCAGTGATGGCCTGACTAGGGTCTGCGCGCATCCGGTGTCGATCACGGCCATGAGCGGCCGCTGCCCCACCCAGGCCTTTATTCGCGGCAGGGGCCTGGGATAATGGTCTTCCCTGCCGCCGACCCCACAGTCCATGGGTTCCCCGCGAGTCTCCTCCCCTGCTCCACTGTTGCCTCTGGGGCGCGGGGCTCCCTTTTCGGGGGGGTATTCAACTTCGGTCGGGCAGGACCAGGCAAAGTGCCCCCTGCCGCCGCAGCGGAAACAACTAACCCCGGAGTTCCCTGGGGCCTTCTCCGCCTTACCTCCCCGGGCCTTTCGGGGAACGTCTTCAGCCCGCGGCTTTCCCCGGCCCGAGCGCCGACCCACCTGGGCTGATGTATACTGCTCCGCCAGCTGGAATGCCTGCAGGGAGGTCGTGGGGCCGTGACACCTCACCCACTGTTGGGTGTCGTCTTCCAGGTCCGTCAGGAACTGCTCCAGCAGAACTTGATCACATATTTCCTCCTTCGTGGACTCCGCCGGCCGCAGCCACTTCATCATTTCGTCCTTAAGGCTGTGCCACAACACCTTGGGGCTCTTTTGGTCCTTGATCTTGTTTCCTCGGAACGCCTGTCGGTGCTTTTCCGGGGTGATGTCAAGGCGTTGTAGGATCTCAGCCTTCACCCGCTCGTAGTCGCTGGCTTCGGCGTGGGTCAGGGCTCGGTAGGCTGCCTGGGCTGGACCAGTTAGCAGGACCCCGAGCCTAATGGCCCATTTTGTCCGATCTATGCCTGCGGCGAGAGCCGCTCTCTCGAAGGTTTCGATGAATGCCTCTGCATCGTCATCCCGATTCATGCGGGGCATGTTCATATCCCCGCTATACGGGCCAGCCCGCGTCTGCTGCTGTTGGAGCCAATGCTCCTGCACACTCACTTGTCTTAAAGCAGTCTGCTGATGCTGCTGCAGCAGCTGGGCCACCAGATGCAGCGTCTGCTGCGTCACGTCCGTGCTCGTAGGGAGCTCCATGCTATGGTAGTGCTTTCCGAGCTAGGCCGGGTTTGGTTCCCGGCCAATGCACCAGTTCTAAGGGTTGTGGGTGTACCACGTACCGTGGGACCCCGAACCCCGGATGTCCCCTGGAGAGGAGGGGTACTTGGTGGACCGTCCCGCTTCGCCGCTCTCGCCTGCCATGACTTGATGGAAAATATGGGGTTCACCCGTGCCGGGAAGCTGGCGGTCCACGTGGGGTACGGTACCTCCAAAGTCCAGGGGTCCTGAGGGCTCCTCCTCCCCTACACCCTCGCCCGGTCCTCCGGGGTGAGCCTCCGTGAGGGGCTCCCTTGGTAGAGTCCCAGTCCGGTGGGAAAGGGGGTCCCTTCCCTGGCCGGACCCTCACCGGTGTTCCCGTGGCACCTAGTCCCCCTGGTGCCGCTGGCTCCTAAGGTCTGGGGTTATCCCAACCCCCGTACGTATGTCTCCCGCCAAGCGGGTTTTCCACGGCCGGCCTTCCGGTCCTCGCGGCCTCCTGCCGTCGCTGTCTCCGCAGTTTCCTGCGCCACTGGTCCCTCTAGGGTCGTGTGGGGCTTCGCCGCGCTCCGGGACGCCGCCGCTGCCTCTTACCGCGCGGCTCCCGGCTCCGTCTCCGCCGGCTGCTCTGCGGTCGGCCTCTGCTGCGGGGCTCCCAGCTCCGCCTCTGCCGGCTGCTCTGCTGCCGGCCCCCGCCGCGATGCTCCTGGCTCCACCGCTCCCCGACTCACCGTCCGCGGGTCCGCGGCTCCTGGCTCCGCTGCCGCTGACTCCCGCCGCGTGTCTCCCGGCCTCACCGCACGTGGCTCCGCTGCTCCTGGAGTGGGCTCCGGGTGGAGCCTCCGCTCTCCTCTGCGGGTAAGCGTTCCCTCTTTATCCTCCCGCGCCGGTCCCGCGCCGGCGCGGTTCAGGTTCCGGCACACATTAAGTTCCCCGCCGGGTTTCCGGGTCCTGGCCCAGAAATGGGGCGGACCTCCGGGGTTCTTCCCTCGGGCCGGGCCCCGCGGGGTCTCGGCCCCCTCACAACCTGCATTTGCAGAGGTATCAAATGTACTCCCAATTAGGGGTTTTTACTGAGCAGTAAGCATGTGCACATGTAGACACATACACTTCCTGCGCAGTAAACTATGCTACTGCACAGTTAAGCTTCTCATGTAGATGGACCATTGTTTCATTATAGTATATTTGCAGGCAAATGTCATATTTATCCTAGGATAAACTATTTAACCTGGGGCAAAGTGCAGTCACTCAGAAGTCCAAGTCTTTTGTCCTCGGATAAATCCTAAAAAAAATTTCCCACATAGGAGGTAGTAACTGTTTGCCCTGGAATACTATAAAGTTTTGTGCAATTATTCTTGGATTGCATCATTGAATCAATGGCAGAAAAGCAGCATTGCTTTCAGCCACTCACTAAACCCTGATTAGAAGGACATAGTTTGTACAATTCCAGGATATCTTTGTTCCAGAACAAACACACAAACAATTTATCCAGGGACAAATGCAATAGCTGTTTCTAGCCTCAATGAACTTCTACAACCTTATTCAGCATAATTAAGTTTTGATAGCATAGAGGTACTACAATGCTTCTATTACTAGCCCTTAGGTTGGAGCACCAAGCTTCTATATATTTACTTTCTACTTGAAGCAAGAAAGTCTATCTTTCTTATCCCTATAAACTTATTTGTTTATTTGATGATGAATGCAAACACAAAAAGTAGTTGATATATAGTGTGTTAGTTAAATTTCCTAAGCATTTCTATTCTTAGCCTCCCCTTTTTTTCAGTTGCTTATAATTTTCTGAAACTTTCACCTGTTCTTCTGACCTTGGGACTGATTTTTCACTGCTTTATACTCGTACAGACACTTACCCCTACTTAACATGATAAATGAAAATGGCTGTAGTACAGTGTCAAATCAGTATTGGAGAATCAGGTTCTTCATGTTGCAATTTTCTCTTCCCAAGTCTGAGGAGGAAGAGTTTGGCTTCTTTAGAGTACAATAAGTAGTGAAAAATGTACCTACTCTAAAACAAGCTTTACAACTTTTTTTAAACAATTGTAATGCTGAAGCAGTTAGAGGAAGTTTAGTTGAAATTAGGCAGGAGATGATAATGCTTAGAAAGAGAGATTCTTTTCATTTTCTAATGTAAATCCATTTGATCTGACCAAAGTAGGAAGAGAGTTTGACAATCAGCTGGCACACCTGCAGTACATTAAGAACATCACTGTCAGTACCAATATTCAAGAAGAGGGCTGCAGTGTGCATGTCAGAGCATTTTCATATTACAAAAAATTCTAGCTATCACAGTGGTTGTTACTGACTAGTCCTACATTTTGCAGGTACAGTGCAGTAAATGAGGCCTACAAGTCACTGATCACTCACTGTGACTGACTGCAGGGATATTAAAAGACCAGTGAGGTGTCAACTCAATGAATGAGCTTTTTTCTTGATGCTATACAGCAAAATGCACACTCAGGTTGCATCCAAACATGCAGGGGCATGCACTTTCAGTGGCACAAGTTGCTGCAGTGTACACCCTTGCATGTACCCTTCACTGTAGGACAAATTGTCCCACATCAAGCAAACTCCCCTTGTTCAGCTCCTCCCAGCTCTTCATCCACTGAGAGCAGGAGGGTGGGGCAAGCACTGGTGCCGGCCACAGTAGTCTTACCTGGTGGCCTGGAGCAGGAGGAATCCAGGTCAGGTAGCATGAAGGCCAGGCTAGCAGCCAGAGCATTCTCTGGATGGCCTGGCCTCCATGTATGCCAGTGCATACTTGTTGGGCATGCACTGCACTGCTTTTTGTTGGTGCTTTTTTTTCCTGTCAGGAAATCCCCATGCCCCATACTGCAAACTTATAGCGGAAGGCACATTTGAACATTCGCCATGTGTGGTTTGCAGTGCCACAGAGGCTTGTAGCACTGCAAACCACATGTGCCAGAATATCTAGATGTGGCCTTAGTGTATGTTTCTTTCATATAATGTTTTCCATGTAAAACCACAGGAACATAGTACCATTACTATTTTAAACAAAAGACTGTTATGCTTTTAATGCAATGGCAAGCAAAGCAAGTCTCAAACCATGCTACTGTTTAGGCACTTCACCTGGGTCACTGAAGAAAGACTTTAGAAATGAATTTGCAAAACCCTAGGTAGTCTTGCAAAGTGTCTCCAATCTTAAGGATGCTGAGAAAACAGTCATCCAAACATGTTAATGTTAAGTTTCCATATGTCCCCTTAACTTTGCCTGTTGTTCAAAATAATGGTGGATTACGTTTTATATGGCGTTATGCTAGGTATCTGTGGCATAAAAAAAAAAACAGTTGGTACAAATTAAGGTAGGGACAGCCTTGCAATTTGGGTCTATGAGAGTGTGCTATGGCATGTACTGGGGTTTTCTGCTTGTTTTAAAAGTAAGTGAATATCAGGAATCAGTGAATGGAGCATATTTTGCGTAAGAGGGGTCACAACCTACATAAAGGTATATTACAAGTGGTCATCCAGAAGAAGCATGGAAGTATTTTACAGGCATGCTTAGAGTTGATTCAGTGAGCTTTATTTCAGGTGGTGGTGTTCCAGCCAGGGGCCAGTTTTGCGGTAGCAATATTCTGCTTGCTATTTTAAACTATCAGGATGACATGTTCCACATTTGAAATGTTACACAGAGGGCCCCCCCCCCACATGCTACACTTAAGATGTGATTAACCAGTCTTAAGTTGGGACAGGGTACATGTTCAATCAATGAACGATGTGGTAAAATGAGAAATAAGCCCAAAGTTATTCTACAAAAACTGTGCAGTAACTTTGTGGATAGTTCCTATCACACCATTAATTGAACATGTGGCCAGGGGTACCCCTGTGTCTAGGAGCCTAGAACAACTAACAGGTCTCCCAGCCAGGGGTGCTTGTAACTTGCCAGTGCAGAGGGAGCTCAGGATCATAATCCCAGACTCCCCTTGGACTAGTAATAAGGTGTGATGGGATCTGAATCCCATAATCATGACTCCCCCACGCATGTGTGGCATGGCAGGAAACGTGATTGTGTGGGTTGTACATCAAATCCCATCACACCTTTACCAGAGTTCCTGGCAGAGGCCATAACGTAGGACAATACACAGGATTACTAAGGGATGGAAGCTGCTAATTCATGTTTTATAAATATATTTTTTTAATATTTTAGCAAAACAGAACCATAATCAGGGGAAATACTTTGCTATGATATTGATTTTTGAAACACCGAGGAAATTAGAGAATTTTTTCTGCAACATATACTTAACATTTAATACAAAAGAATGGGTGGTGGAAAGTGATGGTAACTGTCATTATCATCATCATCATTATTTTATATTCTACTTATGACTTTTTCAAGCATCAACTCATACTTGCCAAAGTGAAAACAAAATATGCTCCCAGTGGTGAATGCCGATTTCATGAACTGTATTCCTTACAGCCAGGGACAGGCACTACATTTTTACCAGTATAAGTAATCAGAAACCAACGTATACCTGTAACAGAACAGAAGTTTGGCACACAGAACTGGTCTATACTTGGAACAGAACAGAAGTTTGGCACACAGTCTAATTTAAAAATGGCAGTACCCTGTCCAAGATTTGTACCCCCCACCGAAGTGTGAAAGTGTGTTCTGTTCACTATCAAACTAAACCATGCTGCTTATGGAAAACCACGTAACTTAGATTGATTCTGCCTTAGGCTTTTTGAATGTCTGTATGTAGCCTATGCTACCTAAGGTCAGGACACAATGTCTGTGTATGTCTTGTCTTAGTGCTCCATTATCACCAGTGTTTGCTCCAGATGCTTCCCAAGTAGCCATTCTTGCATATTGACATTATTTGTCCACCAAATTATCATAATTGAACTCTGCAGTAATATTCAATCTCTGACCTTTACCTGTAGCAGTGATGTGTGTAAACAGAGATCAGCATGTATGCGTGTTTTGAAAATTTGCCTTCCTCCCCTGTAGTCAAGCCCAGAGTCAACATAAAGCTATTATTTTCTTGTTCATAAGTAGTAGCCAAAAAACATACATCCATTCAGTGTGTCAAACACAGAGAAAGGCCGCAAAGAGTTCTGGAAACATCATTAACTCCCTACAAGGTTAAAGCCCATCAATCTGCCTGAACCACTCTGGGAGACAAAGAGTATAATTACAGGGCAACCTTCAACTGTGGACACTCTTTAGACAAGATGACAGCCTGATCCAAAACCCACTGAAGTCAATGAAGAAACTCCTAGTGACTCAACAAGCTTTGGAGCAGGCTAGTTAGGAAGTCAACATACATACTGTCTATAGATAATACTGTTATGGGATCTGTGAAAAAAGGGTATCAGTACCCTAATGCCCACAACAATAAACTGTTTACTATTATACCATGGTCGTAATAAATGTGTTCAAGTCACTGTTCATATGTCAGAATTGCAAAGGCTCATGTTTCTTGTCAATGATACCTCAGTATGTGCTGCCTTTTGAGATTTGTAATACACATTCCCCTATGTCGATTCTCTGAAAATTTAGCCTCTTGCTGTTCTCCTCCATAAAAACTACATCACATTTGTTTTCATTATAGAGTCTGTAAAGTAAGCAGCATGTGCACCTTTGCATTTTATGGAAGACATAAATCTGTTGTCAGTGAAGTAACTGCAAAACTAGAGCATTTTTGCCTAGCAAAAGTGTTCAGCCCAGAACAATGTACTGTTGAGATACAGGTTGTAATACTTTAGCAATCCCAATATATAAGTGTTTTCTACGATAAATACTTGTAATCTCATAAACTATCTATAGTGCTAAATGACTCCTGGCCTCTTAATTTTTTTCCCATTTTCTCATTTTCTAGCTTAAGACTCCCAGTAGATGTTTTTATCTCTGTAGCATCAATGATCTACAGGTTATCACTACTGATACTATATAACTTGCTAAAATGCTCTGCAGAAAAAAGAGAGCCAACATTGACCTATAATAAGTGGTGATTTTCTACCTATAAACCTATAGACTTAACTGTATAAACAGACTTTCACCTGCACATGATTCTTCATGGCACATTGGTAGGAGAGGTCAAGGGTTGTGTCTCAACCATGTTTGCTAAGTGATTTGGAAGAATAACATCTGTGTTAATGACAATATGCTCACTATGATTACCAAGCACATTTACTAGACTTATGGTCTCATCATTAGCTTAAAGAATACCAGTGACCTTGGCGCTGCATCATTGAACTAGATGAATGATGCAGTTCACAGTGATCTGCATAGAGTTGCATAACAAAGACCTTGGACAGCATGTACAGGCTGTAACGGAAATACTTTATTTGCTATTACAGAAAGGAATCATTACACTTATTTTTCCATAATTTCAAATGTATTGCTAATGAGCAAGAACAGAACACAAAAGCACCAAACAAGCATAATTTTAAAAATAATAAATAGCAGGGGGAATAAATGATCATTTTTCATTTCTGTAGAGTCCAAGGGGGTAGATTTTCAAAGGCACAGAGGACAGTGAGGAGGAAACCAACTCCTATAGAAAGTCAGTAGGAGTTGCAAGTTTAACTCCTGTTTCTGCCTTTCATAATCCTTCCCTCCTCTCCTTCCAGCTTTAGAAAACAATGCATGAAGAGAAATAAGGAAATGCTCGTGAGCAATAGGGCAATCATTACAAAATGAAAACTCCTGGAAACACTTTGGCAGTTGCAGTTACTTTTTGGTATGCATCTGACCATAAGACTGAGTTACTGTCAAATAGGAGTATGAAATGGCCACAGCAAAGTGTCCTAGAATGCATCCAATGTGCATTATGAGTAGTAGTAGTATTTGTATTACAACAGCATGTAGGGGCCATTCAAAGTCAGGACCCCTACAGCATAGAGAGCCATAAAATTGAATGTTCAGCTGAAAAGGTCCAAGAAAATCATATCCTTGGTGCTTGAGGGCCATAAAATGGTCTACCATATTACATCTTCTTTTCATAGAACAACATGATAGCCATGCATTACTGTTCAAATAGCTCTTTTAAATTGCCAGTCTAATGGCAGGAGTACACTTTTGATGCACTGCAGAATGGGAAGTACTTTAGACAGTTATTCCTTGTGAAAAGCGATAATGGCACTTGGCTCTTCAGAAGTAGGCGTGATAATGTGATCTCCTCTAAAGTGCACTTGTGCATTTTGTGCAGTGAGTCAATTTGCCAGGGGAGGAAAATACTCAATGACACTAATATCCACAAATAAGAATGAACGCAGAATAAATTTGCTTACATTTCAAACTTTGTGCACATAGTGCATATAGATCTGCAAAGCATTGCAGAGCAGCAACACTGATATCTCCCACCTGCATTAAAATACCATAAAAAGGTGCATCACTGAATAATTGTTGGCATTGCATAAGTGGTCTGATGACTGAGACATAAATACCAGGGAAACATCCTGCCTCAGTCAAAAATTACTTATCTGAAAAAAGAAATTCTTCTTAGAGACAAATGAATGTATATGTTTTTGCTTAGTATTCCATAGGTTGCTGCACAAAGCACTACTGAAGGGTCAGTCAGTCACAGTCAGGTTATGCATTAGTACTGGCATTTTCTAGGATACCAGGAGGTTATTCAGTTATTCTTGCTGCAAATGTAGAGTAGGAAATCAGTTTATAAGACCTTTTTCCAGAAATGCCCTGTGAATACAGCACTGTGCATGCAAGTAGTTGTCTTTCAAGGTAGTCGTCTTTCAAGTGAAAAAGCAAAGACACCTGGCATATTAACATCCATCAGAGATCAGTCAGTTTTGGCTTGTGTTAACAGAGAAAATAGAAAGCATTTTTGCTGATACAGCAGCAATGTTGGTACTGCCTCCCAGCTGTCTTGGCTATGAAGTACATGTTTATATAGCAGCACTGTTCTTATGGTATGGCCATATGTTTCATTACCAGAAGAATTGCATTGCTCTCATGACCACAGACATGGCTCTTCCACAGACTGCGTGGCTGATTTTAGTAAAACCTATAGAAAGGCTATATTGTGTCATATGACTTAGCAGATTCAAAGACTGCCCTCCACCTCTGGATAATTGATATTTATCTCTCTAGCCAGGATCACTGGTGGATGATATCATAATGAAACTTTCCTTGGGAACCTTAGCATAAGTAGGGACCTACTGAAATTGCAATTTCCCAGATTTTGTGAAATCCAGCATTACCCATGAAATCAAGCAATGCCCACAAAATCTGCAGGGAAAAAAATACTGAAAAGAAAATGCCAGTTCTCCAGAGGGAGCCAGCAGTCCTCAGAGCATTGAGGCAGCCTGCTGAAGTGGGGAAACAAGGAGAGGGGTTTACCAGGAAGACGGCTACTGCCCCCACCCTTCGCCACAGATTGGCTGTGAGGGCTGCCTGTCATGTAGCCCCACACATCACCACCAATCAGTGGCAAGGGGTAGAGCTGCATAACAGGCAGTCCTGTCAGCCAATCAGTGGTTAGGGTGGGACCATCTGGGCCCCTTGGCCAATCAGAGGCAGCCTGCCATGCTCCACCTGTGAAATGGCTGTCAAGCCCTGTGGTCTGCTCATGAAATTGGGAGGCAGCTGTTCCAAATTTGGTAGGCCCTAGCCATCAGAATTTCAAAAGAATGCAAAGAAGTATATGCTATATAGAGGTACATCTTTGTCTGTGTTTATAGGTATAAAGGATAGTGAAGTCAAAGAAATGCAATGGCATTGGTCTGCAGACTACCTTTTATCTTGAGTCATTAGGTGAGTCATCCAACATTGAAGAGAATGCAAATCAACAGGTACAGGATAGCTAAACAGTCTAGTAGCTTTTGAGGAGGAGGGGTATGGTAGTGCCTAAGGCCAGTCTTGAATAGAGTCCTTGTGTTTGGCACTGTATAAACATATAGTAGACATTTCTTCCCCCAAAAGCTTACATTAGCAAAAAGTGACTAAAACAACACACAACCTAGTGTAATCTGTTTCAATGAAATCATGACAAATATTTTTCTATATGTATTATGGCTTGAGCACCCCAGAAAGCATCTTGAAGGCATTCTGATCTTGGGATACATAATGCACATAAATAATCCTTGCAATATGATACTAAGTCACTAGTTAAAAAGAAAGAATGATTTATGGTTGGTACCTCAAGTACTGCATTTTTTGTTAGTTGTACCAACAGTTATGTACTCTGATTGCCTGACAAAACAATTCAAGCAATATGCAAATCTATGCAAACACAGCTTATCAAAGGTGTGGGGACAATAAAGTCATTGATGAAAAAATCTGTTGATAAGCACAATGTTTTCTATTTGTATATGAATGAATTGAATAATTTCCCACTCACACATGCAATACCACATACAGTACAATTGTGTATCAGTATTTCACAGGGTTTTACAATGGTTAAAGCAAACCATTAATGAATCACCAGGGACAGTTGATGAAATCTGGGATGCAGAGCTAAACTCTGGTTTAGTACAGACACTTTGTATGACCTTAAGCAAGTCCATCAGCCTACTAATTTCTGTCAGTTAGGTACCTAAACATTTTTGAGAATATAGGTTCAAGTCTTTCCTAAGGAGAAAAAATGTATTCCTTCTACTGCACAAGGTAGGATAAATTGATTAAAGTTTACAAGTTGGTATGCAGAAACTAATGCAGCACTACATCTGTTTAGATGCTTTGCATAGTCTTCTAAGGACTATCTATCACAGTGTGCATGGTCAGCAATAACTTAATACGGTGGTTTATTCATCATATCCTGTTCATATTCTGCCTATTACTGGCTATTTGCAGTCAGCATTTTTCTTTGTCCTTCATCTGCCACATGGCTTTTTAGTAAAAGGTTTCATTTTGATTTTTGACTAGATATGGTTGAATTTTTTTAATGAGAAATTTCATAATCAAACTATCTTTTTATCAGTTCAAAAACAAAATTCTCCATTTAATTTTGATAAACACGCTTACAGTCTCATCTAAAACTGGGAGACTGAAAAAAATGGGTTTCATGTTTAGGTTGTCAATAAAAAACAAAAACCTTAAAAAATAAATTGAAAAAATATTTAGCCCTAGTCCTGTTCATTTCTTAGTCCTTCCTTAGAAAGCTCAACTTTTTATTATCCTACCCAAGCAATACAGGTAAGGGTGTTTCTTTCTTTGAAAAATGTGTACAAATACATACACCAATATTACCCTTATATAGAAGTTTGATATATGCTGTTATTGCTGTTGACAGTGAAACCATTTTATGCACTGATGCTCCAAATGATTACTGTTAACACATTACATGTGTCTGGCAGCTACATGTAGGAGATAGTGACTTCATATTGTGCCTGTTCCATGATACATGATTTCAATCTAGAACAGACTAACAGACAACAGTACATTGAGATACGGTGTAATTACCTGGTGTTGCAAGGTCAGCTTTTTTTACTGTCCAGTTTCCTCTTTCACTTGGGAATGGTTGATATAACATGAATTTCATTGTAGTTAAACACTAAGAAACATTAAGCAAAACATATGTGTACATGTAAGGACTTGTGCTGAGCAATGGACAGATCTAGGATTTTGAAAAAGGGGGTGCAGTTGGTGTGGCCCGTCATCACATATACCACAATGCATATTTTTCTCCAGTTAAAGAGAAACTAGAAGCTTTACTAAAATGCTAAGGGGCTAGGACTACATAATTCAGCTTAGAGCCAAGAAAAAACAAATATAACTTTATTAGGATATGCACTGATTTGCTAGACTAGTGTTCTAACTTCAGTGTGTATTAAGGTTAGAACACTAATTTGAAAAAACACAAATTAGGCAAAAAAACAGTCAACTGATATTGTTTTATCAGTCCTCTAGTCATTATAGTTAAATGTGCATCTCTTATTCAGGTTTATAAAACAAAATCTAGTCTTCTTGAGCATCCTGACAGTACCTCTAATACTTCAGTGTCAGTCATTTCTACACCATGACTTAATATTACCAAACCTGAGTTAAGATTTTTACGTAGAGCTAACAACAGTTTGCAGGACTGGGAAATAAACTAAAGATATTACCAGGAGTGGCAAACAAACAGCAAAACTGAAGGAAAAAGGATAGCTTGATTAATGGAACATCAAGACTGTTAGAAAGGAGAGAGCATTATTAACATCTGTAAATGGATGAGAGATTAGCAGGAATCAAGTAGATTATAATGAGTCATGAAGTCAGTTGACTCTCTCAGAGCTGTCTGAATAGAAATGCCACTGCTTCTCTCAGACAGTTGTTTTTAAAGCTGGGTGGAGCAGGAATGAAGGGGAGTGCAACTGCGTTCTCCCTCTGCCTGGGATTGAGCACTACAAGCTGCAAATTCACAAAATGTCTGCTATACATAGTTTCCTACAGCAATCACAGACATAAGAATGATGCAAAAAGTGGTTCGTTTCTTTTGGAGGCTCGCAAATAATTCTCAGACACACACTATTAGCAGCACAAAAGGTGTATTTGCAAATAGGGTCAGAGCAGAGACAGAAAATCTCAAATTGCTCCGCCCCCGAGGAAACCCGCAGCAAGCGTTATATGCTCTCCCTCCTGGGCACGTGTGCAGAAACAGGAACTCTTACAACTCATTTCTGGTTCATACAAACATACATGTGATTACGTCACTTCATCCGTCGCATGTATATTATAATTAACTACTTAAGTATGCGGGGCGGATAGGCATATATGCATCAGCTAATTACACATGCTCAGAAAGCTCTCTAGGTTACTAAGAGTTGAAATCCCCCCCCTTTCAAGGACACAGTCAGTTGAATTCCAGCTTCTGTAATCTGCATGAGAAAGTCAGGGGGAGTGTGTGGGGGTAGAGAGTAATTTAGCATTAGAAAAGCTAGCAATGGCCAAGGGGGAGAAAGAAAGGGAGTGATTCTTAGCACAAAAGGTCCTTCATAGTGTTTCTGCTTATCAGGTACGAGATGCAAACTGTGCCGTTCTAACAACACTCTATTCATTATGCATTCCTAATAATATTTCTAACAAGAACATGCAGCCATGTTGTTTTAATGTCAGTGAATGTGCCATAATGGACTGTGTTTACCTCAAATTAACACTGATGCACTGTTCCTGTGCCCATGTCAGTGATTCTCAACCAGGTTGCTGAGGCAGATCCTTTGAAGGGTTCCTGAAGGTGTGAGGAAATAAGTGAGGCGCAAGGTACAGATAAGCACAGGCTTAGGCCTGTCTTTGTCTGGATGATTCCCCCGCCCCTACCCACAATGCCCAGGCCCTCCGTAAGGAGGTGAGCCCTGTAATATTTTGAAATTGGATGCCACGCAATTCAAAAAGGGATGGATGGGTATCTTGAGTCCAGTGAGGGGTGCTTTGAGTCCAGAAAGGTTGAGAACTGCTGACTTATGTGCACACACCATGCAGTGTGACTGCAAGCAGGGGCATGAGAAGACAAGGCAGCAGAAGCAGAGCAGTGCATTAATATATTCAGGGTTATATTCAGGGAGGATTGGAGGTGCGGTCACACTCCCTTTTGATTCCTACTCCACTGAAAGTTTAAAAAAAACTACCTAATAGGGAGAGCCACTTTTCTATTCAGATGGAGCCGAGAGAGTCAACTGTCCTTAAAGCTCATTATTTATCTACTTTTTTTCTGCTTAATCTCTTCATTCCATATGTTAACATCCCTAGATCTTCCTGTAATCCAGCTAGCCTTCCTTCTACATTTATCCTGTCTATTATCTACTCCTGATAATGTTTTTCTGCTCACCCTCCAGCATATCCAATAAAGGTGTGCTAATGCCTATAGTTCTATACTGTAACTTTGTCCATAGGAAACGTAGATCCACAACAAATCAGGCACAGGTTGGGGATGGGCAGGGTAGAAGTAAGATGAGCTGTGCAGTGGCACAACAGCCAAAGGCAGGAGGGAATTGTACAGGTGAGCCAAAGTTGTAAATTACTGCAGTGACCCTTTCCTTGATTATTCACTGCAGCAGCTGACACCAGCTGAGGGAGGCTGAAACAATAGTGCAACCAGGTTAGCATAAACTGAGCATGGGTATATGAAAGGGGTTGGTGTCCTCAGGTAGGGGTGCTGCCAGCAGCTGGGTCAAGTCCTCCCCTGCTCCCAAGTGTTTGTTTCTGCATGTTGAGGGTGGAGGGCAGTGAAGGCCTGCTAAAGGCATGCTCTAAGGAGTGAGAGGAGTATGGAGGGGCAGTTTACAGCCCTTTCTCCACCTCCATCTGTCCCATGGTCAGAAGCTGAGGGGTGGGGAAACTGTTCAGGAGGGATTTTGAGGGGCATCTTGAGGCCATGGTGGAGTGTTTGGGGGACCCATGTGTTCAAGTACAAGGAACAGTCCATGGCCATGCTATATACATCTGTCCATAGGTAGGCTGTTGGGGGAGAACAGCTGTACCTCTGGCATCAGGTACCTGCCACACCCTGGAGCTAAATATGCCACACCCTTATTTTTTCCTTATGTATAACACAAGGTGTAGAATTTTATCCAATAATTCCTGGAATAAAGAGAATTATTTTTTCCTTTTACATATATGAATGCTATTGAACACAATTACCTGTGCTTGAACTCGGGAAATAAGAAACAGATTTTACTCTCAGTCACACTGTGGTAAAGTCAGACCAAAAGAATAAATTCTACTTCTGGCTTATAAAGCTGCAAAATCAAGATGAATGTTTTGGCCCCAAACCCATTTCAGAGCAAAACTAGAAGAACAGGAAGTTTAAAGAGCTACAAACAGAATGGTTTTCAAGCCTTCTGTAGATTGCAGACTAACTGGTGACATGTCTGACAAAGAAGAGTTTGTGTTGGCAACATTCTGTACACATTTTTAATGAAAAAACAAACAAACTTGGGAGTAGATGCCTTCTGGTTCAGACAGACATTAATCACTAGAAGCAGGTACTTGTAAATAAATTAACTGATACCATAGCCTCCTCTGCTTTTTTCCCTCTGCATGAACTGAGAAATCACAAATATACCTCAGGGAATATGGTCTTATTTGGAATCAGAATCTGAACGTGTCCTTGAAAAGCAATATATAACAAACAGAAGTAAAATAAAATGCTTGTCTAATAAAAAAAAAAGTAAGAATATTTGGTTAGTTTGTACTCCTGAGCATTTGTGAAATTGAGGTCAGTATTGTAAGAAGGATCAATCAGTTCCTAAGTCTATTTGTTTAATACAGCAGTACCAATTCATCAGTAATTTATTGTGAAAAGACTGGTAAAGTTTGTGGCTTGGGTGCAATTCATTATTCAATACCCAACTTTCTCATCACTAAGTGTTTACACAAGATGCATATTTATCACTGCAGCTGTATTTTAACCTATCAAAGAAGCTAATTTTTTCCCCTCAATGCAGGAAAAACATCTTAGAGCTAGCTACTTCTTTGCACCAAGCATATGCATACTGGCAAGGGAGTCATTAGGTCCACCTGTTTTTCTTCTAAGAGTGTTGGGCAAACTATGAGTACTATATACTTTTTTTTTTTATAAGCACAGTGACAATGGTTGTTTGTATTATGCCCCATGCATCATGCTGCAAAGTTACCTTTCTGGGAAAATTTTAATTTAGAATGTGCATATATTTATACTGAGGAAAAAGCGTTACCTCATGCACGATGCACTTGTGGTAACTGCTAGCAATGAACCCTTTCTGTAAGTTTTTTCCATCTTCTTAATATGAAACTTAAAAATAATGGACCATATGTTCACCTTCTCTGCACAGCATGAAGAAGGCAAACACACACTGTACTCAGCAATACAGGCTCAGAAAGCAGCAGCTATGTGCCATAATGCCTCCAGCTACATAGCCACACGTAATCCCTCCAAGAGTGCAATGTAACAGTATGAAAGAAAGTGGACATAAAGAAGAAAAGGTGAAAAATGTTCCCATGCATTAAGTTTGCAACATAATGTAATGCTATCCACCGTGGCACAAATGCTTTTTTTTATAGCCTCATCCTTCTGCCCTCTGCTAGAATGAGGAGGTACTGCAAACATAAGGGAGTCTTTGCATAGCTACCAAGTCACTCATACTTCCTGAGTTGCAGAGGCAGGAAAAGAAACAGGATTATTTGTGAAGAGAGAAAAACATGGTTCACAGAAACTTGAAATCTGGAGTGTTTGGATTGTCCCTAAGGAACTGCAGGCTTCACTTAGCTTAGGGACAGAAGTTACACATAAACCAGTATAAGTGATCAGAACCCAGTTCAAATCCTTAACATAGAAGTTCAGTGCACATAAACTGTTTTAATATAAGCCTGGATGGATGTAGTATCAGACTTAGCTAATTTAGGTTAAATCAGTTTATTGAACTTCTGTCCCAGATCGCCTCCACTCACAGGGTGGGCAGGCTAGCTTTGGCCCAAACTATTTGCTCCGGATGAGTAAGGAGGCATGCTTTTGCACCCCCCAGCTTCTGGCCTGAGCCACTGCAGGCATGTGGCTTCAGTTCCAGAATCAAAAGTGAACGTCTGTTCACTTATTTATCAGTTCAGTCTACACAGTTTATACTAACCCGTGAAGACTGAATCAATTCAGTCTTGAGCATTTTGACTATCTGTAGTGATAAACTTGCAATCTCTGTAGTGTACAGCCAGCTTGACTATTGCCCTTTTCATGTTTCTTTGTTTTCTGGGGTGTAAAAAATATAGTTTTACTAACCTCATTTTAAAATGAAGTTCGTGGTCCGTTTTCAGACAGAGATTAGCTTTTCATGGAAACAGAATTATAGAAATAAGATATGGGAAATAAACATTTTGTTTTCTTGTTTGTCCCTTTGTCATTGCAAGACTTTTGTCTACAGTAGAGTAACAAAAGAGCTAAGAGCACACGATATGAATAGCTCTCTGAAATTAATATCTGAGATGAAGCTCCCTGTAAAAGAGGTACATTTTAGGGCCTTTTGAGAAACCTGCACAATAGGTCTGCGCAATGAATCTACATTTTAATATACATTTAAAGTACAGTAAAGAAAATGTGGACAATGTTCAAAAGACAACAGTCTTTTGTTGTGGGAAATGGTTTTGCAATGCAAATGATTTTAAGTGCAAGAACAAATGCTATAGAACCAAAACAACATGGAGTGCACACAGCAAATGTGCAGGTCAAACCAAAAAACACAACTAACACTTCACAAGGGCATTACTAAAATGTTTTGGCTTCATCCAGTTGAAGATAACAACACTGAATCCACTGAGAGCCTTATAGCACTTCTACAACTGTTTAATTTAGAAGGCAATTCATGAAGTGTTATTTGGATTTTTTAACAAGCGAAAGGGGGGAAACTTAAAACAGAGTTTAATACAAGCTGCTTCTGTAATTTCACAGTAGGATCATCAGAGACTACTTAAAGGAGTAAAGTTACAAAAAACCCTCTGCGCTTCTAAAACCAAATATAAGGGTGATCCAACACAGAACTATAGACAGCTTATCAAGGATTCATAGACGACAGATTTGTAAGGACCCTTGGGAGATCATCTAATCCATCTGCTGCCCAAGAAAGGATTATCTTTATCTAAACCATTTCTAGCAGAGATCTGACTAGATTGTTTTAAAAATTTCCAATAACAGAGACTCCACAACCTTTCTAGGTAATCTGTTCCAGTACTTAATTTTCCTTACAGTTAGAAAGTTTATTCTAAAGTCTAACCAAAATCTACTTTGTTGTAGTTTTACCTCAGTAATGCTTGTCTTATCCTCTATGGACATGTAGAACTGTTTATATCCTTCCTTTGTGCCCTTTACATATTTAAAGAATGTTAGTGTGCCTCCCCTCAGTCTTCTCTTCTCCAGCCCAAACAGACCCAATTCTTTCAATCTTTGCTCATAAGTCATTTTTTCTAGACCTCTGATCTTTTTTGTGTCCTTCTCCTCTGGAATCTATTTGATTTACATCTTCCTTAAAATGTGGCACCACAAACTGGATGCAGTAATCCCGTTGACACTTAAACAATTCTGAGTGGAAGAATTACTTCATTTGTCTTATGTAAAATATATCTGTTTATACATCCCTGTAGGACGTCTGCTTTTTCTCACTACAGTATTGTTGACTCTTGTTCAGTGTGTGATCTACTGTACATGCCAGATCCTTTTCTGCAGAACTGTTGCCTAGCTAGTCATTCCCCATCTGGTATACATGCAGTTGATTATTCCTACCTAAGTTTTTACCTGTCCTTTTGAAAATATTTATTTTAGATCATTTTCCAGTTTGTCAAAAACTTTTTGAATTTTAAACCTATCCTGCAAAATGTTTTCATACTTGCCAGCACAGTATCACCTACAAATTTAATAAGTGTACTCTTTCTTCCATCATGCAAGTCATATGCAGCAGTACCAGGCACAAGGCAGAGCCCTGCAGAATCTCTCTGGATACCTTCCTTCAGATAAAACATTGTATTTAACTGCTAAATCTGTGTTGTTAAAACTAGGGATCCTGTATTGTTCAGCAGAGGAAGGCTGAAAGATTCAGCTGGGTCAGCAAAGTATAACATTCTTGTAGATTAAAAAAAATGAATGGTAGCCCAAACAAAACAAACTTTGGACAAGACAGTTGATGCCATTTAGTATAGTATTGGAACCTTGAAATAGTTGGAAAAAATATGCCTGAAAAGTTAGCTACTCCTAAAATTTGCAAGCCTGTACAATACTTTTATGATATGGTCAAGGATAGAGGCAAAACTTGAATATGTTTCAGTATTTGGATTTACTCCAAGGTTAACTGGAGCAAACAGAGCATGTTGATAGTGCCAGTAATGAAAACGAATAATCCAATTTTGCCTGTGAATCAGTATCTTTACCGAGAACAGAGGATATTGTTTGCCTCTTAAACTGGGTATATGCTCTTCTTTAAAGCGATGAAGCCCAAAGCCACCTATCAATCTAACAAGAGGTGCTTCACAATTCAAATACTATTATTCACCTATTATTTAAAAGAGACCACGGATTACAGAATATTCTTCATACTCATTGCTACTTGGATAATGTACTAATAACAGGAGCTAATTATGAAGCTGTAACAAGGTGGTCTATCCACTTAAGAAGGGGCAGCCAGCGCTGTTAAGGATCTGGAGCTGTGGGGCATTCTGCTAGTAAGGGAGTGTCTCACTAGGGTCTTAAAGCCCAGACGAGAGAGCAGAAAGGGGAATTATGAGGGAACAGTTTGCAGGGAAGGAGCCAGCTCTGAGTAGAACAAGGAGCCAGGCTGCTCTACCAAGGCCAGAGCCAAAGGGGTTGCCTCCTAGGGTGCCTGTAGGGGAGACAAGTGGGGAGACTGCTCCAATGCACTGTAATTACTGCATATCAGAGCAGACTTGATTAATTGAGTCTCCTGGAGCGTACTAATTAGCATGCTCCAATAGTCTCCGCATCTCATGTATCAGCATCCCTGCACTTCAAAATGATGTTGGGGATGC
The DNA here is from genome assembly GCF_052110815.1 of Crocodylus siamensis. NCBI lineage: Eukaryota > Metazoa > Chordata > Crocodylia > Crocodylidae > Crocodylus > Crocodylus siamensis. The sequence goes on along the minus strand of NC_143396.1, from coordinate 51,466,357 downwards.
TTTAACTAAAGCTTATTCAGTGAGCTTTAGCTAAAGCATCCCTGCCACCATTTTGAAGTTCAGGGACGCTGATACATGAGATGTTGTGAGAGCTTTAATTAGAGTGACTCTTGGAGCTGCTCTAATTAAAGGGCCCTCCCCCACCCTCAGTGCACATGTAAAAACACCCCCAGTGCCCACCACAGAGCTTTAGGATTTAGTTTTGTTTGATTATTTGTCTGCTTGTTTGCACCTTAGAGACTGTGCTTTAGTTGGGAGGAGTGGCTGAGGAGCTCCTCAGGGGGGAAACCCACATGCCAAGGCCAGCAGGCTAATCAACCCACTTACAGAAGCTAATTATGTGAAGCTTCAAGAGGTCCTGGTGATGTTTTATGAGAGATGCCCATATAACAGCAATATCCAAACTAATGGTTGTAAACCCCAAGTGGGCCATGAGCTCAATGCAAATTAAATTCCAAAAGTGAGGTCACAAGACTAGAAATAGGATCGCCAGCAGAAATGCTGACTTCTTATACAGCCAAGAGGGAGAGAAACATGGGGCCGAGAGGAAGAGAACAAGCTAGAGGATGTACAGCCCAGTGAAGTGAATTATTGCTCTCTCAGAGAGCAGGCCTTGGGTTCTAGCCAGGTCCCTTGCTTCATATGGGACAGAAACTTCCCTACTGGTCCGTTGATTTTATCCAAAGGATAGTAAAGGCTGGGAATTCTCCTAGATAGAAGGTGTCTACCAGTTAGGTATTGCATGATGAGCCTTTGAAGCTAGTCCAAATTGCATGAACCATACAACAAAGATGAAGGTTTAGTTAAGGCATTCCACATACATAATTCAACGCTGCTGTGCTATTTTCCAGGAGTGGCCAATTATTACCCTGGTTCTTGCCTCACACACTAAGTGTGTTACATCCTGAAAATTAACTTGTGCACAGTAAACACAATGAGCATTGGTTCACACAGTGCACCAATGCTTTTGATGAAACCAAGCTTGTGTCATCCTAACAATACTCTGACATTCTGAAATGTATAATTTCTCATAAAGTCAACTTGTGATACTTCCCTATACAAAAGGGGAGTAATGATTTTATATGTAATGTACAGTCACGTTGACTGGCCTGTTAACATCAGGCGAGATCCACATTTTTCTGGGTGCTTAACAGAATTTAGGTGGAATTTAGGTATCTATATCACAAAAATCAATCCAAATCAATCCCATTCCACCAGCCAAAAAGCCACTTAAGATCTTAAATTCATTAGGTACCTCTATTCTGGCCTGAAAATACCCACTGGAGCCTAGATTCAACAGATTTTGCATGCTTGGAAAAGGTTCATATTAGCCACAACAGGCATCTAACTCCTGCAAAGCTTGGTTGCAATGTTATTGGTCCAAAGTCCACCTAAGTTCTTAAGACAGCCACAGAGCAATCTTAGTGACTGATGTTGACGGCATGCATTCAGTTCATTATGAAACAGTTACTTTTGCTCCTGCCACTAGTGATTCTGGGCAGGCTGGAGCCTGAGGTGATGGTGCTATCTAACACTCACTCAGGCATCAAAGACACTTTTACACATGCTCCAGGGGTTGGGGGGGAGGGGGGCACTTTAATTAAAGCAGCTCTCAGAGCCAGTCTAATTAAAGCACCACTGTGTCTCCTATTTCAGTATCCCCACGCTCAAAAATGGCAGTGAGGCCACTTGAACTGAAGCTCATTCAACAAGCTTTAGTTCAAGCGCCCCCACCACCATTTTTAAGCGTGGGGACGCTAATACATGAGATGCCAATGCCAGACCGCAGCCAGCAATGCAAGCCATACTTTGTCAGGCATCCAAAGATGCATCTCAAGCCGGTTCAGAGAGGTGATACTCCCCCTCTACGTGACTTTGGTCAGGCCACAGTTGGAGTACTGCGTCCAGTACTGGGCGCCACACTTCAAGAGGGCTGTTGCCAGCTTGGAAAGGGTTCAGAAGAGGGCCACCCACTTGGTGAGAGGGCAGCAGGACAGGCCCTACGAGGACAGACTGAGGGACCTGAACCTGTTCAGCCTCAGCAAGAGGAGCCTGAGGGGGGACCTGGTGGCTGCCTACAAACTCATTAGGGGAGAACAACAGCAAATAGGCAGAGCCCTTTTCTCCCCAGCACCACCTGGGGTGACGAGGAACAATGGTAATAAGCTGGTGGAGAATAGGTTTAGGTTAGAGATCAGAAGGCAATATTTTACAGTTTGGGTGGCCAGAATCTGGAACCAACTTCCCAGGGGAGTGGTCCTTGCCCCTGCCGTGGGCAAATTCAAGAGGAGGTTGGATGATCACCTGTCTGGGGTCTTGTGAACCCAGCATTCATTTCTGCCTGTGGCAGGGGGTCAGGCTAGATGATCTGTTCAGGTCCCTCCTGATCCTAGCTACTGTGAAACTATGAAACTATGTAGGAGGCTGCTGGAGTGCGGCAATTGCCATGCTCCAGCAGACTCAATTAATGAAGGCTGCTCTGACACTCTGGAATTCCAGCACATCAGAGCAGCCTTGGTGCTCATGTACAGGTGCCCTTAGACTCCAAGGAGGTATTGGAATTCAGATATACACATCTCTGTGCCCTGTTGGCTAGCTCTGTGCACTCCCTGGACAGCTGGATTGTGGGATTCGACTTCTAAATGGCATAATGAGCAATTCATACCAGGGAATGAGCCTAGAGAGAAAATGCAATGCCTAGGTCTCCCCTTTTATGGCCTAAGCATCCTTACTGATGGCACTTAACCTTCTTGGGGGAGCATGCCTGAAATTTAGCCATTGCAATGTAGAAGAAGTGCTAACAAGTTCAGTTTCTAGATCTTTTACCTCACGGAGCACCATAGAGAAGTTCAGAGATAAGTCTGAGAAGTTAAAAATGTTTGCCAAAACATGTATAGGAGACAATTTACTCAAGATGCAGATCATCAACCTTTTCTTTGGATTTTCACCCATAAATTGTCCCTAGCAGAGACCCACCCTGCTTAGATAATTACCAGATTGCTGCCTTGGATCTGAATGTCAGATGCATGTAACTTCCTTGTGGCCTAGGTATGCTATATAGGAATTGGATTTTTTCTGTAAACTCATTCCCTGGGTTTGGACTATTTGGTATGTTTTTGGAAGTGCAGCTGTCCATGTTCCAAGATTAGTACTGAACTTCCTCAGGACTTCTCATTTTAAGCACACCCTTCCCAGAATGTCACCCTTGTGTGTATCTGGGTTTATAGTTTACCCCTTCAAGGACAACTGAAAGGTGAAGCATATCACTGTAAAACTTTGCAGATTAATTTCTAAAAATAAAAGATTCTTAACTTTAGGCAAAGTTAAGATATAGGCAAAACAAATAAAGAAGAACCCTTTGCTATTCCCTGACTCAGGTTCCTCCTGACTTTTGATTGCTGTTTGGGATTAAGTCAGTGTGTTCTCAAAGTTCCAAGATCAGCATCTTGTATGTTACTTCTTCTCATTGCCATGGGATTTGTGTGGCAACTGATAACACAAACTGAAGACATGGCAACATTATGTCCAAATTGTCGGCAAATACAATACATGTGTACATAAACATGCTCCTTAACTTCCTAAGGAGGAATGGCCAAATACCCCATGGCAAAGATTCCTCATTGATTACACCAGACCATTTATGCAATATATGATTTTTATTCAAAGAGATGTCTCATTGAAATGGTTTGAAGTATTCTGTTTGAATTTAGCTAATATAGCACAAACGGTGAAAGTGTTCAGTTCTTGTCTTCAAGTACAGGAGCTCCTGAATAGATCATAAATGACAATGAAAAACAGTTCAGATCTGAAAAGTTTCAATTATTTGTCAAAAGAAACAGTATCAAACATGTCAAATCAGTTTCTTACCATCTTGCTACAAATGAATTAATGGAAAGAAGGAAAAGCAAGCACAACATTGGATCCTTGCTAAACCAGATGGGACAACTGACAACTGATGCCTAGGAAAAAGCCAACCTATTAAATGGGTACTTTGCATTGGTCTTTCATCAGTCCCACGGGACACCCATGCCCATTACAGGACAGGGAGACCCAGGTGAGAGATCCCTTGCCCTCCATCAATGCTGACCTCGTGAAGGAACACCTTGAGAGGCTGGACACTTTCAAGTCAGCCAGCCCTGACAATCTACACCCCAGAGTACTCAAGGAGCTGGCTAGCATCATAGCCCAGCCCCTGGCATGGATCTTCGAGAACTCCTGGTGCTCTGGTGAAATGTCCGAAGATTGGAAGAAGGCCAATGTGGTGCCTATCTTCAAGAAAGGGAGGAAAGTGGATCCAGCAAACTACAGGCCCATCAGCCTGACCTCTTTCCTGGGCAAAGTCTTGGAAGAGATTATCAAAGAGGTCATCCTTAACAGACTAGCTGAGAGCAATACCCTGAGGGATACCCAGCATGGGTTTGTTTTGGGTAGGTCTTGCTTGACCAATCTCATTTCCTTCTATGACCAAGTGACTTATCACCAGGACAAGGGAGAAGAGATTGATGTCATATATCTTGAATTGGCTCCGTGGTTGGACCCAGAGGGTGGTGGTTGACAGAAGTCAGTCGTCATGGTGACCAGTGGGGTCCCCCAAGGCTCTGTCCTTGGACCTGTGACCAGTGGGGTCCCCCAGTGCTCTGTCCTTGGACCTGTATTGTTTAATATCGTCATTAATGATGTGGACTTTGGAGTCAGAAGCAGGCTGGCCAAGTTCACCGACGATACCAAAACCTGGGGTAAAGCATCCACACCTGAGGATAGGAGGGCGATCCAGGCTGACTCTGACAGGCTCAGGAAATGGTTGGTCAAGAACCTGGTGGTGTTTAACATTGAAAACTGCAAGTTTCTCCACATTGGGAGGAAAAACCTGCAGCATCCTTATAGGCTTGGCAGTGCTACCCTGGCTAGCACCATGAATGAAAGAGACTTGGGGGTCATCATTGACCACAAGATGAACATAAGCCTGCAATGCGATGCTGCAGCTACTAAATCAACCAAAACACTGGCTTGCATCCATAGATGCTCCTTGTACTCGGCCTTGGTGAGGCCGCAGCTGGAGTACTGCGTCCAGTTTTTGGCTCCACAATTCAAAAAAGCTGTGGAGAAGCTTGAGATAGTCCAGAGAAGAGCCATGTGCATGATCAGAAGTCAGGAAAATAGACCTTATGATGACAGGCTGAGAGCTATGAGGCTCTTTAGCCTGGAAAAGCGCAGGCTCAAGGGTGATCTGATTGCCACCTATAAGTTTATCAGGGGTGTTCACCAGGATATGGGGGAATGATTGTTCACCAGAGTGCACCACGGGATGACAAGGTTGAATGGTTATAAACTACTGCAAGATTGTTTCAGGCTGCATAAGGAAAAATGCCTTTACTGTCTGAGCCCCCAAGGTATGGAATAGCCTGCCATCAGAGGTGGTTCAAGCACCTACATTGAATGCTTTCAAGAGAAATTTGGATGCTTATCTTGCTGGGATCCTATAACCTCAGCTGACTTCCTGTCCCTTGGGAAGGGGGCTGGACTCGACGATCTTCTGAGGTCCCTTCCAGCCCTAATGTCTATGAAATCTATGAAATCCAGACGTTCAAAAAAGCAGTTTGTTATGTCTGTGGATAAAGGTAGCTTACAACATGAGAGCATGACTTTTCTTCTAACCTATAGAAACACAGTAGATAACCCCTACAAATCAGGCAGTAGTGCTGCTGTTTATGGAATATAATTTAAGATCTTGTTTCAGTATGTTAAAGCCTGGTCAGGAGACAGACTTTCTGAAAAAATTGTGGTGCATTCAAATGACCACAAATAGTCACACCCCCGTATTACAGTGTTTGTATAGGAGAAAAAGTATTAATGTACATTTACCCTGGGTTATTTTCAATTTAATACAAAGACCAATGGAGCAGGTATGTAATGCAAAGCATTTACTCTGGAGGAAATGCTGTTCTCTAGTGTACTTTGGAAAAAGTGGATTTAGACTGGAGAAACTTACCCCTGTGTACATGTCATATGCCACTATGTGATCTCTGAGGTCTTACGTGTTGCACAGCTGGTCGGGTGTGTAGCCCCTCCCCTCAACTCACCTGCCAAAACTTTGATGTTAAGCTATCAAATGAGGGCGTTCAGAGGAGATCTTCCTGGGAGGGCCTCCCGACAAATGGCAGTACTCACGATTGCTTGGCACTATGTTCCACAGGACTCTGGCTGCCCTACACCCCGTCCACTCACCAACTGGATGGGTGTCCGTATAATGGTAATTTTGGCCCTGCGGGGGTTGCCCGTAGCTTGCTTCGAGTGGGGTCCCACATCTGAGTGGACTCATTTGACTCTCATCCCTCCGGCCTCGAAGCATGGCCTGCCTTTCTCTAATCTCTTTAATTTTCCCTTTTTTGTTTTTTTCCTTCAAAAGAAATATTCTCCTGAGGAGGAGAGGGCTGTGGAGTTGCCTCATTTACCCCAGCCTCCTCCAGGGGTCTCAAATGCCTCCTCTGCCGTGCTCCCTACAGGGACCTTAAACACTTCTTTTAGTTTGCCTTCAGTGGGGAGCTGGAGGTCTTTCCCTGCTCTGCCTCCACAGGGGGCTGAAAGTTTTCACCTGTGCTGCCTGCGGGTGTCACGCAGGTTGTGCCACTCCTCTCCCACTCCAGAGCCTCAGTACATCTAACGTGCTGCCCATCAGCACACTCTCTCTCCGGGTCCCCCACTGCCCTGTTTCTGGAGGGGCTTTTAAATATTCCCATGGCGGCTGCTACGGCTGCCGTGATTGGTCTAGCTGTTCCCTACATGGGAAACAGCTGATTAAACAGCTGGTGTAATGCTGGCTCATGCAGCTGCTACCGTGGTCCCGGCTCCTGCTCTGGCTGCCTGGCAGGAGGTAAGTTATCCCCACCAGGGATCTGTTTCCGGGGTTTGGGGCCCGCAGGGAGTACCCTCCCCTCTTCGGGAGCCTGTGGTGGCATCTCACTGTCACACAATATCATTGTTGATTTCACTTCCCAGTAGTCATTTGCTCAACACAAACTTCCAACTAGTGGCAAGGCCTAGTAACTCCTATTTCCAGCAGCCAGCTCAGGAGGTACTCATGTATTCACTACTTACTACAGTAAACTTACTGGGTGTGTCTACACATGTGCATTTACTGCACAGTAACCAAAATTACTGCACAGTACAGGCGCATGTCCACATGTGCATGTCTGTACTCTGCAGTAAATATGGTGTCTTAGGCTGACTTGAGCATAAATTTGATACCTGCATTAAATTTACCCTCAATTATTTACTGTGCAGTAAGACATACATATATGCCTTACTATGCAGTAACACTGCTTGCCAACTGAGGTGGGACTAACTTTAGTCCCAAGTTAGTCCACACACAGTGTTAATGTACTTTAATGCCTGCTTGTATAGACACCGGCGTATTCCTGCTTACTATGCAGTAATTTACTGTGCAGTAAATAAGCCAGTGTAAGTGAACATGTAGACATGCCCACTGTGGAATAAAATCTGAGATCAATTACTCTGGAGGAAGCATGTCATGCCCACATCCTCCATGAGAAACAACTAAGATAATTCATAGAGACTTAAGTGATTATGTCATTAACTAGGTCACAGAGCGAGACATGCATAAGCCAGCAATAAACTCAAGGCTATATGCTTGCTGCCTACTGAAAATACCAAACATACAACGGAGGCACAAAGAGTAACTTGTAATGGTCCCAGTGATCTTGATGTCCCTGTTTCTATTACAAATAATCATAATGTTACAGAGCACATGGATATTGCTGATTCACCTATACCAGATACCTATGAGTGTGATGCCTACAAGATGTTACCCAGTGGGAAGTCATAAATTATAATTCAACTCTCACGTTTAATTAGTAACATTGTATATTTAGTGATAGTAATGCATTTGCAATTTTTAATATGTTCTTTTAAATTAAAAGGGGGCGGAGGATGTAGTGTAAAGCATTAGTTAGTATGCCTTTGAAGTTTTGTGGAGCTTCCTGTGTTTCTTTAGAAACCTGCCAGAACAGCAGTGTACATGCATATATGTAATTATTAAACATGGCTATTTGGACTCTACCGTGTCTGTATGTTTCTTTTCTATGATATCTATGGGGTGAAGAGTACCTTCACCCCATACCTTATTTGGGTTTATCTTAAAGATTCATGATCCAAGCTCTGGAGGCTTCCCCAATTCAATACCCAGTGTTAGGTATGATGACAGCCTTCATAGATGCACAACAAAGAAATCTTTCACTTCATTTTGATTCTAACAGCAGCTTAATCATGGGCCTGAGGCAAAACCCATTGACATCAGTAGGACTCTTTCCATCTAAAGCATGTTGGATCAAGTCCAATTATTTTAAAACAGGAAAGCTACCTTGCAACAAGAAGACTTCTTTTAAAACTAGGAGCCATGATGAGTTTGAAAAAAAACACCTTAAAAATATAATTACGCAAAATTTTGCTAACCCACATTTTTCTATGGTATTTCCAAGTAGGTTATCACTATAGTATATAAGTGTGACTTAGATGTCCTTGCATTTAGAGATATTGTACTGTATATTGAAAATATCGAGGCAGGTGTTCTCAGGGTCACAAAAACTAGTCAGATTATTTGCTGTGAATACATTTCCAGCATATTTAGCCTTTTTTTTTTCTTATGAATTGCTCGCACATTTTTTTGAGAATTACACTGGCCATTTACTTGTGTTTGCTGAATTCTGTGCAATGAAGGTCAATTTTATGAAGTCTCCAAAGTGCTCTCTTTCACCTCAGACTCATCAAGGTACCTACCTACCTTTTAAGCATAGGATTTCAGTAGAACTACTCACATGCTAAAAGTTAGATATATACCTGTGTGTAACAGGGAACCCTAACCCTGTTACTAAGAGACAGGGTGGTCCCTTTAAGTCCAGAACCTTCCAGTCACAGCTGGCCAGTCAAGGGGTTAAGGCTCAAGCCCTGCCAGCCAGTCAGGTGACAGGAAGAGGAAGGCCAGGACCCTACAAATGGCAAGTGGAGAAGGCCAGAGGGGCAGCAGGGAGGTGGACTCCCAATGGTCACGGTGCCACAGCTGCCATCTCTTTCAGAAGACTACACCATGCCCTGAGCCATCCTCATGATCATTTAAAGTAAGCAGGCATGTTGCCTCTGTTGTTTCTGTATTATCATTTTTCCATTATATGACCTTAGAAGCGTATGTTAAGTTATAGACCAGGGGCTTATGTTTTGTTTGTAGTTTTATAAGACCAGTTGTTTGGGTGAGGCTATTTGGGGAAGGAGGAGGCCTCATTGGGGGCCCACTTCAGTGTGGGGACCCCAGCACCAGAGAGGGTGCAATATTCAGGGGTGAGCTCACCCTAGCAACCAGAGAGGGCGCAGTATTCAGGGGTGAGCTGACTAGTGCCAGAGATGGGCAGGAGCCCAAGTGAGGTTTTTTTTTGAGAGCTAAAGCCTGGGAATCAAACCCTGATTAGTAGAGGGTTTTTTTGACTGACCAGCCTAGCTAGAGAGAAAAGGGGTAGGCCCACAGTGGCCAAGACCCCAACATAAAGAGGAATTTACAAATACCATCTGTGAGGCTTGGGCTGTGGTGTAGGGGAGGAACGGAGCTGCAAATAGCACCTCCTGGCATCGGGGCATACAATGGGCAGTCTCCCACTTAATTAACAACAATTCATTAACAACAAGGCATGGTAGAAGAGAAGGTGGGTGGTTGGCCCATAACAGGTGGGTGAGACCACCAGTAGACGGACCCCGAGCAGGCCCCCCCCGTTACACTGTGACATCCCTTGGTAGTTGTGCAACTCCTGCCCCAGGCTGGCTTCTCAGGGTATCCTTCCTTTTTCTCTCATCTGCCATACCTTGATGTAATTATTTTAGTGTTAAAGGGAGGCTTCCCCAGGGTCCCAAAGTGAGTCCTAACCTGTTTGGCCAGTGGTCCCTCCCGTTCCTACCTGCCCCTCAGGCACTAAGAGGGAGCCTGCTTGGGCAGTTGCCTTAGAGGCTATTCATGGCCTCCATCCTCCCCGGTAGCCATGTCCATGCCTCCAGATGTTACTCCATCATCACCCAAGTACTATCCTGTACAGGCTTCAGCTCTCTTAGCTTTAGCCTACTGGTTGCTCTTTCTGTGGGCTCCTAAGTCTAGGTCCACCTGCTCTGGCTTGGCTTCTCTATCCCACTTTTCCCTATGTTTTCACTTGATGGGCACCCTGGCCAGGTCTCACTCACTATCTAGCCCAAACCCCTGGTATCCATGACCAAGGTGAGACATCTTGTGGCCATTGTGCCAGCCCCCTGTGCTCCTGACACAGGTGAGGCTGCTTGCAACCTCTGTATCAGCCTGCCCCCCACTACCATGGTCTCTGATACAGTGACTGCACCCCTGTGGTCCTTGACTGTGTCTGAGCTGTATGCTGCTCAGGTACCCGCTTTGCTCCTTATCACCCTTACTAGTCATATCTAGTCTTCTGGTCTCAAACTGAATCAGAAGATAAAACCAACCAAAAGTGATCCCACTCTGGGTCATTGCCTCCCCTACAAGCCATAAGTCACCCTTAGCTCTTCACTTTATGGGACAGCTTAGGTGCCTGCCAGTCCCTCTGCTGCAACCATCTCCTTTGAGAGGTCCTCTTTCTGCAGCCTGCAGGGCCAGTCTGATGGCCTATCTTCAGTCACTGAACTTATGTCTCCAAAGCCCCACTCCTTCCTGTCAGATGGCTCTCCTGTCACATGCAAGGGTTTCTAGTTAGGTCTGATAGCCAGCATTCCTTCCTCCACCACAGCCTAGTTCAGTTGCCTGCTGGAGGTCTGCTCCTGGGCTGTTTATTTCAGTACAGCTAGCTCTAAGATAGGAGCTTCTGTGGTAGCTCCTATCCTTGTTGCTCCTGCTCTGCATGCTCCCCAGCAGCTAACCTTTGCCCAGCTGCCACCCCTATACAGCAAGCTTAACCTGCTGCAACAACCCCTTAAAGTAACAGGAGGCTCTAGATCCCTGTTACACAACCCAGTTGAATTATGGTTTTTATCTGAGTACTCTACATTGCTCATAGTGTGTACATAAGGAACACAAAGAATACCAGAACAAATGAATGTTTAATTCCCAGTAAATAAAAAGTGCCAAATACTATTGATCAGAATCCTACTATGAATGGAGTAGGCAGGCCACACACAGCCACACACAGTACAGGACCACAAGAGGTACTATTGTCCTAGTTCCCAAACCAGAAGCAATGTAGCTGCATTCATGTGGTGCTGTGTGAGGCCAGCTAGCTCAGCTTCAACATGTTACTAATTAGCCAGCCCACAGAACCATGCTAATGGTTGGAAGCCAGTGTGAATGTGGCATGTACAAATATGGCTAATTAGCTGTGGGACAAGGAAAGGGCCATGCTGTAAACAGCAAAAGCAGACATACTTCATAGGGAGCAGAGAAATTTGACACTTTGGCTCTGCTTTTGTATAGTAACATGCCCTTTCTAGATGTGAACACAGGTATGCATTTGAGCAGTCACTCCCCAAATATTTATGTGAATATAAAATAGTTAACTTGAATGTTACTGAATAACAAGTGCACAATTAATCATGCTTAGAATTCAGACCCTGGTTTTAAATAGTTTTGTTGCATTTGGTCTACTCTAACTGTAAATCTTTATTTTAAATCTGACTTTTGTAAGAAGATATGGTAGCTCCTCAATGTGCCACAAAGATACATTTTTCCTCTAAGACAGTTTAATTTTTAACACGTAAAAAGCAGTTTGGGAGTAAATAGCAAATTAATTTGTATAGGGATCACTCCTAATGGACAGGAATCTGCATCACAAGAAAGACCATTGTGCTGACCAAATGCCTATGAAATCTAGCCGTATTGACCAAGACCAGTTGAATGAGCAGACATACTACTGCAGTTAAATCCTGTTTCATGTACATGGCACCCAGACATCTATCTAATTCCAGGTTTTTGTAATCTTACCCTGTAGCCTAGTGTTTTGAGCACCTCACTTGGAAGCAGGAGACACAGATTCAAATCTGTCCTCTAGGTGAGGTGGACCTAAAACCAAGGTCTCCTGATCCCCATGCAGATGCCCCAACAGTAGCCCATTCAGCAGTCTAAAGAATGGGAATACCTTCCTCCTCCCCACCACTGCTTTTTGTCTGACTAAAATTTCAGGACTTATCTGGCCATGTGTGCGTACTTAAGTGATTCTGTTTTGCTGGACAGCCTGAGCATGCCAAAAATGACACCATTTTTCTGAGTCATGTATTCTCTGACTCGTGTGTCACCTCTTGGCCTCACATATTTCCATCTCTTAGCTGCTGAGTGTGTCAAGAGAAAAACTAAGTAATGCCTATATAAATGCCAAATATGTCATTACATGGATACAAGTCACATTTTAAGCAGCGGTTCTTACCATTTTGCTATCATGGGCATGTCCACAAATGCAACCATGTGTGCTTGCAGCAGCTCAAATAGAAGCGGTCCATATTTGACCCGGGGCTTTTTGCCTCAGTGCACGTGCTTGGACATGCACTGTGTTGTGGAGCAAATTGTGCCACTTGGGGCAAAATAACCCTGCCTGGCTCCTCCCAGATCTGCAGCCAGGGGGACCTAGAGCTTGGGGACAGCACCTGTGCTGTCTCCAGCAGTATAAAAAGCTGCCTTGTCCTGGACCCTTCAGTACAAAAAGCTGCCCTGGCAAGTAGCTCAGGGCTACTCACTCTTAGGAGCTTCGGGGTCCCAGCCAATTGTACCTGGGGACCCCTTGTGCCAGCTGTGAGTTCCCTGCATGCTCTACCCACTGCAGCAGTCTGGCAGTGAGGGCTGCTGCCTGTCTATGATCTGCTGTGCATCTGCCAGACCCAGATGAGGCATCTGCCCCTCTGGGCCAGCAGTCAGTGGGCTGTGGCTGCAGAGTTGGCCTCTGTGCAGTGCTACTGCCATGTGTGCCCACTGCCTGGCTATCTGGGCAGCTATTGCCCAGAAGATGTTGCAGGTGTGGTCAGCCACAGCCAGCTGGGTCCAAGGTGCCAGCTCTGAACAGGCAGGGTCCTACCGCTGGCCTTGCTAGCAGGAATTTTGGTGCTCCCTATTGGAAAATGGAAAAATTCCTGATAAAAACATTCCGAAGTCACTCTGTAAAATACCTCAAAATCCGTGTTCCTCTACAATTAAAACAAAAGACCATTATAAAGAGAGAGAGAATGAGACGGAGAGACAGAGATCAGTTGGGCAATGTTTTATTGACGTATCTACAGTGTTAAAGCAAAGACTTGTGTCTTTGTCATGATAATAAAGTCTAATCTAAATACATGTTTCATGAATTCATGAATATATATTTTGCTGCCCCCCCCAGGGGCTATGGCCCCCACACAGGGGGGATATCCAGGGGTCTAATTTTGCCCCTGCACTGCAAACTTGCAGCAGGGGGATCCTCTTCCCATTCCCGCATGTACCTCTTGCACCATCTCAAAGGGGTTTGAGACACTGCAAGAGGCACCTGTGGGCTCATCTGGGTGCACCTCACTAGGTTAAATCAGACACTGGTTTCTTTAGCTGGTAATCTCAGCAGGGCAGAGCAGAGGGTTCATAGGTAAAACAGTGAGGGAAAGGAAGCACTTTCATTCTATCAGTTCTATGGTTAAAAGCTGGATAGAATTTCAGTCACCCAATTGTAGTCCATTTATATCCTTCTGAGAGTGTTACTGTCACACTATTCATATATATAATGTAACTGACTTGCCACTTAATTAGGTGGCAAACTATGATATTTAACTAGAAGGAAAATAAAGAATAAATAAAAACAGTGTTGCTCTGGGTTATATGACACTAGAGCATAACATAGTTTATCACTTATTCTAAAAAAATATTTAAAATTCTCACCAGATGGTGCTGCAGATTATTTTAACTATTAGTTAATGACATAAATACACTGTATAAAAGGACAAGTACACTAATAAAAAGCTACTATGATTATTCAAGTCATCATACTTCTATTCTTCCATTACTACTTCTCTCACATAATTAGCAGAAATGCAGAAGAGCCAGTCATTTTCAATAAAACCTGAAAAATAATTTGTATGTATCTCCAAACCTGCAATATATATACACACCTCTCATGAATTGCTCACATATCCTTTTGAGAGTTGTATTTGAGGGTACACGCAAGTCAGAGAATATGTGTAATTAAGAATACAATGATAAGATATAGAATGTTATTTCAGCTCATCTAGCATAGCTGGACCAAGAGCTTTTGAGGTATGTGCCATGAAGCACTGTGTTGGAGACCTTCTCTCCAGAGCAACACATAATGAAGCTCAAGGGCAATGGGAAAACTAGCAAATCTAGCCTGAAGTGTACATATAGCGGAGCTAGTAAAAATACAGAATTTCAGCCCTGAAGACAGCAAGTTTCAGGGTCAGTGGGCCTCATAGAAAGCACTCTGCCAACAGCCTCTCACCCATAATTTAAGCATATTTGTAAATTGGTCCCTACTCAGCAAAGCACATAGACATGTGCTTCAGTCTCATTGAAGTTAATTTTTTAAGTGTTTCTCAGACTGCCTAACCAGGGCTTCTTTTCTCTGTTGTTAACTGTGACACCATGGCTTGAGATGGAAGTTGGTCTCTTGGGGGATGAAGGGTCTGTTAGAATATGTTTTAGAATACATTATACTTATGCTAAGCTGTCATTTTAAAATGTACTTCCATTTTTTAGAAAAAGAAGCAGTAAGGATGTATATGTATGTGTGTGTCTTTTGGGTGTGTGATTGATAGCTGGATAACTGCAGCAGGTATTACACAGACTGGTACAAAATATTTGGAGTAAGCAAAGATAACTGTCAGGGTGAAGTGCAAGTGGCGGCCTGGGAATGTGGAGAGGATACGAATAAGAATTGAAAAACAGGCTGGAATGTAAAGACAACATGTAAGAGTCTGAAAGATGAGCACTTGTAAAGAATTGAGTGGTGATTGGTGAAGGAGTCTCTGGGCATCAGTCGAAGTCTGCCTCATGGAAGATAAAAGGGCAGTGAAGGCTGATCCCAGATGGATGCCTTAACCAATAACACCAGCCTACCCGCATGTCGAGAGGATTGAAGCCGGTGCCTCTCTCGACTGAACATCGCCTTGAAGAATCCTGTGACTGGCTACCATAGCATGATTCCAAGTGCCACGGATGGGTGACTTAGTGTGGATTGTGTGAATGGTGTGTAGTATGTATGGTGTGAATAAGTAAGAGTGATTTTTATATAAGCTGCTAAGTTTGCGTCAGTTATCCCTATACTATACAGTAAACCTGTGCGTTGGTCATTTATCCAACAGGTCAAGGAAATGGATGTGGCTGAGCTGGTGTACTACTCCTTAGGTGAGATATTAATTATGGTTCATCAAAAATTTCCATAAAAATATTGAATTTGTAAACATGTTCAGATTTTGACTAATACCTGAAAAGATTCAAAGAAAATATTGATCAAAACAGAAATATTTCAGTAGGTGTCAGATTTTTTTACAGAATAAAATGAACCATATATTTAAGTGGATCTAAATGGAAAAATCAAGACCTCTTGTATAAACTCTGTTTATGCCTTATAATAATTGTGTTCCTGGAGCTAAAATAAACTCATTTCATAAACCAAAATCAACCAATGTATAAATAAAAGGTTCACTGTATTGAAAATATCCACCTAAACATACTGTCATTTTGCTTAACTTTTAACTCATGAGCCACTCTTCAAGGAAACATCAAGCTGTATGCAGTTTAGAAGAAGAGCACCTAACATTCACATCTTTTTATTCCTAGAAACCACATCTTTTCAGGTAGTGTTGTTTTTGATCCTCCCAGTCTTGGGGTATGGGCTGAGGAGGGAGAGGAGGATCCAGGTAGTTAACCAAAGACTGTGTCACTAGTGTCATCAGGAAGGCTTTGACTTCCATGACCACAGCCCGCTCTTTGGCGAGCGAGGCAGCGAGCTGCTGGGAAGAGATGGCCTCCACCTCTCTCCCCTGTGGAGGAGGCTCTTCTCAGCCAAACTGGCTGACCTGCTCCACTGGGCTTTAAACTAAGCCCTTTGGGGGACGGGGAGACTACTGCCACTGCTGGCCCACTGAGCAACCCTTGCAAAGCCAGCAGGCCAAGGCATGAGGTCAAACGGTTATAAACTACTGTTTCAGGCTAGGCATAAGGAAGAATTTCTTTACTGTCCGAGCCCCCAAGGTCTGGAACAGTCTGCCATCAGAGGTGGTTCAAGCACCTACATTGAACACCTTCAAAAGTAAATTGGATGCTTATCTTGCTGGGATCCTATGACGCCAGCTGACTTCCTGCCTTTCAGGTGGGGGGCTGGACTCAATCTGAGGTCCCTTCCAGCCCTAATGTCTATGAAATCTCTGAAATCTTTAGGAGTACAGAGGGACTACAACTGCTGTTGAAATTAATCATTGAATGTATTTTTTAGATAAACCCAAAGTTGAGGGCATCATAATATACTGTGGCTTAATTTTGCAACAAAAATATTTCATTAAATGAACATATCCACTGTCATCATAACTATTTATAGAGGCATTTTGCAATAACTCTTTTTTTAGTTATTTCCTATTTTCTACTATCAAGATGTACACTAAAACATAAAGCAATAACTTTCAGAAATCTGTAAATACTGCATAGGTAGTTGCAGCCAGAGTTGGTAAATAACAGTCCATTCCCCTGCTTTGAAATAGAAAGTGAAGCTAGAAGCATTGTGAATAATTACATTGATTTTAATGTTACGACTGTAAATATCAGGGTTTTTAAAAAATGATTGCAGTAATTATATAAAAGACATGACAAGCTGGAACAGAGTGATATTATTCTAGGCTGGTCTCTAGCTCTACTGAAAGAATTAGTTTAATTATATAAGATTTGGTAAATCAGGAATTGCATTTTATAAGCCATAACACTCTTTCTATCTTTCCAAATGATTTTTGTAGCTATTTTCTTTCCCTTAAAATAATCTCACCAATGAATTCTTCTCTGCTTTCTGTAGCTTTTATGTTTTGTGTTTTAATGCAAATTTATGAAGCCACACATTTATCCTACAGGGGATTAACAAAAATTATAACAAAAGGCAGTAATTTGTGTAATAATTCAGTTTTGTTCAGTAGACCAAAATTTGAGTTTTCCTGCATAGATTTTTGTATATATCACAAGAATTGTGTGTGTCATCTCACAACTGCATAACTGATAATACTCTTGTATCTTGCTGCCGTAAGTTTCAGCTTTTGCCTAGATCCTTTTTGTTTAGTACATGTTGCTCCCTGTCATGAATTATTGTAATTATAACATTTAATAAATTATTTTTTGGATATTAGCAAAGCAAAACACAAATCAAAGTAGCCTTTTCATTTATTTTCTTTTTTCTTCTATGAAAACATATAGCAGGAATGAAACTAATACTTATGCAGAGCAGCATCTATTTTTAGCAAGGCAGTTTTTACGAGATATAATTTGGGCATTTTGAATTGAATATGTGAGCTATTGTAATGTAACTTCTCCATATTAGGAATTAAAGGTCATGCTGTATGCAGCTGCTAAAGTAGTTTACTCTAACTTTAGGAAGAGATATTGATTTTCACCTATGATTTAAAGTGCCATGCAGTATTACAGGTCTCTGAACAACAGATAAATATGACATTCCTTTACAGTTTCTACAATAGCAAACATATTTTTGTAATTGAAACTTATTTTTACTGGGCAAATCCAGCCCAGGAACTGTGACTTGGGTAGGAAACAGCCTCTCTGCCACCCGGCCCTGTCCCCCTCAAAGACTTGAGCCTGCAAGCTTGGCAGAGGGGATCTGCCTAGCACAGAGGCTACATTTCCCTTCCCATCTGCCACAGTCCCTGGTGCAGTAAAAAGTGTGATAAAAGGTGCCTGGCTGGGGGAGTGGAGCCCCCCTGCGGGAGTGGAGCCCCCCTGCCACACGGATTCCCCCCCAAGCTTGCAGGCATGGGTCTTGGTGGGGGGCTGGGCTAGGTCCACAGGACAGAGAGGTTCCATTCCCCCACCCTCCATGCCCGACTATGCAGGAAGGAGACAGAGCCTTTTCTGTCTCCTCTCTGTGACAGCTTGGGGGCAGGACAGGGCCAATGCTTGCCTGGAGCAGACAAGAACTGGCTGATGCTAGCAAGCCACCCAGTAACGGGCCCCTGGGATGCTGGGGGAATGTGACCTAACTTGACCCATGATGAGATGTGGTACAGACATTCAATAAAGCTCTCTAACCTAAAGCATTTTAGTTTGAGGGTTAACTTACAGTGGGATCCGACATTTTTAAAGCACTTTATGTGCCATGAATGTCTGCTCTGTTACGACTTTAAAGAGTTTTCTGTGTGCTTAAATCACAATAAGTGTAACATCTGTACCTAGCTTTAGAGACTACCTGGTCATAAGTTTTGGCTGACAAAAGACTACTGTATCAGATGCTAAGCCCATTCATGGAATATGATGATGTAAGCTATCACCTTATGAAAGCTTATGCTTCTTCGAACTAGTTAGTCTCTAAGGTGCTTCCCTGCTCTGTCTTCTACCTCCCAAGAGGAAACTAAAAGCATCACTCATTTAGCCCAGCAAACCATGAGCTAAGTACCATCAGATTGTTTTCTGTAAGTATTTTAGCAGCATAAGAATAAAAGACAGAGAAGAAGTATTTAAGCTAAAACATAATGTTGACACAAGAAGAAATTAATATAAACTGTCCATGAATAAATTTAGGCTGGAAATCAAAATAAAGTTTTGGAATAGCCTTTCAATGGCAGTATGGGTGACAAAATCTTTACTTTTAAGATGAGACTCAATCAGTTTATGAAATAAGTGTATGATGTGCTTGTTTATAATAGCAGACTCAGTGGCTCAGCTGGTCCCAGTCTTATGTTCCCGTGTAATTCTAATGGTTGTAGCTACAATATAAGGGCTATGTTGACCGATGTCTTGTGGACGTCTGCTGCAACTCCTTGTTCAGCCATAACTAAGCACCAGCTCATGTGCATCTATACAGGCTGTTGATTTTACATATGGTGTATATTTGGAATGTGGACACACTATGGGAGTTCAATTCATGTACATACAAAATATTACTTTCTCAGCCTGCTTTAGTCCTTTTTTTTCCCATTTTCAGTACTTCTAAGACTTCCTTCTGGGAATTACTATTTCTTTCTGAAATCTAGGAATGGATATCTGAGGAGTCAATTTCAGGAAGTAGAAAGAGCGGCAATTGAACATGAACTGAACTTTTCAGCATTGTGATGACACTCCCTGTTCTTTCATGTCCTTCAGTGAAGAAAGGAGAAAATGAGAACGGTCAAAGAAGAAACACTTCTATAACCATGCTGTGGAACATTCTGACCCACAGTCAATCTGCATGCATGCCTTCTTAAGGCTTAGGTCTGAGATCTTCATTTGCACAACTCCACTTCCATTTTGAACACGTGGTATAGTTAGAGAACTCCAGCCACCAATGTTTAACTATTATTTTTTTATTTGTTTAAGGGTAATGTTCAAAAGCCGTCGTAATCTCTCTGTGATTGGTACTGCACAGACATACAACTAGACCCTGAGAAGCAATCTAAGCCTTATCTTGTTGTTTCAGAAGAAGAAATAAGACCAGATCTGATTTATGTTGAATGTCATCTGTGCAAGGCACCCACACTATTTCACAGGAAGACTTTTTGGTATGATGTCAAGAAATTTTTCAGAACTAATTTTTTTCTGCCAAAGAGTTAGATGCTGAACTAATAGGCCAAGATTTTTAGAGTGACTAATGATTGAGTGCCTCAGTTTTGGCAGGCCCCATGTGAAACACTTGGAAGGTGTCTGATTTTCAGAAAACACTGAACATTCTCCTTGAAAATAAGACCTCCATTAAAGTGTCTTAAGTTGGATACTCAAAAAACTAAAGCACCCTTATTTACTGATTACTTTAGAAAATCTTAACCATGGTCAGTTCATTTACTGTGCTTATAGATGGCTTTCATTATACATATTGACAATATGTACTATGGCTATATTTTCTCTGTGTTAATTAATGTCTCTGTAGAGGATGGGATGTAATCTTATCAATTGTATTTGTACTGAATTTTTATTCTAAGATTAATAGCTACAACTCTATGTTGTTGTTTTCAATGTCTAAATATAAATGCTTCCATTAATACCAATTTTAGGAATTCAATATTACTTGCAATATAGATCA
Source organism: Crocodylus siamensis (assembly GCF_052110815.1). Classification (NCBI taxonomy): domain Eukaryota; kingdom Metazoa; phylum Chordata; order Crocodylia; family Crocodylidae; genus Crocodylus; species Crocodylus siamensis. The sequence continues at coordinate 51,446,135 of NC_143396.1, read as the reverse complement.
CATTGGTTTTGTCCTCAAGCCCTCTTTAGCGCCTTGTTATGGTTTTTCATCTTGTTGCAAAAGAAAAATCACTTGTAGAAGAGTATTAATCTGAAAGCTCCTAGTTCAGCTAAAGTTACCATTACATGAAAGAGTAAGCCAATACACTCCTAGAAATAACTGAGTGTTACCACAGCAAGAAGCAAAAATTATATTAAAAGATCTAATAAAAAGGAGTCTAATTTAGAGAACAAATGGCTTGGTTGAGGAAAATGGGAATGGGAATCCCCCCTCCAACCACCTCTCAACACATGCATATATCTTACTTCTATTTCTAGTTTCAGGATCTAATTGGTGCATGGAAAAAATATTAAAGAAGGAAGGAAAATAAAACCCTTTGTTGTCTTTATAGCAACTGCTCGCTCTTATTTGACTACTTTGGGTGTTCAATAGTATTTTCCTTACACGTTAAATAATTGGTTCATTTAATTTTTTTAAAAATTTCTTCCTTTTCAAATGTTTCCTCTGCACTCTTTAATTTTTTGTTTTTTCTCTTCTATATCACTTTTTTTCTTCCATATAGTTACCGCATTTCTTTAACCTGTTTTCTACTTCATTATTTTCTCCTTTGTCCCTCTTGCCTGTCTGTCTCTTTCCCTCACTCCAATCTCCTTGCTGGCTGGCCTCCATTGAAAATACTGCAGTAGTTTTTTCACAATATTTTTGCCAGCAAGACTCTGTTCCTGACAAAGAGGAAAAGTAAAATGCTGCTCTGGAGGTAGCTGCATATCTGGCATAGTGCCAGCAACTAACATAATCCAGCCTTGGCATGACACAGACTAGATGACCTAAAAAGTTTTCCTTGCATTTAACTTCTGTCATTCTATACGAATTGTGAGAGAAATGGATGGAGTCCAAAGCACCAAAAGTCTGGCAGGAGTATCCAGCTTAAGGGCTCCAGAAATGTGCTGGTTTCAAACAAAGATTTTGCTCTGCCTTAATAATGTGCATTTTGAATGTCATCGTGGTGTGTATGGAATTATAATAAAGTGCCCACTCTGATCTCTTTACCTACATGCTCTCTTTTTATTACATGGATGAGAAGAGATTCTGTGCATTGGTCACCCACTTGCAGAACTTGTCCTCGCCATTGGGCAGACACCACTGTGGAGAAGAACTAAGTGTTTCCTTGATGTGCAGCGCACAGCTCTTCTATACAACATACATGAGGTAGGGAAGAGATGCACTAGCAAAGGGGCAGTTTCAGAAGTTAAGACCCACAGAGGTTACTGGCTTCTGGACTGGAGCTGCTCCACAGACATTTCAATCTATTCCATTCCTCTTTCTTGGATACCCGTGCTTTGGCCCAGGCATTGACCTCAGTATTTAATCCCGGTGTGAAGGTTCAGGAGGTTCAAATGTTTTTCATCTTCATTTGACCCATGATACACCTAGCCAAAAAAAAAAATGCAGTTTACATGGACTTTCCTTTAGCCAATGTGCCTGAGTATTAAAATGTAACCCTTACATTTCTGGATTCCAATCTTTTTTAACACATGCGTATGATGGATTACAGTGATGTGCTATCAACATTTATAAAAAAAGTAGACAGAATTCTATTTCCTTTTGTGCACCAAAATGGGAGTTTTCTACTGCATAGCTTTTTTGAACCTTCATCTGTAGGCATATTGGTGACGGGACTGGATAATGCCTATCTTGTGGTGTGGCAGTCAAAGCACCTTTCTGGGAAGTCAGAAAAATGCAGACTTAAACCTGCTCTGGAGGTCTTGGAACCCAGGTTGTTGGTTTCTTGGGTAAGTGCTGTAACTACTCAGTTAAAGAAGAGAAGGTCTAACACCCATTAATTGTGGTTTTCTGGCCTACTACTTTTGCAGTACTTAGATGCATTTACACAACCATATGTGTGTAATGGATATATGTGTGCATAGTTGTATATACACCCATGCTTAGTACCTACTGAGCATGCTCAGTCTACACATATACTCTTATATGTGCCCATAGCACAGGGGAAATAGTCACAACCTGTGCCTAAGTGCCAAAACTGCCACTGAAACAGCAAGCAAACTGTCAACTAGGTGCACAAAGGGAAACTGAATTCTGTATGAAATGTCCTCTTCCTTTCATCAAAGGTTACAATGTGTCGGTTGCCTGAAGAGATATCTAGCTCATTTATAAATATGGAAACTAAATAGAGAGGAGAATTATGGAGGCTGTCACTATTAAATGAACTGGCACAATAAACCAAAATGAAGACTCAACAAACCTTAATAGTTTGATTTATTGCCTTATTGTCTTATCTTCTCAGCCACTTCACTACATAAAAGTCAAAGATAATTTATTAAAAAATTATCTATGAGAATATGGCACTAGTAACCTTGTGAAAAAAATACTTAAAAAAGACACCCCCCCAAATGTAGGTCTCATTTGTGCCATTGAGTTACACTTTCTAGGACTATAGTATTGAGCCTTTTATTTAAATAACTTGCAGCAGGTATTTATGTCTCCTCATCAACCCACTCAGTCCAAATTGCTTCTGGTTAGTTACATTTCCATCTGGACAGAAAGGGCATGGACATAAACACTGATAAACACTGGAGGAAATCATCCCTACCTCACAGCTAGAAGCAAGATATTGGCAGACCGTATTTTCTTTTCAGAAAGCATTACATTAGGGATTGAGTCTTTTATTGTGATTTAAGTAGGATTTTTACTAGGAAGCTGGCAGCATTAGGCCTGCTTTTCCAACTGGATGTCAGTGTATGATTCTATACTGCTCTACAATATATATGTGTGTGGCTTTTGGCTACTGTACCAGCCTTGGCTTAACTCTTTGCCATTTAATCTCTGCACAAATCGATTTTATTCTTGCATTTTTTTCTGAGTTTATCATTCAAAATAGAGGTTTGCCTTATGCATCCACACTGAGAATTCTCTATAGACTACTTCCACCACAGGCATTTCACTTGCAGGCAAGCAAGAGTTAAGTAATATCCATGGGGATGTCTTAAGCAGGGGACTGGACTAGATAACCATATGAGGTCTCTTCCAGCCCTACTTTACTAGGATCATATGACCCTATGTAACTTCCCTCCCATACAGGTAGGCAAGGAGTAGGAAGAAAGGGGTGGGGGATGGGTAACATCACCTTTTTTGGCCAGCACACTGGCCAATGCAGTAGTAGCCAGGAGGAAGTTTCTGAGTTAGGTACATAGGGTGTAATCTTTAGTATGGATTATACCCCTGCTCACAGAAATGGAAGAACTAGCAGCCTAGCTGTGATAACAGACTCACCATTTGCTCTTTGGTTCGTTTTAATAAGCTACTCCTTATGCAGGCCGCATTTTGAAGTGGCAGTATACCTCTAGGAACTGAAGTAGATACAAGTTTGGAAAACAGTATATATAGATTAGCCATAAATAAAACTTGATCCTATGATCTGTATGGTAGCAAAGAAAATCATCAGTGAAAGGCCATTCCAATGAAGTAGGAATTTTAGAAAATAGAAGTCTGGGGGAAGTCTTTTGTTCTTCCTGCATCAGACACAGATCTGTGAAATTCCAAGTGGTGAGAAGAAGTGATGCAGTGGTCTCATAGATGCATGGCAGGTAAATACAACACCGAAATATATTTAGCAGCTAATAATACAAACCAGCCAAAAATGGATAGAGGCAAAAAAATAAAAAATACATGCCTTAAGACTGCGAAATCATAACTAGAATATTTAGATAAAGGAAATGTCTTCCTACAGCTAAATCAATAACAGTAATGATGCACACAAAACTTCTGTTAATATCAATGAGAGGCTAGTGTACAGCTAGGAGAATATAAATCCCTCAACTCTTACAGCATTAAGATAAGCAAGTTCACTGATGAAAGTGAGGAAGCTTGTATTCAGATCCCCCAGTGCTAGCCCTTCTGGTACATACACACTCCATGCTCTAAACTTTCCATAATTCCTGATCCATTTCTTCACCTGTCCACCCCCAGCTTAGTAAGAATCTTGCAATTTCTCTAGCCCAATTTATACCATTCTCTAATTAGACAACATTAAGAAGTGCCATACTGAGTCAGACCAATGATCCATCTAGCCCAATATACTGTCTCTCACTGTGGAAGAAGTAGATGCTAGAGGGAAAGCACTGAATAAAATATGTCTAGAGTGATCTATTTCCCATTCAATACCCTCCCTTGCATCTACCATGATTGGTTTAGACATGCCACAGTAAACATCTCCAACCATTCTGTTCAATAGTTATTAAAAGGTCTATTATTCATGAAATAGATGTATCATCCATAATGATAGTTCAAGTTCACATAGTTTCATAGTTAGTAGGGTCGGAAGGGACCTGAGCAGATCATCAAGTCTGACCCCCTGCCATGGCAGGGAAGAGTACTGGGGTCAAACAACCCCAGCAAGGTGATTGTCAAGTCTGGTCTTAAAGACCCCCAGGGTAGGAGCCAGCACCACTTCGCTTGGAAGTTGGTTCCAGATCCTAGCCGCCCTGACCGTGAAGTGGTGCCTCCTGATATCTAATCTGAATTTACCCTCTGACAGCTTGTGACCATTATTTCTAGTCACTCCTGGTAGTGCTCGGGGGAACAGGGACTCCCCCACTGCCTGCTACTCCCCTCTGACTAGTTTGTAACAGGCCACTAGATCCCCCCTCAGCCTTCTGTTGTGGAGGCTGAACAGGTTCAGGTCCCGTAGCCTCTCCTCATAGGGCCTGCCCTGCTGCCCCCTGATCATGCAAGTGGCTCTCCTCTGGACCCTCTCTATGTTGTCAACATCCTTCTTGAAGTGCGGCACCCAGAACTGGATGCAGTACTCCAACTGCAGCCTGACCAGTGCCACACAGAGGGGGAGGATCACCTCCCTGGACCTGCTTAAGATGCATCTGTGGATGCATGACAAGGCGCGGTTGGCCTTCCTGACTGCATCCCCACACTGCTGGGCCATGTTCATCTTGGCATCAGTGATGACTTCAAGATCCTTTTCTGCCAATGCACTGACGAGAAGGGAGTTCCCGAGCCTGTAGGTATGGTGCTGGTTCTTCCATCCCAGGTGCATCACCTTGCCCTTGTCAGTGTTGAATCCCATCCTATTCTTGTCCGCCCACCCTTGTAACCTGTCTAGGTCCAATTGTAGCCTGTTGCATCCTTCCAGTGTGCCCACGTCCCCCCACATCTTAGTGTCATCAGCAAATTTGAACAGGGTGCTTTTTACCCCCTCGTCCAAGTCACTGATGAAGATGTTGAACAGTGCGGGCCCAAGGAACAAGCCCTGCAGAACCCCACTGCCCACATCCCTCCAGGTCGAAAATAACCCATCCACCACCGCTCTCTGGGTGCAGCCCTCCAGCCAGTTGGTGACCCATTTGACTGTGTAGGTGTCGATAGCAGTCCCCCAGTTTCTTAATGAGAACGGGGTGAGAAACAGTGTCAAAGGCCTTCCGAAAGTCCAGAAAGACTATGTCCACTGCTACCCCTGCATTTAATGATTTGGTGATCTGGTCATAGAAGGCCACCAGGTTGGTCGGACAGGACCTGCCTCTATTGAACCTGTGTTGGTTGCCCCTAAGCATAATCTCCCCTGCTGGCCCCTCATGGACATATGCCAGAATAATTCTCTCCAAAAGCTTACCCAAGATCGAGGTAAGACTAACTGGCCTATAGTTCCCCAGGTCCTCCTTCCTCCCTTTTTTGAAGATGGGAACCACACTGGCCCTCTTCCAGTCCTCTGGCACCACACCAGAGCACCATGAGAGCTTGTAAAGCCGTGCCAGGGGTCCCGCAATGACCTCCGGTACTTCCCTCAGCACTCTGGGGTGAAGACCAGCTGATTTAAATACACCCAGTCCCTCCAGAAGTTCCCTGACTAGATCCTCACTGACCCTTGGCCTAGGTGTGCCTCCGCTGGAGCCTAAGGGAGGCCCAGTGGGGGGCTGATCTGGTCCCTGCTCAGGAAAATGGAGGCAAAGAACTCGTTAAATAAGTTAGCTTTGTCGTCTGGTGTGACAACCAAATTTCCTAGTGTGTCTTGCAGGGGCCCCACGTTACCCAGTACCTTATTTTTGCCCCCTATGTATTTAAAAAAGGATTTCCTGTTGTCCTTGATCTGGAAAGTTAGTCCCAGTTCCATCTCCGCCTTGGCCTTCCTGACTGCCCCCCTGAATCCCCAAGCAACCACAGTATAATCCTCCCTGGTGATGGCCCCGCCCTTCCATTGGGTGTATGCCTCCCTTTTAGCTAGAAGACATTCCCGGATCCTTTTGGTGAGCCATGGGGGCTTTTGCTCCCTCCTGCTCCCTTTGAACCATGTTGGGATTGCCTCCCTTTGGGCTTGGAGGATCATCTCCTTAAGGAGCAACCAATCTTCTTGGACACCTGGCTCCCCTCCCCTCCGGGACCTCAGTGCTTCCCTGAATATTCTCTTTAGCTCATTGAAGTCTGCCCTCCTGATATCTAGGGCTGCTGCCTTGCTGCAGGCCTTTGCCACCTTGCACTGGATGGTGAATTCCAGCAGGCAATGATCATTGTCGCTCAGGTGGTTGAGCACCAGCAGCCCCCTCACCAGGTTGTCACCCGTGGCCAGCACCAGGTCCAACAAGGCGTCTCCTCTGGTGGGGACATGCATCTCCTGGGCTAGATGGGGATCCTGCATTTTGGCTACAAACCTACATGAGCGGTCAGACCTGGCTGACTGCTCTTCCCAGCAGATGTCTGGAAAGTTCAGGTCCCCCACGATGACCACATCCTTTGACCTAACTACCTCCGTGAGCTGACTTAAGAATTCCTGGTCTAGCTCTTCCCCTTGGTTGGGTGGCCTGTAGTAGACCCCCACTGTTAAGTCTCTTTCCCCCATGACTGCCTTGTATTCTAACCCAGAGCACTTCAGTGTGCCCCTCCTCTGACTCTGTGCTACCTGATGAGGATGCGTATTCCTCCTTAATGTAGAGCGCCACATTCCTGCCTTTCCTCCCTGTCTTGTCCCTCCATACAGCCTGTAGTCCTTGATATTCACCGCCCAGTCATGCATTGGGTCCCACCATGTTTCAGTGAGCCCCACTATGTCTGGGTTGGTTCAGCTAGTAGGAGGGTAAGTTCCTCCTGCTTGTTTCCCATACTACGAGCATTTGTGTAGAGGCATTTGGGGCCTCCTGTGGATGTGTGCACTGGCCCCCTAATCTCAGCATTGCCCTGGCCCCTGTTGCTTACCTGTGTATATGTTCTGCTTGTTGGTCTAGGCTGGGTTGTACTTGTGAGTGCTGCTTGGTTTAGCGGTCCAAGGCTTCCTCCTCCCTCGTTTTCCCCTTCCCCCAATGAGTGTAGTTCAAAGCCTGCTGGAGGAGATCCGCCAACCTAGAAGAGAACACAAGCTTACCTTTAGAGGAAAGGTGGAGCCCATCCCATCTGAGCATGTCTCTCGTGATGTGCAGGTCATTGTCAAGGAAGCCAAAGCCCGCCTCAAGACACCATTCCCAAAGCTGCCAGTTGGTCTCTGAGATGCACGTCTCATGCCGTCTTCCACGTCCACTCACTGGTAGGAGAGAAAAGAATACCACCTGCAGACCTATCTTCTTCAGCACATACCCCAGAGCGTGGTAGTCCGCCATCAGGTGATCAGGGCTTCTCCTGGCTGCATCATTAGTACCCACATAGATTAGGACCATGGGGTAGTAATCAGTGGGCTGGATCATGGCCTGAATCATCCTCATCACATCCTATATCTATTTCAAATCCAGTTTTCATTTATTTTCAGAAGAATTACTTCAGTTTCCAGATGTTTCTCTACCAGACCTCATTCTGACCTACTGCTCGTGGTTCTTCACAGTTGGTAGTGATAAAGCCAATCATGTCAAGAGCACAAGCCAGATTTCACTGAGGGTATTGCAATACTGATGAAATTGGGGCCATTTTACATGTTATGCTTAGGATGCATTAACCGCACTTAAAACATGAATGTCCAAACGTGCAAGCAGTAAAACGTGTGCCAAATCCAATAATATCATAGCCAAGTTACAACCTTTCATGGGAGGAGTATCACTAGGTGATATCAAGTAACATAGGTGCCAACTTTTATTTTTGTCGGGGGTAGCGGCCTAAGATGATGGGCTTGTGGAAAGTTTTATGCATTTCAGGTGATAGCCATCTTCCCAAGGGGGGGCCAAGGCCCATGGGCCCCCATGTACTCAGCAGCACTGTCAAATAATATGTGCAGCTATCTTCGGACCATTTCATTAAGATAGTACAAGCAGAGCTTGATGATTGTCTGTCCCAGACATTGCACCATACTGGAGTCTTGAACTGGCTGCAGTGCAGTATGGGAGATTGTCAATCAGCTGACCACAGTAAAATTTAAAATGCAACTGCTCAGAACACATTCTAACTTTAATACCACACAGATTTAACACAAAGCAAGTGTCCCATGCAAACAAAGCAATGGTTACTATAACATTGGGATGCAATTGTTTTCTTTTCTTCTGGTGCCTGGCTTAACCACCATCGTAAGGTAAAAATCCATTGGAAAGCTATGGATTGAGAAGTGTCATATTCTTTAAGCAGAGATGCAATAATGTTAGGAGTATGTGGGGCTTTACCCAGCCTCAGTGTCAAGTAAAAATGAAATTGTAAGTAACTATAAGGGACCAAGAATTATAGTGAACATTTCAGAATTACAGTTAAACATAGGTTTCTGAATTATAGTTCTGCTATTGGCTGTGATGGTCACATGATTCAACTACAGTAATTAAGCTATATCATAAAATAGAGATGAGAAAAAGTAGCATACACCACTTTAGGCTGGTTACCTTTCCAAGCCATACTGACAATAATTTCCCATACCAAACCTCAATTTGAATAGTTTAAGTTTGAGATATGCATGTATGTATAGCCTACAGTTAAATAGCATTTTCCAAATCTCATAAAAATGGAGATTCATGATACATAAATGTTGACTAAAAGTTCTGTTCTGCACTAAGTTACAAAAAAGCTCTGAACATGAAGAGCTCTGCATAAGCACTTAAAAAATATGCTATATCCTATGCTGCAATATTCAGGAGTTCTATATGGCTGGATTGCAATCTTGGATACCTTGCTAGCTGCACACCACTAGAGGTTGTGTCTTGCAGAGCTCAGGATTTCTGTAGCCCTTCTTTCAGAGATTTGCCTGGGTGTGACAAAAGGCCCTAACAAAAGGCCCTAGCCAGTCCAGGCCCAGGAAAAGTATATAAGGAGACACTCCAAGTGACCAGGCGAGCAGCAAACAGGGCAATTTGCAAGCAGTTCACAAGTCAGTCCCTTAGAAACAAAAATAAAGAAATATGGACAGGGGTTTCCCTCACCCCTTGCCTCTGCTCCCGTCCAACGTAGGGTCTCCTCTGTCACCACTTTCTGCATCCTTTTGGGCTCTTCTCCATGTACTCCCAGCCTATCAGCTTCAGCTTCTGATTTCTAGCTACAGCTTGTCTGCCCTGTATGATGGCGATGAACCTGGCTGTGTGGGTTACTGTGCTGTCCTGGATGTCCCTGCAGCCTGTCCTTTCCTTTCTGTGCCAGCTTGCACTTCAGCCTGGTAGATCGCTGAAGGTAAGGGTTTTATTCCCCTCATGCCCCCAGATCTACAGGCACTTGGCAGCAGGGCACTTTAAACTAAAATTTATTCCATGAGCTTTAGTTCAAAGTGTCCTGCCATCGTTTTTTAGCACAGGGACACTGATACATGTGACACTTGGGTGCTTTTAATTAGCATGGCTCGCTACTTAAAGTGCCTCCCTCCACCTCCCAAAGCATGTCTATAAATGCCCAGTATTTCCAAGCATTTCTTGAGACTGTGGACAGTCAGAGTTGTTCTGAATTTACAGACCTAGTTTGCTAGATCGCTTTTCCTCTGCTTTCAACTCTAAACCCTTATGTTCTCCTGGATGCAACTGTCATTGTGCTGTACTTCCCCTGGGGTAAACATCAACAGTGACACAGTACTGAGTATTTTCTGAAAAGGCCATTCCATATATACTATCAGATAAAGTGAAGAAAATTCTGCTCACTAATTTATCATGTTGTTTGATTTTATGAACAGGACAATGGAGATACACTTTCATATTAGGTACTTTCCCATCTGTTCTTTTAAATTGTCATTTAAAGAAGTGTGCCAGTTAGCAATATAAGATATTTCTAGGGTACTTGGAATATAAGAAACATTCTTTGTTTTGTGGGAGTGTTAAACCATTGCTTTTTCAGACAGGATTGTGGGGGGTTTTAATGGCTTTGTACAAAGAGATCAGGCAAACTGGGTCAATTAGGATTTTCAAGTTACATACCCCTGGAAGCTCATTACTTCAGCCTCATTTAATGGATCTTTGGATTTATACCACTGTATAAAATATCCCCCACTGGTTAGAGATATGATAGTGTTTCAGATGTCTTATTTTGATGGTGGTCAGTGTTCATCTTAAATTAATCCTGACCCCTTTCGTTTATAGTGTTGAGAGCCAGTCTAGGTGGTTTTATAATTAGACCCTCCCAGGTAGCAGGAAGCTTGAGCTCTGGATCCTTAGTTAGCAGCTGGGATCCCAGCTGGGTGGGTTTATTATAAATGAAAATGACTCTTTAAATTTCCATTCTCTGCATGACCATGCTTGGCATCAGACTCAGTTTCTGGATGTCACTGAAGATAAACACTAACGGCTATCTGAACAGTGGATCAGAACGATTTCGATGATCTAGTGTACCATAATGATATATTTCTAATGAATCAAAACTTGGCATTTGAATATAAATGTAACCTGACTCAGACAAATCTCTGTATAATGAACATATGCAGGGTAGTATGTGAAAATAAAGTGAAATATTTGCCTGTTTGGATGCAGGTGGTGGCAGACAACGGGATATTTGTTGACCCATGGTAGTGAGAATGTTTTGTGGTTCAAATAAAAATAAATAAATAAATAAAACAACTTGCATTCAAACCTCACTATAAAAATTAAAGTGTGTTTTTCTGGCATCATTCACAGTAGCTGTACTGTACTTTATTGTCCAGCTTATACCCACATTTGAAGGCTTATGTGAAATTTAAGTAGTACATAGACCCTGTATTGTTACATAGTTACATAGTTACTATGGTCTGAAGGGACCTGAAAAGATCATCACCTCCGACCCCCTGCCCTGGGCAGAAATGAATTCTGGGATCATAATACCCCAGCCAGATATTTATCCAACCTCCTCTTGAAGACCCCCAAGGAAGGGGAGAGCACCATCTCCCTTGGGAGCCCATTCCAGAGCCTGGCAGCCCTAACTGTAAAGTAATGCCTCCTGACATCTAGCCTGAATCCGCTGTCAATCAGTTTGTGGCTGTTATTCCTTGTTATTCCCAATGGTGCCAAGGGGAACAGAGCCTCACCTATTTTCCGCTGGTCCCCCCTGGTGAGTTTATAGGCCATCACCAAATCCCCTCTCAGTCTTCTCTTGTGGAGGCTAAATAGATTCAGACCCTTTAGTCTATCCTCATAGGGCCTGGCCTGCTGCCCCCTAAACATGTGAGTGGCCCTCCTTTGGACCCTCTTGATGTGAGCCACATCCCTCTTGAAGTGCGGTGCCCAGAACTGGATGCAGTACTCCAACTGTGGCCTGAGCAGTGCTGCATAGAGGGGGAGGATCACCTCCCTGGATCTACTTGTGATGCATGTGTAGATGCATGACAAGGTGTGGTAAGCCTTACTGGCAGCTTCCTCGCATTGGCGACCCATGTTCATCCTGGAGTCAACAATGACTCCAAGTTCCCTTTCAGGCATTGTGTTATTTTCAGCTATAGTATTGACTTTCCACATGGGAAAATTTCATTTATTGGTAGCAAGAGATCAGACATAAAACTCTATAAAATCAAAAAGGGGGAAAACAGCAGTTAAAATTAGTTTTTCCCAAAGTCTCTAAAGTATGCTTTTGTACATCTTCAGATTTCATTTCAGGTGATATTTTTACATGTCAAAAATTATTCCTTTCCACTTCTTTTTCTCTGTTCTGTTTCAGTGTCTAGATAACAGCGGAGCTCTCTCACTCTCTTTCTCTCTGTATCTCTTTTTACATTTCGTGCTTTTTTTCATGATTCATTGAGCTTTTCTTCTCAAATATTTCAGTCAAGTGTAGCAAAAGCCCTCAAGCCGATGTTAATCTGGAAAGGACAAGAAGTGGGAAAAGCAGTTACTTTAAATCAGGCTTAAACTTTTTAGATGACTATTCTGAGTTAAAACACCCATCAATTTGTCCTGTGTTGCACCCTACTTCAGAATATGACTCCAGAAGTGCCATTTTAGTTTAAAAACACAACGTCTCTGGAATCCACAGGTGAAATTACATTCAGTCAATTGGAGTTTTGACCTTACTGGGGCCAGAATGCCAAACCCATTTCTTTTCTTTCCATGGCCAAGGCTAAAAGTCCCTACGCTCTTTCCTGTTCCATCCTCCTCTCCCTGGGCCTATCTTCATCTCATTGTGCTTCACAGCAGCCTACCCCAATTGCTGCCACAAAGACCATATCGATCCTGTCACTGGATCTCTCCACTGGCAGTTCATTGCACATTTAGTTTAAATGCCTTGTGCTCTCTTTCATATCTTTGCCCAGTTTTGCTTTACCCTCATTTATTATCTAATTGTTCATATTTCCAACATCTTCCACACCTTTGTCATGTATACCTCAGGATAGACCCTCAGCAGGTGTAAATCAGTGTAGCTTGATGTCTATCATTACTTCTTATGGAGGTACATCAGTTTACACTAACTGAGGATCTAGCCCCCATTGGGCCCAGAGTTATACATTTTTCTTCCTGAGAAGTACTTTTTCCAAATGACTGAAATCAATTGGACTGTTCAGGGAGTAAGATTCTCTGGGTGAATAAGATGGATGGTACCATCTCACTTGTAGCTTTCCCTGTACTCTTCTCTTTATGGGCACTTCTAAACCGATCCCGGTCTTAGATATGATTCTTTCTTAGTATATAAAGTACCCATCTTTTTTTATCCATTAATGGCCTCTGATCATAAAGTCTTAATCTCCCATTTTAAGAAGTCAGTAAGAAAACCTAGAAGATACACTGCATCCTTCTGATGCTGTCTTTGATTTGATAGCATTCTAGTGATATGCAACAGCACGATGCTCACACAGTGGATATTCTAGTAGAGACTGCATCCTTTTACATATGAAAACTTCAGCTAAATTCATTTCTGGTTTAACACCACTGAGTTGTGTGCACTGTGGTAGGGATTAACATGGCCCCTCTCATTTATACATTGCCTTTCTGTTCTCATTTATACCATGTACAATCCCGTAGATTTCACTAAGGCTTATAACAGTAAAACTTGGTCCTTCATTGCATTGTGCCTGAGCAGTGTTCCTCCTCCATACTACACCAAAATGAACAAAATGTGATGCAGGTAAATGTAGAACTTGGACATTCTTTGTGCATGCCAACAATAACTGTCTACCAGTGATAGAACTGTGAAGAAAGCCAGGGGATAGAAACATAGTTATAGGTTCTGTCCGAAAAAAATAACCCAAGAAAATTACACCAACATTTTTTTCTGCTTTGTTCTCCAAATGAATTAAAATGGATGGTGAAGACATGTGTGGTGTAAAACCAAGTACCTGCAGTGAGGAAAACTAGTTTTTGGTCACAGAGACAGAGAGGAGTCAGTTTGTTCATTGGCACAGCCCCAAGGCTGTTCTAAGTGATACCTACCACTCTGCAACTGTCCCTCAGAAAGTTTTTGTGGCACACACGGTATGCCATAGTGCAACAATGTTCTTACCATGCCCCTTCTCCCAAGCCATACCTTAATACTTGGAAGGCCAGTGAAAGTGGCATGGAGTTGGCTATGCCATCTCTACATCAGTGTGGATACCCCCACATACCTATTCCTCAGCAAGCTGGCAAACATAGTTTTGCAATGCCTTTGTGTCACCAGAGTGGTATAAAGGTATCATATTGGGAACAAGGATTTAGCTTTATAATTTTACATTTTATAAAAACCTTAATAAAAAGATGTATGGTAAACCACCATCTCTTGCTGTGATGATATAGTTAATCTAGGGCATATGTATGTTATGTGTAAAAAAAAATTAAAAATAAATCCAGTTTGAAATTTTATATCATAGAGAATATATTCATTTTTAGAAAGCTGTCCGAACAGTTCAGAAGTCTGCAATACAGACAGAAAGTGAATGATGTGATTAATTTTTCATGACTTGGGATGTAAAGCACATTTGATCCTTCACATATTGTAATCAATTTTAACAGAATCTAGAATGCTAGTCAGGTCCCAAAATCAGTGGCTCTATTTTAATTCTTTTATTAATATCTTATTTATATGCATTTCTATCATACTTATTACCTGTTTGCAGCACACTGAACATCAAGTTTATTCAGCAATTTTCTTGAAACACCCTCTGTTCTCCCCAGTGCTTCAGCTCATTGGATTTTAATCATCAGAGCCCGAAGCAAGTCAGTTTGCCATCTAATAGTGCATACCTTTATGCTTCACCTCGGCCTTCTTCTCATTTTAGTCTTAATCTCAACAAAACTATAAGACTTGCCCTCCATGATCTCTTCTCCTCCACACTGCAGTTTTAGTGGGATTTGTCACTCCCAACATTATTCATGTCCAAAGTATTTTGAAACATATTGAGTTGAAAAGCAATCCTGTTTCATATCCACATACATAACTGCCAGCTTTATTTCTGCCACTTAATTCTCTTGCATCTATGACTAGGTTAAGAAAATCACCCATTACTGCTATGACTCTCCTGACCTTTTCATATGGTTTTTCATTTTCACAGTCATTTCACAGTCCAGCTGTTCTTTTTTGGAGAAGGTGGAGTATAATATATTCCTGTAACTAGTTTATTTTAAGAAACCTCTTCAAGTTCAAGCCATAACAGTCCTATCAATCATCACTTTCTGCACTCTCCTTTCCATAAAGAATAAACAAATTCAGGCTTTTGTAATCATCTGCCAAGGAAAATTGTGAAAAAGGAGAAAAATACCACTGGACACTTTTAGGGAGAGGAAGTTTGTGGGATACAGTTAGAGCATAGGGCATGTTCCTTCAGCTTGATATATATCTCAGGATCTGCATAGCTGGCTTGCACCACCAGTTGCCACCTGACTCTCAAAACACACTGGTCCATGTTTACTGCATGCCTTCTGAAGATACAGGATAGAAATAAAAGCCCAGACAGTTGTTATAAGCTGCCAAGAATTTAATAATGATACTTAACTCATATATAATGTTTTTTCATCAGTAGATCTTCGCTGTTTACAATAGAAATTATCTGGATGTGCCATGTGCTTCATCACTCCAATCTCTTACTATCTGTATTTTTCCAATCTTCCTATGAGCTGGAGGTTTCCCATCCACTTGATTTTCATATACATAGAATCAGGAGATTTTTTGAAAGATTTAAGTGGTGGGTTTCATCTCTTCTTCATGCTGTCTTAATGTATTGGCTAATTTGGCTAGAATTTTGGAAGCTTTCACCTCCCACACACTTGAAAGTACATGCAATCCCATGACTATCTTCATGAGAAAGTCTGTGCCTGCCATTTGATATTCCTGCCTGCTGCATCTAATCTATATCCTTTTTGTTACTAGCCTGGTTAATGTAATCTTCCAGCTAGGTTTAAGTTATGCCCATAATATCCCACTTTTCTTCATACAGCTTGTTCTCCTATTTCGCTAAACTTCTTTCCATTTTTAGGTAGCTATTTTAACAGCCTTTTATTGAGCTTATGTTACTGTATATTAATGTCTATAGATTCCACATTAATCTGTTATATAGCACATTTCCACTGCAGGAATACATTTCTTTTTACTTCATGAACTCCTTTTCATTTCCATCTTGTCTGTGTACCTATTTACTAGAGAAGCCACACTCAATAAATATTTGGGTTTCCTAGAATCAGTCCCACTGCTAATCTATAAATATACTATCCTATTGATCATAAAGTGACAATATTTCCAACAGTGATCATACAGCCTATGAAAAACTGTGTTGCTGGTGCACTAAGGTAATTGCTAAAGTCCTTTTCCCCCGTAAATTATGTCAAATCATGAAGAGCTGGCAGGAAACAAATGAAAAACTCAGAACAGGTAGGGCTGATGAATGCTTTTATTACATAATCCACTTGCCCTATTTCTATGGCAGAAATTTCATAGTAACTTATTAATTACTTTCAAGTAAGTCACAGCCTTTTACAGTTTAATGGTAAAGATATATTTTTTCTAAAGTACCTTGATTTTCTAACCTAACATGCATAATGCTATTGTGGGTCTTTACTTTTGCTTTATTTCTGTTTAGTTTTTTAAAAACGTATATTTTTACAGCTATACACACACACACACACTCATATATTTCAGTGTGTTAAATTCACCTGCTGCTTAGAGGAAAATCATTATATTAACCTGCCAATCACAGCATAGGTTAGTTATAACCTGTCAATATAACAATAGGGAATAAATGGGAATACAGAATTGTTCCTGAAATACATTATTTTAAATGCTATTTTTTCTCAAAATATATCAATTTGCATTTTATATGCCCCAAATTGTGTTCTCATTTACCCCTGTGTAAATCCAGATAACTTCTACTGCAGTCAATTGGATTATCTGGACTTGCACCAATGCAAGTGAGAGTAAAATTTGGTTAATTTTATATTAATGATTTTTCTGACTGTTTTTTTTTTCTTTCTGTCTTCTAAGAAATAGGAATTACCAATTTCCTAATCTCCCTAGACAGTCTGCTACCACAAATTTCACTCTATTCCTTTTGCTTTGATTGTTTTTAGTAATACTATTTTGATGTTGCCAACAACTCCCTAGGCTGTAAAATCAAATGTACCTTGTTATTAGTGGATACCACTGAAATCTGAACTCACATATGTAGTTTATTATACTACACTATGGAGTCCTGTCACTTTTAGAATTATTCTTGTATTCCAAAGCCATCATTAATTTATCATTTACAATGCATTCTGCAGGTTTCTTTAAAGCAGCACCCTACAAGACAAAGCCATTCTATTATTATGTACTGAATGGATGCTCCAACACAACATTAAAAAAAAGATATAAAAATATATCAGGAAAAAGGGTGTGTGTGTGTGTGTGTGTGTGTGTGTGTGTGTGTGTGTGTGTGTGTGTGTGTGTGTGTGTGAGAGAGAGAGAGAGAAATAGTTCCCTATGCCATCTTGTCTCTTACAGATCGTACTATATACATATTGAACCTTGAATTATTATTTTCATTATATTAAGTAACAATAGAAAGGTTGTAAGATGTTAATACAGCATAGGAAAGTTGTTCAAGCCTCACAAATACAAAATAGCCAGATAGGTTAGTCTAAAACAAAATGTATTTTCTGTCTTCTCAGTGCAGTCCAAGAATCTGTAAACATGGATGCACAAATAACATTATTTGCATGAGTAGACTCACTGACTTTCATGGATCTCCCTGTTATTTGCCCAAGACACAGAACAACAAAAGTGTTTAGGGACAAAATCCAAATTGGCCCCTTAGAGGTGCTTCCAACTTCTTCATATAAAAATTGGCCCTAGAAGGATGATTCAAAGAAATAGACTTAGGTTCCTTGTTTCCCCATACAGTCATTGGGGAGTTAGGCACTTCCAAAAGGGCAAGTCAGAGAACCCTGATGTTGAGCAGAGAGACATCCATAGTCAGTCACAGGGAATACTTAGTTTAAAGGTGTACCTGAAATTCTGCCCTTTCTAAGCATAGGCACCTGACTCAGAGGTGTATATCAGCCACCTCTAGTCACTTGTTATTCAGAATGGGGAGATCTGGGTGGTAGCATTAAAATCCACACCTACTTTCCGTGAAAGTGCCTTTCCAACTAGGACATAAAGTAGTTTGGGTGGAGTAGAGTACACCACCCCCAGTGTTGAAGTCGGTCCCCTATGCAACCAAGAATGCAAGAGCCATGAGGTGAGAAGGAAAGCAATCAAGAGTGCATTAAGGGCATTAAACTAGAGTGGGTTCTAATTCTTGTGCCAAGAACTGTGTGAGCATTTTACATTAAACGGTCATCAAATAAAAAAACAAAATAACCCTAACAGGTGCCAAGTCTGGAATTTGGGTCTCTCCCCTATACATTAAGAACCCTAACAACTAGAATCAAAACCATCCTGGAATTTTTTTTTTCTTTTGTCACCTGTTCCAGCTGTCATACTCATTGGGCGATTCATTATTAATAAAGAGCTGTGTCTGGAACACAGACAAACTTTTGGGGAAATTCAGAGTTATAGTTCACACAAAAAATCTTAGCTTTACCCCTTATATTAGTCAGTGCTTGGATCTCTACAGCTCTTCATGAACAATGTAGCCAGGCAATAATGGATGTGGGAGCATACATTTGGACTTCTTGACTTTTTCCATCAACCGTAACTTTATTTGTAAAAAATTTTGTTGTAAATGTCTATTAATAAATAAGTAAATATGCATATCACAATATGATATAATTATAAGACTATACATACTATTACAAATATACATATATATCTATCTTTAGATATGAATGTGCATATACATGTAAATATTATTCTATAATAAGGAAGCAAAGGATAATATAGTTCTGGTAAAATATAACTGATGAATGCCCATGGCAACAACAAAAGCGTCTTGGAAAATTTCTGCATTGAGTTCAGTGAAGTGAAGAATTTGTCCTACTTTACGTAGAGTTCATGGAATCTCTGAAGTAAACATGTTAATTTTTAAGTAATGGCTGAAGACATGCCTAATCAGAAGTACTGAATACCCAAAACACCAGTTGAAGCCAATTGGAGCTTTCAGTGCTCATCATCTCTGAATACCAAGCTCATAATATTAAACATTTCCTTTAAAAATGCCTACATTTGGATTTGGGTTACTCTGTCTTGGATATGTGAGGCTTTGCTTGCTTGCACTACAGGTGTAGTCAGAACCTGGTGCTTCTGGATATGGATCAAGCCCTGTTCATGAAGAAGTCTCTGTGGGAATGATTTGGTGATCTGATGCCACCTTTTAGTTATGTTTAGCTTTATTATATCAGCATTAAAGATAAGGAAAAAAAGGAAATTTCATAGTCCATTTTTTCAGATGGCAAACAGAATGACATAAAAAATCTCATATTCTCCATGCACGTTTACTTTAATGAAGAGTTATTTCAATTGAAATATTATTTTAATTAAGCCATATGGGCTTAGAAAATGTGCCTGTGTTTTGGTATTGTAATGGAGTTTAGGGAATAATATGGGCAACCTCAATCAGCCACAGTATAAAATAACTGACTTTTTTGCCACCTTTATAAATACTTTTGTACTTTAAGGACATATCAACCATTACAGACGTAAATTCACATGCTCCTTTTAAGAAATAATTCAGGCAAATTCAGTCAGCCTCAGTTTAACAGAGCTGATGTTAAGGGAACCTTTGTAAATACTTCTGGAATGTGAGAACACATCATTCAAGACTGAAACTGCCCCTGAGTAACGAATTTCCAAGACCTTTCTCTTTAGCCTGGATTGTTAGAGATATCACAAGGTCTTTTGATGAAAATGCATAATCTTTTCGGAATTCTAAAACAATAAAATCATAGTGATGTTTTCAATCATAAGCAATATTAGAACAATCAATAACATCTTATATGCTATATGAAGTCCTGACATTCCTGTTTCAAAATTAAATGTGCATATTCTTTTATTCCAATTTCAGTCCCAGCAGAGTAATCCCAGCACTGCAGCTAAACAAGCTATATCAGTAATCTAAACGCATAAATAACCATGTTAACCTATAATGCTGTTTAAAGTCCTGATCCTACAATCTCCCACACATGTGCCTTCTCACATGAGCAGTTCCAATGTATTTAAAGGATTGCTTACCTGAGAACATTTACTTTCATAAGAGCTACATAAAATAAAATAGACACAAACTTAAAAAAATACAAATATTGAATTAATTTTAGCTAGTAAAGGGGCACATACAGACAATTTAATAGTAATTTCAGGAGGTTTCTGAAAAAACAAAGATAGTAAAGGTGGTGAAATTCAGACAACATCACTCAGCAGGGCTTATGGTTAGGATGACAGAACAAAGACTGCCAAAGTATCTCTTGGAAGACTCTTCCTATAGTACTTATCTTTACAGCTGGCCAAAAAGAAGGTTGAGGGGAAAATACTGAGCAACACCTAAGAGTTATGATGTGAATTACCAGAAGTGATAAGGAAGAAGGTAGGACTGTGTAATGAGGCCAGATCAGAACCCTGGACCCAATCTATCCTAAACAGGAGATATAGACAACTCATCCCTGAAAAGTCATCATCTGCAGCAAGCTCAGACCCTTGGTCCCCATTGGGCTGAATGATGCATTCAGGGCAGTCAATCCCCTAAAGTCACAGGCAGCAGGACCCACCTGCTCTAGCCCCTAATAACCAGACTCAGATTGCGGTATCTTTGGCTGGATAAAGGTGAAAGTTCCTAATCTTTCATGCTGGCTTTCTGGTTCTGACTCCAGCTTCTGATTCTGGTAAGGCCTTTGGCATTCCCTGATTCCAGTTCTTGGCTCTTAATTCTGGTTTGATCCTTGGGTCTGGGTTTTGGCTCCTGATCCTTGTTAAACCTTGGCTTACCTTGTTTCAGGCTATGACTTCTGATCCCAGCCTGCTTTGAACTTCTGCTACAGCTCCTGAATCCAGTTTTGATGCCAGACCCCTCTGTACCCCTGGCTCCCTGGGGAACCCATCTGGACTACCCCTGTCCTGATTCACTAACAGATGGTGTGGCATCTTAGAGACTTTCTCATTTAAAAAATCTCTAAGCTTCTATCCTGAACTGCCTATTTCCTGACTTCAGACCATTGCAGCTAACTGCCTCTCTCAGGGATGACAAGAATATGCCCTTGACCAAAATAAGTAGGGCCAAAATGACAATGGCCAAGGCCTTGTAGGGCTCATCTATACTGCAATGGTAACAAGTTCCAAGACTAAAGGGCCTAGACACCCCATCCTGCACACACACAGGCATTGCTGTAACCCAGAAGCTTGTTTGAGAGAACAGTCAGAGGAGGGGAGGGGCATCGCCTGCAAATGCTCTTGAGCCCTTTGTCTGTAGTGTACTGGAGAGCAGCCACTGTAGATAAGCTATAAGTGGCCTTGCTGGTATAGTTCCAGGTTTGGATACACTGATATGCTCCCAGCCTGGAAGCACAGGATGGGCAGGAAGTGTCAGAGAGTAATAGTAAAGTGATGATGAATTTTGGGAGGAAAAATCAAAAATACAAATACAAAATGAGTGATGCCTGGCTGGATGACAATGCTATGCAGAAGACCCTAGGAGTCTTGGTGGATCACAGACTCAGTCTGAGTCTACAGTGTGATGTAGCTGCACAAAAGCTGTTTGTGGTTTGTGGTTTCACTAGAAGCATTAAGTGCAAATGCAGGATGTGATAGTACTTCTTTACTTGGCACTGGCTAGGCACTCATCTAGAGTATTGGCACTTGGCACTCATCTAGAGCATTGTGTGCAGTTTGGGACTTCACATGTTTAAAAAAGGGCATGTAGAAGGTAGAGTCCAGGGGCAGGAGGCAAAAATAATAAAGGACTTGGAAGGCAAGCCTTATGAGGAGAGGTTGAAAGAAATAGGCATGCTCATTTTGCAGAAAAGGCATTTAAGAGGGGACATGATAGAAGCCTGCAGATACCCAAAGGGCTGTCACAAAAAGGAGTAACACACCTTTTTTTCTCTTGCTGCGGAGAGTAGGAAATGACATGAAGTTGTAGCAAAGTAATTTTAGATTGGCTTTCAGGAAAAGACATCTTCACTGTTAGAGAAGTGAGGCAGTGGAATGGACTGGCTAGGAAAGTTGTGGACTCACCATCACTGGAGGTGTTCAAGAGCTTGAATAAGTATGGGTCAAGGATGATCTAGCAGTAGACTATGTTCTGCTATGGATAAGTCTTGTATTTCTAGGCTTTTCTGGTTGACAAATGGGGCTGGACATTTTTCCTGTTGCTACATGTGTTGGGAGGGGAAGAGGGAAGGGGAGAGATTATAGTTTACATTCCTCAGAAGTGTGTGGGTGTTGGCTGCAGCCAAGACTGGGGATTTTGACTAGCATGTACTAATGTGCCTGCTGGGAATAAAACCAAGAGGCTCCTGGCTAGAGGGCCTTGCCCTTCCACTCAGGGCCAGAGATTGCTATAGTTGGGGTTAGGAAGGTACTTTACCCCATGGCCAGTTTGGTACAGATGTCTACATGAGACACTGATAGAGCAATTGTTACTGTGCAATCATTTAATATTTGCATACACAAGTACTAAATGACTGTGCAGCAACTGGAGTTATTGTGCAGTAGCGTCCCTGCACAGCTTTTTGGTGATGCTGACTGCACAGTAGATTGTTACTACTGCGCAGTAGTAATGAGCTACTACGCAATCAGTAACTCGTGTCGACATGGTCACTGTGAGAGTTTTTGCTGTCCTCTGTACTGGGGGTGGGGAGGGAAGAGGGATGGGCAGAGAAAGCATGGTCCTCTTCCTTGGACCTCACCACCCTATTTTAACAGAGTTTGCAGCATCAGGACATTGGTCGTCATTGTCTGTCTACAGTACCTGCGGCAGGTTAGGGTGTTATGCCTTGTGGTTGTGTGTCAGCTTATACTAATAGTGTAGCTTAGTATTAATAAACTGCTGAAGACTGTAGTTTTACTAACAGGCTAGACAAAGATATTTATATGATGGTTTGGATAAGGATGATCCTGCCTCTGGTGGGGAGTTGGACGAGATAATCTCTGGAGGTTGCTTCCAGCCAAATTTTTCTATGATTTCATGATTCTATGAACATTAGGGCTGTGTGAGGTTTCGGACAGAGCTTTGGATCTGGAGAAGCTTCTGATGCTTTGGGGTCTGAGCAGCACATCCAGGTGGAGGCCTATCTCATTTGGCTTCCCAAAGCAGTTCAAAGCTTCTGAAGAGCCTTGGAACCACCTTGGAGATTCGGCCATAGGGTATAATGGGGAAACAATAAAATATCTATAACTTTGGTGGTTTTTGTCCGATTTGGATGAAATTTTCAGAACTGGTAGACTCTGCAGAGAGTATGAAGCCTGCCAAGTTTAAAGAAGATAGGTGCAGGGGTTTGGGGGGAACTGTACCCCAAATTCTTGAAAGCAAAACTCCTGTTCTGTCTAGGCATGACAACATAGCGGGGTGAAAACTGCAGATATGGTGGCCCTTAATGAGGCCACAAGTCTGCCAAGTTTCAAGAAGATTGGTACAGGGGTTTGGGGGGAAATGTACCCCAAATTCTTGAAAGCAAAACTCCTGTCATGTCTATGTGTTACAACATAGTGGAGTGAAAGCTGTACAGATGGTAGCTCTTGCTGAGGCCACAAAGCCTGCCAAGTTTCAAGAAGATCAGTGCAGGGGTTTGGGGGGAACTGCCCCTCAAGCTGTGGACAAGCAGAACTCGTGTCATGGGCCCTTGTGGGAAACCCAGCCTGGAGCTCTGGATCGATCGCAGCCATCCCAAGTGGCTGGATCTGAAGCTGAATCGGATCACTGCCAACTGGCACAGGCCTAATGAACATGCTTGTGTAACTGTAATAAATCAAATGGGCAATTAACTTTGTTGTAATATAATTCCACAATATCCTTGCCATTTTTCTGGAATGATACATTTGGAATATAATAAAAAATAATCTAATATACTTATCAGGTGATTTCTTTATTAATTATATAGCCACACCAATGTGTCACATTTATCATGCAGTCAAAGTCTCAGATGACTAAGTGCTCTTTGGGCCTAAGTGCTCTAACACACTGGCAATATTTTCATTGACTTCAGTGAAAGCTGGCCATGGGATAAGACCACTCATTGAGAAGTCTAAGTTATTTGTCTGTGATGATTATGAAGTTTCTGTCATTTGTTTTTGTCAGGACCTATTATCCAACATCCAGCTGGCCCCTCTTTTTCTCCTGAAATATGCACGGAATTTTTTGTTGTTAGGGTTTTGTTTCCGTGTTTATTTCCTTTTTGGCTCTATTTTGAAACTATGCATGGAAGAGTAAAGTTGGCTATCCTTCATTTCATTTTACCAATTTAAATTCAAATAAAACCACTGAAGATAGTAATTACCTTGGATAATAGTAGTGAATGCATATTATAATTAACATCTTTAGAACATCAGAATTAACATCTTTAGAACCATCAGAAAAGCCAATGGCACTTTATCGTGCATCAGCAGATGCATGACAAATAGGTCCAAGGAGGTGATACTTCCCCTCTATTGGGCGCTGGTCAGACCGCAGCTGGAGTACTGCGTGCAATTCTGGGCGCTGCACTTCAAGAAGGATGCGGATAACCTGGAGAGGGTCCAGAGAAGGGCCACTCGTATGGTTAAGGGCCTGCAGGCCAAGCCCTACGAGGAGAGATTAGAGAAACTGGACCTTTTCAGCCTCCGCAAGAGAAGGTTGAGAGGCGACCTGGTGGCTGCCTATAAGTTCGTCAGGGGGGCACAGAAGGGAATTGGTGAGTATTTATTCACCAAGGCGCCCCCGGGGGTTACAAGAAATAATGGCCACAAGCTAGAGGAGAGCAGATTTAGATTGGATATTAGGAGGAACTTCTTCACAGTTCGAGTGGCCAAGGTCTGGAACGGGCTCCCAAGGGAGGTGGTGCTCTCCCCTACCCTGGGGGTATTCAAGAGAAGGTTGGATGTGTATCTAGCTGGGGTAATGTAGGCCCAGCACTCTTTCCTGCTTATGCAGGGGGTCGGACTCGATGATCTATTGAGGTCCCTTCCGACCCTAGCATCTATGAATCTATGAATCTATGAAACATTTACTTTAATGTTGATTGCTGTTGAGAAACAAAGTAATTTTTGTTAAGAAAAATTGTATTTCCAGATATTTAAGTATTTACTTAACTGTAAATCTAGTTATATTCGAGCTTGTTGAAATGTCAGCGAATTACAGAATAATGAAATTTTAACTAAGCTTTAACTTAAAATAAAAATCACTGAATGAGCAATATGCTAGCCAGAAGAAGGTTTTTTCACTCATAGCGTATCTTGTTTTTATTTCAAACTTGGCACATCTGAGTAGAAGTAAAGAAAGACTTTTACCTACAAGTAGTAGTAAAATAGCAGTTATGTGAATAAGGAGGTAAGTCATGGCATAACTTTGCTAGTACCAGTTTGAACTTAATTCATAGGATGTCACTTAGTGACAGTATGAGATTATTTGTTTGGATTGAGTTAACACGTAGAGGAGCAGCCCAGGAATGCAATTTGTAAAGCAGTGAACAAACATACAACAAATACGTGTTTCTCTCCCAACAGATTCTGCACATGATGTCTCTACACCATTCTTAGTAACTGTGCTCTCCTGGAAGTTTGCAAGAGGTTTTATCATAGATTCCAGTGGGAGCAGTTTCGGCCTTCAGTACCTGCATCCTGTGCATAGAAGACACCCTGAGCCAATTACATGTGGGGCAGGCAAGTGTGATGGAGAAGAGACACTAGGTGTTATGTTTAAGAATTAATAGGGGTCTGCCTAAATTGTGGGAGGACTTACCAATTTTCATGGGTTGATCATGCCTAAAGCTCTCATTCTGCAGACATTTCATGGCAGTCCTGCCCCTCAGCACTGATTGGTGGTGAGGCCTTGCATTTTGGTGCTGATTGGTGGAGAGACCTGAGAGCGGGGGAGGGATGAGAGGGTGGTCTCCATCTTGATTGCTGTCTAAAGTTTTGTGGCCCTGCCCCTCAGTGCTGATTGGCAAAGAGGCCCCAGTGGGATGAGAGGTGGCTGCCATATTTATTGCAGTCTGCCCTTTGTGCGGCCTTGCCCCTTGGTGCTGATTGGCAACAAGGCCCTGGGAGGGAGGAGTACTGAGGGGGGCAGCAGCTATCTTGTCTGCTGCCCTGCCAGCCAGCGCCTTTCCCTCCTGGCAGCCAGGATCACAGGCTCCCACTGGGGAGCCAGCATTTTAGTTTTATTAAGGTTTCTTTTGCTCTTGATTTCGCAGCTGTTGCGGACAATCCTGTATTTCACAAAACTGCAAATTAAGTAGGTCTCTAAGAATTATTTAAATGAATGAGGGACTTGCAGAACACAGGAAGTGAGGAGTGGATTCTCTCTCCTTGGTAATAATTCTGAGAGACTGTTAACATCTATCTTACACGTATCTGTACACTTTTATGTAGGTGCCAGAGAAAACTGGCTGAACTTGGGGAAGTCCACGCCATGAACAATCTGACTGTACGTTGTTCAAGTTAGCTATCCCTACAAGCCCAGGGCAAACATAACTGAAGACACTAGAGGCCAAATTGTTAAACATGTAAGGAGGCTGCTGCAGTCGGACCAACTTGGAAGGAAGCTGAGGAAAGGATGCACTGTTTCTGTAATGGTGGCTTGAGGCACTTCACAAGGCAGGAATAGACCTCTGGGAAAGAGAGGAATTAGCACTCCTTATTAGATTTCAGTCATACACTGCACAGTCATATACTGCACAGTGCAGCATCCCAGCGATTCCACGTTTCAGTCCTCGGTCTTTTAAAGAGAGATCAACAATTACACTACATGACACAAGGCAGTGAAATCTTAGCCTCTTTGGAATCAACAGCAACATGCCTGCTAACTGCAGAAAGGCCTAGATTTCACCCAGGAGTTGGGACAAAACAGTGCAATTTGGTTTCACTTGTGGCCTGAAGGCAGGTGTATGTAAAAAAAGAACTTATGAACAAACGAACCCCCTGCCTCCCATATGTACACGGTTTGAATGCTGATGTTCACAAGTGTTTCAGACACAATAACCAGGAAACAGCGGAAAGGACAGAATCATATTCCATTTCTTGTGCTTTTACCTTTTCAGAAATGCATTTTCAGGGTCACTAATCAGTTTTCCACACTCAGACAGTGGCCAAGACCATGCAGAGTGTAAAAGAATGCTTAGACATATCAGTAATTTAATGCAAGCATTTTCATTCCCAGCAACTCCTTACTCTTGTAAACAGAGAGGTTTGCTTTTCTAACCATCCTCCCCCATCTTTGTAGTGCAGATGCCAAGTGATCATTATCCCGTGACAGCTAGATGAGAAATAATAAAAAAAGAAGGTAAAAGTGAGATCCACTTGCACTGATTTTTCATGGCCAAATCCTCAAATCCCATTGCTTAAATGGAAAGCCGTCTATCTCCTCCTAGTGCATAGAAACACCCCAAAGCTTTAAAAACACAAATGTGGCATGTAGCCTTTGGCATTTGGGGGATTGAGCCAACAATTAACAATGCTTTAATAGGAACAACAGCACTTGTTCTCTCTTGTGCTTTAAAAAAGAAATCCCACACAACACGCAAAAAGATGTGATCCCTGGGCTCATGCCTCCATCCTCCTTTTCTACCAGAGTAGTGGAGAATAAGGTATTCCTTTTTACCCATACAAGATACTGCTTGTTAGCCACACAAGATACTGCTTGTTTTAGGTTTTTAAATCTGAAAGCTTGCTAAAAAAAAATTTCCAATTATTTAAGTTGATCTTTCACCCAAAGAACCTTGTCTGCTTGTTATCCAGACATGCATCCCAGCAGGACAGATTGCAAGAGTATTAAGTGGAAACTTGGATCCAACTGAGTTTTGGCTCAGGCTCCACAAATCCCATTGTTCAAAGAGAGCACACTTCTAGCTCCTAAGCACTCAAAGGCAGGTGGCAACTGCACTTGGCACCTGCATCTTGATGAACTGTGGCACTTCGGGTGCCCCAACTCCCCAGAGTCCCCTGTCGGATCAGAGAGGGGTGCAGACCCCCCACCATGGGCAGCCCGGGCGCAAAGAGCAGAGCCGGCTCTCAGATCTGGAACCTGGCAGGTTGCCCTAACCAGCAATTTCTAGCATCGGGGCAGAGGAGTGGGGGTTGCAGTTTAAGCGGGGGGATATCTGCCATCACCTGACTGGGAGAAAAACCCCGGAGGCCTTTATTTATCTGTCACCTGGTGGAACCTGCTCCCAGCCTGGCTGACCCCGCAGGGCTTCTGCTGGATGGGATCAGCGCGGAGCGTCGGAGGGATCCGGGCGCTGGCGGAAGGCAGCAGCGCCCCCGCCCCCCTTTCCCCTTTAAGTGCCAGCTGTTTGCAAAGTTGCAGCCGCTTCTCGGGCTTGACGTCAGCGCGGCTTCCCCGAGCCGCGGGGCTGGGGCAGAGCAGCGGCGGCGGCGGCGGCGGCGGCGGCGGCGCGCGGATGAAGCCCGGGGGCCGCGCCGCTGCGCGCTAGCGGGGCTCCGCCTGCCGCCGCCGCCGCCGCCGGGGAAGGAGGGAGGCGGGCGCGGGCGGGCGGGCGGGAGGGAGGCTGCCCGCCCCGTCCCCGTCCCCGTCCCCGTCCCGCCATGGGGCAGTGAGAGGCGCTGCGGGCCGGGACCATGGCTCTGAAGGACGCGGGCGGCGGCGGCGGCGGCGCCGGCCCCATCCTGCCCATCAGCGACATGGTGTCGGCGGCGGCGGCGCCCGGCTCGCCCTTCCCCGAGGTGGTGGAGCTGAACGTGGGCGGGCAGGTGTACGTGACCAAGCACTCCACGCTGCTGAGCGTGCCGGACAGCACCCTGGCCAGCATGTTCGCGCCGGGCCGCGGCGGCGCGGCGGGCCGGGACCTGCCGAGGGACAGCCGCGCGCGCTTCTTCATCGACCGCGACGGCTTCCTCTTCAGGTACGTGCTGGATTACCTGCGCGACAAGCAGCTGGCGCTGCCCGAGCACTTCCCGGAGAAGGAGCGGCTGCTGCGCGAGGCCGAGTACTTCCAGCTGGCCGAGCTGGTCAAGCTGCTGGCGCCCAAGGTGGCCAAGCAGAGCTCGCTCAACGACGAGGGCTGCCAGAGCGACCTGGAGGACAGCGCCTCGCAGGGCAGCGGCGACCCGCGGCAGGCGGCGGCGCGGGACAAGCGCTCCGGTTTCCTCACCGTGGGCTACCGCGGCTCGGCCACGGCGCTGCGGGACAACCAGGCGGACGCCAAGTTCCGGCGCGTGGCCCGCATCATGGTGTGCGGCCGCATCGCGCTGGCCAAGGAGGTCTTCGGCGACACGCTCAACGAGAGCCGCGACCCCGACCGCCCGCCCGACAAGTACACGGCGCGCTTCTACCTCAAGTTCACCTACCTGGAGCAGGCCTTCGACCGCCTCTCCGAGGCCGGCTTCCACATGGTGGCCTGCAACTCCAGCGGCGCCGCCGCCTTCGTGCCGCACTACCGCGACGACAAGATCTGGAGCAGCTACACCGAGTACATCTTCTTCCGTGAGTCCCGCGCCGGCCCCCGGCCCCCGGCCCCGGGCTTTGCGCCGTGTTGGCAAGCTGCGGAGCCCGGGATCAAACCCATGGCAGCCTCCCGGCGAGCCGCGCGCCGCTCAAGGGTGCCCCGCCGTGCCGGCAGCGCCGGGCGCCCGCAGGCTGCGCGCAGACCCCGCCAGCCCCTCCTGACCTGTTGGGCTCAGGTCCATGCAGCAGGAGAAGGGCTCCAGTATTTGGTTGGTTGTTTTTTGTCCTGAAAAAACAGAGCGCAGACTAAAGAGCTGGCGTCTTCCGAGGTGCCTCGAGCGGGGTGGGGGGCTTGAGTCTAAAAAAATGAGAAGATATGCCTCCCCACAAAGTCTTGGCACTCTTGTTCTAGGTAGAAACAGAGCTAGGGGGGCACCCGAGGTCTTTCCTTCCTTTGACCTGCTCCTTTTTTCCCACTTTGCTGGGACACAGGGAAGGAATCACTCAGTGGGCTCCTCTGAAGTGCCCCCCCCCCAGCCCAAGCCACCCCAAGTGCGGTGCTGCGGTTGACGGAGGTTGAATCTCTTCTGCTTCTACTTTGCTGGGACCAGACGCTGTTGCCTTGCTGAGCAGCCCCGTCTCCCCTCCGTGCCCATGCTCGTGCCCATCGCTGCTTTCTCCAGCCGTGCGAATAGTGGCTTGCTTTAAATGAAGCGGGGAGGGGGGGTGTTACTTTATTTATATATTTAATTACATATTTATCCCCCCCCCGGTGCAAAAGGCTGGCTGTGCTAAGTGCAAGGAGAAGGGTGGGCTCAGGAGCTCGCCGGTTTCAGGACCCTGGAGAGGGAGGGTCTCGCTGTCTGCCCCACTCCCCTGCAGACTCCTTCTAGCTCCGCGGTGCTTTGGGAAGCTCTGCCCCACACCTCAGAAAGCCTCGTCGTCTCCCGTCTCACGCTGCCAGCCCCCAGCTTTGCCTTTCTCTGTCTCTAAGGTGTGCGTGTGTTTGGAGAGGGGGGTGGTGGATAATGTCTCCTGGCTTTGAGCGTTTCAGCGGTTTGGCTCAAGCGAAGCTTAAAACGCCAGGCTCAAAGCAGACAAGGGCTTCCAGTTTTGCTCGCTGCATTTCTTCCCGGTCTCATGAACTACAAAGTCAACAGGCTCCATCCAGCCACATGCGTTCAGTGCAGGATAGAGCAGAACAGCGACGAGAGCATCAACTTCCCCGCGAGTGTGTGAGAGCGCCTGTCTCTTATCAGGAGCCCATTACTCCTTTCTAGTTTGCTGTGCCTCTCTCTGCTAACTTCAGGCAGCTTGCAGGTGGCAGCATCAACTGTAGATGGAAGTTAGACTGCACAGGGCTAAGGGCAGTGACAAGAGAGCAAGTTGGGCTAATGAAAAAACAGCTGGATTAAAAAAAATGTTTGGCAAAGATTTTTCTTTCAAAGACACGGGGAGCTTTAAAACTTTAAAAAAAATTATGTTTGGAGGGTTGAGTTAAAGCCGGTGGAAGAGATGATCGTTGTTTCCCCTGCGTTTGTGGGCTTCACGCTTTTTGGGGTTGGGGAGGGGTAGCAAGGAGGGAATGGTTTAGTAAAATGTCTGCTTCTGTAGATATATACTAAAACATCTGCCTCTGTGGATAGGTGTAGGCGCAACCACTACTAACTTCGTCAGGAGTAGGATTGAGTAGAAGCAATGTGTCTTGGGGTAGGCGGCTGTAGCTGGAGATGATATTTAATAGAGTATATAGCAACCACTGAAGTCTCTCACAGGGGAAAACAAGAATTTACTCTGTGATGGAAGTGGTGGGCACCATTGTATATAGCATTATATATCTTTTGATGTGATAATTAGCTGTATAACGGCATGTATTTAAAAAAAAATCAGTCATGAAATCTATAAAACTATGGTGCCTTTAGCTTGGGAAATATAAATGCAGAGAGGTAGCAGCCTTTCATTTTACTTTTCTGGACTGAGTTTGTAAATTATACTTTCTGGGTGCATTTGGTGCAGGAAGTATAAATAGGTTTTTCCAAAATATTAGAAAGTCCTGATTTTTGTTACTAAGACTGCTAAGGATATTCAAAGATCTGCCTCTCCCCCTCCATAAATAGTTTCCCAAATAGGCAATAATAATTAGTTTTGTCTGTTTGATGTTCATGTTTTGCTTTTAATTTGTTATGGCAATTGTATTACTACATAGAACAGTGCACCATTTGAAATCATTAGTTCAAATTAATCATTAGTTCAAAATATTCCAGAGAGTAATTCTATTTATTACATGATTTTTGTTTTTAATTGATGAAAAATAATTTCTGCAGTTTTTCCAGTTTGTTTAGTTTGTGCATTTGACAATACTTTGGGGTTTTTCCTGCAGGCTTTTTCCTGCAATTAGTTTTCCTGTTGCTTGTGGGGGTCTCTTTTACACAGTCTGAAGGAGTAAGAAAATTGGGAGAGTGACAGTCAGTGAAACTACTTTTAAAAATATGTTCTTGTGACTGGATAAATTTAATATTTATAGATCTTTTTACCAACTAATATATTTTAATGGGATAGTTTGCCTGGTTACCTTGCTTTAAAATTGTAAAGGGAAGTTTGCATTTGGCCTCTTCACAGGTGTACAGTGGGAGAGGTGGCTATCCCCTGTACCCCTGCCTTTGTAACCTGTACCATGATCAGAGCGGCTGCTCAAGGTTTATGTCTCTGCTGACACCTAGACTTTAAAAAATGAGCAAGAAACCGGTAATGTCCTTGTCCCAAGCCTTCACACACCAGTAGAAGTGGCTGGGCTCAGAGACAAATGGGCACTTTACAAGAGTGGCATAACAGTCACAAAGCTCTTTGCATAACTACAGGAGGAACAGTCTATGGTGCAAGGCTAATGTTTCCGAGAACTCTCTCCCAGCAGCTATAGATTACCTACTATTGGCCTTTGTCCTAAAAGAGTTGAGCCCTGAATAAATATAAGTGCTTTTAGTCCATATCAGAGTGTTGTGCTATACAAGTAAGACACCTAATTTTGTTACACTTTCATTTAGTTATGACTTGTAGACATGTTGCTCTCAGATTTAACATCTTCAAAGAAGGACAATATTTAGTGCCGCATAGAGGGGGAGGATCACCTCCCTGGACCTGCTCGAGATGCATCTGTGGATGCATGATAGGGGTACGATTGGCCTTCTTGACTGCCTCCCCACACTGCCGGCCCATGTTCATCGTGGAGTCAATGACGACTCCAAGATCCTTTTCCGTCTCCGTGCTGGCAAGAGGAGAGTTCCCCAACCTGTAAGTGTGGTGCCGGTTCTTCCTCCCCATGTGCAACACCTTGCACTTATCAGTGTTAAACCCCATCCTATTCTCATCCGCCCACCGTTGCAACCTGTCAAGGTCAGCTTGTAGCCTATTGCACCCTTCTAGTGCACCCACATCCCCCCACATCTTAGTGTCATCAGCAAACTTGAACAGGGTGCTTTCTACCCCCTCATCCAAGTCACTGATGAAGATGTTGAACAGTGCAGGCCCGAGGACCGAGCCCTGCGGAACCCCACTGCCCACATCCTTCCAGGTCGAGAAGAACCCATCCACTACCACCCTCTGGGTGCGGCCCTCCAACCAGTTGGCGACCCATTTGACCGTGTGGGCATCGACACCACAGTCTCTCAGCTTTTTGATGAGGACAGGGTGAGAGACAGTGTCGAAAGCCTTCCGGAAGTCCAAAAAGACTACATCCACAGCAACCCCTGCGTCTAATGATTTGGTGACCTGATCGTAAAAGGCCACCAGGTTGGTCTGACAAGACCTGCCACTGATAAACCCATGTTGGTTGCCCCTGAGCATGCATTCCCCCGCAAGGCCCTCCTGGATGTGTGCCAGGATAATTTTTTCAAAGAGCTTACCCGGGATTGAGGTCAGACTAACTGGCCTGTAATTTCCCGGGTCCTCTTTTTTTCCCTTTTTGAAGATAGGGACCACATTGGCCCTCTTCCAGTCCTCCGGCACCTCGCCAGAGCACCACGAGTGCTCATAGAGCCGTGCCAGGGGTCCCGCAATGACCTCAGCCAGTTCCTGTAGAACCCTAGGGTGAAGATCGTCCGGACCAGCGGACTTGAACACGTCCAGCTTCTCCAGAAGTACCCTAACTAACTCCTCGCTAACCCTTGGCCCAGGCGTGTCTCTCTCGGGGCCCGAGGGGGGCCCAGCAGGGAGGTGGCTGAACTGGTCCCTACTTAGGAAGACAGAGGCAAAGAAATCGTTAAATATGTTAGCTTTGTCATCTGGCGTGATGACTAAGTTGCCCATCGTGTCCTGCAGGGGCCCCACATTACCCGGGACCCTCTTTTTACCCCCTATGTATTTGAAGAAGGACTTCTTATTGTCCTTAATCCGGGAAGCTAGTCCTATCTCCAACTCTGCCTTGGCCCTCCTGACTGCCCCCCTACATCCTCGGGCGACTATAACATAGTCCTTCTTGGCGATGACCCCATCTCTCCATTGGGTATATGCCTCCCTTTTAGCAAGGAGACATTCCCGGATGCTCTTAGTGAGCCATGGGGGTTTATGTGCCCTCCTGCTCCCTTTGACCCTTGTTGGGATTACCTCCCTTTGGGCATGGAGGATCGTCTCCTTAAGGAGCAACCACTCACCTTCGACATCTGATTCCCTTCCCCTCTGGGTCCTCAGCGCTTCCCCAACTATCCTCCTTAGCTTGTTGAAGTCAGCCCTCCTAAAGTCTAGGGCTGTTGCCTTGCTGCAGCCCTTTGCCACACCAGTACTTGGATGCTACTTGTATGTAAGTAATCTCACAGTATTATCTCTTTGAAGGTAATTCCTAAGGCCTTGTAAATGCCTCTTTTTAAAAAAAAGAGAGGTAGATTGCATATTAATCCACTAGTTGCACAAGAAACATACTGTTCACCAGCTTCCTTCGGACCAAAGCCTGGTGTTGGATACATGTATTATATTCCTATTGGGAGCTACTGATGCAAGTTTGGGTGCAGAATTAGCCTTTAAGCTGTGATTTATACAGTATACTTGAAGGTGTCAGTTCCACCAGCTGACAAACTTGCTGTGTAATCTCTAATATTGCTGTTTGAAATCTCTGGTTACTAGATTTTTTAAAACAAGAATTAGTTTCATAGTTTGCTAAAAAATTAATTCACTTTGCTCTGTGTTATTGAAGTTATGGATTACTTTTTCATAACTGGGCTGACTTCTTTGGATTCAAGATCCAAATTTACTTAATACTGCTCACTCTGAGTTTATGTTTAAGTCAGTGGCAATATGTCCATATCTCTTGTAAATATCAGGTTCTTTGCCCCCAGTGGTGTTTAAGCTATTAAAGTATGTATTGATTATTTCATTTACCTACATATGTGCTACATAGTTTGTATTTACATTTAACATATGGCTTAGCTCTGAAAAGGATTCTACTATAAAAATTACAAACTGTGTCTATTTGGTGATTTAAAAATGTATGTGGGCAGTATTTATTTGTTTATGTTGGCGCTGCAAAAAGTATACAGCATTATTTATTTCCTGATACCTAAGATGGAAACCCCACCTGCATTTAAACTTGGAAGTTGCCTACCCTCTCAGGATGACATCAGGGTGATTCAGCTTGGCAAATATAATAATGAATGTTCATTGAGTTTGGGAAGAGAGAGAAAAAGGCCCCTCAATAACTGTTTTCCTGCAGTGTGCTTGAAGTTGTCATCCAAATATGTGGATTAATTGAGTATTTGTGCATAATATGATGGCCATTGCCCTAATTCTAATCTCATCCTAAAAAATGAGATTTCCATCCTAAATATGGAAAGAACTGGTTAGAATTACTACTCTTTAGTTCAAATGGTTGCAACAAACTCAGGGCAGACATCCTTCTGCTAGGTGGTTACTTTCTGTGAAAGGGTACAATATATTTTTTACCTCTGTTTGACTCCTGTGTGGTTCACTTTGTCTCTTGCTGTTGTTGCATAATATAGGATCACCTGCACTTACTATTACTGTACATTCTTTTGGAAAACATAATTGGTCTTAATGGTTCTCACATTTAACATCTGCTACTCAATCTGACTTATGGGTGTTGAAAGTGTGGCACTCAGCTGGAAGCTTTCTCTTCTGAGTTGACATGTTTATTGTACGAGGGATGCAGAACTGCCACATGAGAAACTTGGAAACCTTTTCTGTTTTGACATTCTTGTTTTATGTGTAATATTTTTTTCTGTTTTCTTCTTCCCTATTTTTGTTTGTAACAAATGACCATGGATTTATGCTGCTTATTTTTCACCTGAAGTCATAGCTCTCTGTGAGATTATTTTGGTTGCTGTGGAAATTGTCACAAAAAAGCACTAATGACTTCATAATCAGCAGGGAACAAGCAGCAGGAAAAAAATGATTTTTTAAGAAATAAATAAATAGTGCATTTTCATAAAAAAAAATCCTTTTTATTTAATAGAGAAGAAGAAAAACAGAAATTGACCTGTTAAAGGGGGTAAAAAAATTGCTACAAATTCCAAAGTGTCAGCTGCTCTTTAAGTGCTAAATCTATCCTATGCCCTACTTGAGTAGCTGAAGATCAGCAAAGATCTTCAGACTCCTTCTCTCAGGCCACAGAGTTACGTCAAAGCCAGTCTCTGAACAAAAGGTTAAAAGAGCCTGTTTGGACTATCTCTAACCTGGCTTTTGTTCTGCTGTCAGGGAAACCACCATGTTCCTAAGCAGTGAAGGCTAGATTTGGATGGGCCAGTTTATACAATATCCTCGTGTTGTTCGTTTCCTCAAAAGAAAAATGATTTTCTGTTGAACAGTGTAGAGTAACATTTTGCCTGGGAACATACAGGACTGTCACTTGCAAATCAAGGGAAGTGATTCTTCCATTCTATTCAGCATTCTACTGCAACCAGTTTTGGGCCCCACACTTCAAGATGGATGTGGACAGTTTGGAAAGTGTCTAGCGCAGAGCAACAAAAGTGATTAGAGGCCTAAGAGGCAAGACTTATGAAGAACAGCTGAAAGAACAAAGGTTATTTAGCCTGAGGAAGAGAAGACTGAGGAGGGGATTTAATAAGAATCTTCAAATTCCTGAAGGGTGATTACAAAGAAGACGGAGATGAGCTTTTCTCTATGGCTATAGAGGGCAGGACTAGGAGCAATGGCCTCATGCTTCACTAGGGGAAATTTTAGATTGGAAGAACTTTCTGATTACGAGGTTGTTCAAACATTGGAGCAGGCTGTCTAGAGAAGCTGTGGAATCTCCATGTCTGTAAGTTTTCAAGAGTAGGTAAGACATACTTGGCTGAGATGGTTTAGTCACAGATGCTCCTGCCCCGATCTGGGGGCTGCACTAGATGATCTTGTGAGGTCCCCTCCAGCCATACTTTCCTATGATCCTATGAGGTCAGAGCTGAGATTGCTGGTTTTTGATGGTTCTAACTACTTTGCCTGCCTGTGTCTCCAGTTCATACACTATACTTGATCTGAGCCTCAGTATGGAAAAATTCATATTCTGATGTAGGCATGTTGTTTCTATTGGGATTGTTGTGCAAGAACTTTTCAAAAGTATGTGAGGCTGAACTCAGTTTTATTAGTCCTATAGGTCTTAGAAAGTGAAAACAAAGCAATTACAGGAGAGTGAAAAAACAAAGTTCATTTTTGTAAAATTGTTTTTAGCCTATATATCCTTCCTAGTTACAGAATAAGCAATGATGATTTTTTATCTGTAGAAATTGGTGTCAGTCAGCTTCCAGTTACTTGTTTTTGACCTATCTGTGGCATTTCATGAAAAACTTTATCTTCTTTCATACATTTGGTCAGATTATTTTTGGGAGCAGCATTTTAGTGGAACAGTGTTCACCTTTCCACTGCAGAATACCGGTAAACCCTCATGTGTTATCACTTCTACAAGGACATTGGATATACAGGATATATCCACGCAGACATAATTTCTATATTAGTAAGTATCTCATGTGTCTACCAAAGGGAAAAATAAATTCACATTGTTTCCCTTCTGCATTCCTATCAAACGACAACCTTTCTATTCTATCTTTAAAACTTTGCAGATTTTTATGGGACAATTTTACATTTCTTCCCACAATATGCTCATACCAGAAGCAAAGAGGAGATGGGAGAAGATTTTGAGGAAACTATTCAGTCTTTGGGGGCCTGGCTAGCTACTAGCATAACTACAGACACTTTCAG
Source organism: Crocodylus siamensis (assembly GCF_052110815.1). Lineage (NCBI taxonomy): Eukaryota > Metazoa > Chordata > Crocodylia > Crocodylidae > Crocodylus > Crocodylus siamensis. Next base: position 51,408,667 of record NC_143396.1, on the reverse strand, counting down.
GACAGCTCTAATTTAGATTTGGTGGCAATGAGCCTATTGGCTAGGGTCCAGCAAATCCTTTTCTTATTATTTCTTGAGAACTTACTTTATGGGAAATCTGTGGAGAGAGAGATTAGCACCATTCTTGTGCTTCTACATCACTTGGGACTCCCTCATACTAAGAGAGTTTCTCGGAGTCATTTCTATAAGGCTTACAGTATCTTTTTCACCCCTGGAGACTTACCAAGAATCTGATGTCTTTTGTTTGAAAGAAATAATACATTTTCCATGAATTAAAAAAACCCAGCTGATTACAATTCTTAAAAACTGGCTTTTGGGGCATTCAAAATACTCGGCAATGAATTATAAAATCACTGTAATAAAGCTTCCTTGTGAAAGGAATAGTGTGGTATTGTTTTAAAAGATACTGTATATAAACAAAGTGAGATGGAATATTTCCTTCTTTGAATTATTTTTAAATAAGTACCTACCAAAAGCATATACATATATGCTCCTCCATCTATTTTTCTAGCTTGATAGACACAAAAAGAGATAGTTGATCTTATTACTGATGATATGCAAAATGTCACATCAATTCACTGGACTAGGACTGGGCCTATAATACATGTCTGCATGCATTGACATACAATAGTTATCCATTCAGTTTTCATGCTTTTAGCAGTTTCATAGACATGTATTATTTAGTGTTGATGTTTAAAACTGCGTTTCATCATTATTGCTGCAAACAAGAGGAAGGTCAAGGAATGTGTAGGTCCCTTACTGAATGGGAGAGTCAACCTACTGACAAATGGGGAAAAGGCTGTACCACTCAATGCCTTTTTTACCTCAGTCTTCACAGGCAAGGTCTCAGACTACTGCATTGGGTGGCACAGTCTGGGGAGAAGGTGAGCAGCCCACAGTGATGAAAGAACAGGTTAGGGACTATTTAGAAAAGCTGGATGTGTAGAAGTCTGTGGTGCTGGATGCACTGCATCTGAGAGTGCTGAAGGAGTTGTCTGATGTCATTGCAGAGCCACTGGCCATCCCAGATGATTGGAAAACAGCATATATAGTGCCCATAGTTAAGAAAGGGGAAAAGGAGGACCCAGGGAAGTATAGACCAGTCACCCTCACCTCAGTCCCTGGAAAAATCATGAAGCAGGTCCTCAAGGAATCCATTTCTAAGAACTTGGAGGAGAAGGAAGTAATCAGGAACAGTCAGCATGGATTCACCAAGAATAAGTCATACCTGACCAAACTGACTGTCTTCTATTATGAGATAAGTGGCTCTGTGGATGTGGAAAAAGCAATGATATGATATACCTTGACTTTAGCAAGGCTTCCCACAGAATTCTTGCAAGCAAACTCAGGAAGTATGGATTGGATAAATTGACTGTAAGGTGGATAGAAAACTGGCTAGATAACGTGGCTCAATGGGTAGTAGTCAATGGCTCAAGGTCTAGTTGGCAACTAGTATCTAATGGAGCACTCCTGAGCCCACTCCGGGGACTAGTTTTGCTCAATATCTTGACCTAAAAAAATTGGATGATTGGGCCAAAAGGTAACTCATGAGGTTCAACAAGGACAAGTACAAAGTCCTGCACTTAGGACAGAATGAACTCGCTACCAGCAAAAGCTCTGCAGAAAAGGATCTGGAGGTTACAGTTGACAATAAGCTTAATAAAATTCAACCGTGTGCCCTTGTTGCCAAGAAGGGTAACAGCATACTGGGCTGCATTAGTAGAAGTATTGCCAGCAGATTGAGAGAAGTAATTATCCCCCCCTATTGTCCACTGGTGAGGCCACATCTGGAGTACAGTGTTCAGTTTTCCACCCCCACTATAGAAAGGAGGTGGACACATTGGAGAGAGTCCATCAAAGAGAAACAAAAATGGTTTGCGGGGCTTGGGCATATAACTTCTGAAGAAAGGCTGAGGGAACTGGGCTAATTTACTCTACAGAAGAGAAACCTGAGGGGGAATTTAATATCAGCCTTCAAGTACTTGAAGAGTGTTTCCAAAGAGGATGGAGCTGGACTCAGTGGTGGCAGATTACAGCACAAGGAACAATGGTTTCAAATTGCAGAAAGGGAGGCTTAGGTTGGATATTAGGGGGAAAAAAAAAAACTTTGTCACTAATAGGGTAGTGAAACACTGGAACAGGCTACCCAGTGAGGTGGTGGAATCTCCATCTTTGGAGGTTTTCAAGACCCAGCTTGCCAAAGCCCTGGCTGGGATGATCTAGAGCAGAGGGTTGAACTAGATGACATCCTAAGATCCCTTCCAACCCTAATTTTCTATTATTCTATGGCAAACCATATCACCTACATTCTTGCAAAACAAGCTTGTGTACTAATACTTTGTTGAATCTAATTTTTAATGACTAAATGTTGCCATTAGGAGACTATTGCCTAGCATAATAGAACTTTAATTTTTTCATGTCTTGATTTCATTCTTATACTTTGTGATAATGGGAGTTTAAGAGAGGTTCAAATCAATCTGATTATAAGAAAAAAAAGATATGGGTCAGCAGGAACAGAAATGCCTGGTAGGAAAAGAAAGATACCAGCTTAGGTCCCCATTGCACCTCAGGAACAACAATTTCCAGGACATCTTCCTTCTCTTTGGGAGACGCATTGAGTCATATGCCATTTTGCCCCTCTGGCACCTCCTAGTCATATCAGTTATGGAAGAATGATTTCACTCTAGAATTTCAATCTAGGTGGCCAGAGAAACCCATGCTAGCAGAACCAAGGGCAAAATCAGCCTTAGCAGATAATACAGCATGCTACATTTTTAATATACATTCTCTCTACTTACTGGTTGAATAATTGCTCTCACCCATTCCCACCTCCTTACAAATTGTGTGTGAATACCAAAAACTACATGTACATGGCTACAAATACACTATTTAGTCATGGAAAATCTCTTCCTGGGTAAGAGATAGACAACCAATAGTCTTAGTTTTTCCCATGTTATCCATTTATTCCGTAAAAGAAGTACTCCTTTGATAGTCTTTGCTCCCACAAAGTCTACTGTTCCTTCTCATTCACAGAAGACCAATACAGAGACTACAGTAGTGCTTTGGGTTTAGGAGGCAATAACATGGCAATTCCAAACAATAAAAAACTGTTTATATACATGCAAAGGGGGTGAGGGGGCAACCAAGTTAGCTTAACTCACTTTCACCTCTTTTTTTGTCCAGACATTTGCATGTTTGTGCCATGGGTAGTCTGAGCTACCACCCTGTTTTGGGACTTTTGGATGCTACTGGAATATAAATAATAAAAGATACAGAGATCCTAATAAGTGTACTTTTAGAAGGATAAAGTGTTCTGATACCACAGTACTGAGCTCACTGAAAAATTCTAGATAGCTAGAATATTACTGTACCGCATCTTGACTATTCCTTTGGAATGACTGTAACAGGAAAATTAGTTTTATTCAAATTAGGAGTGGTTAGAAAAGCTCTTTTGTGAGCGTGCTGAGGCTTCTCTCTTTTAAAAGGGGGTTATATGATGTGGCATCTCGAATATCAGACACTGGACTTGCGGATTCAGGTGATCCCTTACAGTCCTGTTTCCTTTTGGCAGCTGTGTAGGATCACCATTTTTGATGTGTCTGACTTTTTCTCTGTTGACTATTTAAGAAGCTTGTGAACCCAACTTCATTTCTGTAGTTCACTGTCTTGGGACCAGGAACCTAGTTTGTGTGCATTGCAGAGCTTATTTTGAAAGACTCTAAGGTTTCTTTCTGGATTTTGCCCATTGTACCTATGTTTATACAGGAGGAAAAAGTGATCTAGGCAAATATAGGTCCATTACTCTGACATCAGTAGTATGCATGGCTTGGGAAAATATAAACAAAAATTAAGGTATGAAATCTTGGGATTGATCAGTAATTTCCATAGCAAATTCAGTGCTATAAAATATAAACTGAAGGACATGGGTGTATTAGTTAAAAACAAGATGGTTATAAGCTACCAATATGATACAACCATAAAATAAGTGACTAAGTGACTATGGGTGTTTTTACATGTGCTCCAGGAGTGTGTGTATGTTGAGGGAGTGGGGGGGAGGCATTGGGCATTAATTAGAGCAGCTCCGAGAGCCAGTCTAATTAAAGCTCCCACAGCATCTCCTGCATCAGCGTCCCCTTGAATGAGCCTTGGTTAAAGCACTCCCACTACCATTTTGAAGCATGGGGACACTGATGTACAATGCCTGGAGGCTTCTGGAGCATGCTAATTACCATGTTCCAGAAGCCAGACTCAGTTAGTCAAGTCTGCTGCAATGTGCATCGGACCAGCCTCCCCACACATCTACTGGCACCCTAGGAAAGGTATTTCCAGTAAAAATGGGGAAATTAATAATGCCATTGTATAGGCCATGGTGATAGGTCATCTCACAGTATAAAACTCTGATCACCCATATTCTGGAAAGATTAATTCAAATTCAGACAGGTCAGAGAAGGTTGATTAGGATTACCAAAGGAATGGAGATCCTATTTTATGCAAAGGGATTGGCTGGTTTAATAAGAGAAAGCTCAAGGTATGTGTCACCACAGAAGATCTATTTAAAGCAAAAGACAACAGAACAAGAACAAATAGGTATAAACTTACCATGAATAATTTAGTCTGGAAATTAGGAGATATTTCCTAACCATTAGAGGAGTGAGAGTCTCAAATAGGAGTAATGGGGACAAAAAATCCTGACTACTTTTAGGTTTGATAAATGTATGAAAGGGATTAGGTAACATTGTACCTGAAATAGCAGAGTATTGAACTCAGCAGTCAATAAGATCATTTCCAGCCCTGTGTTCCTATGAAATAGTGGGCATGTCTACATGAGATGTTTACTGTGGAGTAGATTAATTTGCTCTGCAGTAAACATTGAACGTTTATACCTGCACCTTTATTAGACTGGAGTAAACTAATTAATAGGGCTGTGTGAAGCTTCGGGTGCTGATTTGATTCAGAGGAAATTCAGCCTGATTTGCTGGCCAACTCCCTAAATCCAAATTGAATTAGGAGACCAATTTAAAGGTCAGAATCAATTCAAAGCTCTCTGAATCGATTTGGAAAAGATTGAGAGAGCTTCAGAGATTTGGGCAGTCCCCATTTACTGCCACAGGGAGGTGCAGCTGGACTCCATACTGGTAAGTAGGGGGCTGGGGAGGGGGAGCTGGAGACCCCTGCCATGCCCCATACCCTGCCTGCTCCCCCAGCCCCCCTAAGCACCCTTGACCCTTGCCTGCTTTCCCAGCTCCCCACTATGGCTGCCCCAGCTGGCTCCAGCTCCTGGCTCTTTAAAAAAAAGCCCTCACTCACTGGCGGCTGCCGGGCAGGGAGTGGGTGATTCCCACTGCTCTCCACTACCCCACACTATGTGGGGGGCCCTGCCATGAGCTCCCCAACACCCACCTACACTCCCAGCCACCCCTCATGGCTGCCCCACCTGGCCCCAGCTTCCGGCTGTTTGAAAAAAAAAAAGCCCTGCATTCACCGGCTACTGCAATGGTCTTGGGGTTTCTGGGGACTCATGGCAGAGCCCTCCCAGACAGTGTGGGGCAGTGGGGGGTGGCAGGGATTGCCCCTCCTCCCCCACCTGGCAGAAACCAGTGAGTGGGGACTCTTTTTTTTTTTAAATGGGAGCTGGGACAGGGCAGGGCAGCCCAAGGTGGGGGGGCTGGGACAGCTGGCAGGGGTTCAGGGGGCTCGTGGTAGAGCTCCCCATGCAGTGGGGCAGCAGGGATCACCTTCTCCCCCCCTCCCAGCCTTGCAGCAACTGGTGAGTGGGTTTTTTTTCTTTTTTTTTTAAAGAGGTGGGAGCTGGGGCCAGGTGGGCAGCCATTGATGGGGCTGGGAGAGTGGGCAGGGGATGGGGCCAATTCGGAGATTCGACCAATTCAGCTGATTTGATCCGGGACAGCGATTCAAATCACTGAATCAAATTACTGTTCCCCAAATTGGCCAAATCCAAAATGAATACTACCCGCTTCACACAGGCCTACTAATTAACTCTGTGCTAACGCTGTACTATTTTACAAGTACTATCCTGCTGCTGAGTATTTTACTCTGGAACTTTGCATATGTAGATGCTCCCTGAGCTGGTTGGGGCACAAGGGTGTTTCAGTGCAGGGGCTGCCTGCTGGCTAGCCCTACACTGGAGCATCCTCATGCCCCAACCAGCCCCTCTACACATTGAGCCAGGGGGATGGCAGGCTGGGACAGTTCCAACCTGACTCAACATGCTGTGGTCCCAGGCACATGTTCAAATGGTGTGCGTGTGTATGTGTGTATGTGTTTGTGTGTGTAATGTGTTCGTGTGTGTGTGTGTATATATATATATAGTGTGTGTGTGTATATATATATTTATATTATAAATTATATTTTATTACATTATATTATTCTATATATATATATGTTTGAGGTATGTGTGTGTATGTGTATATAAAATAAATATTATTTATAATTATAATTGGTGCTGTCAGTTAATCATGGTTAATGCATGTGATTAACACGTTAATCAGTGTTTTGTGAGTTTTTTTAATGCATTAATTGTGCACATGGTTTTGGAGCCTGCACCTAGGCTCCCACTGCTGCCTCTGGGCCACCCAGCAGGGCAGTAGTAGCAGCCTAGGCATGGGCTTCAAGTTGCTGCAGGAGCAGGGGGAGAGGCATGCACAGACACACACACACACATACATACACACATATCCAGCTGCAGCCTGCACATGGCTAGGAACTCAGCCCAGTGGCATGTGGAGCAGCACCCAGCAGGTAAGTCTGTGAGGGAGAAGGGGCACGGGGGAGGGAAGGTTGTGGGGGCAGATTGTGGCCCCCATGGTGAGGGAGGGAGTGGGGCAGGGGCTGAGGTGAATCGGGACCTGGCACTGGAGCAGGTTGTGGGATGGGGGGGCATGTGCCCTCCATATTTCTGCATGGGGCAGAACCAGGCTTTGGGCTGGGGGTCTGTGACAGAGCAGCTTTAATGCTCCATCACTTTAAGGGCTGGAACAGGCAGCTGCCAGGTGGCTGATGAGGGCAGCCATTTTGGGAGCTCTGTTATAACAACAGAGCAGAGAAGTTTGGGAAGGGGAGCCCTGGGAGGAACATTGCCAGGTAGAGCTCCTGCTCCAGGAACACTTTGGACATAAGGGCAGGAGCTATGGGGATGGTTGGAGGGTCCTGGTGCTGCGCATGACCTAAGTCTGCACCCTGTCAGGGATGGGTGGCCTAGTGGGTCTGCTCGTGGTGGGAAAGCCCCCAAGAAATGCCAAGCCAGTTACCACCCTGGTGAAAGGTGAGCCTTTGCCCCAGGAGCTGCATACTGGCTGTTCCGCATGTCCCCTGCCCACCTGGCAGCAGGAGGCAAATGGTGTTGAGTGGCTCCCAGGGCAATGGCAGCAGAGCCCCGAACCCACAGTGCACAGCCCATCTCTGCTCTGCACACAAATCAGGAGGTACATGCCTCCCATGCCCCTCCTGGTGGTGCACGCAGAAGTGGGAGCTACATTCCCCCCCACACCTGGGCTGTGGCTCTGTCCCACACCCTTCCTCAGGCCCCATTCACCCCAGCCCCTGCCCCTGTCCCACTCCCTCCCTCAACATGGGGGCTTCAATCTGCCCCCCCTTCCCATGTCCATTCCCCTTCACAAACATACCTGCTGGGCACTGTGTGTGTGTGTGTGTGTGTGTGTGTGTGTGTGTGTGTGTGTAAGCTTGTGCACACATATGCCCCCCCCTCCCAAGCCACAGCCCTGCTCCGCCCCAGCTCTGCTGCTGTCTCTCATTCTTTACCCACAGTACCCCGCACCCTGCCAGAGCATGCAGGACCCCCCCTCCCTGGGCTCCAAACCCCGCTCACACACCCACAGCCCCCCACACCTTCACAAATTCCCACACACACCCCATTCCCATCCCCTAACTATACAAAGTACTTGCAGAATTTTGCATAATTCAAGGTTTTCTCCCCATAGTTCTGAGTTTTTAGGTGCGCAATTAAAAATTGCAATTAATTACACCTAAGTCTTTTTAATCACGCAACTAATTGCGATCAACTTTTTAAATTGTTTGACAGCCCTATTTTGTTTGACGATTGCACCCTTCAGTGAATCTCATGAGCCCGTGCAAGGGGGCCCAGTCCACAGTTTGGGAAATACTGGTGTACCTGGACTTCAGTAAGGCTTTTGCTAAAGTTCCGTGTCCCCGCTCTCATACGAAACCTGGAGAAATGTGGATTAGATATAATTACAAGGAGACACAACTGTAGTATCAGTAACCACAAGCAAGGAGTAATTATAAATGGATCAATGCCAGAATAGGGAGAGGTTTCAAGTGGGGTTTCACAGGGGTCTGTCCTGGGTCTGCTACTGCTTAACAGATTTATTAATTATTTGAATGCTAGAATATAGAGCTTTCTGAAATCTGCAAATGTGCAGATGATATGAACCTGGGATGGATTGCAAACACATTGGAAAATAGGAGAACAATTCAGAAGGATCCTGATAGATTGGAAAACTAGGTTAGAGGCAACGAATTCTGTTCAATGCAGACAGATGCAAGGTACATTTAAGGATGAATAATCAAAAGCACAAACACAGAGAGAGAACTGGTTGAGTGGTAGCATTGCTGAGCAGAACCTTGGGGTTTTGGTGGAAAGGGTGAGGAAACTAGGTGTGTTTAGGTTGCAAAAAAGACAACTGGAGTTGTGGTGGGGAACAATGTGATGGCAGTTTTCAAATATCTGAAAGACAGCCATAAAAAGAGGGTACACAACTTTTCTCCTTTGCTGCAGAGGGCAGGACATGAAGCAATGGTTTCAAAAGTAAATTTAGACAAGATATCAGGAAAAAATTCTTTACTGTGGAATAGACTGCTAGGAGAAGCTGTAGAATCTCCTTCATTGAAGGTTTTCAAGAAGATATTGGATGAGTAATAGGGATAATTTAGGAATAGCGTTCCTGCATTCATGCAAAGGGTTGGGCCAGGTGATCCTTGAGGTCCTGTCCAACCCTATGATTCAATAAAAAATAATAAAAATGTCAGATGAGCTTTAGTGTTCACAAGTGCAAAGTAATGCACCTGGGGGAAAAAAACCTCAACTATGGGTACACTTTAATGGGTAACTAGCTGTTATAACTTAGGAAAGAGACCTAGGAGTCATTGTAGATCGTTCTCTAAAAGCATCAGCTCAATGTGTAGTAGGAACCAAAAAGCTAGTGTAATATTGGACATCATTAAGAAGGGTATAGAATCCCCCCCCCCAAAAAACCAAACAAACAGCCAACCAACCAACCAACCAACCAATCCAACAAAACAACAACAACAAACCCAACAAAAAAGCAGAAGCATTATCATGCCATCATACAAATTCATGGTGTATCCACATCTTGAATACTGGGTGCAGTTCTGGTCTCTGCATCTCAAAACCATGTAATAGAACTAGACAAGGTACAGAGAAGGGCAGCCAATATGATCAGGGCCATGGAGAAGTTGCCATACCAGGAGAAACCAAAAAGGCTTGAACTTCTCAGTTTGGAAAGGAAAAGGCTGAGAGGGGATATAGTTTCATAGTTTCATAGTAGCTAGAGTCGGAAGGGACCTAGGTAGATCATCTAGTCCGACCCCCTGCCTTGGCAGGAAAGAGCACCGGGGTCAGATGACCCCGGCAAGGTGCTCATCTAACTTCCTTTTAAAAATCCCCAGGCTAGGAGCCTGCACCACTTCCCCTGGAAGCCGGTTCCAGGCCCTAGCCGCCCTGACTGTGAAGTAGCGCCTCCTAATATCTAATCTAAACCTACCCTCCGCCAGCTTGTGACCGTTATTCCCAGTCACTCCTGGCAGCACACGGGGGAACAGGGACTCCCCCAATACCTGCTGATCCCCCCTGACCAGTTTGTAGCAGGCCACAAGGTCCCCCCTTAACCTTCTCTTGTGGAGGCTAAACAGGTTCAGGTCCCGTAGCCTATCCTCATAAGGCCTGCCCTGCTGACCCCTGATCATACGAGTGGCCCTCCTCTGGACTCTTTCCATATCGTCCACGTCCCTCTTGAAGTGTGGCGCCCAGAACTGGACGCAGTACTCCAGCTGCGGCCTGACCAGTGCCGCATAGAGGGGGAGGATCACCTCCCTGGACCTGCTCGAGATGCATCTGTGGATGCATGACAGGGTACGGTTGGCCTTCTTGACTGCCTCCCCACACTGCTGGCCCATGTTCATCATGGAGTCAATGACGACTCCAAGATCCTTTTCCGTCTCCGTGCTGGCAAGAGGGGAGTTCCCCAACCTGTAAGTGTGGTGCCGGTTCTTCCTCCCCATGTGCAACACTTTGCACTTATCAGTGTTAAACCCCATCCTATTCTCATCCGCCCACCGTTGCAACCTGTCAAGGTCAGCTTGTAGCCTATTGCACCCTTCTAGTGCACCCACATCCCCCCACATCTTAGTGTCATCAGCAAACTTGAACAGGGTGCTTTCTACCCCCTCATCCAAGTCACTGATGAAGATGTTGAACAGTGCGGGCCCGAGGACCGAGCCCTGCGGAACCCCACTGCCCACGTCCTTCCAGGTCGAGAAGAACCCATCCACTACCACCCTCTGGGTGTGGCCCTCCAACCAGTTAGCGACCCATTTGACTGTGTGGGCATCGACACCACAGTCTCCCAGCTTTTTGATGAAGACAGGGTGAGAGACAGTGTCGAAAGCCTTCCGGAAGTCCAGAAAGACTACATCCACAGCAACCCCTGCGTCTAATGATTTGGTGACCTGATCGTAAAAGGCCACCAGGTTGGTCTGACAAGACCTGCCACTGATGAACCCATGTTGGTTGCCCCTGAGCATGCATTCCCCCGCAAGGCCCTCCTGGATGTGTGCCAGGAGAATTTTTTCAAAGAGCTTACCCGGGATTGAGGTAAGACTAACTGGCCTGTAATTTCCCGGGTCCTCTTTTTTTCCCTTTTTGAAGATAGGGACCACATTGGCCCTCTTCCAGTTCTCCGGCACCTCACCAGAGCACCACGAGTGCTCATAGAGCCACGCCAGGGGTCCCGCAATGACCTCGGCCAGTTCCTGTAGAACCCTAGGGTGAAGATCGTCCGGACCAGCGCACTTGAACACGTCCAGCCTCTCCAGAAGTACCCTAATTAACTCCTCGCTAACCCCTGGCCCAGGCGTGTCTCTCCCGGGGCCCGAGGGGGGCCCAGCAGGGAGGTGGCTGAACTGGTCCCTACTTAGGAAGACAGAGGCAAAGAAATCGTTAAATATGTTAGCTTTGTCATCTGGCATGACGACTAAGTTGCCCATCGTGTCCTGCAGGGGCCCCACATTACCCGGGACCCTCTTTTTACCCCCTTTGTATTTGAAGAAGGACTTCTTATTGTCCTTAAAGAAGGACTTCTTATTGTCCTTAATGATGGTCTATAAAATTATGAAGAACCAAGTGAACAGGGATAAGTCCCAGAATACTAGAACTAGGGGGCACCTACCAAAATTAGTAGGAGACAAATTTAAAACTAACAAGAGAAAGTGCTTGTTATATGCTCTATGCAGTTAGCTTGTGGAATTCATTTTAGTAGAGGCAGATAGCATAGCCAGGTTCAGAAAGGGACTAGACAGATTCATGGATGATATTCTGTTAATAGCCGTTGAACACAGTGGTTGGAGGTGTTTCCTCTGCCATCTTCAAAACCAGTAATGGCGAGTGTTACCCTTGCATGTAAGGGGGGTGCAAGAACAGCAGCCTCTGCCCCTGCTTGCCTAGCTACCACCACTACCATAGCTGGTCCAGACCCTTATGTTGCTGCTGCTGCCTCCTAGGATACAAATGCTGGTGGTCATGACCATGATAATTAGGCCACTTTTGCTTTTGCTTGTTAATTTTTACTAAGAAATTAGATTTAGCCATCATTCCTCTCTGCTGGAATCACAACTTATATCTTCCAATTCAGCTTTCTTTGCTAATATCACCAAGGTCACTCAAGCTCACTGTGCTTCAGAGAAAACAAGAAAAAATTAAAGATTTCAGTTATTTATAAGATAGAAGATGAAATGTGGAAAAATGATCAACTGGTCAGCATTTGGTACAGTGCTGATGTTGAAAACATACTTTTTTTGACATGCAAGGTTTTTTTTATAGAGTTCTGAAAGGAGGTTTCGTTCTCTGATCCAGTTCTCTTTTTGTTGTATGGTTTACAAAAAAAAAATCAATCAATAGTTGCCATTATAACTGTAGTATTACTGTCACTCTGAAAAATGAATGTGCCTAAATGTATATAAACTATGAGATTTATCAAGAAAAAGCAATTTCTTAGAACTACTTAATTAAAAGTATTTATTTCTTATGAGGGTGATAAGTATGCAGAAATTCAATTTGTGCTCAATTAATATGTAGAAAAGCACTATCCAAGTTAATAAGATCCACAAGGAAAAACAGAAGTGTGAAGCAAAGTTTTATTTTCTGCTTGGTTATAATTGTTTAAAAAGCTGCTACATAAAACAAAATGTAAATGATAATAGACTGGAAGGAACAATAAAGGAATATTCCGTCCCAAACTAGAAATGGAACCTGGTCCCAAAGGGAGCTTTATGTCTCCTCTGGCTGGCACATCAGTCTGTAAATTACAATCTTGAAACGTTAGTAACAGTTTCAAACCACCTTTTGACTTTACTGTTACCACATATCGGGAAATATTGCTGGACATCAAGTACTAGATTCACAAAAGGTCATAGGCACTACAATACTGAGCATTTCACCATGTAACTTGTAGATATCACACTACCTAACAAAAGTTATAGCCCAGAGTTAGGCATCTAAGGTGCATCCCAACGACCGTGCATGTGAGTCTGTGGTAAGGCGCCACAAACCGCATGTGGTGCATGTGCACTCTTTAGCCACACTGCTAATTTGCAGTGCAGCATTTTGTTTTGACACTGGGAGATCCCAGAGTCAAAAAAACCTCTGCTTAAAAAAGTGATGTGGCACATGCAGCAGCAGTGTGTGCTGCCAGAAACTGGAGCCTGGCCAGCCAGAGCTATATTTTGGCTGCCAGCCAGGCTCTGAGTGGCCGGTTCAGCGCTGCTACTGTCCCAGGAGGCCCCCAGGTAAGATGGCTGGTTCAGCACAGATGCACCTAGGTCATTTTGCTGTGTGCTCAAGGACAAATAGCAGTGGCACAAATATGTGCCGCTGCTATCTGTTCCGCGGCAAACACGTGCCCTTGCATGTGCCCACTTATTGGGACATGCCCCTAGAGTGCAATTCTGCTCCTTTGTGAACCTAAACAGTAGTATTCTAGCTGCATAAGTGGCCTTTTTGGCATATGCTTGTGTAGATTGAGCATGAATAGTAAAGTACACCCTGACTAGGAAAAGGAGGTCTGTCCTATGCTTTAGACCCAATAGCTAACTGAGTACTTGGGGCATGTGCCCAGAAAACACAGCTTCTAGGTCCCCCCCTGCCCACCTCAAGGAGGTTTGAACCTGTCTCTAACTTTCCAACACAGTGCTCTTTCCAACTTTCCAACACAGTGCTCCCATAGTGCTCAATGTTACAGGTTACATATTATTCAATACTCCTTTTGAAACTGCATCCCCCACCCCCCACCAAGCAATCAAGAGGACTCCAGGGCAAAGATGAAGAGAGTAAATTAGGGGTATGTTGCTCAGGGTGGCTGCTCTAAAAGAGAGTAAGTTCTTGGTTCTAGCCTAAAGCCCTGCTCCCAATAGGGCAGAAACCTTCCCACTGTGCTGCTTTCCATCTATTTCATCCATCAGTATTAAATGCAAGGTGCAGCAGCAGCTGAACTTCAAAAGGAGTGCTGGAAAAGGGAAAAGATAATGTCTCACTTCTGGTTAGAACATAAGTGCCTTACTGGATCAGATCAATTGTCCCTCTAGCCTAGGATACTGTCTCCAGCAGTAGAAGTGGGTGCCAGAGGAAGAGCAATGAACTGCACAGATCTAGAGTTATATGTGGTCCCATATTCATTACCCTCCTTGGCATCTACCATTATTGGTTTGGGGATGGTAGAGGAAACATCACTCCAGTGCTTTTGAAAATAGTTGAGAACACTAGTTCACTTTAGATATAGACCTACAATTTTTAGATGAACTCCAGCACAGCCTCTAGTTTTTACTTACCATTGAGGTAGGTAAGTGTAAATTATACCCATGAACAACCACATCCAGCACTCTGTGGCAACATTACTTGTAGGAAATAAAAATGGCATTTGAAGTATAGGAGGCTACGCTGAGGGCTGTCTAAAAATCAGAATCAGGATACTTTAAAACAGATAGTACTTTATTATTAATATGCTATTGCCATAATAATGATAAATAAAGCCTACATGACCTGTCAGAATATATCTCTGATGGATCTCTTTTCAGAATAAATATGTATTACTTCTTATTTGGCAAATACAGCATCATTTGGAAGAGATCTAGAAATTGCTTGCACCCACCTTATAAAACTTATAAATATCAACTGGCAACTTCAGGAGAGGTCTAGTATTGCCATCTTCCATTACATGGTTAATTTGTGTCAATTTTCTTGCAGGGAGTTATGGGAAAGACTGTGCTGATTCTGGATCTGTCCAATTTCTTTGAAAATAAATGTGTAACAACATAATCTCCTTCTCCCCTCATCCTGAAAACACTTGCCTGTTTTCTTAATTTTGCACTGTGAAATGTCTTATTGAGATCAATGAGACTACTCTGCAGTGAAGAAAATCAAATGTACAGGAAACCCTCACTATTCATGGGTTCAGCATTCGTGGTTTCAAATATTTGTGAATGCCGAACCCACTTCTTAAATACGCTTAAAGGAGCTCCTCGGGAGCTCTTCAATTACTGGCACCAGGTTCCTGCCACTGCCACTGGGCTCCCACCACTGCCAGAGCAGCTGTGCTCCCCCAGTCACTGGGAGCACTGAGTTCATGAACACAGTACCTTATTTGTGGATTTTGCCATTTGCAGGGGATATGAGAACATATCCTCCGCAAATGGCGAGAGTCACCTGTACACACAAGAAATGTCTGGATCAATTTCATTAACATTTAAAAAGTAGAAAAGTAGACATGTTTTCTTGAATTATTTTCTATAAATTCAATACTTCAAATATTCATTCACTTTTTAAAAATAAGACAAAACAGTAGAAGTGGAAATTCTTGATCCAAGAAGGTTGTAGGCAAAGTTAGTGATATTAACAGTCTGCACCTGAATACACTGGTGTGACACTACACACGTATCACAGATCCGGCAGTTAGCATTCTGAAATGAACTTAAATAGAATAATTTTTCAATCAGGCTCTAAGGCATGGAGTTGAGAGAGTCTGTGTGTTTTCCTCCAGGTTCATGGTAACCTGGAAGATACCTTCAAGTAATAAAATTGTTTGAGATGGCTTCATACCTGAATGAAAAGTGATATGTATGTAATTTTTAATACTATGGATGGTATGTGATGTGGCTACAATACACACCCCATTGAATTCCAGACGCTAAGCATGGAATTGAGAGACTGTTTCAGCTGCTGTCTTTGGAACGATTGGTTCTATTTAATAACCAATACTTTCCATCTTCATTATTAATGAGAAATTTCATCATATTCTCACCTCTGTTATTTGGAGGTTTTAAAATAGAGAAATTATAGCTTTTTTAAAAAACTAATATTCACACAATTTTCTAGTAGCAGTTTGCTCTCAGTCTATAATTCACTTAACTAAATTAATGAACAACAGTAAAATTACTTTACAAGTACAGTGGCGATAAAAAATATATTGACCACATTATCAGGCTGTAATGTAGTAGCAATAACGTAAGTTACTGCATGGTTACTGTTGTTTTAAATGGAGTTGCCATAATTTTAGTATGAAGTTCCATGTAAGTACAACTCACTACATTAAGCATGTTAAATGCCGTACCTTATAAATTACAGCCTCTGAGTTCATCACAATACTTACAAGTTAGTCATGTGTATGGTGGACAGTTTTATTCATAATTTCATATTTGGAAGCACTTCAGCTCCAAACAATGGAAAGGTAAACTGTCTCAGAGGAAAATAAAAGCAAGTTTAAGTACCTAAAATGTGGGCTGACCTAACTTTTCCACAGTTTACAACATATGCTTTTTCCTGCTCCTAATTTTACTTTATTACCTATTTACAGCCAGGATTGACATAGTGAAACTGAGATGCTGTTAAAATCGAGATGTACTAAAGACTTGAAGAAAAAAATACTTGCAAGGTTTCTTGGCCGACTTCTTAACCAAAACAATATGGATAAAATGTAGGTACATATGAAAAAAGAGTTTTCTAACTTTTTGTCATTAAACCACTAGGAATTCAGGAATTGCCACATTACAATGGATTGTGTAGTCTGGCATGCCTGCTGTTGTGGCACCTCATATTAGAAGCTCCAGTGTAAATAATGCACCTCCAGTTCACAGTTCAGTGATGATATACAAAAATGGAAAAATGGGAAGGAACAGCTTTTTCTCCACAGAGGCTTAACAAACCAAGTTGGCAAACTCTAAGGGAGAGTGGGTGGGCAGGGGCAGGCTTCCAAAAACAGGGTTTTGCAAGGTTCTGAGACTGAGGGGGTGTGTAGTTCCAGGAGCAGGGAGGGGATTGTGCACAGGTACTGAGAATAAGGGCTATGTGTATGGGTTCTGGGTGTGGGGGCAGACAGACATGGATGCTGAGAGTAGGGGGCAGGTGCACAACTGCCAAGAGCAGGGGTGCTGCATGGTTCTGAAAGAGTTGGGGTGGGGGGCAGGAGAAGTGTGCTGCAGCAGTCTTGCCCCTGCCAGAAACTCCTAAACAGTCCCTGGCTGAGTTGCTGCCACCACTACCACGAGCTCTGCTTGCCCTGGCTGTTTCTCTTAAAAATAAAGCAGCAGCAGCAGGAGGGGCTATTATGGAGTTTCTGGCATAGGTAAACTGTGGGGCAGCTTTGTGGCCAGGGCACAGATTCGGTGGGAATGGGAAGCAATTCTGGCACCCCTCCTAACTTGGCATCTGGAGTGGGTGCCCCGTTCATCTACCCGTAGTTATGCTACTGTCTTCCCAAACTCAAATGCTGATTATTTCACCCTATCTCTTTTAAAGTATCATTTTCAACCTTTTGAATCTAGTTCTGATAGTTTCTGTCTATCATACCTAGATTCAAAAGGGTCTGTCTCTCAGACCAAGATTCAAAAGGGTATATATATCTACATACCCACACCCACATGCACACATATACACTGAATACATCTACACGAGACATTAAATGCACAGGAGACTAATTCTACTGTACATTAATGCATCATGGCTAAAACTATGCTAATGTGGTAATGCACAGTAGAATTAGTCTACTGCACATTAGTGCCACTGAAAAGGCATGTGCAGGTGCTACTGCATTATACATTGAGTTAGTACCTGTTATTACAGGTACTAAACTTAATGAACAGTAACTATGGCACATTAATGCATGTGTAGAGGTGCCCACTAAGGACTTGATTCAAAACCCATAAAGTTTCATAGTTTCATAGTAGCTAGAGTCGGAAGGGACCTAGGTAGATCATCTAGTCCGACCCCCTGCCTTAGCAGGAAAGAGCACCGGGGTCAGATGACCCCGGCAAGGTGCTCATCTAACTTCCTTTTAAAAATCCCCAGGCTAGGAGCCTGCACCACTTCCCCTGGAAGCTGGTTCCAGGCCCTAGCCGCCCTGACTGTGAAGTAGCACCTCCTAATATCTAATCTAAACTTACCCTCCGCCAGTTTGTGACCGTTATTCCTGGTCACTCCTGGCAGCGCACGGGGGAACAGGGACTCCCCCAATACCTGCTGATCCCCCCTGACCAGTTTGTAGCAGGCCACAAGGTCCCCCCTTAACCTTCTCTTGTGGAGGCTAAACAGGTTCAGGTCCCGTAGCCTATCCTCATAAGGCCTGCCCTGCTGACCCCTGATCATATGAGTGGCCCTCCTCTGAACTCTTTCCATATTGTCCACGTCCCTCTTGAAGTGTGGCGCCCAGAACTGGACGCAGTACTCCAGCTGCGGCCTGACCAGTGCCGCATAGAGGGGGAGGATCACCTCCCTGGACCTGCTCGAGATGCATCTGTGGATGCATGACAGGGTACGATTGGCCTTCTTGACTGCCTCCCCACACTGCCGGCCCATGTTCATCGTGGAGTCAATGACGACTCCAAGATCCTTTTCCGTCTCCGTGCTGGCAAGAGGGGAGTTCCCCAACCTGTAAGTGTGGTGCCGGTTCTTCCTCCCCATGTGCAACACCTTGCACTTATCAGTGTTAAACCCCATCCTATTCTCATCCGCCCACCGTTGCAACCTGTCAAGGTCAGTTTGTAGCCTATTGCACCCTTCTAGTGCACCCACATCCCCCCACATCTTAGTGTCATCAGCAAACTTGAACAGGGTGCTTTCTACCCCCTCATCCAAGTCACTGATGAAGATGTTGAACAGTGCAGGCCCGAGGACCGAGCCCTGCGGAACCCCACTGCCCACATCCTTCCAGGTCGAGAAGAACCCATCCACTACCACCCTCTGGGTGCGGCCCTCCAACCAGTTGGCGACCCATTTGACCGTGAAAAGTACAGGACAGAAAAGAACAGTCAGATGGACAAAGAAGCATAATCTTTGTGCATTTATTACAACACCCTCTCCTATTTGTGCTGCTGTATAAATGTCTGTGATTTTCTTATAATATACATAGCTGTTTTTTAACTTATTTAATACAGCATCCTTTGGTTTTCTCTTGTTACTTATTCCTTGTGTTTTCTGCTTGTGGAGTAAAGGAGTACTTCATACATTTTCAAATGAGTTTGAATGTTCCTATTTCTTTTTTAAGACCAAACAGAGTTTTTAGCCTTTCAGCATCCCAGCAAAGGGAATTTAGATAGTTTTATATTACCAGGCATTTCTAAAATTTTAAATTTACTAGAGAAAATAATAAAATTACTGGATCAAACTTATAAAAAAGTCAATTGCTAAGTTTCTGGAAGAGGAAAGGCTGGTTGTGAGCAGCCATCATGGATTTGCTAAGACCAAATAAATTTGATCTCCTTTGACAAAGTAATTGCTTGGGTGGGTGAAGGGAGTGCAGTGGGAGACAAAGTCTTCAATTTATTTCTGATAAGGTCCCATGGGATATGTGGGCCAAGACAACGCTACTACAAGGTGGATAGATAGCCAAGCAAGGTGTAATTAAAAGGGGAGAAATGTCAGAATGGCAGGAGGTTTTAAATATAGCCTTATAGGCAGGGGCAACACATAGGGGGAGCATGTGGGTGCAGTACCTGTGGGTGGTTGCCACTCACCCACTGGAGGTGTCTATGAGTGGTCAGTGATGACTGCTGATGACTGCTGGCCACTACTGATGCCGCTGGTGGCATGCGCAGGTGGACGCCAATGCCTGGTTGGCACTTGCCATCCCCTCCCCGCCCCCCAGCCAACAGCACCAGTGGCATCTGCAGGAGCTCCTGCTTACCGCTGTGTGCCCTCCGCAGCCACCAGAGGAATGTGTCATTCATGTTCATAGCCCACATCCAGATGAGTGCAGACATGCAGTATGCAGCACCACAGACCTGTCTGCAGCGCCCCACACCACACATGCAGGCATTCCCCACTTCGCTACCTTACAGCATGGGGGTGGGGGTTTGACCCCTGGATCTTCTGGGGTCAAAGCAAAACCATGTTCTGGCTGCTGGTCAGGCTTCCTGCCATGGCTGTAGCCCTGGGAGGCCCCTTGGATCCCAGGTAAAGCTTCTGGGGCCAGCAGAGTTGCCAAAACAAGATTAAAGAGCTGGGACAAGTGTATGGAGAGGATGAGATGATCGGTTGTATGATGCTTGGGGATGTGTTTGTGATCTCAGCTTGCAGTGCAAAGAAAGATGTTTGGTTTTTCCTACTTCTAGGCTTTATTGATTGCTACATGAGGAATGGTTTCCCCTTCTGTTGTTACAGGTGTCAGGGTTTGTTTCTGGTTTGTTTTCAAAGCCTCAGAATCGTTAGGTGCTTGCTGCAGCCAGAGCTGGGATTTTGATTGGGGTGTGCTGATGCTCTTGCTGGGACTTAAAAAACCTGGAGGTTCCTAGTTAAAGGAACTTGCTTCTCTGCTCAGGATCAGACTGATCCCTTCAGGAAAGGATTTTGGCATGAGAAGGAATTCTAACCCATGATTAAATTCCCACGGTTTGTTTGGGGTTTTGCCTTTTTCTGTAGCAGGAAACATCATTTTTCCTTGCGTCTATTGAGCATATTTTAATAAGCTACTTCCTGTCCTTGCAGTGGCGGGACATTGACAGTGCCTTTGTACCCTGCATTTTCTTTGGCAAGTTATGGTGTTCTCAGTGTGTTCAGGCACTGTGCCTGATGGTAGCTATGGATTGGGGTAGCAGTTCCCAAACTCTGACAGATTGCACACCACCATTTTAAAATGATAAAACCTTAAGTACCACCAGCAAATTTTTCAGTTCAACCTAAGTACCACCAGCAATTTTTTGTCATAAAAAGTAATTATAATAAGTCTGTTAATGTGTATCGCTGACAGGGTGTCTGCATACCACTGGTGGTCCCTGTACCACAGATTGGGAACCTTTCAGCCTTTCATCACTAAAGTATAGAAAAAAAATATTTTCAGACTTAGACTCATTCTGGTTGCCCTACTTTACATTTCCTATACATACATGGGACAAACAACCTTTTTGCACTTGTGGGTTCTTTTTTCCCTCAATTTTAAATTGCCTTAATATTACAGGTAAATTCCTGCCTAAACTTTTCAGTTAATATGTTTTTGTCACCCTGACATAGCTTTCATTTAATTTGGTGAATGAAAATCAGTCCAACACTTTTCAGATAAAACTGCAAATGTTCTTCATAAATCAAATGTAATAGTACAGAATTAGTTTTCAGTGGTTCTCATCGATCTATATGCAGATGGTCATAATTGCTGAATATTAATTACTATATGAGGTTATAAAAAGCATATCTATAAAGGCATGACTATAATAGGTTAAGAAAACCATACATTATGAAATCAAAATGCTGTGAAATGGTATGCAGCTTGATCTCATATGGAAATCTGCATAGGGAAGTTTCTTTTAAAATAAATGGAACTTAATACTTAGAAAAGTCAAGGAGCTAAGTGGAGCCAGAGTATAGATGTCTTTGAAAACAATGCAGATAAAAGAGGCTAGGTAAATACACTGAGTTGGTGCATTCACGTACACATTTCATTTCTGAAATATAGTGTCAAGCACATGGAAATGAGTTTGGTTTTTCCTAGGTCATGTCAAGTTTCAAGCTTCCCGCATGCACCCGGACTCCCCAATCATTCACACACAAAACCTTTAAACATGTACCTCAGAGTGAGTTGAACCTGAATTAGTGAACTAATCTGGCGGCACAGGCTATTTTTCACTTAGTTACAGAATGAAACCACCTGACATCTTTGTATATTTGGCAGTCTCTGCTCAGAAGAAACCTATAGTGAGAAAAACAGCTGGTGTGGTGAAGAACAATGACAATTTAATTTGTTTTCAGGCAGCAGATCATTTAAAACAAAAATTCTTGAATTATTTTCTTTTCCTGCATGAATGATACCCAGTTATTTTAAAAGTGAAACAAAACAAAGCACACATACAGGAGCTGGCCCCTGTATTTGGAGGCAGCACTTACCCAAAAATTCCTAAAAATTGCCAGTTCAAAACTTCATAAACTAGTACAAGGCACTAGGACACCAAGAACACTGCTGCATGCTACAAATAAGGAAAGAAAAGGGCAATGCCAATACCCTGTCACTGCAATGACAGGGTGTTTGCTATTGGTTATTCATTAATATATATTCTGAGAGGATGCCAAGAAGAGGATCATGCCCCAAGCTGCACAGGAAGGCAAAACCTGCTCCCCCCCCAAACCCCCCCCCCAAACCCCCAAACCAAACCCTATTATCTTTGCCAGTCTGACTCAAGTTGAAAATTCCTTCCCAGTGCCAAATTTGGCAATTACTTGGAGTAGAAGAACAGGATCCTCTATCCAGGAACCTGTGAATTTTTCAAGTATCAGATGGAGAGCCGCACACCCCAGTCAAAGACCTTAACTGTGACCGATGTCCAGTGCTTCAGAGCAGGGGTGTGCTCAACCCCCAGCCTCCAGGCCAGATCTGGCCTGTGGAGTCATGTCATTTGGTCCACAGGTTCCCCATGGGTCTGGAAATCAGGTGGCAGGGGAGCATTGGTAATTAATCTGCTATTGCTCCCTTGACACTGCATTCCCAAGCCCCGCATCTGGATTGGGTCTTGGCTGTGCCAGCATTGTGTGTCAGATCCGGCCCATGGACCAGATCTGGCCTGTGGACCAACCTGAAGCCACTCCTCTGGCCTGAAAAGTCAGGAAGTTGGCACCACTGCTTCAGAGGAAGGTAAACTGTCTCTTTCCCCTTCCCTTCCTTCCCTCTTTGAAGGCCATTAGCATTCATGAATGGAAAAAAAATCCTTCCTGGCCCATATAGGTGGCCAGCAAAAGCCAGGAATTGCCAGGCGTCCATCACACTGAGACAGTTATCTTGGTCTCCAAGGCCATATTCAGATATGCTGGCATGCGTGTTTTTCTGGCGACAAACAGCAGCGGTACAATATATGCCACTGCTAGTTGTACCCAGGAAATGCCCATGCATGTGCACTCTGGCATGTGGTAGGTTGCCCCAGGTGTGATAGGGGAGGCTGGGGTCAGCACCTGGGCTGGCCTCAGCAGCCTTACTTGGGATCTCCCAGTGTCAAAACCACCCCCCTCCTTTCCCTTCCACCCTGCAAATTTGCAGCATGGGGAATGCCTGCATGTGCAGTGTGTGTGGTGTACAGCTCTGCAGATGGGTCTGTGGTGCAGCATACTGCACATGCATGCTCATCTGGACTCATCCCTACATAGGAACTGCAAATACCTTAATTCACATATCACACACTGATTTTTGAACCAAGAGCTCTGTATCCTATCTGTTTTTCATGAATGTATCTAGTTCAGTCAGAAGATGACTCAGTCTTCTACTAGAAACTTCACTCCTCTGATAGTTAGAAAAATTCTAATTTCTAATCTAAACTTGTTCATAACCACTATGTAAGCCATTTGATCTTGTGCTATTATTTCTTTTTAACCTTACAAACTCTTCTCCTTCTTTAATATTCAGCCCACAAATGCATTCCTAAAAGTAATCTTATCCTTTCTCAGTCTCCTCTTTGTTATGCTAAACAACTCAAGCTCCTTTAATCTTCTTTCATAAGAAAAGTTCTCTGTTCTCTTAACCATCTTAGTGACCCCTCTTTGTACGTGTTTCAGTTTAACCTAATCTTTTTTGAACACTAGTGACCAGAACTGCATACACTATTCTAAATGGGGTCTTACCAATGCCTTGTACAACAGTACTAATACTTCCTTCTCCCTTCTGAATATACTTCACCTGATACACCCTAGAATTGCATTAGCTTTTTTCACAGCCTTGAGGCTTGTGATCATCCTGCATTAACCAATACACTTAAGTCCTCTTCTTCCTTAGGGAGTCTCTCCCTCCTATACTTGCCTTTAGTCTGTAATCCATTGTTTTCAGGCCAAAGTTCTTATTTGGGGTTCCCAAGTATGTGACTTTGCATTTCATGCTGTTGAACATCCTATCCTTTTTAATGGTCCCACAAGATTTAGATAATCTTCCTATATAGTAATCTGGTCATCTTCAGTATTGACAATACCTACTAGCTTATTGTCTCCTGCAGATTTTATGAGGCTATATCTAGGTCACTAATGCAAAATGTAAAGCAAGATTGATTGTATGAACTGGGGGGTATGTGAGGTTTCTTTCATGATTTCTTGAATTTATTTTACTAATATGGCATATGTAGTCTCTATGTAAAGATAATGTCAAGCTATATATAACCTTATCATCCTTATGCTTCTATGCATTTTAGTATTTGATATAAATGTAATTTTGATGTATTTTTATATTATAACCAAGGCTGTTTTAGCAGGGCAAAGATTAATTTGAGTGTCCCTCAACTATTCACACTTGGAAGTATTAATCTGTGGTGCGTCTACATGTACATTTATACTGGTTTAAATTTACTGTGCAGTAAGTGGGAATAGGCCAGCACCTACATGTGCAGGTATTAAAATACATTAATGCTGTGTGTGGACGGACTTGGAACTAAAGTTAGTCCCAGGTTAGCGTTACTGAGCAGTAAGGCATCTACATGTGTGTTACTGCACAGTAACGAATTGGGCATAAATTAGATACCTGCATGACACAGACATCAAATTTATGCTCAAGTCGATGTAAGTTGCCATATTTACTGTGCAGTACAGGCATACATGTGCATGCCTGTATTGCACAGTAATTTCAGTTACTGCACAGTAAATGTGCACATGTAGATACACACTCTGAGAATTAAGATTTGATAGAGGTTTGTTGACTCATCAGCCTACCAATGACAAGACAATGATAAATTTACATTTAAAAAGGAAAAACTATAGCATGAATGTAACACCTTGGAGCACAGAGAACATTTCCCACTGGTGAAATTAGGAGAAAGACTATATATTGGATTAAGAAACTCCTACTGTCTATACCCATGTCCTGGGGTGAGTGTGCGTGCGTGTTTTAATTATAGTGGCTCCTGGACAGCCACTCTAATTAAAATGCTGCAATGTGACACCTATTCAGCATCCCTCATTTCAAAATGGTGGTGGGTGTACTTTAATTAAAATTTGTTCAAGGAGTTTTACTTAAAGCACCCATGCCACCATTTTGAAACATGAGATGCTGAATACATGTGACACTGCAGTATGATGGAGCTTTCTAATTAGAATGCTCCAGCAGATTCAGTTAATCCAGGTGCCTATACACATGCTCTGATGCATTCTAATTAGAATACGTTGGAGCACTTGTATAGGTACCCAGATTAATAGAGTCTTCTGGAGCATTCCAACTGGAGTCAAAGCAGGCTGAGAAAAGGCAAGAGAGATAAAAGAACTTGCAGGAGGCCTTGGTAGAAAAGTCAGAGGCAGGGTCTGCTTTTTAATCTGTTGATGCTGGTTAGAGACTGCATCCTTGAATTTAAGATGCAGGGTAAGAATAGCTTACTGTTTTGATGTTTGATTATGTTATGTTTGATTTGTAAATGTGTGTGGCAATTAGGGTGCAGTAGACTAATTTATTGCACTGCTGGATAGTCCCTTCAGATATGTGTGGTATGTGGTAGCATAGTAAATTACTGGACTTAAAAGCATGTGTAGGTGTTAATGTCAGGATTAGTTTACTTTGGCTCAAATTGTTTATTCAGTCTCATTAATTGCATGTGTAGATGCACCCAGTGATACTTTGATTCCAGAGTATCTGATCATATAGGTTCACTTGTTCTATGTAGAGGAATCCATCTTTTCTCAGCACATGACTAAACAAGGGGGTGACCCTTCTAGCTGGCAAAATTCTCTTTGCTAATGGCTGGCAAAGCCTGAGCAAGACGTATAGGGTAGAGGCACCACAGGCCATGGAGTTGGCTTCTGGTACACTTCAGTTGGTCCTCAGTGGTCAAGCATCATACTTCAGAGAGGGTTTTGGGGAAGAAGGGCATCCTAAAGGTGTGAAGCACCATGGGAGCATATCTCAAAGATGCACTTAGGCTGCATCTGGGGCTAGGGCATGTCACAGATGATTCCTGAGGAACACCATTGGTAACCACTCTCAGGTCAGATAACTCCCCTTTCATCATAACACACTGTAGTATGCTTTTAAGCCAACTTTTCACAGTTGTTATACTGATCCCCATTTTTTTCCAGTTTGCCAATAATTTCCCATGAGGCATGGTATCAAAAACTTTATTTAGGTAAATTAAGTCCACTGCATTGGCCTTGTTCAATAAGTCAGTTATCTTGTAAGAGAAGGATTTAAAATCTGATACAATCTTCCATGGATAATACCATGTTGTGTTCTGTTCCATTTCTCTTTACTTTCATGTTTTTTATTATTATTTCATTCAGTATATGTTTTACAATCTTATATGCTTTTGAAGTGCTTCTAATGGGCTTGAAATCACCTGGTTACTCTTTCTCCCTGTTTTAAAAATAAGGTCTACATTACTGTTCTTCAGTCAGCTTGGATACTACCCTCTGACTAATTTATTGAATATCCTCGCTAAAGGACTTGCTGTTTCATATGTCAGTTATTTCAATATTCTTGGCTAGAGATTATCCAGGCCTCTCAATTTTGTGGTGGCAAACAATCTGAGTTTTCCATTCAGGGGCAGTAATTTCCATAACCATGTTCTCCTTGCTATTATGTGTCCGATCATCACCCTCAATTACATCTTAATTTCAGACTGAGGCAAAATTTTTATTCAGGTCCTGGGTCATACCTTGTTTGTCCTTAATCTTTCCTTCATTTTTTTCTTCCCTGCTCTTTTGCTCCTGATTCTCTTCTTTTTATTAATGAGCAGGGCACTTTTGCCATTTCTTTTGACATTCTTTGCAAGGTCAAGTTCAACTAAGCCTCTTGACAGGTTTACTTTATTTTTGCATTCTTTGACCGCAGAGAGATACCCTGCCTTACTGATCAGCCTCTTTTTCTCTGTCTCGTAGATTTTATGCGTGTTCTTAATGGCATATTTAAAGTATCTGTTTATGTATATATAGGTCTGCAGTCCTTCCATAACCAATATTTTCCTCTTTCTTAGGATGCAAAGCCCTGATAGCTCCACTGATAGCCCTGATAGCTATCCTGATTGCTGTCAAAGGACTGGGTTCAAATTAGCCCTGTGCCAGCAGCTACAAAGCTCACTAAGTACCCAAATTCATTAAAGGAAGCATGCAAGCAAGAGTATGACTGTAGCCATATGATTAGCATAGCATTTTATTATTTTTAAAATGCTAATAATAGCATAATACAATGTAATATGGTTGTCATATTAGCTGTTTCCCAGTCTCACCTATATACCTCCCTTATTTTTAGTAAAAATTCAGTATTTCTTGTATCGGTTCATTTATTTTTTTATTTATAATATTCTATAATACCTTAAACATCTCATTTTTAAGTTTATCTATAGGGTCCCAATTTTTAGTTAGTTTATTCATGCAGAAAATAGATCATGTTGAATTATGGAGATATTTAGAAAACTGCTTTCAAAGACATCAGTTTCAAATTCATGCTTTCCATTGGACAGATTAGAGCTTAAATTTACATTTGACTCAAGACTATGGCATGTCTAGTTGAGACGCTGTGGTGCAGTAGCATTGCCGGGCACTAACCATGACATGATACTACTGTGCAGTAGTAATAAGCTACTGCTCAGTAGCTTGCTGCTCCTGCAGAGTAGCATCAGGAAAAAAAACATATGGCAATGGTACTGCACAGTAACATTGGTTACTGAACAGTCATTTAGTACTTGCTTACGTAAGTTCTAAATGACCACTCAGTAACAACTCCGCAGTCCACTGCGCATGTAGACATAGCCCTTAAGAAGTTACATTAACCTCTTTTACCTAATGGCTCTATATTAGGCCTTGAACAGGCTTTTATTTCTAGTGATGGAAATTCTGAGAATTTTTCAATGATAGAAATCTTTCCAGGAGAGGGAGCAGTACAAGTATACAGCCTGCAGCTGCCCCCTCTCTTCTGTTCTCCATGCCAACTTGACCAAAATGTTCCTGGCTTGGGGAAGTCATGGAGAGCAGTAGCTGCTCTATTTCTCTTGGTCCTGGAGGGGAATGGATCCTCCAGACTGGAGATCCCTAGGCTGCAGAGCTTCACTCACCTCCTGAATGGTCCAGGAAGGGAGGGGAATAATGGAACAATACATTTCTCTAAAAAATTTAGAAACAGTAGAAATGTCCATATATACCAAGTGCTGGTGTCTTTATCACCAGCTCACTACCACCTTCACATCTAGATAAAATAGTTCTTTTCTTCTAGCCTTGGTGCAATCTGATAGGACTTCTGTGATTCTACATTCAAAGCCATATAGTGTGGACATATGCCTTCCTCTTGTGGTAGCAGGGTCTACTTTCCTCTATCAAAGGACAGAGGTATGAGCCCATTTCCCCTCCAGAAGTGATGGCATACCTCTTCTCTCCTTAGAAGCAGCAGAGTTGACAGCAGCGGAATTATGTTCTGTTTCTTTTGAAGAGCCAGGAATGGTAGAAGGGGCTTCCCAGTACTATCATAGCTTCTGAGGATTATCAGCTTGGGTGGGTAGGATAAACCTATGGCATTTTTTCTTTTTTCAACACATGAAGTCATCTGTTGGCCTGGTATTGATCATGCATTCAGAGCAGTGGATACTGGAGTTAGTCTTCCACTAAAATGGTTGGAGGACAATTCACATATTTCAAAACTATTGCTTTAGCCTTTCTTCAGGCCCTGGCTGATATCACTGCTCTGGTTGTACTTAGTTTATATTTTAAAGCTTTTCTTTATAAGTACAAGGGCCAGATATTTATTTTTTTCTGCTGAAAACTGTATTTCTGACATAATCAGGTAAATCAAAAATCTAGTGTCTATGTAGCCTTAATCTAGCTTTATATGATAAAAGTGCCTGTTGACACTTACTGTTTCAACTCTTACTATGACTTTGGACTGTAGCTCAGCAACAGTAGGATGTTTCCAAAAATGTAGCATAAACAAAATATGACCAGGGAATATAATCTTAAAGCAGGCATACCACATACAATAATGAAAAGATATTTTGCTGTCTAATGGCCTGAACTCCATTCTAGTAGTTTACAGATGAGCTATGATGGCAGCAAATAAATATAAACACCTAGATAGGTAGATTGATCTTTTTCCAAGTTCCCTGACTCTACACCTAGGCAACTGACTTTACCTCATAATGTTGTATGATTAAGGGTCTGATTTTTTTAACGTGTGTTATTTAATGGATAATAACATAATAAAATGGAATATCTCAAAAATGCTACATCATGATTAGAATACTTGGACAGGTACAGTAAATTATTTTGACTACTGTTTAAAATAAAACAAAGTATTGCTAGATTACTGGGCAGATATTTAAAACTGATTATTTTATGCTAAAAGCCTTTTAAAGTAAATAAGAGCCTTCATTGATCTTTGAAGCAGAATATTTAATTTATAGAGAATGTTTTAAATGATTCAGTTTGTATACAGGTATCAAAATGCAAAGCGGGATTCAGAAATATTTTTTGTGTTAAATTTCCATGTTAGACCCATATGTAATTTACTTTTTTCAGGGTATGAAAATGTAATTCTGGTTTTCTATATTCTACTCTAGTAATATTAAAATATTTAGTTCATCTTTTTCTCTGTATCTTTTTTGTAACTGTTATCCCCTTCTTTGAGAGAAAAACGGTCTAAATGTTACTCGAATCCCTTTTGCCTTTCCCCTTTTCTTCCTCAAAGAAATGTTGATGCATACAGAATTACTGGATAAGAAAGTGACCATATTGAAACTAGACACAGAATCCTGCCATATGGACTTCCAAAGCCATTGGTACAGCTGCGTTTCTAAATATAGTTATGCTGTGATGAGGATAATATTATGTCCTACACCAGCCAAGTAATCTGTAACTGTGTCTCACAGAAGTTCTAAAAAGAAGTAGACTCAAGTGTTCCTTGATACAGAGATAAGACAAGAAACATGACTCATATTTGGGTTGATGGTTATGCACTATATTCATCTTTGGTATTGCCCAATTGACTCTAATAAAATTATATCAACAATGAATTTGGACCAATAGATTATTAATCTTTAAGAACTTTGTTTTTCAGTCTTGATAAATAACTGTTTAACTATAGCTGCAAAAGTGTGAAATATCATTGACACTGTTCTATGATATGGAGGAAGGTAAGAAAATGTCTATACATTTGTTTCCAAATATCATTTTCTCAATGTTTCTGTATTTCACTTCATAATGTTAGCATTAGATCAGATCAGCATTTTTAAAAATACTTTAATAGTTTACTAGAGCCTGGTTCACTGTCAAATCACTCCAGTTTTACCAGTACAATCCAATTGATTTGAATTAAATTACGGAATTGAAAACTTGAGTAAAGCAGTTGAGTACCAGTCTCCAAAATTAACTCTATGTAATGTAGTTACATATAGCATGTACCTAGGATAGAGTTAAATATGTATGTACAGTCTTCTATATATATCTATACATGTACAGTCTTGTATCTATACATATTGCATTATATTCCAGGCACATACTATATGTAACTACATTACCTAGAGTTAATGTATATGTAGTGTAGTTGTAAGTCATAAAGGACTATATGCATCAGCGGAACAATTCATAAATATGAATGTGAAGTTTAGAAAGAATCTGATATACACTAAACCTGATCCTCCATTGCCTTACAGCAGATGTAGTCATTTACTCCCCTGCCAAGTTTTTCTAGGCAGTATAGGATTCTTTGTATGCCGTTTGCATGGATTTTAAATGACTATGCAGTACAAAATAGTCCTGCATAGTCAGATGAACAAATAGCATTCCCAAGACCTCAAAGCAAGACTGAATTAAGACTCCGAATGTGTTCCATATTTCTAGGTTCATACTCCAGCTATTAAATTCATGAGCTCCTTTTATAGTTTATAAAATATCTGTTGCATTCTAGGATAAATTCTTGAAAAAGCAAAATAAATCATCAATGTGTTAATTTAGAAAATTCTTTCTTCTGTATAGGAACTTTGTGAATTGAGAATGATTCCATATTTTTAATGAAAAAATGACTCTTCAAGTAATTGAAGAGTAGAGGTTTCATATATCCATACTGGTATGATTCAGTATTATGGCCTGGAAGCCATTATAGCCTATCATGTCACTGAGTTGCCTTTAAAAGCTTTCTTTTGTGTTGTCTTAAAGAACCATGAAAACTAATGGACTTGAAAGAAGCTTTAATAAAATGTAAAAGTAATAAATGCATTTGATGGATATCAAAAGAGCTAGACCTGCCATGTTTCATTTTTTTCTTTTCCTTTTTCTTGTAGTTATATTGATTTTTCCACACTAGATGGCAGTACATAAGCACTTGTGTATTATAGGGGCTTAATTTACTTTGTCCAGGTGAGGGAGATATCTTTCTATTTCATTTTTCCTTTTATATTTATAGCTAAAAAAGTGTAGATACTAGACTGACTCCTGCCTGGACTCAGAGCCATGGTTCAAGATTGATGCCTAGCGAAGTTGGTGGAAAAAAAAATCTCTCCTAAAATTCCATTTGATATTTCTTAATGCAAGGTAAGGGCTGTGGTTTTTTACCTTCCCTACCAGCATGTAGATTGGAGTAGGCAGTGCCCTACTGATATTCTGCTAGGTGCCTGGCCCCAGTGTGCCTGGCTCAGTTCTGGTTCATATAAAACTGGTTAATATACCTGCTTCTGCAGAGCCTACTCCATGACTACTCGGGCCAGGCATTAACAGTGTTTAGGTAGTGATTTGGCCCACTTTTTCATTCTCTCCCAGAGTCTACTTTCCAAATTATGATGTTAATTTGTTTTTCATCTTTATGTTCTTCTTCACACTCTGTCTTAATATGTGATCTGCATGACCAGAGCATCAGAGCACCTCACTTCATCTTTAAAGCATTTATCATCACAACCTCCTGCCAAGAAAGTAAGAATCATTATCCCTATCTTATAGAAGAGAGACTAAAGCACAAAAGTGGGACTTTCTTAAGCTAACTGAAAGTAAACCTTGATGATATTGGTCTGTGTTAAATCTGACCAGTTTGAAGAACATTTTAGGTACCTAACCCTTGGCTGGAGGCAGATAAAATACAAAATAAATAATAGATAAAATCTATGAAGAGTTGTTGAAGAAGGGGTCAGAACCTTGGGCCCCTTCTATATGTATGCCCTTTACTACTGTGTTAGAGAGTTATAGTTGCTTTTGTACTCTTAGGCTAGGGACAAGCATTCAAATGGCCTAAGCATGAACTGATTCAATTTTTGCAGGTTACTCTAATCTGGCTAGGCTGAACCAGTTTGTAACCATGCAGACATCCCCTCTGGACTGAAAAAATGCAGGCACAGCCTGCAGAGGCTCAGGCTAGAAGCCAGGGGACGCTAAAGCAGCCTTTCCTTCCTTTCTACAGTGCTGAGCTGAGTCCAGGGTGGGGGCATGGCCAGGTCCCAGCAGGATGCTATGATTAGGCGGGGGTTCTCCTCCTCCTGAGCAGCCCAGCAGGGAATGTTTATTACCCCTAACTCAGTGTTTATCAGCCCATTAAGAAAACAACAGAGGAACATTACTAGCTATCTGTTGATTCTGCCTTTTGTCCCATTTGCCACAGCTCAGAGGTAGCCAGCATCTGGTCTGCTACCTAATGCTGAGGAACAGGGGAATGCCTGCTTAGCAGAGAGTGGAGCGGGGAGGTGGGGAGCAGAAGCCAGGTAGATGCCTGCAGAGACTGTCAAAGCTCCAGTTAGGGGGAAGAGAGGAGGGGCCAGTTCTGATTTATCTCAGACTGGGTTCAGCCATATTCAAATTAGTTTATGTGAACTGAACATCTGTTCTGTTACTGGTTTAAATCAGTTTCTGATAACTTAAACCGGTTTATGTGTAATGTCTGTCCCTAACCTTAGACTTCAAAACAAATCTGAGGCACAATGCATCTTAATTATTTAATGCAAAGTTGGCCAGATTCAACAGGAGGGTTTGAAAGTGCCTACCCTTTCTCTTGCATCACAGAATAACCCCCAGAAAATAACTTCATGGGTAAGAAGGTGGGTGATATGGATGTTAATCTCCTCAGGCAGAAGGGGAAATAGGAAGCTTAGCATCACCCTACTACATGAGAGTGCCAATCACTAGGCTAATACATATAAGAGGGAGTGACTCCTCCTCTGTCAATTTTAATTTTGTTTTGTTTAATTGAAAGTGGTGACCAACACTTTTTTGTGCAGAGTCTCATTCTATACATTATGTGAAATGTATGCTGGGCATGGCTATAAAATCAAGCTCCTCAGGGGAGAAAAATGGGCAAGTACATACTGATGGTATGTTCATTATGATACTAGATAGAGGATGAGTTGCTTAGCAGTCAAAAAGGAAATGCTTCTGGGCACATACACAACAAGAACTTCAGTTTCCTAAAGCACTTCCCTGTTGAAAATTTATGCCCATACTTTTAGGAAGGGTTTTGAGGCTCATGCTCTTATTAGGCACACAAAATCACTTGGGCCAACCAAATTCCCTTGTGGATCTTGCCCCAAGTGACTTATAAGAAGTTTTTGGCCAGGAAGGAAACTGAAACCATCTTTCCTGAGAACTGGAACAGCGCTTTAACTATTACTCCCTCATTTTCTGCATTTGCTTATATTTCTTTCAACCTTTGTTGCCCTTTGTATTAGTTTTCTCCTGTGCCATCCAAAGTATAATTATTGAAGTTAACATCATTTCAGCTTTTTCTAGAGTGCATAAATACAGTTCCTTCAATTAGTGGTTAGAATTACACTTTAGTACAAAATAAGCCTTTAAATGATAGATATAGTGCTCTCATGATACTTCCCATCTCATTTGAAATTAGAGGAGCAGGGTGTGAATTTATTCCCAGTTTTCTACAACCATCTGAACTGTTTATATGACCTCTTTCTTTTATACCTCTTCTGTTTCCTTTGCATGACTGATTTTTCCGTTAGGACCAGATCCACATTTTTCTTATATATACCTCTACTTAGATATTGCAGTGCCAAAAAATTAGGTGTTTTCTCCCAAGAGGGTGATCCAAACTGACAGGTTTAAGTACTTAGGATCTATAAAGACTCAACGGAGAGATGTAGCCACCTTTAAAAGGTGATCCAGAGAATCTAAACATCAGAGAGGCTCCTAAAGGAAGATAAAACAAATGTTAGGAATGTGTTTGAACTTCC
Source organism: Crocodylus siamensis (assembly GCF_052110815.1). Lineage (NCBI taxonomy): Eukaryota > Metazoa > Chordata > Crocodylia > Crocodylidae > Crocodylus > Crocodylus siamensis. The sequence continues at coordinate 51,374,806 of NC_143396.1, read as the reverse complement.
ACTCTTCAGCGCTTAAATGTCTGCATATTAGATTCTTCTGCCATCTCTAGATCCCGAGTACCCAGAGGAGAGGTAGCTAACTTATACAACAGCATTAAATTCAATGCCAAACATAGTATCCTATGAGCATGCTTGGGTGGTGATGGTGTTCATGCCCTTGTTCTTCCTTTTTTCCACAGTAGCCAAGTGGTTAGGGCACCGGCCCAGGAAGTGAGAGATTTGAGTTCTAGGCTCTTCTCAGACTGAGGGGCACCCACATTCAAATCTGTCACTTCCCAGAATGCATCTTGATTGTCAGGCTTATGAAATGGGTTGGATGAGGTAGCCTTTATCCCTCATGTTCAAGCCAGTTTCTGAGAGGGGAGAGAGTGGCAGGAAACCAAGGGAAAATGAAACAGTGTGGAGGTGACCAGGGGAAAGTAAAAGTAAGTGGTTTTTAGTTAAAAAGTAACAAGAAATAATCACATAAATGTTCAAACTCCGTGATTCAGGCCATCAAAACCATAAGATTTTAAAAACTCATGTTAGGGGTTTTTTTTAATTTTCTGTTTTTTGAGTCTTTATCATTCCTATTTTCAAGCCATTATTTGATTCCTCCTCCTCCCTGCCAATTAAGCATTAAAAGCACTTTCTTTCATTTAAATAAAAAGTTTGGATTCTGATCTAATCTTATGATTAAAAAAAATTCCAGTATCAGTATGATTGTGTTCCAGTCTCTACAGCTGGTATCACAACATCAGATCAGGGTATTAATAACCTTAAAGTACCAATGGAATTTAGAAATCAGTAGCCTGAAATAAAATTAAAATAAAGGTAAATAATATAGAGTATATTTTGGGCAACTGAAAAAAAGGGTCTGAGAGACCTGAAAGAGAGTGGGCAGGACTCGAAATGTATAGTCACATTTTTTTTCTTTTATTTGAAATAAACTGCTTTAAGAATTTTTGGGGTGTAGTTTGCTCAAAAATCTGAGAATTGTTTCAAGTTTTAGTCAAATTTGTACTCATAGGGAGTCCAGTCTGATGTGATACCTTTATCTTGTTCACTGAGCTAAGCATTTTAAGAATAGGAAAGCTGTAGCCTGGGGCTGGGAAGAATAGTGCCACAAATGCATTTTTGAGAAAACTTGGTCGAGCTTGGTGTCTTGTGGAAATATAACTTATTTGTTCAGTTTTCTTTTATTATTGCTACATCATTATTGAATGAACTGGAAAGGCAGCACATTAAGATATAGAAAAATATTGTCTTACTGCTGCCATTTTAGCTGTTATTGATTAAACAAAGGCCAAGAAAATGATTTGCTTGTCTGCCATTGTGGGGTTCAGAGCCACTGCACCTCCTTGAAAAAATAGGCAAATGTTATTTGCAGTGATTTCATGTGCATTACAGAAACTCATAGCCCTTCCTGTAATGTATTGCATGTTTCTGCCAACGTACAAGATGCAGATGGTTTGCTGTAAAAATGCAGTACAAATTATATTGGATGGTACATCTCCAAGATGTCACTTAAATAATTTCTTATTAGCTATTGACCAGATGGTGTGAAATTTGAACTTGTCAAGAATTTTTGAGAGAAGAGAAAGGGACCAGTGCACCTTTGCCATTGTATCTAAAAGGAGGTTATTATTTGTGGTTTGGCCATGCATCTGAAATGTAGGAGATATAGGTTCAAGTTTACGTGCTAAATCAATCAGAATGGAAGCTTGAAACCTGATATCCCAGTATGTCACAGTGCTGACAACACATTATTTTGTTGAGTGCTTAAAAATGCACATTGGTGTAGCCCTCTGGCTGGAGCATGACAAAGTTACCATAAAGTCATGCTCCTTAGCTCCTTCCATCCCAAGGGAGCTGGTTAGTGAACAGGAAAGCTCACTGACAGGTTTGCCTCATCCGCTGTTGCTGCCTTGGCAACAGCTGATGTGGCTTTCCCAAAGTCAACCATGGGGGTAAGGGGTGGTCAGATGATTTCTGATGCCCATTCAGACCTTACTATCACTGTAGCCCTCCATGGCCTGAGCAGATGGTTTGCTATAAAAATGCAATACTAATTTTAGTGAATGTAGATCTCAAAGATGTTAATTTTCCATATATAGCACTTGAGTCTACTTTCAGTCCAAATCTGGAAGATATCCTTCTGGTACATGCTTCCCTTCATCAACAGTTTGACATTCAGTGGTTTCTCCAATCATAAAACAGCCTGTTTTCCAGTCTTTTCTCCAATCATAAATTCACTTACAACATAATTTATTTAGCATCTCTGCTACGCCCTCAGCCTCTGCCTTTTTCATCTTCAAATCTCCTACAGTGTTTTTCCTTTCATCACCTTCCTTCCCTCCTTTGATATGCTTATACATGATTTGTGAGGCAAGGATTTTTGTGGGTGGATATCTTTTATTGGAGCAACTGTATAGTTGGGATAGACTCAGACAAGCTTTAGAATACAGTGACTTCTTCAGGGCTCTGAGCTGCATTCAAAAGCTTGTCTAAGCTTTCCTAAGGATCCAGTTTGTCCAATAATACATATCATCCACAAAAATCCTTGCCTCACATATTTCCTGGGCCATCATGACTACAGGATCACTACAGTGCTACTTATACACTATTTAATTTTTCTTGCCAATGTAATACTATTTTCGATTTACCGTTTTCTGCGATTTGGATTTTCTTTCTATATATTTTCAAAATTTTCTCCCATTATTGCTTTTAATTTTTGTCTTTTATATATACTGTTTTCCCCTTGTATTTACTTTATTACCTTAATTTTTTTTCAAAATAGCCATTTCTGTTTCTTTTGTAATTATTTCTAAATGGCTACATTTTTTATCCTATGGAGTGAATTAAAAACATTTGAAAACTAAGTTGTTTTGTCTCTTGGTCTCATCTGTTGTAAAATATAGTCCATGCTATTTTTTTTACCAGTTCTCTCTGTCCTTTCAAAATTAACTTTTAAAAAATGAACAGCTTTAATTGTCCTTTTAGCCCATCTCCTCCAATCCTCATCCCCTTTAACTTGGAAAATCCCAAAGACATTTTTCCTCCTGTGTACTAATGAATAATGTATATTATTCATATCAATTGGGTAATTATAATATAACAATCAATATTCTGCTACAGTTCTATCTCTAAATTAGTTGCTACAGTATTATCAATAGACTGAGCCAGTTGAGTCACACAAGTAAAGAAAGTGTTCTTTACACACCTTTATTAATAAGTAGAAGCTAAACAGTTCAACTGTGATCACACAAAGGGTAGAAAAGCTATGGAGAACAATTCACATTCTCATTATTTACTCTGTCTCTTTCAAGAACAAGGTTGGGTGATACTGACAGTCAGTCACTTCGAGAACTGCTTCTGCACAGCTTAGTGCTGGGCTGGCAAGTTTTCCTTATTGTTATGTAAGCATCCTTTATAACATATGTATGTGTTTGAACATCCCCTTTCCCTTATTTGTATCTACACCCCACTCTTTGAGGACCCTCACATTTTAGGTTAATTACTAGGGCTGTAAGAAGCTTTGGTTGCTAATTCAATTCGGAGGAGATTAGGCCCAATTTGGTGGCCAAATCTCCGAATCCAAATTGAATCAGGAGACCCATTAAAAGGCCTGAATCAAATCCATTTGGAGATTCAGATTGGCCAGGGAGAGGCAGGCACTGCCAGGCAACTGCAGGTTCTCTCGTGGCTCCTCCAGCTGTGCCTGCCTCTCCCCAGGTCAGGGGAGCCATGGGAGAAGCCCCCATGGCTGCCCTGCCCAGCCCCATCCCCTGCTCGGCCCCAGCCTCCTGGCACTTAAAAAAAAAAAAAGCCCAGCACTCTGAAGAATCAGGGCCTTTGAGAGCTCACGGCAGAGGCACCTGGTGCAGTGAGGGGCAGTGGGGATCACCCCCCAACTTGGTACCCACATGGTAGCTACCCCATGGTATGGGTGCAGTGTGGCTTGGCAGGGTGCTGCGCACTGTCTGGGAGCTGGGGCCACTGGGGCTGAGCACTGCTGGGCTCTGGGTGACTGCTGCAGCTGCCCCAGCTCCAAATCTGCAGATCAGCGCCAAATCAATGCTGAATCTCTGATTCCAATTCAGCCAAATCGAATGGGGACAGTGATTTGGATCACCAAATTGAATCACTGTCCTCTGAATCCACTGAATCCAAATTGAATACTTCCCTATTTAATCAGGCCTACTAATTACTTTTTCTATATAACTATTACAAGTTATATTCTGACTATTCACTATAATCTATACTTTACAGAGTGATCACTGTTTACAGCAGTTTAATTTATTTTCAATTTTGTAAGTATATCCTCATATAGGAAAAACATTTTTAGTGCTACTTCTTTGAGTAGAATTATATGGATCAGAATTTGGCATGTACTTTGATGAATGAAAGAAAGTATTTATTTCTTATCTGTTGTTTCCTTTACAGGTTGTATATAAAAAGTATAGTACTATAGTATTGACATTCCATGGACAATTCTGATTCTTTCCCCTTTCTGTTTCTATATCCTAAACATTCCTGTACATACACCCTGACAGTGCCCCTTGCAAATACTGCTGCTTCTTCCCAAAGCAAAACTGTTCCAGCTCCACTAGCCATGGGGGAAGAAATGGGATATGCTCATAATTATAGTATGAGATAACTTTCTAAATATTATTTTTGCTATTTACAATTAAACATTCAATCGTTTCTTTACATAATTCCTCATCAGTAAAATGCTTTCAAGCAATTTATTGGTAGAGTTGGGTACTGAAAATTTGCACTGTTTTAAGATCACATATTCTGTTTCCCTTTCCCAGCTGAATGGATGTCAATATGAAAATTACAAATTCAGCCAAATAGTAAGCATGACCTTAGAGTTAAATTAAATGAGCATTTCCACTGAAGTCAAAGGAGCTACTTATGTGTTTCAAGGGAAACCTGTGCCAAGTATCAGGGTCATAAGTCTGAATACTGATTATTACAATTTTGAAATTCACATTTTGAATTTTGGTTTTTTTCTTGACGATGTACTTAATGTTGCTTTATTTGGTAATATGAAGCTCACTACATTTGTTCACATGCCTTTGATCTTGCAAAGATGTGATACCTGAGCATGGCAAGCAGTTTTATTTATTTTTTAAATGTGTGTGTCAAGGTGTATGAAAGACCATTCTTGGTTTTAATTTTTTTGTTGTTTTTCTATAATGTTCACATTTATTTTTAGATTACATGGCATGCTGGAGAAGAAAAGGGGCTTTGTATGGTAAAGACCTTTCTTTTCCTGGTGACATTATGGGTAATGTAATAGGTAATTATCCCATTATAGTTTTCTCTAAGTAGGGTAGTTACAACACCAGGAAGCTTTCTGCCAGCAGAAAGCTGACATATATTGCTGAATTCAGGAGTTTTAGTACTACTATATTAGATCCAAGCCTAGCCATACTGATTGATTTCAACACAAAGGCTATGACAGACATTAAAAAAGCCTGAGCCTGAATTGATTCAAACTTTGTAGGTTAGTCTAACCTGCCTAGGCTGAATCAGTTTGTAACTGTTCGGCCATCCCCTCTGTACTGAAGAAATGTAGGCACATGCCTGCAGTAGCTCAGGCTAGAAGCTCAGGGGCGGGGTGCTAGAGCCACCCTCCCTTCCCTTCCATAGTGCTGAACTGACAGGGGTGTGGCCAGGCCCCGGCAGGACGCTCTGATTAGGGTGGGGTCCCTCTTCAGCAGAGATTTACACAGCATTTAGTTACACAGCAGTGAGTTACACAAGGAGCATTTATCAGCCCATCAGCAAAACAAAAGTATCTCTCATGAGTTCAAGCTCTTCTTAGACAACTTTTTCCAGGGAAGGAATGGAGGGATATTACCAGCTACCTGTTGATTAGCTCCAAAAAGTCCTGTCTGCCTTTGTCCTGTGTCCCACAGCATGGACCGTAGCCAGCATGTGTGCTAGCTAATGCCAAGAAGTGTCTGTATAAGGCAGAGGAAGTGGGGAATCCCTGTTTGAGTAGGGAGTGGTGAGGGGAGGAAGGGGAGCAGGAGGAAGCCAGGCAGTCACTGATCTACCTGCAGTCTCTGCCGAGCTCCAGCTAGAGAGCAGAGGGGTGGGACCAGCTCTGCTGAGCTGGAGTAGAGAGCAGAGCCCTGCCCAGCATTGTAAAGCATCTGGGATTCTGGGGGACACTGATTTAACTTAAACCATGAAGGGGTCTGGGACAGACTTTGTAGTTTGATACAAATCAGTTAGGACTGATACTACATTCAACCAGGTTTATCTGAAACCGGTTTCAGTCATTTTCAAACCGGCTTATGTGCACTGAACATCTGTTCTGTTACAGGTTTAAACCAGTTTCTGATTACTTATACTGGTTTATGTGTAATGTTTGCCCTAACCAAACAATTGGTTTCACTGAAATTTAACATGCTATCTATTCACACTCTTGTGAAATGCTATTGACCTAAGAATTACTATGCTACTGAACTTCCAGTTACCTTTGCTTCCCTTCATGCTAACAGTTCCATGGTAGAGCATAATTCAGGCTATTTCTTCTCTGCATAACAGGGAAAAAATGATAGGGAGTAGAGGCAGTTAAGTTACTATAGATTCATAGTTACTAGGGTCGGAAGGGACCTCAATATGTCATCGAGTCCAACCCCCTGCATAGACAAGAAAGAGTGCTGGGTTCAGAAGACCCCAGACAGATGCCCATCCAAACTCCTCTTGAAGACCCCAGGTTAGGGGACAGCACCACCTCCTTTGGGAGCCTATTCTATACTTATGGCCACTCTAGCTTATGGTGCTCTGGTGTGGTGCCAGAGGACTGGAAGAGGGTCAATGTAGTTCCCATATTCAAAAAGGGGAGGAAGGAGGACCTGGGAAACTATAGGCCAGTTAGTCTTACCTTGATCCTGGGCAAGCTTTTTGAGAAAATTAATCTGGCGCATATCCACTAGGGGCAACCAACACGGATTCATTAGCAGCAGGTACTGTCAGACCAACCTGATGGCCTTCTATGACCAGGTCACCAAATTCTTAGATGCAGGGGTTGCAGTGGACATCGTCTTCCTGGACTTTCGGAAGGCCTTTAACACTGTCTCTCACCCCATTCTCATTAAGAAACTGGGGGGCTGTGGTGTCGACACCCACACAGTCAATTGGGTCGCCAACTGGCTGGAGGGCCGCACCCAGAGAGTGGTGATGGATGGGTCATTTTTGACCTGGAGGGATGTGGGCAGTAGGGTCCCCCAGGGCTCGGTCCTCAGGCCCGCACTGTTCAACATCTTTATCAGTGACTTGGACGAGGTGGTAAAAAGCACCCTGTTCAAATTTGCTGATAACACTAAAATGTGTGGGGACATGGACACACTAGAAGGGAGGAATAGGCTGCAATCAGACCTAGACAGGTTACAGGGGTGGGAGGATGAGAATAGGATGGGATTCAACACCGACAAGTGCAAAGTGATGCACCTGGGGAGGAACAATCGGCACCATACCTACAGGCTGGGGAACTCCCTTCTCATCCGTGCAGAGGCAGAAAAGGATCTTGGAGTCATCATTGACTCCAAGATGAACATGGGCCAGCAGTGTGGGGATGCAGTCAGGAAGGCCAACCGCACCTTGTCATGCATCCTCAGATGCATCTCAAGCAGGTCCAAGGAGGTGATCCTCCCCCTCTATGCAGCACTGGTCAGGCTGCAGCTGGAGTACTGCATCCAGTTCTGGGCACTGCACTTCAGGAGGGATGACAACATGGAGAGGGTCCAGAGGAGGGTCATTCGCATGATCAGGGGGCAGCAGGGCAGGCCCTATGAGGAGAGGCTACGGGACCTAAACCTGTTCAGCCTCCATATGAGAAGGCTGAGGGGGGATCTAGTGGCCTGTTACAAACTAGTCAGAGACGACCAGCAGGCACTGGGGAAATCCCTGTTCCCCCAAGCACTACCAGGAGTTACTAGGAATAACGCTTACAAGCTGGCAGAGGGTAGATTCAGGCTAGACATCAGGAGGCGCTACTTCACTGTCAGGGCAGCTAGGATCTGGAACCAACTTCCAAGAGAAGTGGTGCTGGCTCCTACCGTGGGGGTCTTTAAGAGGAGGTTAGATGTACACCTTGCTGGGGTCATTTGAACCCAGTACTCTTTCCTGCCATGGCAGGGTGTCAAACTAGATGATCTACTCAGGTCCCTTCCAACCCTAGAAACTATAAAACTGTGAAGAAGTTCCTCCTAATGTCCAGTCTAAATCTGCTCTCTGCTGGCTTATGGCCATTATTTCTTGTGACCTCCAGGGGCGCCTTGGTGAGTATAGCCTCACCAATTCCCTTCTGCACCTAGAAAATTTCTAGGGTTAGAGATTCCATAGCTTCTCTGGGGACCCTATTCCAATGCTTGGCCACCCTTATAGTAAGAAAGTTCTTTCTTATCTCCAACTTATATTTCTTCTGCTGCAGCTTGAGGTCATTGCTCCTCATCATGTCTCCTACAGGCACATTCACTATAGTAGAGTAATTGACATTTGGTGGTAGATCTGCTTAGGACTGTTTCCTTCCTTTGCTCTGAGATAATTTTCTGAATTAATTGTGGCTGCCCAGGTGGTTTTGAATTCTTGCTTTGCAGCCACATATATCTTCTGGTTTTTTTCAGTAGATGTCCTCTTTTTTTAAGCAGTTGCTTCCAACATTGTTTGTCAGGAAGGAAGTCTCTACTTCACCTGTTCATGGGAGATCATCAGTGTGGATAAGGGCTATTCCTCTGTGGCCGTTGCATTACATAATCCTCATTCAACTCACATATACAAAACAATCTAAAATTATTTTCCTCCCTTTTTGTCTTAAAAAACTCAGGCATATTACATGAAGAAGGTGTGTTCATGCAGTTACCAGGTAAAAATTACAAAATGATGGAATAGAAAAAAATTAAGGTTCTAGAAGTTATTTTTCATTCATCATGTTGCATTTTCTATTCCTGTTTTTCTAGTTGAGTATGTAGCTGAAAATACTAGTGGGTAGAGTGTAAAGCATATACCTAAAATATTCAGGATATGAGCTAACTGTGCTTCTGGAACCTTAACTTTTGCATTTCCTGGCTGTCATTTTTACTTTGCATATTCAACTGAGTTTGCATTTAAAATCACATTCTGTATGAAGATGGCAAGAGAATCTTAAAGAATTAAATTGCAAGAGAAAAATATTTGACGGGGATAGGAACATTATATGCAATCTTTAGCAGTCAACCACAAAAGATAAGATATTTAATCAGAATATTCACAATGTTATATACAGAGAGAAATTAAAAACAGACTGGCATATTAATTTAAATATCTGGAATTGCCAGTCCCAAGCATCAATATTAAAATGATAGACAAGGTTCTTTGGGTAGATGTGATATATTTTATTATTATTATATTTTATGGAAAAAATTGTTCTTTGCAAGTTTTCAGGTGATGCCTATCTGTTTATGCCTGAAGAAGGGTGTGTGCGCTTGAAAGCTTGCAAAGAACATTTTTTTCCAACTATTTAGTTGGTCTAATGAAAGATATCACATCTACCCAAAGAACCTTGTCTGCCTGTGTCCTTAGATCATACAGCTACAAGCAACAACCCTCAATATTAAAATGACTCTTTGTCTTACTGTAAAAACTTATTACAAGGAATTTTCACTTTTAGCCATTATACTGGGTGATTACCTATTTCATGTGGTTGTCCAATTTGTAGTTCACCCCAGATTGCTTCTTTCCTACCTTATCAAAATAGAAGCAGTAACTGGAGTCTCTGCTGCTTTTGCTGTGACTGACATGAACACAAGCTAACATGTCAGCAGCAGAAAACTGGTTGAGATGAGATGCTTGTGTTAAAGACATATAAGTAACCCAGAGATACAAAACCTTCAGACCAAGAATAAGGCAACTGAGAAATGGAAAAAGCAGTAGCATTTCTTTTTTCCAGATTAACCTCCTTCTTAATAAAGTGATGCACTCTATAAATAATCAAACAAATAGCACAAACAACAGAACAAAATGTGTTCAAGAATACTTTAAATTTTGGGCTTTGTGAAATTCTTTGCTTATTTTATTATTTAAATTCTTGATGAACTTATTTTATTTGATATTTCAAGTACCGGGTAAAATTCAAAATGGAATATACAAGTGTAACACTTCCATTCTGTTAATGTACTTTATTCTTATATAATGTGATCCTTATTACATTTTATATACTGCACCTAAAAAGCTGATGTTAAAATCCTTTAGAAACAACTGAAAACTTTTTTGTCACACAGGATAGGGACAATATTCTTGATTTTCCCTTTAATCTGCATATCAGTTTTTCTCTTTTCTGTTTACATTTTTAAATGCATATTTTGTGGTTTAGTAGTTACTTGTGAATATTTTCCAAAAGCCATGTGAACCTGGTAGTTTTATCCTGATTACTACCACCTAGTGAGTCTGCTTTTCCTTGGCTGTGTATTTTATGTAGAATTCATGAAGTGACAAGTGATTTTTTCTGAGGATGTTGAATTAAAAGAGAAAATGTGGAAAGTTAACTCTCTCCTTACTGCATTTTGCAAAAGAAAATCAATTGTTTCTGAAGTATTTTAAATCACCTTCCCTCATAAACGGGCAAGGTATTCCTTCTAGAAGAAGAAGAGCAAACCTGCTTAAAAGGTTTCTATGGTAACAGCTGTAGAACGTTTGCAGAAGTTTGATTTTATTACAAAAACCTGTGGAATAGCACTGAATAGATCAGCTTGGCATTAGGTATTTAACTTCATTTTTGTAGTGAGTTCTGACAGGTAATGGCCTATCAATATGACGTGCATATGAAGGCTGCAGTATTGAATGGCCATTGCAATAGATAGGTTTAGCTTCACACTTTCATAAAAAAATTGTATGTCTCCACTATATTTGTAAGGTAGAAACTCTGACTAGAGCAACTGTCAAAGTTGAGCTTCACTTATGCTAAAAGAGAGCCATTCAATACTGCAGCCTTCATATGCACATTTGCAAAGCTTCATTCCCTGATTCGATTCAGCAAAGACTTGGCCCAATTTGGTGGCTGAATCTCTGAATATGAATTGGATCAGAGGACCTTTTAATCTCTCTGAATTGAATCAGAATCCTCCGAATCAATTCAGAGAGATTCAGAAAGATTCAGAGATTTGGACATAGACACAGCTTTAAATGTTTTTTCTACATACCTCTAGGTAAGAGGGGGCTTGTGAATGCTGAGATGCTGGGCTGCCCTGGGCACCGGGGGCTCCCCTGGGCACTCGGCAGCAGACCCAGAAGTGGACCAGAAGCACTTTCGATCCACTTCTGGGTCCGCTGGCGAGCATGCAGGGCCCCCTCCCATGCCACCCTGGCTCAGAAACTGATGCCTCCTGGGTCTGGGAGGGGCAACCTGGGGTCTCCCCATGGTTGATTGCTGAGCATGAGTGCGGGGGGGGGGGTGCCATGTGCTCCCTGGCAGATGCAGAAATGGACTGGAAGTACTTCTGGTCCACTTCTGGATCTTCTGCTGAGCACATGTAGGAGCTCCCACTCCACAGCACAGCCTGTCTTGGAGCTCCTGCAAGGCTGCTGGCCACCATGGCTCGGCTTGACTCAGGGCCCCCTGCTGCAAGGGAGTCCTCAACCCAGCCTGGCCTGCCCTTTGCAGCTCTGACCTTGGCCTCCCCAGGTATATGGATGTTTGGATGTCCAAATTGCCTCCAGCCAGGGCTGACCCTAGGGTGATGCAGGGCCTGGGGCAAATCAGCCAGTGTGGGACCCCCTTAAGAGAACTGGGTGGCATAGGCTGCAGAAAAGGATGGAGGTGGCAGCCTGGTCCTGGTGCTGGTGCTGAGGGTGCTGCCACTGATGCAGCCCACCTTGGGGTTCAGTACTTGAACCAGTGCTCTTCAACATGTTCATCAATGATTTGGATACAGGTATTATAAGCAACCTGGCAAAGTTTGTTAATAACACCAATCTATGGGGGAGCATGGTCATGCTTGAGATAGGCTGGCAATACAGGCTGACCTGGAAAGGCTCATGAGGAAGGCAAACAACCTGATGTCATTTAATAAAGAGGCGCACCATCTGGGGAGAAATAGTACACAACACACTTACAGGCTTGGCAGTGCTATGCTTTCCAGCACCACAACTGAATAAGACCTGGGTGTCATGACTGACAACAAAATGAACATGAGCTACCGATGAAATGCCATATCTGGCAGAGCTAACCAAACATTGGCATGCATCCATTGAAGCATCTTGAGCAAGACAAAGGCTGTCATCCTCCCACTCTACTTGTCCCTGGTGAGACTGCAACTGAACTACTGCATCCAGTTCTGGGTGCTGCACTTCAAGAAGGATGTGGAGAACTTCATAGAGTCCAAAGGAGGGGCACACACATGATTAGAGGCCTAGTGACCAAACGTATGAGGAGAGGCTGAAATACTTGGGATTGCTCAGCCTGGAGAAGAGAAGAGTCAGGGGGGGACTTGGTGGCAGCCTACCAGTATATTAGGGGTGTACATCAGGCCTTGACACACCTCTCCATGAGACACCTCAGTCAGGAGAGACCAAGCTGAAACTTGCCCAGGGAGCAGGCATCAGGATGGAAAAGAGCCTGTGTCCTCCCTTGAGAAGCTGATTCACCAACGGATTTGAAGTGGTGCAACTAGGGACAGAGTGCCAGGGAAAGAGTGGGGAGGAGTTGGTAAGCAAGGCTGGTAGGCTTGCTGGGGCTAGGAGAAGGAGCTGAGCCTTTAAAGGGTCAATGACAAGGGTATGAGTTGTGTCTGACTCAGATGCTGGGGGGAAATCCGAGCAAGGAAAGCTTGAGCCACAGCATCAGAGACCTGCAGAGGGAAACCTCCATCTGTGAGTGGATGTACTGGGAGTGGGAGACAGCTCTGACACAGAGTGAGCTGAGAGAAAACAAACCAGCATGGGACAAGGGGACACTTAATCATTAGTGTTTGTAGTAAGTGTATTTTCAGAAGGAAACTGCTTAAGAGAACAATCTGCTAATAAAGGAAACAACAGGGAGCCTATTGCCTGCAGCAGCTGTTCAGAGACTGTTTCTGTGTTACCAGGAATGATTAAAGGAGACCAATTTCCCCGAAGCAGAAGAAACCCTGCCTCTACCATCTAGTGGTGGATCATAGTTATAGCTGTGTCACTGTTTATGGTTATGGGACGTGGAGTGTGACCAGAAGGAAATCAATTGGGTTATGGGGGGAAAACTGGTTTAAAGCATTATACCAAGTTGAATTTAGTTATTTAGGTTGTGTAACACAAGTAAGACTAACTAACCAGTGTACTGGAATCATATTTATTCCAAATTATTAGTTTTGTTATTAACTATTGTTATTATATTTTTGTTTATTTTTTCTGTATATAAATTGATTGTGTATAGTAAAAAATAAAGTGTTTATCAGGTTCAGAGCTAATTCCTGGGTGGTAAGGATGAGGGACTCCATGAGACACCTCAGTCAGTAGTTTGCCTGAGGAGTTCCCGGGGCTACTGGAACCTCAAGCACTCAAAATTTGGTGCATCATCTGGCCTTAGCATGCTGGCATGGGTTACACTTAAAAAAATTCATAAAATGTTTTACTTAAGGGGAAAATATATTGCTGATCTTACAGTTTACAGGATGATACTGAATTATCACAAGACGCTGACTGCAGCACAGTTACTGCACGGTCATTTAGTACTTGTTTACATACTTGTGTGTACAAGTACTAAATGATACGGCTGTGCAAAATTTCATCAGCTGTTTCATTTTCATAGTTTCATAGTTTGTAGGGTTGGAAGGGACCTGAGCAGATCATCAAGTCTGACACACTGCCTTGGCAGGAAAAAGTACTGAGGTCAAACAACCCCAGCAAAGTGTTCGTCTAGCCTCCTCTTAAAGACCGCATTGCAGACCACTCAGGTTCCCTGCACCTGAGAGCAGAAAATAGCTCGGGAGAGACCCCTAGTGGCAAGAAGGCGGAGGCTCAGCTGCCAGTCACCAGGGCAGCCAGAGTCACAGGTGCTGGTTGCTAGGGCAACCGGTGGGGCCAGCTGACAGGAAGGGGCAGGGCTTGGCCCTTCTTAAGCCCCAGGCGTGAGGCCAGGAGGGCAGTTCCCCTCTGGCGGCCAAGGGAGGGGGAGCTTGGCCAGTCTAGACAGAGGGGAGAAGCCCAACTGCATGAGCATCCCCTGATCACTGCTATGGGTTGGAGTATTTCTCGGTAGGGATTGAATGTTGTTTGGCCAGATGGTTTAGTTTTTTTTATGTTATAGCCCAAGAGCTTTGTGTTTTTGTGTTTGCTGTTTTTGACTGGAGGACCAGGTGAGGCTATTAGGGGTCTGAATCTACCCTCTGCCAGCTTGTGACTGTTATTTCTAGTTATTCCTGCTAGTGCTTGGGGGAACAGAAACTCCCCCAATGCCTGCTGGTCCCCTCTGACTAGTTTGTAACAGACCACTAGATCCCACCTCAGCCTTCTCTTATGGAGGCTGAATAGGTTCAGGCCCTGTAGCCTCTCCTCGTAAGGCCTGCTCTGCTGTCCCCTGATCATGTGAGTGGCCCTCCTCTGGATCCTCTCCATGTTGTCCACACCCCTCTTGAAGTGTGGCGCCCAGAACTGGACACAGTACTCTAGCTTGTACTTCAGACTAGACATAAAGAAAAACTTTACAAGCTGAGTCTTGAGGTTTTGGAATAGGCTCCCCACAGAGGTGGTACAGTCCTCCATCCTGGCAATCTATCAAAAAATATCTTGACGCCCATCTTGCTGGGGTCATCTGATCCCAACAGTCTTTCCTGCCTAAGTGCAGCACGGCTGGACCCGATGATCTGTAAGGTTCCTTCCAGCCCCTAATCACAACAACAACAACAACTACATACCCACGGCACATAATTAGTAGACAGTATTTAGGCTGTGCATGCACTCACTCAGGTACCTGCATAAGACCAGGTAATTCTTAAAACTGTAGTTGGGCAACAGCTCACAACAAATGGGTATCGGACTGGAGAAAAAAGACCCTCCCCTCTTTTAGCTCTGTGGCCTAGAAATTAGGCCATTCATGCTGGAAACGGGAGACCTAGGAGGAAGACTCCCATGTGTTTCAAACTAATAGCCTAATGTGTTAAGGATTACCCAAAGGAACTTGAACCTCCATTTTCTGCTGCTTAGCCCAATCCTTCAACCATCAGGTAACAGGTTACTCATTATTCAGACTGATCCCCTTGAAGCTGGATCACTTGGGCAGTTGAGAGGGTTGTTTGTAGGACCAGGATAAGAGATGAATCCACAGGGCGACATCTACATGAGACACTGACTGTGCAGTAGCCTGAGTCTACTGCCCAGTAACATTGTGTGACAGAAACCATGATGTGGCACTACTACGTAGTAGTCTCAGACCACTGCACAGAAGCATCACAAATAAGCTGTTCATTGGTGCTACTGCATAGTAACTTGGGTTACTGCGCAATCATTTAGTACTTGTTTATACAAGTAATGACTGCACAGTCAGTGTCTTGTATAGATGCGTCCAGGGTGTATCATTAATATGGATGCTGTTCTGAATGGAAGAAGGTCCTGCAATTTAACCTAATACTTTCTCCTGTCGGTAGAGAAACTTTCTTATACTTCTTCACCCATGTTATCCAATGCCTATTAAATGCAAGGTGCAAAGGGTCATTCCTAACCTGTGACCTAGTGGTTTGAGCACTATTCTGAAAAGCTCTACACCAGTGAGCACCCCTACAGAGTCTTGAGATCCTTGAGGGTACTGCAGGGTGTTACACAGTGTTAGCAGTGTTAAATGTGCAGGCATGATTCATAAGCTAAACCCAGAGATTTCAAATAGGAATCCATTGTGTTAAAACCGTTCTGATCTGTTGTGGTCTTTCTGACTTTTTTGCAACAGAATAATTGTTGCATTATTTACTGTAGTCAAAAAATGAGTGAAAAGTAAGAGCAGGCATTTTCCAAGGGGTGCCTTGAACCTAAAAAGGTTGAGAACCACCACTCTAAACATTCAGAGCTAATAAAATATGGTTATTCTGTGATTTACATTGGAGTTGATCACTATTCAGATATTTATTCAGTAGAGTAACTTAGGTGGTATGGTGCAGAAATAGCTGCTGCCACAGTTGGCAACTGGATATACCACTGCCACAGGCAGTTCAGCTGCCAGCGTTGCCCTGTGTAGAACTGACCTGTTACTTCCGCGTGCTTATGACGCTGTCCATCACTTTTCCAAGAGCTTGGATACCATGGTCTATTTTTCTAATATAATCACATGTCTTTAGAGATTTCATCACTGCTTGCTTTTAAATCCATGGACATGCAGTCTTTTTACAACTCCGACTTATTTTATATTTATATAATAAAAACAGCTGTTGTTATTATTAAAAAAAGGATTTTTAGGGGAAGGTTCTACAAATAGTAAAACAAAGTCATCAAGAGAACCAGACATTTTGAAATTCTGAAATAGTGCATGGATTTGTTACATACATAAGCTATGGTTTCTGGAACGTTCATATATCACCAGCAGATAGTACTGACAGGCAGGCCAGCTGGCATTCTGATGGTTGCCACTTATACTTTATGTAAAATGAAGTTAAACGTCTGGATGAGAGTAGCTGACTGCAAGGCTTCAGAAGTTTCTATTTGAGACTTCTAGTGCATGAATATAAACTGCGGGAAGGTTACGAGTTAAAAATGTCTCTGTTCTTGTGGATGTCCATTGTTGCTTGAGTAATATATGATGCAGAGAGTTTTGTTTTTGTTAAAGTCCAAACCTTCATAACAGCTTTGTCAGGTGAAAATTATATTATCTTCATTTTGTATTATGTAGTTTGCTACATCAATGTTAGAAAAGACTTTTAGCTCTTAGGTCCAGGATGAATCCCCTAAACCATATTTTCTGTCTTCCTTATAGCTATCAGCAGAGTTTCAAAAATTAATAAAGGCATGTATTCCCAAAGGCCTAGAGACATAGCAGCAACTGAATGCATGATCCATTCCAAAAATGTGAACTACATCCTTGTGATATTTTGCTAAAAATTATTGGGAAGAACTTAAACACACCTTAAACTGTTCAATAATTAAGCAAGAAATGAGCAATTTGAAAAGTATAAGCTCAGAATTTATGCTTTTCTAGAAAATATTTATTTTTTCCAATTTTGATTCTTTCAAATTGGTGCCATTGGCATCTGTGTTGTAGGGATGGTGGCCAGCGACTTCAGTAGGCACAGCTTCCAGGACAATATAAGGTATCCCTAGAATAAACAGATTCAATCTTAGAAAGTTGACTCATCACTACATTTTTGTTGGTTATCTCTTATCTCAGTACTAAAGAAAATAATAGGTACATTCTGTACAAAAGCCTGAATTAAAACGATATGAGTTCATTATTATAGGACCCCGAGAAACAGTTTATTTCCTCAGAATTTGTTGGCAACAGTATGGGGACCAATTATAGAAATTGTGAAATGTAGCTCAGTTTGTTTCTTCACAGTGGTGACTTCTCAGTCCCTTTGAACATTATTGCCAAAAGCAAATCATTGACTGATTTTTTGCAGAAAGTAATGAAACTAGTGATAGCATGAACATAATTGTGTTTAGCATGAGAGTGCAATAGCCATCATCTGCCAAATTTAATTCAGATTTTTTGGGGGTATTTTAGTTTTTCAGATTTCTGCAATATAACAAATATTTTGGATTTTTTTAGAGGAAAATCAAAACTACTAACCTAAATTCTCTAAACAGATCATGCAACTGGAATCAGTCGTGGTATAGCCCTGAGTTTAGATATATGTGTTTATAGAACTTGCACTTAGATACACATTTAATGGAAGTATGCATGTTACTCATATTTTGGATGTGGAAATTAAGGTTCCTGGATCACCCTATTTCATTATGGCTTGAATCAGCTTCAATATCTATGCTTTTCACAACTAACTTAACTTGCTATGTGTTGCCCTGTGGACTGTTCTGTCTTTTAACTTGATATAATACTTCTTTATACTTTGCAATTCACTTGCCCTTTTGTTATCTGAAGCCAAAAATACGCATTAAAAAGGAATAGTTTTATTTCCAACCAAAATTGAGCAACAGTGTTGATACCTGCTGTGAGTATTCAGAGAACTGCTCCCAACTGTGATATTTATATTTCATTGTTTATCAGGAAGGTAACTTGCCAAATTACTTCAGGTTAAAGGCTAGGGTTATGTCCCACTGAGATAATAATAGAATATTTCTTTATAGAAAAGTATTAGTCTATTTTTTTAACTATACCACAGTAACTATCTAGCTGCACACATTAGAGGTAATGTAACTATCTATTGTGGCTAGGTTTAGATATTAAAGAAAGCCATAGTCTTTCTGGACTTCAGGAAGGCCTTTGACACTGTCTCCCACCCCATTCTCATTAAAAAGCTAAGTGACTGTGGCATTGATGCCTACACAGTCGGACTGCAAATTGGCTGAAGGGTCATAGTCAGAGGGTAGTGGTAGATGGGTCTTTTTCAACCTGGGGGGAAGTGGGCAGTGGAGTCCCTCAGGGCCTCAGTCCTTGGGTCCACACTGTTCAGTTTCTTTATTAGTGACTTAGACAACAGGATGAAAAGCAGCCTGTTTAAATTTGTTGATGATACCAAGATTTGGGGTGAGGTGGGCACTCTAATAGGGAAGGACAGATTACAGCAGGACCTGGACAGGTTACAGGGGTGGGCTAATGAAAATAGGATGGGTTTCAATACTGACAAGTGCCGGGCGCTGCACTTGGGCAGTAGGAACCAGCAGCACACTTATAAGCTGGGAAACTCCCTTCTCGAGAGCACAGTGGCAGAAAGAAATCTTGGAGTCATTATTGACTCCAAGATGAACATGAGCCGACAATGCCAGGTCACAGTCTGTAGGGCTAACCATACCTTGTCGTACATCCAAAGATGCATCTCAAGCAGGTCCAAGGAGGTGATATTCCCCCTCTGTGCAGCACTGGTCAGGCCACAGCTGGAGTACTGAGTTCAGTTCTGGGTGCCGCATGTCAGGAGGGATGTGGACAGCGTTGAGAGGGTCCAGAGGAAGGCTAGCTGCATGATCTGGGGACAGCAGGGCAGACCCTACAAAGAGAGGCTACGGGACCTTAACCTGTTCAGCCTTCACAAGAGAAGGCTGAGGGGGGACCTGGTGGCCTTCTATAAACTCACTAGGGGGGACCAGCAGGGTTTGGGAGAGACCTTGTTCCCCCTAGCTCCCCCTGGGGTAACAAGGAATAATGGCCACAAGTTGTTAGAGGGTAGGTTTAGATTAGACATCTGAAGGTACTACTTCACAGTCAGGGCAGCTAGGATCTGGAACCAACTTCCAAGGGAAGTGGTGATGGATCCTACCCTGGGGGTCTTTAAGAGGAGGCTTGACGTCTATCTGGTTGGGGTCATTTGAGCCCGGTTTTTCTCTGCTGCCCAGGGCAGGGGGTCGGACCTGACAATCTACAAGGTCCCTTCCGACCCTAATTCCATGTTTAATCGATGAATAAGCCTGAAGTGGAACAGATCTAAGTTATGTGGTTTTCTGTAAGTGGCATAGTTTAGATCACTAGCAAACAAACACATTCACTCTTTGAGGGAGTTGAGAGAGGGAAAGCAAATCTTAGACTGGGTTCCACCAGTTTAAAACCAGTCTGTGTGCTAAACTTTCATTCTGTTATGGGTATCAACTGGTTTCCGATCATTTATACCAGTAGAAGCATGATATCTGTACCTGGCCTGTATGTGGCACTAAGTTATCATGTTTTTTCAAATATTATCAAAGCTTAAAATATCATTACCTAATTCACCTCCATTCTTAAACTTTATTGTTCTTGCACTTTCATATTGTGATACTGCATAAAATTTCTAAGATTCTGAATAGATTTAAAACTCAATCTTTCCAGAAATTGTGTATATAAAAAGTAAACACTTTATCTGTCATTATTCATTTTATAAGGCAATCAAAAGTTATATGTATTCAAAAAGTCCTTTTAAAAGAAGCACCAAAGACACTTCATACTATAGCCTGTCAAAAAACTAATACTACTTATATCTACATTTTCACTCAGATTATTCAGATGTTGTCACATTAAAGTCCAAGCATGTAATCAACTATTGCTTGGCTTTTAATGTTTTCAGCTATTCAAAAAAAATTATGGTGCTGCCTATAAAAGAAAACTAGATTTCATTTGATATTGGGTGAAAAAGAAATGTTAGCATGATGTTCATCCAGGACTTGCTTGCAGACATAACTGCACCCTTATAGGCTTGATAGCTGGTGCCATGGATTAGACTGAGGAAAAAATCTTGATCTTAGAAACAAAACAAATACGTTTCAGTCTTATAGTTGTTAGGGTCAGAAGGGAGCTGAGCCGATCATCAAGTCCAACCCCTGCCATGGGCAGGAAAGAATGCTGGAGTTAAAAGACCCCAGCTACGTGATTATCTAGCCTCCTTTTGAAGACCCCCAGGGTAGGAGCGAGCACCACTTCCCTTGGAAGTTGGTTCCAGCTCCTAGCCATCCTGTCTGTGAAGTTGTGCCTCCTAATGTCTAGCCTGAATCTACTCTCAGTCAACTTATGGCCATTATTCCTTGTTACTCCCAGTAGTGCTCGGAGGAACAGGGACTCTCCCATTGCCTGCTGGTCCCCCTTGGCAAGTTTATAGATGGTCACCAGATTTCCTCTCAGCCTTCTCTTGTGGAGGCTGAACAGGTTCAGGTCCCATAGCCTCTCCTCATAGGGCCTGCCCTACTGCCCCCTGATCATGTGAGTGGCCCTTCTTGGGACCCTCTCAATGTTGTCCACATCCCTCCTGAAGCGCGGCGCCCAGAACTGGATGCAGTACTCCAGTTGTCAGGGTGCTTCCTGCTTCCAAAGGGGACAGCAAAAAAAATTGCATTATAATATGAGAGGATATGACCATGTTTTAATCTCACTCTGACTAACATGTGTCTGGAATAATAATACTTCTGTAGTTTCTTTCATGCAAGGGGCTTATAATTTGGCAGCAGTCTTTTGAATGGCAAGGAGGAAATATAGATATGCCTGCCAGTGACTCTATAGGGTTCTAGCTATCAAATCCAAGAATTTGAATCACCTATTGGGAAAAAGTGCCTAAGGTTTAGGTGTTGCACTGCTGATGTGGAAAAACTTACAAGAACAATTTGGATCTAGCCATTAGTCTCCTATCTCCATTTTATTCGCATAAGTACAAAATATCAGTCTTCAGACCACCTGTTCACCTTCTGGTGGACATAGAAGTGTCTACATTTTGTAGGCACCAAAGTTTCCATCCATTTTCCACCACAATTTCTGCTGTTGCCCATGTAGACAATCATCCTGAAAACAGTGGATAGATTGTCACTTAAACCAGGCCTTTCCAACTTCAGAGTGGTTGGGGGCCACATGCCACACAGATTGCAGGGACTGGTCTTTATATCAGGTGGGCTCCATGCTGTGGGGGGCTCATGGGGCCCCTGGGATTCTTGCTCCATTTAGTCTTCCACTGCCATATGAGTCCCTCCCTTGCTAACACCATGTAGGCAAGCCCTCATCCTCTCCCCTTCCAAGCATGACCACTACGAAGGATATTCCTTCCTGTCACTGACCCACAAGCAGCATGAGCCCTCACCTCCAGCCATGCAAGACCCCCTGTTGCAAGCACCTCCTTAGCAAATACAGCCCTCCTGCCCCCACACACCACTGCTGTGCAATCAGTACAAGCCCCACCACTCAAGTCCTCTACTGGTGCTGCCACACAGGTAGCCTCCTCACTATGCTGCCCTGCATCAGAAACCTCAGCACAGACACTACAACAGGCGGAGCCATGAGGGGAGTGGTGGCCAGGCAGCTGCCTGGCCATATGCAGCCCCTGGACCACCATTTGGACAGTCCTGACTTAAACCAAGGAGGAATTTACAAATTAGGATGTCCCTGCATTTATCCTTCTTCATGAACTGATCCAGTAAATGTTCAGAGTATATTGCTCATGTTAGATGTTGCTCAAAACAGTCTGGTGGTATATTTCAGCTCAGTGTTCTTGCATTAAAGAACTCATTTGTAATGTTGAATGGCCCACTTTCAGATTTATTTTCCTCCAGATTTGGAGTCCAGATCTCTTATCTCTCAGCAGAATATCTTACATGCAGGGACATATGGCCAAAGTATGACTATAGTCTGGGAACCAGTATACTAAAGAGACCCAAATTCTAGGCACTGATCCACTGAATACTTAAATATTTTGTACATGGTGAAACAACTTTAACATGAGAATGAAAACAACTCTACCCCAGACTTTCTAATAACCCAATAATTAGATGTATTCTTTGGAGATGGATGAACTGGGTTTAAATCTCAGGTCCAAATTAGATTGAGGAGAGATTTGATTATGGATCTATCATACGAATGCTCTAAACATTGGGATAATGAGTATTAAGACAACAGTACCTCCTTTGCTTTGTGTGAGAAAAGACTGACCAGTGTGCAGAATGGGCCGTGTTCAATTTGGATTTGGCCTGAATCAGGGACAATGATTCTATTAGTTGATTCAGATCACTGTCCCAGATTTGTTTTTGCCAAATCTGAATCTGAAGATTTGATGCTGATTCAGAGAATTAACGATTTGGACATAGACACAGCTTTAAAAGTTTTTTCTACATACCTTAAGGTACCAGCGTGGCTCATGAACACTGTGATGCTGGGGCAGATGGAACATCCCACAGAAGCATGGGCCCCTCCCCCTGCATGCTCGGCAGCACCCAAAAGTGGACTGGAAGTACTTTCGCTCTATTTCTGAGTCCACTGGGGAGTTTGCGGCCCCCCCCCCCACACACCTCCCTGGCTTGGCAATCAGCTGTGGGAGGACCCTGGGTGCCTCTCCAGACCCAGGAGGCACCAGTCACCAAGCTGGGGAGATGCGGAGGAGGGAGTGCGGCGGTGGGCAATGCGCTCTCCAGCAGACCTGGAAATAGATTGGAAGTGCTTCTGGTCCACTTCCAGGTCTGATGCCAAGCATGCTGGGGAGCCCGCCATGCTTCTGTGGGACACTCCATGTGCCCCAACATTGCAGCGTTCACAAGCCACCTGCTACTTTGAGGTATGTAGAAAAAACATTTAAAGCTGTGTCTGTGTCTGAATCAGTTTTCCCGAAATCTCTCTGAATCGATTCAGAAAGTTCCCTAGACTTTCCCCTAATCATGAAAAATATTTATGTAAGAGTGGGAATTAAACCCAGTCTCACTATAGCAGTCCAATGTATCATTCATGGACCATCCTAATTTCTGTCTATGTGTAAAGAAAGTGATATTTTAAATATTAATTTAATGAAATTTATGAAGCTTAAGTATGACCTTAGTCACTCTGTTGCAAATTGGGGAAATTGCCCTGATTTATGTCAGTGTAAATGAGAGAAGAATTTGTTCCACAAATATGGGACCTAATAGAAATATTGAGGTTAATAGAATCAGATGAGTGAAGTAGTTCAAGCTGAGTATGTTTAAGTTCTGCTAGTGGATATTTTTAAAAGATGCTTGTGATGCCGAAGTGAATGAAAAAAGGAATTTATCACCAACACAATAAATGCCTTTAAAAGTATGATTATATTATTGTTATAGCTCATTCTTGAAAGTTGCTAAGTACTTTTGTGGGGTTCTGAGTGTCCCGATCCACTACTGAAGTTTATGAGAAGTGAGTTTTTAACATGCTGTTGCGTTAAGCATAAAATGAGGAATGAGGTAACATACTGAAGTAGAAAAGAAGGACAATAAATTAAAGGTGGAATAATCCACCACCCAAATAGCTGGACTATGTTAAAATTGTCAAAATTAAGTAAAAGCTTACCAACAGCAAAATAAGGCAACATCTGTATTAATGATAAGGTATGACTAGAAGATATTGTTTTAGTCTTTTTAACTGAAACAAAGTATTTTCTGTAAACAAGTTTATAATTGTTTGGAAAATCATAGCTGGATAAAAGATTGAGAGGTTGAATTGCTTGCTTGAATTGAATAGACAAGCTATAACAAGAGAAAACTCTCATGCCAAAAGTTGCCCAGAGGGTGTTTCATGTTTGCAATAGCTTACCTAGAAAGGTTTTTGAGAAAAATGCATTTGTGTTACTTATCTTTTCTTGTGCCTACTCTGCACATATATTCGGCAGGTGACATGTTTAATAGATAAGCTCAGCTCATCTAAATAGCTGGCTTTTCCTCTTTTATGCTTTTACATGTCAGTGTGTAAGGAAATTATGCTAAAATCAAAATACGATGAAAAATACTGTTTCTAAACCTCAGCTTGCATATGACTCCAGAATTAGGCTTGCCATTGTGTTTTAGTAATGGGTTTAATTATCTTTTCTAGTAGCAGAAAGCCTTTTTTTTTTTTTGCTATTGGCTTAGAAGTTTTGCTTGTCTGAGACTTTTGGTGGAAATTGAATTTGAACCATTTGTGGCAATTGTAACTGCTGCACAAAACTGATAAGATAACCTGTTTGAGAAGTTTATGTGGAGTAGATGCACTTTGCAATAAAGAGCAAGTAGCATGAGATTTGAATTTCTACACTGTTTCGCAGCTCCATTTCACAATGAAATATTAACTAACCTCATTCCATGATATTTGCATTAACATTTATTCTTTTAAAATTCTCTTTTGTTGTTTTGAATGAATATGGATTATAGCTTAGCACTCCATGACTGTTGGAGTGACAGTTATGCAGAAATATACACCCTTTTTTGGCTTTGGAACAATGTTTTACTGAAGCAGAAGGCATCCTTGGCACTATTGGAGCCAAAGCTTGCACATTTATTCTGAAGCACAATCTCCAGCTGATATCTTGTGTGATGTCTTCTGTATCTCTGTAAAACATATTGTGAACAAGCATTTGGGAATAGCAGAATAAGAATCCTCTTTTAAGATATAGCCATGTTACTTCCAGATGATAGGATTATTTATGCACTGTTTATATGATGTTCCATTTAAACAAAAAAGACACTTGCCGTGATTAATATAGTTACTGATGGTTAAAATATATCATAAAACATGACATCTAATTAAGCTTTATCATGTTTGAAAAGTTTTACATTTTTGCAAAATCTATAATACTGTTATTTATATACATCTGTTCATTAAAATATTCACTGTCAGTTTAAAACTATGGGATTTACCTGAAATATTTTGGGTTTCCTTCCTGGAATAACCGTAACTGATTTGTTGGTAAGACAATGGTAATGCCTTAGTAATCATGATAGGACTTATCATTTGTCAACTACAGCAGCTTTCTCAGATGATAGTGATGCATCGTAATGAGAGAAACCATGTGAAATACATATCTAAAAGGTTAAAATCTACATTTTCTCATGTTTTTGTCAGGGAATATCTGAATAAGAAAAAAAGGAGCAGTGCTTTCTGAATGGTAATCATTTCCTCTGGCCTTTAGTTCTGTTAAACTGATAATTGCCTTCAAAATACCAAGCACATTTTTCTTTGAATGATTTCCAACTTTTCATTTCATATGTAATGTAAGGTTCCTGTTGAAATGGAAATAAGCTGGTATCATGATTTTGCTGATTAGTTCACCTGTATTTCAACCCACCTGAATATGTCCCTCCAAAGTTGGGCATAATATGCAAGCTACTTTGTCTCTTACAAAGCTGTGCCTGAAACGCACCAAAAAGTCTTCCCCTATGTCCACAAGTCAAATGGAAAATGCAAAAACTGAACAACACTTCTAAAAGCCCTGATCTTTCCAGTAAGACCATAGGTAACATCTGTTTTCAAGACATTTATTAATTAAAATAAATAGAAATATCACATTTGAATATTTAGTGGGCAGAATTCTCTACATCAGCACATTTTCTACTTTTCAGTGAATTCATAGATTTATGAATTATAAGGCTAGAAGGGACCTTGGAAGATAATTGCGTCCAGCCCCCTACACCAGACAGGAAAGACAACTGGTGCCAGGTGACCAGTTTCAAAAACACTTTTATAAGAATCCTTACTGCATAATTATACATGAAGAATGAACACAGTAAGACATGTATAGTGCTAATTGTAATTTCAGTACAATCACTTTGTAAATAGTGGCTTCTTACTCTTGGACAAAATTCCATTTTGATTTTTGACTCCCAGTGCTTCTGCTTTCCTTGCAAACACTGCACCTTGCCGACTACTGTTTTTACTCCCAAGGGGTTGCTAGCTTCTACTACAACACAGTTTGAGTAGACAGACACAGTGGGTACATCTACAAGACATGCTTACCATGCAGTGGATTAATGCCATTGTGCAGTAGGGTGTTGGTCAAAAATCATTCTAATACACTATCGTGCAGTGTTATTAGGCTACCGTGCAGTAAGTGTCACAAAAACACTGTGCTGCATTGTAGTGCAAGCTACTGAGTATTAAATTAGTAGTTGGCTAACCAGCTACTAAATGTGCAGTAATTAGAGCACATTAGTGAACATGTAGATGTGCCCAGTGATATAACCAGAATGCCTTTATTCATTGCCGGCTGGATGAACAGGTTCACTGATGGAGGAAATAGTTGCAAAGGTATATAGATCCAAAGCCTTCAAAAAAGTATGCATATTTAAATGTACCTTATATGTGTTATTGCTGTCATTGGCTAATACACATTTTGTTACATAGATTCCCTGATTGTGCATTTACTAATCAAATACGTAGTTCTAATGAGGTGCTATCTGGTACCTTACTCCCCAAATTTTAGTATACCACAATTGAAAGAACTCCACAATTGAATTACTCCAAACTGCCATCAATCTGTCCAGTCATAAATTAGATCTTCCTAGTTAATTCGAGTCATTGTATATCCCACTGTCAAATAATCAGTCTCACAAGCCATCTTTGTAGGAGGCTTTCCTGATTTAATTTTTCCAAACCTGCCCAGCAAGGCCACCAACTGCTGAAGCACTGGATCCTTTATTTGTACATTTTCTCATGATCCTGCACATCCTGTAATTTTTGCCCATCTGATTTGGTCTTCACCAAACATTGTTACTCTCTACATCATTAGATTATTTCTTTCTAACCACCAGCAGGTCTCCTTCATCCTTGCCCAGTTGCTTCATTTGTCTTGCTCTGCCATATGTGACTTCCAGTTCTTCAACATCAGTGTATTTTCTACAACTTTCAACTTCTTCCTCTGTCCATCACTGATATAAGGGATTCTATCCATTCTATATTTTTTCTTTCCCCTTCTCTCTCATGCCATGGTCAGCATGGGCAGATCTAGAATTTTGAAAATGGATGTACAGATGGTGAGGTACATTATCCCATATAAAACACTACATATTTTTCTCTAATTAAAAATAAACAACGAGCTTTACTAATAGATTAGGGACCTTCCATTTATGATTGAAGCAAAAACAAATATAACTTCATTGGAATGAGTTAAAAGCAATCTGCAGGGCTGTGAAATAGGAGCTTCATTACCAGGAGCAGCTAATACACAGCAAAATTGCAGAACAAAGGACAGCTTGATTGGCAGAACATTAAGACCATTAAAAAGAAGAGAGGGTTGTTAACACCTGTGGAATGAAGAGTGTAGAAGGGAACAGGTAGATTATAATGAGCCATGAAGTCAAAGTGACTCTTTCAGCACTGACTGGCTGGAAATACCTCCACCACTGCCAGGCAGTTGGTTTAAAGTTTGGGTGGTTCAAGTGGGATGCAGAGTCACCACTGCACCCCCCTGGGGCCACCCCTGGAGGTCAGTTGATTGTGTGAGACAGTGGCTCTGGTCCATTCCCAACATCTTTTTCTGAAACTAATTGCTGAGTGTACCCACTCAGAAGGGATATGGGTTGTTAGAGCTCCTAGCTACAAAGTGCTTTGTCTATAACAGATCATCCTCTCAGTTTTAAAAGTATGGGGTTCAATCCCTACTCCAACAAATAAGAAGGATGCAGTTTTTCTTTCTTTACTTCTGCTTCCATATGAATAAGCATTTCTGGATATTAACTCTGATAATCCCATAGCCATGCTGACTTTTTCCATATCCTCCTTCATTTGGCTATTTTCCAAGCAACTCCCCTTCTCTATCATAATATAAGAGTAAAATGCTGAAGGTATTTCTATAGGCTGTCATAATACTGCTCCCTGACTGCTGCAAACATTTAAATGAGAGCTAGAACTTTTGAGAAGCCATTCTTCGTAGTTGCCTGTTCACACAGGTGGTGTCCCCCATATGGGGGATGGCAGTAAGCCATCAAGATCTTATATTTTTGGACTAGCTGGAGGAAGGAGAGATGGAAGCTGATTCTGGATAAGCATTTTTAAAATATATACTACAAGACTTTATTTCACATTGCTCTGAGATAAATGTACTTGTTCAAGTCAACATACGAAAAGAATACAGGACAAACATATTTGAATGGTAGATTATATCTGGGAGAGCAGTGAATGGAATGTGTGCAAAGGTCATAATGGACAAGCATCTCAACACAGGCTCCCAGTTTGATCCTGGGCAAAAGGTGCCAGTGGGCATGTCTACGGGAGATGCTGAGTGCGTAGTAGCCAAAAATACTGTGCAATAGTACTGTCTGTGCTGTGATGCACTAATACACTACTTCACAGTATTATTAGGCTACTATGGAGTAGCACCACATAAAATATGTTCACTTGGTGCTACTGTGCAGTAACTCTAGTTACTGCACATTTATTTAGTGTTTGCCAATACAAATACTAAATAAATGCACAGTAACAACTGTTCAGTAGCGGCTCGTGTAGATGTGCCCCATGTGATGTTTGGCTCTATAAATGAGTTGGAACAAGATGATTTTACCTTAGTACAGGAGTATATCTAGGATTCTGAAAAACAGGGTGCAGTCAAGAGCAGATTGGAGGTCAAGGGTCTAGGGGAGGTGGGGAAGACCAGAGCTCTGAGTGGCAGAAGGTTCACTGTACATGTGATACACAGGCAAAGGGGGAGAAGGAGGTGCAGCTGCATAACTACACTCCCCTGGATCTACCCCTACCTTATACATACATACATACATACTTGGTGGGACAGATGCTGGAATTGCTGCATACAGATCTTGTCCACATTTTAGAAAATATTTTTAGAAAACTTGGGAGAGTGCAGAAAATCCACAAAAATTATTGTAATACTGGAGAGAGATGTAAAGAAGTTGTCGGTTTAGCTAATAAAAAAGGATATTGAGAAGTGACATGGTTAAAATTTATTTTATTAAGTCCTTGCACAATTATAGAACTATGATGTGACTGGAATAACAGAGACTCATATGACTGGAGTATTGTCATGGATGAGTACAAACTGTTTAGGAAGAACAGGCAAGGGAGAAGACAAGGAGTTGTGCTGTATGTAAAAGAGCTGATGATTGCTCACAGCTCCAGTATGAAACTGGAGGTAGGTTTGTTGAAAGTTTCTGGGTTAAGATCAGAGGGGATAACAACAAGGGTGAAATTATGGTGGGTGTCTGCTATATACCACCAAACCAGGAGGATGAGGTAGATGAGGCTTTCTTCAGACTGCTAGTGGAAGTTTCCAGATCCCAGGCCCTGGTTCTCTTGGGGGAATTCAGTGACGTATGCTGGGAGGGCAATACAGTAGTGCACAGGCAATCTAGGAAGTTTTTGGAAAGCACTGGGGACAACTTCCTGGTACAAGTGTTGGAGAGACAAATTAGGAGCCATGTTCTTTTTGACCTGCGGCTCACAAACAGGGAATAATTGGTGGGGGATGTAGACGTGGATGGCAATTTGGGCAGCAGTGACCATAAGATGATTGAGTTCAGGACCCTGACAAAAGGAAGAAAAGGGAGCAGCGGAGTATGGGCCCTGAAATTCAGAAAAGCAGATTTTAACTCCCTCAGGAAACTGATGGGCAAGATCCCCTGGGATATCACTGACACCAGTTTATGTGTAATTTCTGTCCCTAGTTTGTGAGTTCTAGGGATTTACATCTATTGCTTTACATTAAGCAATCCCTAAATTTGACAGCATAGGAAAAACTGATTAAAACAGTTTTCAGAATATGTTAAAAAGAGTGCAAGGTTTATAAATCTTAGAGATGAGGAAATCATTTAGCTGGTTACATTAATTTTATAGATTACAATTCTTGACTATGTTCTGTCACATCTGATGAAAGACTAGATTATCAGAAAGCCAAAAGCAAATTTGGATGGAGGCTGTGTTCTAAAAAGCAAAGTGTGGGGCTACAAATATCAGTTTATATTTGTAAAGACTTAATTACATCTCAGAAAGGGAAGATTCACATAGAGAAAGTTTAAGACAATAGATTTCATCCCCTTCAAGCTTGCATTTTTAATTTTCAATTATTGAGTCATAGCAATTAAATTATATATACTACAGCATAGCTGGAAAAATCTCTTGCAGCTAAATTCACCATTGGCAGACATGCTGACTCAAAAAACAACGGTGAATTTGGCTCTTGCAGAGGAGGAATAAGGTATTTGTGAAACCATGCCAAATGGATGTTGCCTTTCTTTCATCATTGTTATTTTCATTTCAGAAATGTTTAAAAGGAAAAAGGAGTATGGAATAATTATACTGATAGCCCTGTATCTTTAAGTATAGCAGATAAAGACCCAGCACAGCCCCACCAGGGGAGATGCCTTGTTGGACCTAGTGCTGGCCACGGGTGATGAACTGGTGAGGGGGCTGCGGGTGCTTGACCACCTGGGCGACAGCGATCATCACCTGCTGGAATTCACCATCCAGCGGAAGGTGGCGAAGGCCTGCAGTAAGGCAGCAGCCCTAGATTTCAGGAGGGCAAACTTCAACGAGCTAAGGAGGATAGTTGGAGAAGCGCTGAGGTCCCGGAGGGGAGGGGAGCCAGGTGTCCAAGGAGAGTGGTCGCTCCTTAAGGAGATGATCCTCCAAGCCAAAAGGAAGGTAATCCCAATGAGGATCAAAGGGAGAAGGAGGGCACACAAGCCTTCATGGCTCACAAAAAGCATCCGGGAATGTCTCCTTGCTAAAAGGGAGGCGTACACCCAATGGAAAGAAGGGGTCATCACCAGGGATGACTATACTGCAGTCACTCGGGGATGTAGGGGGGCAGTCAGAAAGCCCAAGGCAGAGATGGAATTAGGACTAGCTTCCCAGATTAAGGACAATGAGTCCTTCTTTGAATACATAGGGGGTAAAAAGAAGGTCCCGGGTAATTTGGGCTCCTGCAGGATGCATTGGGAAATTTGGTCGTCACACCAGATGGCAAAGCTAACATGTTTAAGGATTTCTTTGCCTCCGTCTTCCTAAGTAGGGACCAGAACAGCCACCTCCCTGCTGAGCCTCCCTCGGGCCTCAGGGGAAGCACACCTGGGCCAAGGGTTAGCGAGGAACTAGTTAGGGAGCTTCTGGAGGGACTGGACGCATTCAAGTCAGCCAGTCCAGATGATTTCCACCCTAGAATTCTAAAGGAATTGGCCGAGGTTATTGCAGGACCCCTGGCATGGCTTTACGAGCACTCGTGGTGCTCTGGTGTAGTGCCGGAGGACTGGAAGAGGGCCAACGTGGTTCCCATCTTCAAAAAAGGGAAGAAGGAGGACCTGGGAAACTATAGGCCAGTTAGTCTTACCTCAATCCTAGGCAAGCTGTTTGAGAAAATTATTCTGGCACACAACCATGAGGGGCCAGCAGGGGACTGCATGCTTAGGGGCAACCAACACGGGTTCATCACTGGCAGGTCCTGTCAGACCAACCTGGTGGCCTTTTACGATCAGATCACCAGAACATTAGATGCAGGGGTAGCAGTGGACATAGTCTTCCTGGACTTCCGGAAAGCTTTCAACATGGTCTCTCACCCTGTTCTCATTAAGAAACTGGGGGACTGTGGTGTCGACATCCACACAGTCAAATGGGTCACCAACTAGCTGGAGAGCCGCACCCAAAGAGTGGTAGTGGATGGGTCCTTCTCAACCTGGAACGACGTGGGCAGTGGGGTTCCGCAGGACTTGGTCCTCAGGCTCACACTGTTCAACATCCTCATTAGTGACTTGGACGAGGGAGTAAAAAGCACCCTGTTCAAATTTGCTGATGACCCTAAGATGTGGGGGGGATGTGGGCACACTAGAAGGAAGCAACAGGCTACAATCAGACCTAGACAGGTTACAAGGGTGGGCGGATGATAATAGGATGGGATTCAACACCGACAAGTGCAAAGTGATGCACCTGGGGAGGAACAACCAGCACCATACCTACAGGTTGGGGAACTCCCCTCTTGTCAGCACAGAGGCGGAAAAAGATCTTGGAGTCATCACTGACTCCAAGATGAACATGGGCCAGCAGTGTGGGGAGGTGGTCAGAAAGGCCAACCGTACATTGTCATGCATCCACAGATGCATCTCAAGTAGGTCCAAAGAGGTGATCCTCCCCCTCTATGCGGCATTAGTCAGGCCGCAGTTGGAATACTGCGTCCAGTTCTGGGCACTGCACTTCAAGAGGGATGTGGACAGCATGGAGAGGGTCCAGAGGAGGGCCACTCGCATGATCAGGGGACAGCAGGGCAGGTCCTATGAGGAGAGGCTATGGGACCTGAACCTGTTCAGCCTCCAAAAGAGAAGGCTGAGAGGGGATCTAGTGGCCTGTTATAAACTAGTCAGGGGGGACCAGCAGGCATTGGGGGAGTCCCTGTTCCCCCGAGCACTGCCAGGAGTGACCAGGAATAATGGTCACAAGCTGGCTGAGGGTAGGTTTAGGCTAGATATCAGGAGACTCTACTTCACTGTCAGGGCAGCTAGGACCTGGAACCAACTTCCAAGAGAAGTGGTGCAGGCTCCTACCCTGGGGGGTTTTAAGAGGAGGTTAGATGTACACCTTGGTGGGGTCGTTTGACCCCAGTACTCTTCCCTGCCATGGCAGGGGGTCGGACTCAATGATCTACTCAGGTCCCTTCTGACCCTAGAAACTATGAAACTATGAAGACATAAGAAACTAGAAGATGAAACTAGAGAAATTTAGAGAAGAAATGGAGCTCATTTTTTTCATCAAGTGATAGTGCTCTGTTACTTAAAGTCTTTAAATCAAGATTGCATGCATTTCTGAACCCTCAGACAGCTCAATCAGAAGTTGTGGCCTCCTCTAGATTTGTGATTGTCATCTTACATATCTCAAAAAAGCTTTCACGCAGCAAGGACACTTCTCCAGAGAGACAGATCACACTTTTGAAATAGCCACTCAGATACCATGTGAAGAATTGCTGCAGTACCAAAGGAAAACCCCCATGAATTGCACACCACTGCTTATGACATATCACCCTTCCCTGGAATCTATATGGTAAATCCTCAAACAATGGCAACTCATAGTGAAAGAAGACCCAATTCTTAAAGAGGTCTTCCCAGAACCACCCAACCTAGCCTTGAAACAAGCACCAAACCTCGCTAACCTCATCACCAGAAGGAAACTTCCTATGGCCCAAAACACCAAATGGATCCAGACAAAGCCATGAAGACATATAAAACCTCCCAACATATCTCTGCCACCCCCCACAATTACTGTACCCCACAACAAAACCATCAGCCTTCCTGGATCTTACAGCTGCACCTCCGGAACTGTAATATATGTCATCCAGTGCACCAAGGTTAGGGACAGACATTCAAAAAGCCTGAGCCTGAATTGATTCAATCATTGCATATTAGTCTAACCTGGCTAGGCTGAATCAGTTTTGTAACAGACATCCCAGAAATGCAGGTACATGCCTGCAGTGGCTCAGGCTAGAAGCGGCCTAGAGCAGCCTTCCCTTCCTTCAACAGCATGGAGCCAGGGGGAGGTGCTGTGGGGAGGTGCTGTGGCCTGGCTCTGCAGGGGCTCTGATTAGCTCAGGAGGGAATTGATAAAGTGTTTATCACCCAATTAAGAAAACAACAGAGGGACATTACCAGCTACTTGTTAATTCTGCATGTGGTCTGCTAGCTAATAGACACCTCCTCAGCAAGGCAGAGGGAAGGGGGGAATTCCTGCTTAGTAGGGAGTGGTGAGGGGAGGGGGGAAGCACCGTGCGGTCTCTGGAGCTCCAGCCAGGGATCGGAGGAGAGGGCTCAGTTCTGCTGTGGAGCAGAGAGCCCCACCCAGGCCAGAGAACATGCCAGGATGCTGGGGTTGTCTGGTTTATCTTAAATCAGCAAGGGGGCTGGGAAAGACATTGCATAAACCAGTTTGAGCCAAATCAGTTAAGTCTGATACTACATTCAACCAGGTTTATCTTAAACTGGTTTCAGCCATTCTCAAACTGGTTTATGTGCACTGAACATCTGTTCTGTTACAGGTTTAAACCAGTTTCTGATCACTTAAACTGGTTTATGTATAATGTCTGTCCCTAGCTCTGATGCCATGATGGAAAATACATAGGAGAGACCAAACAATTGTTCACCAGAATGAATGCACACCAGAAATCTATTAAAGACAAGAATGCCCAGTTACCTGTGGGGACACATTTCTAACAAGAAAACCATTCTCTCTCCAGTGTCTCAGTTCTAATTCTCAAAGAGAATTTACATTATAACCTGCCTAATATGTGACTCTCCAGGTACCTCTCCACTATTCACCACTCCCCTTCCCTGCCCTGCCCCACAACCCCGACTAGCCTGTCTCTCACCCACTTACTCACTTTACATTTTCACTGACTGCCTTTCTTGCATGCATACCAGCCTCTGGCTTTACTATTCATTCCACCCAGAAGAGCATACAGCAACTGCAAATCCTTCCTCAGCTGACAAAAATATTTATACTTGAAAGCTTGCAAAGAAGAGTTTTTCCAACTATTTGAGTTGGTCATATTCTTTTGAAAATATGTGAGGGATGCCAAATTTTTAGTCTGTTACCTTAAAAAAATATAATATTAGAGGGTGTTTGGCTTTTATGCTTCTCTGTTTTTGGTGCCCTGTCAGTTGCATCAAATTGCCAATGTTCATTTTTATTTTTAACTGAAGGTTTTCTAAGCTTCAGGAAAGAAAGCTGTAAATAATTGATTCACACAGATGATTCTGTTATCCATTACATCCACTATTTTTGTCCTCAGTTTCAGAAGCTGGATTTTTCAAAAAGGTTTCATTTTTATGTGAATATAGACAAGATTTGTCTTTTGGAGATAGTATGTCAAATCATCAGTGACTGAGAGTATTTTGTGTTATAAAATTTCATGCTGTGTGCAGTTGGGTGCAGGACTGGTTTGAGGTAGAAACCAGTTTTTACTTCCAAACTGTTTACACAGGTTTTCATCCTTATTTAGTCCAAGCCATGTAAAACCACCTGTATAGGCAAGCCCTCATGCTCATGCAGCTTCCCACTAAAACCAGACATCTTCAGCCAGCTGAAGCAAGATGCACTTATCTTCCAGTTTGTCCATGAGTGCCTAGATTTCATATCCTGAATCAAAATAAACACAGTAAATACCTTAGAGGATAGTGTATTGAAATGATAAATGGTGAATACTGATGGAAATAGGGTATGAGGACACGTGTTCCCATTTCCAACACTGAGAAAATGCATGAGCCTAGAAAATACAGTTTAAACAATAACTGTGAGTGCAAGGCTAGGAAGCTTTGAAATACTTTTATATTCAAAGACAAAGAGGACTCTCATTTTTCCTCACCAGACCCTGGTTTCTACCTTTTAGAACCTCAATGCTGTTTAAAATGTGCAGGAATAAGAGGTTGTTTATCATCCTCAAGGTCAGATGCTCATCTAGCACCAATCAGGCATTAATCAGTGCCACCGCTGTGAAAGAGTAAACAGCTCAGCAAGACAGTCTCTTTGATATTATGAAAGAGAGAGAGAGAGAGAGGAGAGTTCCCTGGTTTTTCGCTTTTTTAAAAAATGTTGAAACTCCAGTTATTCTCAGTCTCTATGATTAGCCACAGTCCTCTTTTTTATACTATTTAGGTTTCATTTGCCCCTAACACAACCTTAGAAACTGCTATGCTAAGCACTGCTTGTTCAAGTCCCAAAAGTTTGACTGTATTTACTCATTTATTTACTCATTTATGCAGGAAGATTAATGAATACTAATCAACAGGAGAATTTCAGTACCAATGCTTATGTAATATAAAAATGTTATGAAGGAATCTATGACACATCAGAACCCCTTGATGTTCACAAACATAGATAGAAAGAGAATTTCAAAACCATAATCTCTCCCTCCCTCCCCTGCCCCACTGGAAGCATGATTTTAAGGATTACAGTTAAGTGATAAAAGCCTTATATAGATCCAAATAAGGCAACTTAGATTTTATGTATTGAAAGTTTGCAACAAACAACAAACAAGCTACCAACCAGGACTTATGAACTTAAACTACATCTATTTTGAATAGCTAATACATTTGAGGACAACAATATTTGTGTATAGGCTATTTATGAATAAGGAGAAAAACAATTTTTACCAAATAAATTATGTATTATAAATTATTTTCCTGGTGTTATTCATAACACTGGGTAATATGCTTTTGTGCTTCAAACCTTTCCACAGAATACAATGATTAACTAAGTTTTATGATTTCATAAAGGGATTACATGAAAAAATTATAGACGATGTATGACTAATAGCCACCTCAGAAGAATTGCATATGGATAAAGGTTATCATTAGAATTGAAACAAAGTAGCTTATGATTTGTAAGTGTTGATTTACTTATGATTTGTAAGGGTAGTGGTTTATGTTCTGTTGATAAGACATTTTCTCTAGGGCAAAATATACAGAATCATTGGATAAGTGCACTGTCTGCAGAATTTCTTTTCCAATGCTTATCCAAAAATATGGGTTGTGCAAATGCATGCTTAAATTTGCCTTTTGAATATTAACATCAAAAGATGTATTTTTCTTGCTGTATGAAAGCATAGCAGCTGCTCTAATACACCATGTGAAATGATTACTTTTTTTGCTACATGGCTATTTCCAGCAGCAGACATTCTCTCTTGATGCTATTATATCAGATACTTATTGTTTTTTAGTGGATACTAGTTAAAGGGTCCATTTTGGATTAGGACACTGTCCTCTTCC
This sequence comes from Crocodylus siamensis, assembly GCF_052110815.1. NCBI lineage: Eukaryota > Metazoa > Chordata > Crocodylia > Crocodylidae > Crocodylus > Crocodylus siamensis. The sequence continues at coordinate 51,337,816 of NC_143396.1, read as the reverse complement.
TTAAAAAATACTTTAAATATTTGTTCAGTAATGTATACTAGGAGCTAAATTCTATCATGGAATGCATGAATCTCCCACCTACTGAAGCCAGTGAGTGTTATGTATGTTCAAAGACAAATGATGTCCTCACATTTCCTCACAAGTATCATAGTTGAATATTAGTAAATGTTTTAGTAAAAAAATAGTTTGTGTACAATGGGGAATTTTAAAGGCAAAAGTGGAAGGGAGACACCTAACTCTTACTGCCTTACATTTCTAATGACCTGGGTCACATTGCATTATGTGACCTGAAAGCAAAGGTCACCATATTGCTCTTGACTCTCTTACCAGGTAGCTTTAACTTCAGCAAATGTGAAAACTATCTCCATGCTTGCAACCAAGCAAATTAAAAATGAAGGAAAAAGACAGGGATAGAACAAAAAAAAAAAATCCCAGTTATTATGAGGTTATAATAATATAACAATAAAATAATATTACAAGCATTTCTTGATGACAGTTTTGCTGTAATACGTCTATTTTAATATTGGCAGGAAAATTTCTGTCATAATTTATTATATGTAAAAACTTCAAAATCCTAAATGTTTCTTATTCAAGTGATTTGTGCTTTCTGTTTGCTTTGTACTTTCCATTTCTCTTTAAACGCTGCTGATTAGCACTTGCATATTGAAAGGAAAATCAAAAAGATTATATGTGAAAGAAGACAGTCAAAAACTTGATGGAAATATAAAGTACATCTTTACAAAAATAGTTTTTAAAGGTGATATAGATTTCCTGCTGATATAATTTAGTTTATAGTTTTCAGGTGTTGACCATCAGTTAAGTTATGAAAAAAATTCTAAAACACATTCCAGCACAGCTCAACTGATTTATTGATTAGGGCTATAGAAGAATGCAACCAATAGTGATAAAGTATACACTACTACTTCTTAGTCTATTGCAATGCTGAAATAATTTAAATGGAGCAAGCTAAGCATATGATTTTGCCCCATTCTTTTTATAGTTAACTTTTTTACAATATATATCTATATAGTCCTATATTATTGTTTGCCTTTGCTTATCTTGAAAGGGAAAGTGTCCCAGAAATACTAGCATACAGATATTGGGGATACAAATCATTCTTGGTGGTAACCGTCTGGTATTCTTAAAAAAGTATACATAAATGTGCGAACTACCCATAATTCACATGATTCATTACAGAGGGAAAAGAATTTACTAGACTATTATTGGAATACGTGACAAGGCTAAAGGTCCTACAAAATTAATTTAGATTCCTAACATTACCAACAAAGCACTATGAAAGTGTTCTCAACTACTTAACAGATTATAATAGTCTTATTTTAACAAGCATTTCAAATAGAAGCTCAGATAAAGCCATATGCCAGTACAGGGTATCTTTATTGACAATGCTAGAAGTAACACCTATGTCTCATCCACTAACTCAGAGTAAATGAGCTTGGCATATGAGTTTTCTATCTGGTATGCATGAATTTAGGATGGAATTCTGTTTCCTTTTATGTACTTAAAAGGCAGTTTTCTAGTGCACTGGTGGCATTCTTGCAGCTTGTTCACAGTTAGTAATGTACTGACTAGGTAGTTGTGCCCACATACAGAACTGAGATGTAGTCTGAAGTCAAGTTAGCCATGTTAGCCTGAAGTCAAGTAGAAGGTACTTCATAGAGTAACCTAAGTAGATATAGACTAACCAGAGTCTCTCTCTCTCTCTCTCTGTGTGTGTGTGTGTGTGTCTGTCTGCCTTTCTCACAAGATTTTGTGAGCTGAAGCTGACTTCATCAGATTATTTTGATGATGAAGAAGAAGATATATAGCTTCCACTATATAAATCTACTTTGGTTAGTCTATAAGGTGCATGTCTACCCTGCTTTCCACATATGCAAATGCTATCCTAGACACTTGCATGTCCCTAAGTCTCAGGAATGTACCCAGTCAGAAAGCCATGAATAAAAGGTCTTAGGCACCAAAGTGGACAAGGGCCCCTGTAGAAGGGCACTAGGGTGCCTGCTACTAGATAATAGTAAATGGGCTCAGCTGCCACTCACCAGGGCAGCACAGGTGGGGGGTTGCTAAGGCAACCGATTGGGTCAGGTGACCGGAAGGGGGCAGGGCCTGGCCTTTATAAACAGCAAGGCCAGGGCTAGAGTCAGTTCCCCTCTGGCAGCCTGAGAAGTGGGAGCTCTGCTAGAGCAAGCAGGGTGAGCAGAGCTCTGCGGGTACAGTAAGAAAGCTGGATGGCTTGAGCAGTGTTGACATTGTGGTGTGGTGTGGTGTGGTGTGGTGTGGTGTGGTGTGGTGTGGTGTGGTGTGGTGAGGACCCTGTCAGTATGGATGAAAGATAGCCAGGTTGGCTTAAGATTTTACGTTATAGCCAGGGGCTTTGTATTTTTGGTTTTGTTGTTATACTGGAGGACTGGGCAAGGCTGTAGGGGTGGAGGAGGCCTCATGGGAGCTCTCCAGTAGTGGGGGGGTTCCTAGTGCTGCAGGGGGTGCTGTGTTTTGGGGTGTCCTGACCCCAGCCCCAGTGTGGGCGATATCAGGACGGGCCCAGTGTGGGCGCTGGCAGAAGCCCCAGTGGGGCATAGGCCTCAGAAGGTGGGTCTGGGGGCCAGGTAAGGCTGAGGCTGCCTGAGCCCCACTTTGGAGAAGCCCAGTGGGCATAAGACCCAGGAAAGGGGTCTGGGACCAGGTAAGGCTGAGGCCGCCTGAGCCCTGTTGCAAGCAAGGCCCCCGTTGCGGGCAGGGAAGCGCATGAGGTGTGAGCAAGGCCCCCGTTGGAGGCGGCGGTATAGAGGCAAGGCCCAGAGCAGGTGATGGTATTGAGGCCCCGGTGCGAGTGCGAGGCAAGGCCCCGGGAGGGTGGTGGTATTGAGGCAAGGCCCCAGTGCAGGCTAAGAGAGCCACAGGAGACAGGCCCCAGTGCGGGCGAGAGCACGGGAGACAGGCCCTGGTGCAGCGAGGGAAGCGAGGGGGCACCTGTGAGGGCGCAGGCCGGCAATTGGACAGAGCCTCGGTACAGCAAGGCAGGCACCGTGCCAAGGAAGGCAGCCTCCCTTTGATATTATTTACCAGCAAGATGTGGTGGGCAAGATAGAGGGTGTGTTCGAGACCCAATTTGGCATGGTAGGTAGGGGAGGTCACGGCACCTCTAGGTCATCCCTGCCACAGCCCCCCATGAGTAGTTAAATGGACAGGCACTTGTCCATGAAGCCGGAGATCTGGAGTATAGGTCACTCCCCTACCTATGGGCCTATGTCTTTCTAAATTCCTAACACATTGCTCTAACCACCACACCACAGATGAAAAATTATCTAGCACTCTTTCCAGAACTTCTCTTGAAGCTGGATGCTGGGGCAAATAAAAAAGGAAGATATGTTGCACTGGGAGGAAAAGCACAAACTAGGGAAGTGGGGAATGAGGAGGAGCAATATGGATTACTGTGAGATTTTTTATGAGCCTAGAAAGGAGCAAGCACTAGATTCTAGCTTGGGCCTCTGCTCTGTTGTGGCACAATGTTTCCCCAATGTTAATAATGTGAGGTGGAATGGCTTGACTTCAAAAAGAGAGTGGAAGTAGGAATTGCCTAACCCAGGAGTGGGCAATTATTTCAGTCAGAGGGCCAAATAGGGAGATGTGGTGAGGTGTTGCAGGCTGGGTCAGCATCATCTCCAGCAACAGCTCACTAAAACTCCCTAAGTGTCTCTCCAGCCCATATAATTTCCCACCCCTTGGCAGAAAGAACAAAGGTTATGGTTATACCTTTGTTCCCCACTTCTCCCTGCACCCGCTTCCCCATCCTGAGTCTCTGGCATACAGCCAGGTCAGTGGCATGCTGTAGTCCTGTGTGCTGACTCAGTGCACACTGGCATGAGTTCTGCCTGACCTGGCCATGTGCCAGGGAGTTGGGAATTGGGAGGGAGTGCAAGAAGAAAGGGGTTGGGAGCTGTGGGTTATCTGAACCCAGCCAGGCTGGTTCCACGCTGTGTTATCCCCTTTTCCTTGCACCCCGATCTGAGTCCCCAGCATGCAGCCAGGTTGGGCAAGAGCCATGCCAGCTGCATCCACATGACCCAAGCCAACACATGGGAATACAGCACTCCACTGGACTGGGACGAATCAGTTCAGCCTTGGGCTTTTTAATGGTCTGTACATAGCCACATAAGTGCTGGTAACTAATAGAGGTGTGCGAAACAGGCTGTATTAGATTCAGATTTGCCCCAAATCAGGGACAATGATTTGATTTAGTTGATTTGGATCACTGTCCCGATTTTTGATTTGGCTGAATCCGAATCTAAAGATTTGATGCTGATTCAGAGAATAAGCAATTCGGTCGTAGATACAGCTCTAAATGTTTTCTCTACATACCTCAAGGTACCAGGCATGACTTGTGAACACTGTGATGGTGGGGTGGATGGAGCATTCCATAGGAGCATGAGGGATCCCCACATGCTTGGTGGCAAACCCGGAAATAGACTGGAAGTACTTCTGGTCCACTTCTGGGTCTGCCACTGAGCATGCGGGGGATGGGAAAAGGCACACGCCCCCAGCTCAGTGATTGGCCCCGGGTGCCCTCCCAAACCCAGGAGGCACCAGTCACTGAGTGGGAGGCTGTGGGGGGTTCACGGGGCCCCTCCCCGTGTCTTCCCTGGCCACCCTGGAAGTGGACTGGAAGTGCTTCTTGTCCACTTATGGGTCTGTGTACTGGGAACCCCCCAGCCTCCTGTGGGATGCTCCATTCACCCCACCATCTCAGCATTCACGAGCTGCCTGGTACTTTGAGGTATGTCAAAAAAACTTTTAAAGCTATATCTATGTCCAAATCATTGAATCTTTCCAAATCTCTCCGAACTCATATGGAGGGTTCTGATTCAATTTGGGGAGACTAAAGGGTCTCCTGATTCAATTCATATTGAGTCTCCTGATTCAAAGGGTCTCCTGATTTCAATGGCCAAATCTCCACCAAATCGAATCAGCGACTGAAACTTTGCACAGCCCTAGTAACTAACATGGTTTTTGGTAGGAAATACTACCTTTTACTTTTCTTGCAGTAATTCTGTATATAATTGTGTTTCCAAGATTTTGCTGGCACAAATGAAAAAGGTAATCTCCCATACTTAGACTTAATTTCTGGCATAATTAATAATCTATTTTAATAGTATGTAAATAATTAAAATTACAGTAAGCCAAAAGATAAGACAAATATGATTTAATAAGAAAATTCATGATTCATATGCTGTTTCCACTTTAAATCAATTTTTACCAAGTAAGTAAAAACAAATTTAAAGCCTTGTCATACTATTTCCTCTCCAGAGGAATCTTCTGATGTTGTAGAAGAAGTCAAAGAAGAAACTGTTTTAGTTTTTTTCTTTAAATTTAGTTTTGTGCCTGATTTTAAAAGGCCACCTTATAAAATGTGAGTTGTGTTTTATATATAAATAAAGCCATACAATCATATTATAGGGAGAAATTTAAAAAACTCTTGGCAATAAATTAATCCTACTCCTCTTACCATTGTTTAGTTTAATCATTATTTTCTCTGGCAGCAGTGTTAGATCATTTCTGAGTGTTCTTAAAAATTTTACCCTGAAAGTATATATGTTCGGGATAAACTTTTATTTTTTTTTTCAAAAAATGGTATAAGAACAATACAATGATTAAAATCAAAACACAGAAAAGTAGAATGGAGACTTAAGTCTCAGTTCTGTAGAGACTTGTATCTTTAAGCATGTGAATATAGTTAAGTATGCATATAGTTTTTACAGTGGTGGGACTTACATTTACAGGGAGATTGCTAAAGCATATTAAAGCCTACTCTTAGCCTAAATACAAACTACAATTGTTTTTTAACTATCCACACTGCCTCTTGTCTGCACCGCTATTATTGAAATGTTACTGAGGGTAGGACTCCTGTGTCCCCAAGAGCTGAACTCTGAGCATGCAGGAAAGGTACTTTACCACTCAAGACTGCCTCAGCTAGCAAATCAACAGCTACTTCCACACAGTTTAGGGATGGGGTTGGGAGCTTCTGTCTACCAAATTAGTAAAGAAGTTGGATTTTTTTAGTATGTTTACATTTTGCATTTAAAGGCAGACAGATTTATGTAGTTAAGAAGGTACTATATACATTTAGAGCAAGTATATACATTTAGATTCAATCTGGAGTTTCTAGAAACTGGGAAAAATGTAATGTAGTCACATGGCCAGTCTCCAGCTCTCAGTTTTGGATGTACTTGTTGTCACTACTCTCTCAGCACAGTTCTAACTACAGCTAGATTACACTTCTGGAATCTAGCACAGCAGGAACAAGTGAACAGGATTTTTTTTCTTTTCTGGTGGGGCTCCCTAATACAGATGGAGGGTAGATGCACCTTCTGACTTTAGTCCCTATCAAGTAATTAGAAAACACCTACTTCTTATAACAGAGTTATATTATGTTTAATTTCTGAACTCTCTTAAATTTTGTACAAACAATGAAAGATACTGCATTTAGTACAGAGCTACCCATTGTGTAAACTTGTAAACATAATTAAAGCAATAGCTTCTCTTTGGAAGCAGAGTGGCTGCTTTGGAATGGGATTGAGAAGAGATGGTTTCAGTTCTTTGCTCTGCCACACGTGAGGTCAGCTCTGTATCCATAACTCAATTTCTTCATCTGTTAAATGGATATTATGATACTGACTTCCTTGAAGCTATGAAAATCTCTGAAAGCTAAGCATTACTATTACTTTATTATTAATAGATTTCTACTGTTGTAGTTTTCAAGAGAAAATGATTCTGTCCTTCACTGAAATTAGGTTTTTGTGAAAACATTCCCTGGTGATCATGAGGTGTAGCTAATCATGTTGCTAACTCTAGCAAGTCTTGAGACATTTGGTGAGTATAAGTAATTTTTAGGTTACAAAGGAAAGCTTGAAATTGTGGATTAAACACTCCAAGAAGTTCAAAACTAAAAGGCAAAATAATCTTCCTATTTTTAAATTAATCTTGTGATTTATTTATTTATTTTTTTTGAGGCTTTTTCATGAGTCCAAATACATGGGATGGATAATTCCAGTTTAACAATTATTTTATTATTGTTAAATGATAATTAAGGCTGTCATCCTGAAGTATAATGCTCTCTTGTGGACATCTGTGCCCATGTACAGTCCCACTGAAGTGGCAGTACCTAAGTAAAAGGACACATATTGCATAAGGACTCATCTACCTGGGGAAACTGCTGAAGTAGCTCCCTGTGTGGGTAATCCATTCAGCAATAAAAGTGATTATCCCAATTTTGAAAGTACAGTAATTATAGCATAATAAACTTCAAGCAACCCCTCAGATTATAGGCGTTAATAATAGAAATATCTGCTGTTAAAATATTTTCTTGATGAATTTTCTGACATTTTATCACTTAAATCATAGAAATCTGTCTCTGCAGAAATGAGAAACTAGAAATTAAATAATCAGGAAAGATTTTTACAATTTAAATATGTGGAAAGATTGTGTCCTGAAATATCAGATAATTAATCACAGTGAGCAGCCTGATCCTGGGGCTTTCAGCTCCTTCTAGTAATGTGGGGAGCCATGATCAATATTGGTTACCTTACTGAAAATGTTGAACACTGTGGCCAGTGTGTAGACATTACACTTCTACGGTATTAGTTTTTGGAAACTGGTTTAAACTCATAACAGAACAGAGGTTTGACACGCACAGACTTGTTTAAAAATGGTGGAATCAGATCTAAGATTTGCCCCCCCACACTAAAAGGCCAGCACGTGCTCTGTTTGCTACCAATCTAAACTATGTCAGTTACATAAAACCCTGTAACTTAGATTGATTCTGCCTCAGGCTTTTTGAGTGTCTGTGCCTAGCCCATGGGACTAGCTCTTCTCTGAATAACTTCAGTGGGTTTGCACGCTTGGAACAGAAGGCAGAATTTATCTGTAGGCTTCTGGGGGTTTTTTTATATATATTTCTCACATTTCTTTTTCTTTCTTACTGATCCCAAGTCTCTATTTGTACAAGGGACTAGTATGGCAGATTTGCAAGCAGGTTGCCCCAAGCTAAAACAATGAACCTGCCATTGTGCAAATTGTTAATTATCACTTACATGAAACTTCTTTTGAAAAACAACTCTATTCATGTGATCTTTGGAGGTTCCTTGTTTAACCACACAAGACATCCTGTTACCTACATAATAACAGAACATGCATGTGCATGTGCACGCAGGCATGCACTATAGAGAGGATAAAAAGGAAAAAAAGGTTCTGTAAAGGGAAATCTAATATTCAGAGCTTCCCAAGAATTCACTTGTCTAATATACCTCAAAACTGAGGATAGTTTACTGAAGCATGGATGAAACTGCACACACTTGGGTTTTTTTTTTTGGTTTTTTTTTGGTTTTTCTCTATAGCATTGAAGTGGCACAAGAAAAACTGCATCATGATTGGAAAATCCCACTAAAATGGAATGAGCTTTTATGTTCTTAATGTAGGAATATCCAAACATATTTTCAGTAGAATTCTATTGTTTATGTCGATGCTGACAGAACACAGCATTATAATTCTGCAAAGGCTTGAAAATAGACAATAATATTGAACCAGCACCTTCCTAAGCTTCAATTTTGTATTTCAAAAGAAGTGTCCTAACCTTACTGCTTTGTAAGAACTCATTACAGTATGCCTGCATGTTCTCAACCTGCGACATATATCTGAACATGTAATAATCTTGCTTTTTTTCCCCCTCCCCTTGCTAATGTAGTGGTATACATCTTTCCCATGATATTAGGAATACCATGGTAAAGCAATCAGGACTCATAGTAGAGATGATATATTTTATTAGACCAATAAGATTTGGCAAAAAAAAATGTTTAATTGCAAGCTTTTGGGCACAAACACCTTTCATCAGGCATTGGAGAAAAGATTGTAAAAGTTCTCCTGGGTAGAAATAAAGTTCATAGTTCATAGGATTCATATTTCATATATCCTATGAACTGTGAACTTTCATTTCTACCCAGGAGAACCTTTACAATGTTTTCTCCAGTTCCTGATGAAAGGTGTTTATGCCCAAAAGCTTGCAATTAAAGCCTTTTTTTTGCAAAATCGTGTTGGTCTAATAAAAGATATCATCTCTACTATGAGTCCTGATTGCCTTTTCCTCTAGATGAATATGGCTACAACCTGGATACCTGACACATGGTAAAAACAAGAATCTTATGCAAATATTAATGCCATAACATTCATAACATTTTTTATTAGAATAAACTGGAAATCATATATTCTTTCAGCCTTGAACTTTGCAAATATATTCCTAACAACATTTTCTAATAATAATTACATTGCTAATACAGGCAGCAGCACCACCAGGATGTGTTGGGTACAGCAGATGGCAATTCTGCTGTCCGGAAAACCACATATATCCTTTGACGATGCTGTGACATGGCAGGTACAGGGTGCCATTATAATAAACCTCTATGAGAATAGCCTATAGCTTGGTTGTTTGGGCACACTCCTAAAAGTAGGATAACAAGTACCTAGAGCACCAGTTAATCGGTTTCTGGGTGAGAGTTTTAGTCACATAGCTATGTGGGAAGTAGCACTGTGATTCCCTTTCTTCTCCAGTGTTCAACACTGAGCACATGGTGTTAGGCTTCTAACTGTCTAGATATTAGTTGGGCATCTTGGTTCCGCCTGGCACTTCCCTTTGGATGCTAGTTGACATATACATCTAATGTTCAATCCTGAATCAGATACCTACTCTCCAAGGAGCAGGAGTTGAGACATACCCCTGTGCTTATGTTTTCCTGGTACCCCTGCTCAGGTCTCAGGACTCTTGATAGTGTCAACCTTCTTGTATAAGGTTCCTAGGTTACTAACCTTGTTTATTTGGATTATTCCCCTAAATAAAGGTGCCTACATCACTAGCTGTTGTGATGCATAGGTGGGAGCCCTATTAACGTTCTCCTGGATCTGGCCCTGTTTAGTTACTTTTATTTGAATTTTCTCCCTTGACTCTTTGTGTCCTCAAAATTCTTGGTTTTGGAGTATAGTAAATTCAATTTTTTCTTCTTCAACTTGTGCAGGTTTGATCCATGCAAAAAATCTTCAAGAGGAGACTGAACAGCCTGGTTGTACATGGTAGTAGTTAAGATAAAGAAATTCATGTCTTATTCATAAAATTCATTAATAATAATAATAATAGTATTTTTGCTCTTTCCCTAATTAAGAATTAAATGTGCATCCATTGTTTCTTAGGAAGCTGAGGAAACTCTGATTTTTTTTTTTTTCCCCACAGGAAGTACTCAGAATCTTATGGGACTGATCCTGACTCTGAGAAGAATATATCTTACCTGAAATTGGTATACACATTCACTCACATTTCTATGTAGATTTCTTGTCATTCAAAAGAATATAAACAGGCATAAGCTAGCCATATATACCAGTCCTTTTGAAAGTCAGTTCTGAATTGAAGTATCCTTGTGTGGGAAAACAAAAATGTGCTCAGTTTAATTATTGTAGAAAGTTCTAGTAAAATAATAGCAAAACTGTCAACTGAGAAACGCTGTGGAGGATCCTCCCAAGTACAGATGCCCACTGAAATTCATTACTATTCTTTGCCTGATCCATGACAGTATGCAAGTGGTGGTATTCAGTAAGAGATCTATCAAGGATCCCTTTGAGGTTAAGACAGGAATTAAGCAAGGCTTTTGTCATCACTCTGACACTCTTCTCGATATTCCTTAGTAGAGCTAAGCTACCAAATGGATGGGAAGCTGTTTAACCTCAGCCAACTCTCAGACAAAACCAAGACCACCCAGACCTCAATCATCTAACTCCAGTGCTCTAAGGATGCTGTAGTGTGTGCTCACTCAGAAGCAGATCTTCAGACAATCGTCAATGTCTTGACTGAGGCATACAAGAAAATGGCTTAACATTCAGAAGATTAATGTGTTCCATCAGCAAGCTCTTAATGATCAGTCCCCAACTCTTGTCACTTAGATTCACGGTGAGATGCTGGAGAACGTTGAGCATTTCCCATACCTCAGAAGACATCTCTCACAGAAGGTTGACATAAGAAAAGAAATCTAGCATCACCTCAAATGTGAAAGTGCAGCCTTTACATGCCTAAGGAAATGGGTGTTTGAAGATCATGACATCAGATTCAAAACCAAGTTCATGGTTTATCAGGCAGTCATGATCCCCACCTTATTGTATGGAACTGAGACATGGACAGCATACAGGAGACACCTCAAGTTACTGGAGAAGTACCATCAGCACTGCTTGAGGAAGATCCTTTGAATCCACTGGGAAGACAAATGCATCAACACTAGTGTCCTCTTGCAAGTGAACACCATGAGCATCAAGCCGATGATTATTCAACATCAACTCTACTGGGTTGATCACATCATCCAGATGTCTGACTCCAGACTCTCAAAGCAAGTTTTATTCTCCAAGCTCAGTCAAGGTGTATGCTTAAGAGGAGGGCAGAGAAAGTGTGTCAAGGACAACCTCAAGGCCAGCTTGAAAAAATGCAACTTCAGCATCAACTTGGATTCATGGATTTATAGACTGTAAGTCTGGAAGGGACCTCAGAAGATCATCTGGCTCAGCCCCCTGCACCAGGCAGGAGAGACAGCTGGGGTCAGGTGACCCCAGCAAGGTAGCTGTTCAGTCTCCTCTTGAAGATTTCCAGGGCAGGTGACTGCACCACTGACAGGAGCTTATTCTAAAGTCTGGACACTAACTATGAAGAAGTTTTTCCTAATGCTGAATCTGAAACAATCTTGAGCCTGAAACTTGTCGGAGACTGTCACCCAAGACCACCCCAAACAGCAGAAGAGTTTTCTGCCAGGATCTCGCTACTTTGAAACCTTATGACAACAGTAGGAAATGAAAAAGGGAGAGTGGCAGAAACAGCATATCATGGTCTGAATCAAGAATCCAGAGCCACATGACTGAGTTACAATAGAACCTGTTGATCTTGGATTGGCCTTGTCAGACATCTTCATCCCCACAGATAAGCCAGTCATAGAAGATCACCATTCTCAACTGTTAGGGATCGCCAAAGATAATACTAGGGTTGGGAAAAATATGGCGCACTGGCTGGATCCAAACCACCAACTGACTGGATCTGGCCCACAGGTGGGCACCCACCTGCTGATTGTGTCCAGCCTAGCTTCCCCCCATCCCACTCCACATGGGACCTAACCCCATCTGCTTCTGCTCATGCCTACTGGTCCAGTCCCAGCCAGCATGCATAGCTTCCTAGTTTCATAGTTTCATAGTAGCTAGAGTCGGAAGGGACCTAGGTAGATCATCTAGTCCGACCCCCTGCCTTAGCAGGAAAGAGCACCGGGGTCAGATGACCCCGGCAAGGTGCTCATCTAACTTCCTTTTAAAAATCCCCAGGCTAGGAGCCTGCACCACTTCCCCTGGAAGCTGGTTCCAGGCCCTAGCCACCCTGACTGTGAAGTAGCGCCTCCTAATATCTAATCTAAACTTACCCTCCGCCAGTTTGTGACCGTTATTCCTGGTCACTCCTGGCAGCGCACGGGGGAACAGGGACTCCCCCAATACCTGCTGATCCCCCCTGACCAGTTTGTAGCAGGCCACAAGGTCCCCCCTTAGCCTTCTCTTGTGGAGGCTAAACAGGTTCAGGTCCCATAGCCTATCCTCATAAGGCCTGCCCTGCTGACCCCTGATCATACGAGTGGCCCTCCTCTGAACTCTTTCCATATTGTCCACGTCCCTCTTGAAGTGTGGCGCCCAGAACTGGACGCAGTACTCCAGCTGCGGCCTGACCAGTGCCGCATAGAGGGGGAGGATCACCTCCCTGGACCTGCTCGAGATGCATCTGTGGATGCATGATAGGGTACGATTGGCCTTCTTGACTGCCTCCCCACACTGCCGGCCCATGTTCATCGTGGAGTCAATGACGACTCCAAGATCCTTTTCCGTCTCCGTGCTGGCAAGAGGAGAGTTCCCCAACCTGTAAGTGTGGTGCCGGTTCTTCCTCCCCATGTGCAACACCTTGCACTTATCAGTGTTAAACCCCATCCTATTCTCATCCGCCCACCGTTGCAACCTGTCAAGGTCAGCTTGTAGCCTATTGCACCCTTCTAGTGCACCCACATCCCCCCACATCTTAGTGTCATCAGCAAACTTGAACAGGGTGCTTTCTACCCCCTCATCCAAGTCACTGATGAAGATGTTGAACAGTGCAGGCCCGAGGACCGAGCCCTGCGGAACCCCACTGCCCACATCCTTCCAGGTCGAGAAGAACCCATCCACTACCACCCTCTGGGTGCGGCCCTCCAACCAGTTGGTGACCCATTTGACCGTGTGGGCATCGACACCACAGTCTCCCAGCTTTTTGATGAGGACAGGGTGAGAGACAGTGTCGAAAGCCTTCCGGAAGTCCAAAAAGACTACATCCACAGCAACCCCTGCGTCTAATGATTTGGTGACCTGATCGTAAAAGGCCACCAGGTTGGTCTGACAAGACCTGCCACTGATAAACCCATGTTGGTTGCCCCTGAGCATGCATTCCCCCGCAAGGCCCTCCTGGATGTGTGCCAGGATAATTTTTTCAAAGAGCTTACCCGGGATTGAGGTCAGACTAACTGGCCTGTAATTTCCCGGGTCCTCTTTTTTTCCCTTTTTGAAGATAGGGACCACATTGGCCCTCTTCCAGTCCTCCGGCACCTCGCCAGAGCACCACGAGTGCTCATAGAGCCGTGCCAGGGGTCCCGCAATGACCTCAGCCAGTTCCTGTAGAACCCTAGGGTGAAGATCGTCCGGACCAGCGGACTTGAACACGTCCAGCTTCTCCAGAAGTACCCTAACTAACTCCTCGCTAACCCTTGGCCCAGGCGTGTCTCTCTCGGGGCCCGAGGGGGGCCCAGCAGGGAGGTGGCTGAACTGGTCCCTACTTAGGAAGACAGAGGCAAAGAAATCGTTAAATATGTTAGCTTTGTCATCTGGCGTGATGACTAAGTTGCCCATCGTGTCCTGCAGGGGCCCCACATTACCCGGGACCCTCTTTTTACCCCCTATGTATTTGAAGAAGGACTTCTTATTGTCCTTAATCCGGGAAGCTAGTCCTATCTCCAACTCTGCCTTGGCCCTCCTGACTGCCCCCCTACATCCTCGGGCGACTATAACATAGTCCTTCTTGGCGATGACCCCATCTCTCCATTGGGTATATGCCTCCCTTTTAGCAAGGAGACATTCCCGGATGCTCTTAGTGAGCCATGGGGGTTTATGTGCCCTCCTGCTCCCTTTGACCCTTGTTGGGATTACCTCCCTTTGGGCATGGAGGATCGTCTCCTTAAGGAGCAACCACTCACCTTCGACATCTGATTCCCTTCCCCTCTGGGTCCTCAGCGCTTCCCCAACTATCCTCCTTAGCTTGTTGAAGTCAGCCCTCCTAAAGTCTAGGGCTGTTGCCTTGCTGCAGCCCTTTGCCACCTTACGCTGGATGGTGAATTCCAGCAAGCGATGATCACTGTCTCCCAGGTGGCCCATCACCCGCAGCCCCCTCACCAGGTCATCACCCGTGGCCAGCACTAGGTCCAACAAGGCGTCTCCCCTGGTGGGACTGTGCACCTCCTGGGTTAGATGGAGGTCCTGCAGTCTGGCTAAGAACCGACGTGAGCGATCAGACTTGGCTGACTGCTCCTCCCAGCAGATGTCTGGGAAGTTCAGGTCCCCCATGATGACCACATCCTTAGCCCTCACTGCCTCTGTAAGCTGACCTAAGAATTCCAGGTCGAGCTCTTCTCCCTGGTTGGGAGGTCTATAGTAGACTCCCACCGTTAAGTCTCTCTCCCCTGGACTGCCTTTTACTCTAACCCAGAGCACCTCAGAGTGCCCCCCCTCTACCCCCATGCTAATTAACGAGGAAGTATATTCCTCCTTGATGTAGAGTGCTACTCCTCCACCTTTCCTTCCTATCCTGTCCTTCCTGTATAGCCTATAGCCCTTGACACTCACCGCCCAGTCATGCGATGAGTCCCACCACGTTTCTGTGATCCCTACTATGTCAGGGCTGGTGACAGCTAGGAGGAGGGCGAGTTCCTCCTGCTTCTTCCCCATACTTCGAGCATTCGTGTAGAGGCATTTGAGGCCTTCAGCGGTTGTGCCCACTGACCCCCTAGTCTCAGCAATGCCCCGTCCCCCATCGCTTACCTGTTTCTCCGTTTTGACCATTGGTCTGGGCTCGCTGGCTGTTGCTGGGCCTGGTATCTCATCGTCTCCTCCGCCCTCATCTTCCCCCTCCCCCGACGAGCCTAGTTTAAAGCCCGCCGAAGGAGGTTCACCAACCTGGAAGAGAACACACGCTTACCTTTGGGGGAAAGGTGGAGCCCATCCCATCCCAGCATGTCTCTCATCACGATGTGCCGGTCATGGCTGAGGAAGCCAAAGCCCGCCTCGAAGCACCATTCCTGTAGCCTCCAGTTGGTCTCCGCAATGCACATCTCGTGACGTCTGCCGCGTCCGCTCACTGGCAGGATGGAAGAGAAGACCGCCTGTGCGCCCATCTCCCTCAGCACGCCTCCCAGAGCATGGTAGTCCTCCATCAGGCGATCAGGGGCTCTCCTGGCCGCATCGTTAGTACCCACATGGACAAGGACCATGGGGTAATAATCGGAGGGCTGGATGATGGACTGGAGCATCCCCTTCACATCCTGAATCTTCACTCCAGGCAGGCAGTATACCTCACGTGCTGAGGGATCCTGGCGACAGATGGGGCCCTCCGTACCTCTCAGGATGGAGTCACCAATCACGATGACGCGACGCTTCCTCCTCTTAGGCCTCTTGACTCCCGCCGCCCGCACAGGACATTGTGTGCACAAAGTCTCCTCCCTGGAATCTTCCACTGCTCCCTCCTCCTCCAGGGCTGCCAGGACCTCATATCTGTTCTCCAGATGGACAGGAGGAACTGGTGCCGCAACATGGTTAATAGCTCTGGCAGGGTTTCTTCTGGTGTAGCTGCAACCACCCAGCCTCCCCACCATGTTGGATCTGCCAGCCTCCAGGAGCTCCCCCTCCTCTTCCTCCTGCCCCTGCTGTACTGCTCCAGGTCAAAAGGAAGCCTTAGCTGTGTGGCTTCTGCCCCAGGACATGGAGCTCCAGCTTCAGCTTTCAGCTGTCTTTCCCCACTCCACCTGCCTGGAGCTATGAGCAGCCACCTCCCCCTCTATGCGGCACTGGTCAGGCCACAGCTGGAGTACTGCGTCCAGTTCTGGTGCCACACTTCAAGAGGGATGTGGACAGCATGGAGAGGGTCCAGAGGAGGGCCACTGGCATGATCAGGGGACAGCAGGGCAGGCCCTATGAGGAGAGGCTACGGGACCTGAACCGGTTCCTACATCCTGTTTTCTTTGTAGTTAATACAAAGATGTACCTCTCATCACTCAAAGATAATAATTTTATAGACAGTATCTCAAGGGTGTTATCAAAACTGTGAAGAAACTGATGCTATGGAGGTGCAGAAAGATCTCACAATTTTGTGAGATCTCACAATAAAACAATAGATGAGCTTCAGTGTTGAGAAGTGCAAAATAACGCACAGGGGAAAAATAACCTCAACTAAAGCTGATGTAGTGGCCACATGGGAATCACACTTCAGGAGCTAGGTACTCTGTTTGTATAAAGCCCTAATGGCTTCAGTTCCACCTTTCTGCTGTTTAATCTAAGAAATGTGTGCAGGGTTATCCTGCACCTAACTAATCCCCAGTTGCAGAACTGGTTCCTTTATAGCTGTTGGCAGCCATTATAACTTAGAACAACCTAAGCACACATCAAACCCAGTACCAGGAAAGTGCAAAATTCTTTGCTTAGTTCCTTCCTGAGCTGAACTGAGCACTTCCCTGCAACAGCTGAGGATCTGATCCACAGAAAGAATTTGTTGCATCTAAAAAGAGAGAATTTCATGAAGTGTGGTTCATGCTTTTTCTCTATAAAATTATGCAAATGTTTCTTCATTTCAAAACTTAATTAAACTTCTAATTATAGATTTTTTCCCCCTAGTTCAGCAAAATGAAACATGCTGGGATTGCAAAGAAATTTCAACAATCAACAAAAATATACTGGCATTATTTGCTTTTCAGAGGGAAAGCTTTTTTGGGGGGGGTGCACTTACTTGCTGAAATGAACAGTTTAAAAATCAAAAACCCATGGGCCATTAATTGTTCTTCAGTGATATTGCATATTCTAGTCTATGAGAAGGTTTCTGGCTGTTGCTCAGTTTTATGGAATGAATATAGTGGTTAGGAATACTTTGTAAAGAGTAGTCCTGACTGATTCAGAAAATACAGTTATCTACTGATCATTTCTGGGCACTACCTCATGACATATTGTGGTTTGCTAACATCAGCTTTCTAATACTCCTGGGTCAGAATGATGCTTACTTTGCAGCATGGAAAACAGGGACCAGAAAAGGAAAATAATAATAAACAACACTGCAAGGCATCTTAAGGCTACAAAACTGCTTACAACTTGAGTGGTAGCTTCTTGCTGCCATTGAGAACCTGCTATGAGAGCTGCCATTGATTGGGAAGGTGCTTAGTTGCTATGTGGAGGGAGAAGGGCAGATGGGATCATGTACATACCTAGACTGGGGGGTGGCAACATTTTTTGGACCAAATGCCAAAAGACCTTACAACTTGGATTTGGAAGAAAAGTGGGCCAGGGCAGATGGTGGAGGAGCTGTGAGGGGCCTTATTATGGCAGCATACTGCACCTCCAAGTGGATGGCAGGGAAGGGGCTGGAGTTGCACAGCCCCAGGCCTCTTCCCCACTGTGCTTCCTAAGGCATGCATGCAGCTGCTGTCAGCAACAAGCTGGGCTGGGGCTCTGAACCCTGGTGCAGCCACCTGCAGCCTTGTGGCTGCCTGCTACAAGCAGCCCAGGTTCTAGGCAGGGCTCTGCCACCCACCACAGAGCCTGGACTGTTTGCAGTAGGCAGCCATGATCCAGCAAGTGACCCAACTTATCGCTAGCAGCGGCTGCACACATGTCTTGGGGCACATGGTGGGGAAGGGGCCTGGGGCTGTGCAAACCTGGCCCCTTGTCTGCTTTGAGGCACATGTCTAGCTTTTGGTGTCATGAAGCCTGGACTGCTTTGAGTAGGCAGCAGGCAGGCTGCAAACAGTTGTACTGGGGTCTGGAGCCCTGGCTTGGGTCTGGCTCCTGGATGCCTACCACATCCAGCTGGGAGTTTTAGGAAGCTGCTACCTACTATGGAGCCCAGGCTACTCGTAACAGGGCTTGCAGCCTCTCTGCCACCCTGAGGAACCCAGGCTCTGTGGCCAGCAGTAGGTGCCCAGGGCCTGGGCTGGCTGTGGTGTGCTAAGGAAAATGGCTTCACGTGCCATACTCTGGCATGCGCAGGGTTGCTGACTCCTGACCCAGACAATAAAGAAATGGCTGCTTAGTCAACTGCATGGAGCCCATTGCACTGTAGAATAGAATAACTAAAACTCTCTAGGATCCATATGCTGCATTAGGGACAAAAAAAACAGACATATGAAATGAACTGATACTTCTGCAAATGGGCTTGGACAAAGTCAAGTACACATTAGCAGCACAATCTTTATTCTTCTCATGCAATTATGGGTAACACACTTAACCAGCACTTAAAGGGAAAGTCAATAAAAACAACACTGAAGACAAATTTATTTTAATAATTTATAGGACAGTGTTAGGGCACCATATTTTCTTGTGCCTGTGGTCTATTATATATGTTTAAATTAAGTGATAAGACTATTATGTAGAAATACAAGGAAAATAGCTCTGCTGTTCTTGCTGGGCTGAAAAAAGATGAAACAATTCTAGGAGTCTGATTCAACACTAAATTAGCTCAGTTTTATTGCACTGAAATCAAGAGTTACACTGTTATAAAGCTGAAAGTCAAGCAACAGTTCATGTGACTAGGATTTCTTCACCACAACTTCAATTCAATAATGCATTTTTAGATTTTTTTTTCCATTCACATCATCTATAGTCTGGGGGCGGGGTTGTATAACCAACCTCAAAAATAGCAGACAGGAACAGTCAGAACTATGAACTAGTCAGAACTAGAACTATGCAGAAGTATACAGCTGGAGCCTCACATGGATTAGTAAAGCTCTAATGCCAACTGCCCACAGATTCTTTAACAGTTTCATATCAAATCTGAACATTTCAAGGCAATAATTGTACCTTTCTCCAACCCTGTATACCTTTGCAGAAGCTAATCACCTAGTAGTGTAAATAGGGGTGGGAGAGAGGGGCACCAGCCATGGGTGTCCACTTAGGGCAGGCACCAAAATCATCCCACACATCCCCACAGCAAGAGCCACCTAACAGTGTTGCAATTGAATTAGCATAGTGCACAGACACCATGCTGCTGCTGCTTTAAGAGCAAGAGCCAGGGTGGGCAGCAGCCGGGGATTGGGTTTGACTCCTGTGTCCCCTTCCTCCCCTGCTCTTGGAATTGCAATCCCTGTTCTCGCACAGGGTTTGTCCAGGGTGCAAACTCTGCTTGTTACCCCACTGTAACCACTATCTGACTCATAACTACCTAAAAGAAAGTTATATTGCATGTAAATATACAGCAAGCTTTATTCTCTTTTTGAAGAATTTAAATATTGCTTTCAACAGCTAATAGCAATAAGCAGTATCAAATATCAGGCCATCTAAAAAAGTGAAATAGCTGGATGCAATGGGCTGGCTCTGTAATTAAGTGATTATTTTTTCTCAGAGTTTTCTGATTACTTGAAGTGATTATAAAGGGAATTAGGCAGACTGAAGACCAACTTCAACCTGGTTTTTAACAGCCGAGAAATCCTTCATGCCACACATTCTTATCTGTGTAATTCTTCATATGGTTAACATGCCCTGACTTTCCATTTCACCTCACTATAGGCAACAGTTATTTTTTCTGCATGACAGGTGGGGAAAATGTTTTAAAGCTGAACAGAAAGGAGCCTGGCAGGCTGAAAACTCAAAGCCACCTGAAGTCTGCCAGGAATATTAAGAATTAAACAAGTTCTATATATTTAAAATTTAAATAAGAGTCTCTCTCATAAGATTGCTTTAATGTGCTGTCTGCAGGATGCCTTTGCCAGCAAAGTTTTGATTGTGTGCTACCCCTTTTTGCAACAGTAGAGTCATAAGCTCAATTCTACTTCTATCAATTCAAATGATTTTTTTTTGGTAGTATAGGAGTGATGTTGTAAGCATGATGTGGCTATCCAGAAATTATGCAACAGATCAGGATTTCTTAGAGCGATAGCATTTATTAGACTGATTGCATAGTTGTGAAAGAGTTAGACAGTTTTAAATGCAAAACATTCTTCATCAGTTTAGCTCTAAACTGATTTAAAACTGTGTAACATTTAAAAATGCTTCTGAAATACTTTTAAAATGGGAAATATTATAAATGCCATAAGTTAATCTTTCTCACAGTGAATCTCTATTTGCAAAACTAGTTTTCTTCTAGTACAGAAGTGAATATTAAGGAGCTAGCAGAAGGTAATAATCTCCTGTGCAGAAAAAGTCACCATACTGACATCCAGGTACATGTAAGCCCTCAACTCCATAGAATGTGATCAGCCTAGAAACAATAAACTTCTCCTCACGACACCCTGTACAGGATTCCAAATAGGTCTATAAACTAGAAGCTTATAAGAAACATAGTCCTACTTGAGTATCAGCAAAGCCATTCCTAAGAATATAAATTTTCATAGATTTCATAGACATTAGGGTTGGAAGGGACCTCGGGAGATCATCGAGTCCAGCCCCCCGCCCAGGGCAGGAAGTCAGCTGGGGTCATAGGATCCCAGCAAGATAAGCATCCAATTTACTCTTGAAGGTGTTCAATGTAGGTGCTTGAACCACCTCCACTGGCAGACTGTTCCAGACCTTGGGGGCTCGGACAGTAAAGAAATTCTTCCTTATGTCCAGCCTGAAATGGTCTTGCAGGAGTTTGTGACCGTTCGAACTTGTCATCCCTTGGGGCGCTCTGGTGAACAAACGTTCCCCCAGATCCTGGTGGTCACCCCGATAAACTTATAGGTGGCCATCAGATCACCCCTGAGCCTGCGCTTTTCCAGGCTAAAGAGCCCCATGGCTCTCAGCCTGTCATCGTAAGGTCTGTTTTCCTGACCTCTGATCATGCGCGTGGCTCTTCTTTGGACTCTCTCAAGCTTCTCCACATCCTTTTTGAATTGTGGAGCCCAAAACTGGACGCAGTGCTCCAGCTGCGGCCTCACCAAGGCCGAGTACACGGGGAGAATGACATCCTGGGATTTGCTTGAGAAACATCTATGGATGCAAGCCAGCGTTTTGGTTGCCTTACTAGCCGCAGCATTGCATTGCAGCTCATGTTCATCTTGTGGTCAATGATGACCCCTAAGTCTCTTTCTTCCATAGTGCTAGCCAGCGTAGCACTGCCAAGCCTATAAGGATGCTGCAGGTTTTCCTTCCCAAGGTGGAGAACCTTGCATTTTTCGGTGTTCAACACCTTCAGGTTCTCGTCCACCCATTTGCTGAGCTTGTCCAGGTCAGCCTGGATCACCCGCCTATCTTCTGGCGTGGATGCTTTGCCCCAAAGTTTGGTGTCATCGGTGAACTAGGCCAGTCCACTTCTGACTCCATTGTCCACATCATTAATGAAGATGTTGAACAATATTGGTCCAAGGACAGAGCCTTGGGGGACCCCACTGGTCACAGGACACCATGATGAGTGACTTCTATCAATTACTACCCTCTCGGTCCGACCATGGAGCCAATTTTCCAGCCAGCGGATTGTGGTGGACCCAAGGCCACAATTGGCAAGTTTCGCCAAGAGCTGATCATGGGATACCAGATCAAAGGCTTTTTTGAAGTCAAGATATATGACATCAGTCTCTTCTCCCTTGTCCAGGTGATAGGTCACCTGGTCATGGAAGGAAATGAGATTGGTCAAGTAAGACCTACCTGCAACAAACCCATGCTGGCTATCCTTTAGGATGTTGGCGTCAGCCAGTCCATTAAGGATGGCCTCTTTAATAAACTTTTCTAAGATCTTCCCTGGGATAGAAGTCAGGCTGATGGGCCTATAGTTAGCTGGATCCACTCTCCTCCCTTTCTTGAAGATTGGCACCACATTGGCCTTCTTCCAGTCTTCGGGCACTACACCAGAGCACCAGGAGTTTTCAAGGATCCGTGCCAGAGGCTGGGCTATGATGTTCGCCACCTCCTTGAGTACCCTGGGGTGTAGATTGTCAGGGCCGGCTGACTTGAAGGTATCCAGCTTCTCAAGGTGTTCCTTCATGAGGTCAGCCTTAATGGAGGGCAGGGGATCTCCCTCACCTGGACCTCCCTGTCCCATACCGGGCATGGGTGTCCCATGGGACTGATGAAAGACCAACGCATTTAATAGGTTGGCTTTTTCCTGGGCATCAGTTGTCAGTTGCCCCATCTGGTTCAGCAGGGGTCCAATGTTGCCCTGGCTTTTCCTCCGGCTCCTCACATATCTGGAAAAGGACCTTTTATTGTCCTTTTTATTGGACAATAATACTTTACTGAGATGTTTTTGCAAGATCTCAGCAGGAATACAGCATAAACACAGCTTAATTTCTAATGAAGCTGGGTTCATCCCAGGACACAGTTTTTCAAAGAAAATTACACTTTCAAAAGGAATAGTTATCATCATCCCGTTTTAAATATATATTTAGTAGAAATAAAGAATTAATCTCTGCATGGACCGAATATTCAATTGCCATCTAATACATTCATTCAGTGGTTCTCAGCCAGGGTGCTGCAGCACCCAGGGGTGCTGTAAGACTCCTTCAAGGGTGCTGTAGCCTGGGTAACACTGCTGCAGCAGCCAGGTGGAACTGCCCCACATGCCTTGTACATAGCCAGACCAGGACGGGTTGTGATATGAGCACGTGCTCCTGTCTGCATTAAGGCTATCTGATAAGCCTGAAGAAGGCAGATGTGCCTGCTCTTGCCATAGACTTTCCTGGTTCAACCCCCTCACACTCTACATGGAAACAGAGTTGCATGGGACAGAGGAACCAGGGGTAAGGAGGTTCTTTCTTGTTCAGACTGTATTATTGCTCACAGAGGAATTCAAGATTCATGAGCAGAGAGAGAAAGAGCACAAAAAGGAGCATTTCTAAATGTATATGAATTTTAGTCATTGCTCTCAGGATGGTTATATTTTACATTAAAAAGTTTTTGAACAAAATACTGAAACAGTCCTGGGATTAGTTCTTTTACCTATGGTGAAGCATATTAGCCCATACTGGATCTAGCTATTAGTTTCCTAAATCACTTAGGCACTTTTGCAGATTTTATGTTTGGCTTCTAGAGTGAGGAGGGACAAAGTATCCAGGGAAGAACAGCTCCAGAACACTTGCTTTGGTTCTATAACATTATAAAGTGAATAGCATGACATATTTAGGAGTGAAAATGTATTTAGGGTGATAACCTGTAAACTTTTCCAGTGAAAAAGGAATTGGGACTGCTTCCTCTCCAAGCTTTGCCTGTTTATGTGCAGCAATACAGTTCCTATGTAATTTCATTCATGAAGTTGTATCTGTAAAGTGATGGAAAGAAAAGCCTGGGAATAGGTAAACCTGAACTGCTTCAGTATAAAAGCAGAAAAGTGCATTTTTTAAAATCCTACTATGAGGTTCCTCAACTTACAAATGAATTCTGAAGTGGCTCAGTAGTATGCAGTCTAATGGGTAGGGGAGTGTGAAGTTGAATGAATCTCTTACCATCTGAAATATGATTGAAACACCTGATAATTCCACTCTAAGTCCCACCTCCTTGCCCATGCAAGAATCAAATGTTTAATCAAAATGTTTAATTAAATATAGCAAGTATAGCTGCAAAAGTGATAGCTATATAGGAACAGAAAAATAAAATGGCTATATGTTAATTTATTGTTTTACATTTAAGATAAGTACTTTGGAAAAATTTAACAATCTATTTCTTCAGCAAATTATTAAATTTGTTTTTTAACAAAATAGTATCCTTCAAATACTTTGAATTCTGTTACTGCTACTTATTTTCTGTACTGAACTGATGTTTGCTTATGTCTACTGATTTATGATTGTGTTCCATGAATGTTGAGTGGCAATCAGTTGCTTTATGTGCTTTCTGATTCTTTCATTCTAACAGCTGTTGTCATGTAGAGCTGGTATGAAACTAAAAATATTAGTTTTGGACTTTCCATTTCATTTTCTTAGACAATTAAACGTTGATTCAAAATAAAAGATTTTGCTTTGTAATATTTCCTGCAAAATGGATTTTTGCAGAAATGTGGTTTTTGCTGTAAAATATTTGATTGAAAAACAATGTTTTTCAGCAGTAGAACTTCTTAGATGAGACATTTTTGACCCAAGTAATATTGTGTTTAATTTTTAAAAAGTTATGTGAAGATTATTTTCCTTTGGTATGATTTTTCAATTCTGAAAGTTATTTTCAGATTTTTGGAAAAGTAGGGTTTTAGTTCATAGATGTATGAAAAGTATGGTGGCCACCTTCACTTGATACTTTTGAGCAGAGTTAATTGGCAATTTTATCCATTTTTACATAAAAAATTGATGTTTTCTGTAATGAGGTTATTTGTTATATGTGGTTTCAATGAATTATTGACTCAAAAACTGTAAAAATAGTATACAGAAGGGCCATTTTGACCACACTAAGGAAAAAGGGTTTACCTCCTTTGACCTGTCACTGAGGAGCAAGGTATGGAGCAATTGATGTAATATTTACTGTGATTCCAGTCCTATGAGCTAGGATGGCATTGAAGGTATTGTAGCATTGTATGAAGATATTATAACACCTTTTTCTGAAGTGTTGTCTGAAGTGTCCTAAGGATTGTTGAAGCCCTTTCTGAGTGGCTTTGAGGAGCAATAGTGACTTTACTCCAATCACAGAAATGTTATAGTTAGAAGGAAGAGGTAGTCTGTAAAATGGGGGACCTGCTTTTGGCAGTTAGCTAAGAGTTCAGGGCAGCACTGATAAGAACTTCCCAATACATTGCTTTCAGCAGACCTGTAATGACTGAGGCCCCTGGCAGATGTTAAACTTAGGATGCAATTAACTTGTTAATCATGCCATAAATAGTAACCCTGACAAACTTTTAGGGAATTAATAATGCAACAAAATGAGAAACCAAAATGAGAAGCAAAATATGTGGACCATTTTTGTGGCTGGTTTCCATCGTGCCTTAAATTGAACATGAGACTGCACCTCCTGGCTTTATGTTTGGAGCCAAGAGTCTATCAGTTAATGGGCTCCCTCCCAATCAGCAGGCTGACAACTGTGCAGTGCACCCCACAGATGCTTTCAGGGTGCCTGGTGTAGAGAACTCATCTGCTGAACCAGTGTTGGGTGGCAGTAAGCCACTAGACTCACTGCTACCCAGCAGTGTGCTTGCTTTGGCGCTTGCTGCAGGGCTCCCTGCAACCTGGCATCAGAATGCGACTTGCTGTGCAGTTTCTGAAGGAGTTGTAGGGCCAGGCACTCATCCAGCCAGGCTTGTCTGTGTCTGCTTGGACTGACAGGTGCAGGGGAGGTATAAAGTCCCCTGGTAGGGGAAGTTCTTGGGCTCCCCTGGATGGGAAACTTGCTAGACCCAATTAGTTGCAATGTTCCTATTAAAAGAATAGCACTATTGGGGTTTGGTATCCAATTCCAACAATAATGTATCCTGCTATGCATATGTGGCATGGCAGAGCATGCAATTGTTGAAATCAGGGATTAGGTCCCATTGCAACATTACTGTAATGTCTGCCAAGGGCCTGAAATGAATCACATAATGTTAACATTGGTATTGTTCTTCTAATAACAATGCACTAAGCTTCACCCACCACTGTTTGAGAGTTCTGTTACTAATCGCTGTTCCTTTTTTCAGCAAACTGTCTGAAAGTTCATTCAAGCCACTCTAATAACAGGTTTTCAGTGTTAACTTAAGTAATGCTTTAAATTTCACTCACTGTGAATCCGTAAGAGTCAAACTAATGTCACTCAGGTCAACTAGTGGGTTAATGTAGATAAATCTATCCTGGAAAGGAAATACACTGCTGTAAGGCTTTTTCAGTGAAACCTATAAATATTGGGGCTGTTTAGAGAAGGTATCACAGTTGCATACTGTGATCCTCAGTTTTTGGAGACAGATGTTTTGCAAACCTCCACAAATAATCACATGAATTTCTTTTTTCTTTCATTTCCACATCTCATTGCTGTCTAATGCTGAGCCTGTGCTCCACCAACTCCCTCCTCCCTAGAAATGACACTTAAGCCTAGTGAATTGTCTCTCATTTTATGTTTGCACACTTGTTTTTTTTACCCCACGGGAGTAGCATCTTACCTTTGCCTTTCTTGAATTTCCTTCTGTTTTCTAAGTGGTCTGTTCTCCAATCTGTCAAGATCCTTTTGATTTCTTCTTCTACTCTTTAGAGTGTTAAACACTCCCAGCTTTATGCCATCTGCACACTTGGCCCAGAAGCTCTCTATTCCTGCATCCAAACCATTAACAAGAATCTTAAACAACACTAGGCTTAGAATAAATCTCTATAAAATACCAAATCTCTTTTTGCCATTGATCCATGTTAGTTACTCTGGCACCTGTAAGAGTCATAGTCTCGGGATGTGTTGTTCTGAGGCGGAAAGATTGGAAAAGGGTCATACTTTGCACCTTTCCAAGCTCTGCAATTGTTGTACTGCTCCAGTAACTCTACTCCCCTTTGCTGCTCTGACTTTTCCCCACCATAGGCCACTTCCACATGAGTGTAGACATTTGTTCCCCTGGGGACAACAAGCAGTGGCACACTGCTGTGAAAATATTATGATAGGTCATGAAAGGGGTGCTTGGAATCAGGAACCTCTTAAACAAATGACCCCGTTACTTGCTTTTCTTTGATAACATCTAAACCATTTATTCTGGAAAAGTATGAGGCACATGTGTGAAATTTAAATTATTTTAGCTGCTTCCCAGTATCTTTCATCTTTTTCTTGTTTAATTAACATTAATTTTCTATGCAGCACTTGAGTTTAGTTCACTGACCCACCTTCCATCCTTGTGAGGACAGCATATTTCAGGATTATCTGGGCTGATATGTGTATTTTAAAGACTTAAGATAGATAGCCTTTAAACAAACACTGACCATTGTGTTTAGTGTAGGTGGGGGAGGGTGGGAAGGGGCGGGTGAGATGAAGTGGTGGTAATAGGTTTGTTGGGGTGGGGAGATTGGTGGGTCCATAGGGACTGTTGTCTGTCCAGAGTAGGGAATCAGGGGGCTAAAATAAATTAATAGATTCATCAATTGTTAGGGGCTGGAAGGGACCTCACAGATCATTGGGTCCAGCCCCCCCTCAACTCTAGGCAGGAAGACAACCAGGGCTAGGTAACCACAGCAAGGTGACTGTCTAGTCTTGTCTTGAAAACCTCAAGGGTAGGTGAACGCGTGACCTCTAGAGGGAGTTTATTCCACAGTCTGCGAAGGAGTTTTTCCTGGTATTAAGGCTGGAGCGGCCTTCCAGGAGTTTGTATCCATTGGTCCTGGTCTTCCCCAGGGGTGCTCTAGTGAACAGCTATTCACCAAGCTCCTGATGTACTGCTCTGATATAGCAGTAAGCTGTTATCAAGTCCCCTCTCAACCTCCTCTTCTTTAGGCTAAAGAGGCCCAGGTCCCTCAGCCTTTCCTCAAATGGCTTTCCTTGCAAGTCCCTGATTATATGGGTGGGCCTTCTCTGGACCCTCTCAAGCTTTTTCACATCCTTATTGAAGTGTGGTGCCCAGAACTGGATGCAGTACTCCAGCTGTGGTCTCACCAGTGCTACGTACAGTGGGAGTATCACTTCCTTAGTTTTACATGAGATGTATCGGTTAATGCATGCCAGTGTGTTGTTTGTCCTGCTGAGCACCGCCTCGCACTGACTGCTCATATTCATATGATGGTCAATCATTACTCCTAGGTCCTTTTCGGCTGTGGTGCAAATCAAGCTGTTACCACTGAGCCTGTATGTATGTTGAGGGTTGTTTGCCCCAGATGGAGCACCTTACACCTGGAAGTGTTAAACTTCATCTGGTTCCAGTCTGGCCAACTCTCAAGCCTGTCCAGGTCTGCCTGTATCTGCAACC
Organism: Crocodylus siamensis; assembly: GCF_052110815.1. Lineage (NCBI taxonomy): Eukaryota > Metazoa > Chordata > Crocodylia > Crocodylidae > Crocodylus > Crocodylus siamensis. The sequence goes on along the minus strand of NC_143396.1, from coordinate 51,309,687 downwards.
TATCTTCTGACATGACCACATTGCCCCATAACTTGGTGTCATCCATGAACTTGGCCAGTGAGCTTTCCACTCCCCCATCCAAATTTAAAAAGATGTTGAAAAGCATCAGTCCAAGCACGGACCCCTGAAGAACACCACTAGCCATTTCACGCCAGGACGACACAGATCCGTTAATGAGAACTCTCTGGGTCCTACCCTGTAGCTGGTGGCCCACCCACTGAACCACTGAGCAGCTAAGTCCAAAATCTTCCAGTTTTCCCACAAGGATTTTGTGGGATACTAGATCAAATGCCTTTTGGAAATCTAGGTACATACATAACGTGTACCACATCTTCTGTGTCCAGGTGGTGAGAGACCTGGTCATAGAAGTAAATGAGAATAAGCTGGTTAGGATGCTAGGGGCAGGAAAAATGCAAGCCTGGGGCTGTGGTTTGAATTTATACAGACATTTGGTTAGATCAGGCTAACATGTGCCCAATCTAATTTAGTGCACCTCCTCAGGGCCAGGTACAGATATTGCATTTTTACTGGTATATGTGATCTGATACTGGTCTATACTCAGAACAGAACAGAAGTTCAGCACACACAAACTGGTTTAAAAATGGCAGAAACTGCTCTAAGATTTGCACCCCCCCTCACCAAAGAGCAAATGTGTGTTCTGTTCACTACTGATTTAAACCTTGCTGCTTACAAAGAACGGTGTAACTTAGGTTGATTACACCTCATGTTTTTGAATGTCTGTACCTATCCCAGGTGAATCAAAATTAGGTAAGCTATTTTTTGCCCAATCTAATCTCCCTGAACATATGTACAGATTGGTACTTAGAACAACCTAACTAGTTTAGTCGATCTAAGTGTAACATCTGAATGTACACAAAAGCAAGTTACACATTCTGGTCAGGATTTAAGAAAGCCATGAGAGTTTGAATGCTTCATATTTCCAATATGAAGCAAAGTAAAAATAAGAGTTCAATGCTGAAATAATTGCATTTTTTTTTTACTACTTTATCTTTTGACTGAATTTATTGTAAGGTAATTATGAGTTTATACTTAACTTGCTGAGGTCTGATATTTTCCCAGTAAAGAATTTAATTGTAAAATGGGAGGTAGATGGAGGATGGCTAATAATACAAAGATAGATTTAGGATTGTGTGCTGAAACTTATTTGGGAGTTTTATGAATGCTAACGTTTGGTTTTGTTGGAATGTTCAGTTTAACTATGAATTTCACATCACATGCTTGTAGTCTGAAAATTCAAGCTGCACACTACAGGAGGGTTTAGATTCCTGCCAACATTTGGTGAAATTCCAGCAGAAAACCTGATGGAGCTCTCAGTTGTTCAAGTATTTTATGTATATTTATATCTAATTTACATGTAATTTACAAAATCACATCTGTCAAAAATTCATCTTTCAGTCTTCAAAAATCCTAGTTTTCATTCATAGGTATTAACTTAAATATAAATAACCATCCAATTTAAAAATGATCAAGGGATATTCCCTGTGACCTGTTTTTTATCTTCCAATTCAGACAGTACAATTCTGGAAAAAAGCATCTGTAACATAATTGTGATATCATCCTTAACATCATTAGTTTGACTAAATAGTTCTGCAGTATTTTTTGACTTTTTTACTTCTATGCTAAAGTTGCTAAGATTTTCTTTCTCTTATTTGAGAAAGAAAAAGGCCATGTAACCATTTCAAGTCAATTAACCAAAAAGCCAGAAATAATGTTCTGCTGCATACTTGTACACAGTAGCACTCTGAAGAAATGACTAAAAATGTCAAGATTCAAGCACCTCCTCTTTTCATTTTGGGGATGGGTTGAGATATTCCCCTTATTTATCTCTTCCCTGTTAAAAAGGGCAACAACATTAAGATAGCATCAGCTGAAAGGACCACTAATACACTCCTCAAAATTGTATTGCAAGTTGAGATATTCTTTTTATTCTTCATCTGGCTCGTTTCCATCTAATGGATCTCTTTGCTTCTGATAGTTTATCTCTCCGTTGTCCTTACCAAATTGTTTACAATTGTTTAAATGAAGCATCTTGTCTTTTAATTAACCATTATTTTTTATTATTTGTATGGCACCAGCAATGTGCTAGATGGCTCAATGTATCTTTATATTCACCTTTAACCACTTTCCCTTCCATTGTCCTTTCCTTTACTTACAGCTAATGAAGCAGAATTTAAATTTTCCAACTACATTAGATTTCCAGAATTCAGTTAAACTACCCTCATAGCGTGTTCATTTTTCCTTGTCTTTCTTCTACATAGAATTTGCTGTCCTTTAAATCATAAATATTTGCATTGTTTCTTTTTGTATCACTAGTAAGTCATACGATGTGGACCTCTAGATAGGTCAAATTCAACATTGTCTAGTCTGATTGAGCATATAGCACAAGATAGTAATTGGAATAAAGATCAGCTTTATCTTTAATTCTACCAAGACCCAAGTCAAGGCATCTGGAATATTTCTTACCAAATAAGTTTAAAAATTTTAGCTTAGAGACCCGGTAATTGCATGTAAACGCTGTTTCTGCTAAAAGGTTTGAGTCCTGCTGATTTAAGCTACCTATATTGATACATAGTACCAATTAGAAAAAGTTAGATTTTTTAAATAAAGAAAAAATATGAAAAGTCATAACCTCAAACAAAAGTAAAAATCTAAACCAGAAATTCATTTCCACTCTAATCCTAATAATCAGTGCCAGTAGGAGCTGATTCAATCTGTTTTAAGCCTGTTGGACTCAGTTCTATAAAGGAACATAATTGAGTTTAAAGAATTGATTCAGGTTTTTAGGCACATGGATCCTTTTGTAATCTGAAATGATGATCTACTCATCTGAATGATAATCAAAGGCTGTTTACTCAAAGATATTGTAACATATTTAAAGAGCAACTCACAGCTTAGGAGCCACCAGATAGAAACTTTGTTTATTAGAGCTCAAACCCCTTGCATTTGTGAGGTGTATTACTTTTTGAAAATTGAAGGCTAGTGTTTTAATTGTCTTGTCCTGGTCATTAACATTACATATTAAAAAATTAAATTCCATTGGTAACTTATTGAATATGGGCAGGGTAGAGTCAGAAATCTGCCTCCTATGAAGGAACTCTTGCTATTTAAAAGAAAATGATGATGTGATAATCACTGTCATAACTCCAATATTTCTCTCTTGAGAGTCAGTAAGGTAAATAAAACAGGGCATGTAGTCTTTCTTATCCAGATTTTCAGAAAATTACTTAACACAATTACATGTGGCATAATACCTAGATTTTAGTTAGGTGACTAAATAATAACTGAGAGCAGAATCCAAGAGGGAAATAAGGTCCTATCCCAATAATGACTTCAGTGGTTCATATGAGACCTAAGCAGAATTTAGGCACCAATATAAAAAATTGTGATCCTGAAAAATTAGGTGTTAGCTACCACCCAACCCTGGACATGTAAACTCAACAAACATTGTGTTTTTCATCATTAAAAACCAGGCGGTAGAAACTTTGATTCTGGGTATGCCTAGAAGTCCCTCCTCCCATGTTGTTAGGACTATGTCCAAGATTAGCCTAGTTCTGATCCATAAATTAGCTGGGCTTAGCAAATTTATTTGTGGGTCTTGGTCTGTGTTGTTAAAGCCTGACTACAAAATACAGTGGTGGTTGACACTTTTTTAAAGCTGACAGAATCATAGGAATGTATGATGGGAAGGGACCTCATGAGATCAACTAGTTCATCCCCACAGTCCAGCAACAAGAGCATGCTGTTGCCTCATATTCAGCTTATGGTTTTCTGCAGTTGTTCTCATCCTGTTTGCCATAGTGGGCCACACTTGCAACGCTCAATGTGTTATGTGGGATGCACCCACAATTTGCTTACTGTGTGTCCATTTAAAAAAATCTTTTAACAGGAAGTTATGTGAGCAGTAGTAATGTGCTGATTGGGCTGCAGGTAGCCTGTGTGCTGTAAGTTGAGAATCAATGGTTTACTGTAACCCCCAGTTCCTTCTCTGCAGTTCTGCAGCCTAGCCAGTCATTCCCCATTCTGTATTTCTGCATACAATGACTCTACTTGTCCTTGTTGAATTTTACTTGATTGATTGCAGACCATTTCTCCATTTCTTTGTCTAGGTCATTCGAGATCCTAGCCCTATTCTGCACAGGTGTCTGCAAATCCACCCAACCTGGTGTCATCTGCATATTTGCTAAGTGTGCACTCAATCCCATCATCCAAATTAATGAAGATAGTAAATGATACTGGATGCAGGACAGAATCTGGGTACAGACACTTGATACCTCCTCCCAACTAGACATTAAGCCATTGATCACTACTCACCAAGTATGATGATCCAGTCTGTTGTGTCTATCTTACAGTAATTTCATTTAGTCTATATTTTCTGAGCTTGTTAATGAGAATGTCATAGAATCATAGAAAGTTAGGGTTGGAAAAGACTTCAGGAGGTCATCTAGTCCAACCCCCTGATCAGAGCAGGGCCATCCCCAACTAGATTGTCATAGCCAAAGCTTTGTCTAGCCAGCTTTTGAAAACCTCCAAGGATGGAGCTTCCACCACCTCTCTGGGTAACCTGTTCCAGTTTTTTACTACCCTCCTAGTGAGAACATTCTCCCTAATATCTAACCTATACTTGCCTTGCTGCAGCTTGAGACTCTTGCTCCTTGTTCTGTCATCTGCCACCACTGAGAACAGTCTACCTGCATCCTCTTTAAAACTGCCCTTCAGGTAGTTGAAGGCTATTAAGTCTCCTCTCAGTCTCCTCTTTTCTAGACAAAATAAACCCAGTTTCCTCATTCCTTCCTCAGAAGTCATGTGCCTCAGCTCCCTAACCATTTTTGTTGCTTCCAATTTGTCCACATCCTTTCTGTAGTGGGGGGTCCAAAACTGAACACAGTACTCCAGATGTGGCCTCACCAGTGCTGAATAGAGGGGAGGGGAATAATCACTTCTCTTGCCCTGCTGGCAACACTCCTACCAATGCAGCTGTTATCCTTCTTTACAACAAGGGCACACTGCTGGCTCATATTCAGTTTATTATCCATTGTAACCCCCAGGTCCTTTTCTGCAGAACTGCTGCCAGGCAAGTCAGCCCCCATCCTGTACTGGTGCATGGGATTGTTCTATTCTAAGATCCTTGGTTAAACCTCATGAAAGTCCTTTTGGCCCAATCTTCCAATTTGTCTAGGTCACTGAATCCTAGCCCTCCAGTGTATTTACTATTCTCCCCAGCTTGGTGTCATCTGCAAACTTGCTGAGGGTGCGCTCTATGCCATCTTCCAGGTCTTCGATGAAGACATTGAACAAAAATGGCCCCAGGACCGATCCCTGGGAACTCCACTCAATACCAGCTGCCAACTAGACATTGAGTCATTGATTACTACCCTCTCAGCCCAATGCTCCAGGTAGTTTTCTGTTCACCTTACAGTCCATTCATCCAGCCCATACTTCCTTAGCTTGCCTGTGAAAATGTTGTGGGAGACTGCTTTGCTAAAATCAAGGTATGCCTCATCCACTGGTCTCCCCAAATTCCCCACATCCACAGAGCGAGTCATCTCATCATAGAAGGCATGACTCAGTTGGTCAGGCATGACTTGTCCTTGATGAATCCATGCTGACTCTTCCTAATTACCTTTTTCTTCTCCAAGTGCTCACAAATGGATTCCTTGAGGGTCTGCTCCATGATTTTTCCAGGGACTGAGGTGAGGCTGATTTGTCTGGAGTTCCCTGGATTCTCCTTTTTCCCTTTCTTAAATATGGGCATTATGTTTGCCCTTTTCCAATCATCTGGGACCTCTCCTGATTGCCATGAGTTTTCAAAGATGATGGCCAATGACTCTGCAACAACATCAGCCAACTTCCTCAGCACCCTCGGTTGTATCCCATCTGGCCCCATAGACTTGTACTTGTCCATCTTTTCTAAGAAGCCTGTTCTTTAACCACTGAGGGCTGCTCACCTCCTCCCCAAACTTTGCTGCTAGGTGCAGTAGTCTGGGAGCTGACCTTGCCTGTGAAGACTGAGGTAAAGAAGGCACTGAGCACTTCAGCTTTTTCTGTATCCTCTGTCACAAGGTTGCCTCCCCCATTCAGTAAGGGATCCACACTTTCCCTGATACTCTTTTTTGCTACCAACATACTTGTAGAAACTCTTGTGGTTACCCTTCACATCCCTTGCTAGCTGTGACTCCAATTGCACTTTGGCTTTCCTGACTTCATCCCTGCATGCCCAGACAATGCTTTTACATTTTTCCCTAGTTATTTGTCTAAGTTCCCACTTCTTATAAGCTTCCTTTTTGTGATTTAGTTTACTGAAGAGTTCTCTGCTAAGCCACACTGGTCTTCTGCCATATTTGCTAGTCTTCCCACACATCGGGATGGTTTGTTCCTGAATTCTCAGTAAAGCTTCTTTAAAGTACAGCCAGATCTCCTGGACTCCTCTCCCCCTCAGAGTGGCTTTCCAGGGGATCCTGCCCATGAGTTCCCTGAGTCTAAGTCTGCTTTTCTGAAGTCCAGGGTCCTTACTCTGCTGCTTTCCATCTTTCATTTCCTCAGGATTCTGAAGTCAATCATCTCATAGTCACTATTGCCCAAGCTTTCATCCACTGTACTACATTCCCTGTCAATTCTTCCCTGTTTTTGAGCAGCAGGTCAAAAAGAGCATGACCCCTAGTTAGCTGCTCCAGCACTTGCAGCCAGAAGTTGTCCCCAGTACCCTGCAAAAACTTCCTGAATCACCTGCATACTACTATATTGCTCACCCAACAGATGTCAGGGTGATTGAAGTCCCTCATGAGAACCAGGGCCTGTAACTGGGAAACTTCCACTAGGTGTTTGAAGAAAGCCTTATCCACCAATTCCTTTTGGTTTGGTGGTTTATAGCAGACTTCCACCATGACATCACCCTTGTTGCTTTCCCCTCTGACCTTAACCCAGATACTCTCACCAGACCTATCTCCAGCTTCATACTGGAGCTCTGAGAAATCATGTCATGGGAGACAGAATCAAAGCCTTGTTAAAGTCAAAGTATATTGCATCTGCTGCTCTCTGGCCATTTATAAAGCCTGTTGCCTTATAATGGAAATAAATTAGGTTGGACAGGCATGACTTGCTCTTGATGAATCCATGCTGGCTGTTCTTGATTACCTTGTTCTCTTCTAGCTGCTTCAAAATAGATTCCCTGAGGACCTGCTCTATGATCTTTCCAGGTATCAGAATAGGCTGACTGGTCTGAAATTCCCTGGATCCTCCTTCTTAAATTTCTTAAAGATGGGCACTATATATGCCCTTTTCCAATTATCTGGGACCTCACCCACACTGTACAAGTTCTCAAAAAAGGATATCCAATGGCTATTATATAAAAAAAAAAGACCCCACAACTATCATCAATTGAAAATCATAAACAAAGTTCAGCAGCTTTTCAGCTGGATGAGAGAAGAGTGTTGGGTCCTGGAGCATTTTGTTGTTGTCATATAGAATCACTGTATAGAAAAGGTTAACCACAAATAAGGTAGTGAATTATACCCAAAAAAATTGTATTTTTAACACAGCCTAAAATACAGTTAAGAGTAAATATTTTCCCATAGTAAATCAGAAATCTTTGCAAATACTTTACAGACCGTGTTTAAGAAGGCTGGAAAACATCTTACATGGTTATCTAGTTTAAAGAATATCACCCTCAAAGCCAAATCCTTTTAGAAGCTAACTTTTTTTTTTCATTTGCAGGATTAAGAGACTTTGTACTGCATGAAAGAGTTCCTATTCCAGGGCATCTAGCTCTATTGCTTTACTGATTTTCAACCTGGATATCTAGATATGTTTCTCTTCTCTTATAATTAGGATTCTAACTGATTCATCTTCTGGCTCCAGTAGAGAAAGACAGAGTTTATCTAGAAATAATTTTGTTTATTTAAGGGTGTTTTAGATCTTTTTGTAAAATGCAGGGAAATATATTTAAAACTAGAATCGGCCTGTTGGGCTCATTTTGCATCAGCAGTTTCCACAATCCAACTTGACATTCTCTTTTGATCTGCGGTGCTAAAAATATTCTATTAGCATGCCAGCTTATATACTTGTATATACTGCAAACTTGCATGGTTAGACTTGCTGATTGTGAGATCACTGCAGAGATAAAAGTCTCTGTGACTTTGGTAACCAACCTAGTTTCTCTAGAGTTCTAATACTTTTGGGAAGATGTGTGTGCATGCATGCACAATCTGCCCATATTTCCATTAGACTTAAACGTTACACTATACACACCCGGAAGAAAACACTATAGGATAAAATAGGGGTCTTGAAACTCTACTGTTTTAGGAAGGCAATGAGACCGCATTGCACATGACATATATGTGCGATCGTTTCTTAACAAATATACTTATTATCCAAGAATTATTCTTACATTAGATAAGACTAGAAGCTTTCTACTTAGAGAAAAATGAAGCAAAGTCCTTAATAAGAGCCTCTTTTTTTGTCATGTTTTAGAAAAGTGAATAGGATTCTTTTTCCAGTGGTAGTTTCCTTTCTCTTTAGGTTTTTGGCCCTCCCTTCCCCAAGTCTAAATTTAGAGCCACCTTGAATCTGCTTAAAGCATAGAGGGGTCATGCAAAATCAACTCTGAGGAATGACATTCTAGAGCAGACATGGCACTGGCAGACAAGGTCCTTTCCTTTGCGTCAATCTAATTTGGTATGTTTTAGCAGACCAACTGAATAGTTAGTTACAGAAATATATCTTAGCAAGCTTTCAGGTTGAAAAGCCCTTTGTCAGGCTGAGGAAGCATCTGCAGTTGGTGTATGTGTGTGGTGTTCCTGGATGGAAGGAATAGTAAAGAATAGGGGTGTGTGAAGCACTCCTGAGCTGCTGGAAGGCACGGCTCACTAACTGTCAGACCCCAAGGCAGAAAGCAGGCCAGTTCAAACAATGCTGCCTTTTATGCTGTTTTTCCATTTCTCCCCTAGAGCACTGGGATTGGAATGGACCTCAGGGAAGGATGACAGTCACTGGCCAGCTACACAGTCAATATGAGAGCAGTCCTTCCCCCCTCCCTCTCCTTACTTTCTGCACAGCTTCAGCTTTGAAACTCAAAATGTTTTGAAACTTTTGAAATGTTTTGATTGCCCTTCATTTAATTTTGAATTCACTGTTTTGAGCTCGAAATGAGTTGAAACAGCATCAAAATGAAACAGTCTGCAAATTTTGCACAGCCCTACCAGATAGCCAAAGCCAGTAGTGCAGCTTGGCAGAGCTAAAAGAGCTTTGTACCCAAATGGAGCATGGGGCCAGTGGGAAAGCCCCAGGCACAAGCCCGGGCAGGTAGAGCCAGGAGCGCAGCTTGGTGCAGCTGAAAGAGGCCTTGGTGCCCAAGCGGGGAAACCCTGGTGTGAAGCCAGGATGTGGAGGTGGTGGTGCAGCTCGACCTGAGTGCCCAGGACAGGGCACCAGGCCATGAGAAGAGCCAGAGGCGCCAATGCAGGGGGGCTGCAGTGGAGCCATCGACCAGGGGTCAAGCCCTGACTGCCTTGGAGAGGAGAATGTGAGTTGCTGGGGAAAGCGGATCCCACAGGGAAGGTTATTTCTGAGGAAGGGGACCCCACTGGGGACCCAGTGAGTAAAGACTCCAGTCCCAGTACTGGCCCAGGAGGGAGGGCACTGGGCCCCTATTGTTGCTACTGAGAGTTTTGCTAGGGCCCATGATTTCTGGGGAGGGGGACCCCAGCCTCCAGTGTGTCTATGCTTTCAGAACAGGGTGGTTGTGTGCCTAATATTTTGGAGGTTGCAGTGTATATTTTGTATACCATTTCTAATCATATTGTTTATTGTTATGTCTTACCTGATATATATTCTTGTTTAGTTGTTACCGTTCCTGTGTATGAACTTACCCTTCTACTGCCATATTTTGTTTATTGTCCCATTGGGTTCCTAGTTATTCATCTGCTGTGTAGACTTACCTGTGCTTACCTATTTCAGGATCCATCACTCCTCTGTGTCTGGGGTTACTGGAGGACACACCTTGCTTGCTGCTTACAGGGTTGCCCTATTGGGTGCTGGTGCTGGGTATGACACCCCAGTGGAGGGTCAGTTCCCAGACCATCAATTATTTTGGAGTATTGTTTATTGTCTATCCACTATAAATATTTATTTTCATATTTCAGGTGCATTTTTATATTTATATTATGAACCAATAAATTGTATATAGTTAAGTAACATTTGCCTGGCCTGGCTCTATAGAGGATAGAGGGATCTTAACCCAAGTGACAGCCTCTGTCTCACAGCACTATTGCCTGTTGACATATTCCATCTAATTGAGGATGGGGCACACCCTTGGGTGTACCTGGGTTACATCTGTAATTTAAAAAGGTCTCTATATTTAAACTGGAAGATCAGGGCCAGGCTTAGGGAAAATGGCACCCTGGGTAAAATTGTATTTTGGTGCCCTTTCTTTGAGTTTAATTATATAGTAGTATTAGTGAAAATTTCAGAAATAAAGACCTAGGAGGAGCTGCTGGGCTGGATCAAGAGACTTGCTTACCCACAGACAAACACCACTACTGCTGGGTGGGAGCAAAGTACGTGGATTGGAGCAGGTGCCACCCCACCCACCAGCATGTACCTAGCCTGACTCCCTCTGAGAAGTGGCTGAAGGCAGGGGGCAGGCTGGGATGGACACTTCTTCTCCTGCCTGGGGTGGGGATCAGCAAGAGTGGGGTGGGGCAGGGGGAGTATGGTGCTGTGAGCTCTGGCTGCTCACATGTGTTTGTGTGTGGTGCCCTCCGGGACCATGGCACCCTGGGTTGTCAGCCACTGTAAGGCTGGCCCTGTTGGAGATAAAGAACAGACTTTTACCATAACATATCCATTTTCATTGCCAAAATGGTACAAATGACCTTTGTGTTAATTTAATTTTAACTTTGCTAAAATTGAGGACATAGCCTTAAAAGGTTATAAAGGATTGTCCCAGCCTAAAGGACTCATTTAACTGCATCGCCTTACAACCCCTATGTCTATCTCATCAAACTAGACACCACAGTGTTCTGGCCACTTTTTCAAGGTCCTTATGCAATGACTACAGCTGGCATAGTTTACAGACTTTTGCAAATTATCTCTTGGACCATTTTTGTTAAGACTAGATGAAACAAAAATGTGCTTCTTTTATTCTTCTGCTTAGTTTCTATTCAGTAGGGTTGTGAATGTAGCTTATATCCACAGATAGTTTTAGATGCCTTTTAGGTGACTTTTGTAGCAGATTCCATAGCCTTGAATGAGATATTTACACAGTTAGACAATGAGGGCTGAGAGGTTCAGAATGGAAATTAAAATAGCCACTATAGTAAACAGGAAAAATGCTGAGAAAACAGTTGTGTTTTAAGGCCTGCACCTCCCTACAGCTAAAATGCTTATCTCTACTGAAGGATGCTAAAAGGAAGTGCTTCCTTCACTTGGGATCCACAGCTTAGAGCTCTTTCCTGAAGGTCAGTATCTAGGTCTTTCTCTTAACACAAAGTATGGCTCACTTCTTTCTATTAAAACATGATTGCCTCAGGAGGTGTTGGTGAAACTTTATTCAGTAGCTCAGTGATTAAAGCATGTGGCTAGTGCTTGGTTCCAGTCCCTGCTTTGAGGACAGTTATGTATTTTGCATAAACCAGACAATGCCTGAACATTCTTTGGACTGGGACTGGAACCCAAGACTCCACTCCTCAAGGTAGGGCAGGATCCTCCTTTACTATTAGTGTGAAATTGGCATTTTTGTCACTTACATTTAGCAATCCTACTCCATGTCCGGTGAGGATGCATAAGCATCCACATGGCCACTAAGTATGTACAGTTGTCTGTGCTCTGGCCTGGTAGGTACATGCCTCTCTACATGTGTACCCTGGGGGTGCACAAGTCAAGAAATTGTAGTCAGGTGTTAGACAACAAGTATTAGACAAGCAGGTGTTAGACAGCAGAGGAAGAAGGCCCTCCCATGCTTTCTTCCAATAGCCTAGTTGCAGGGATACATCCAGGATTGCAGTTGTGAGAGTGTGGCCCCACTCTCTTGGAATGAGTGGTGCATGCACAGCGAAGGGAGCTCATTGCATGTATGTCAAACTGCTGAAGGGAACGTGGTCACTATGATCCTGGATGTCAGTGAGATCTCAGAGCTCACCAGCATAGAAGTACATCTCTGCATATGGAATGAGCACTTCCCCTGCCAGTCCCAATTCAGCAGCAGGGGAAAGGAGGGAAGCAGCAGCAGCAGTGCATGGCCCCTGGGATCCATGAAAGTGGGGGCTGAATGCTGCTGCTTCTCCTTTCCCCTGCTGCTGAATTCAGGGAGGAGGGGAGGAGGGAGAGGAAAAGCAAATTGCAGCAGGCTCTGCAGGACTCTGGGGAGAGCAGTCAACTACTTCACAGCACATGTGGAACTCCCAACAGGCTCTGTGCTGACATGCCAGCGAGCTCGAGAGCTCATTACATATGCAGCGTGCAGACAGCACCTCCTCTGGATCTGCCCCTATCAAGTGTTTAGGAGCACTTACATAGCAAGCAGGAGGTTAAGGTTCTAGACACCTCTTACTCAGAGAGTTTGAACTGACATTTCTCTGACCTCCTAGAAGAGGGCTCTAACTGCTAGGCCATAGGTTAGGCATTATTCAGTCCCCACCCCTGCTGTCTTCTGGAAGTTGGGTCCTGGGTCATATAGAAATGCTAAACATTTAAGAGGGCTCTAACTTAGTAGATGTGAAGGTGGTTTGCTGAACTGGAACTGGGAGAGTGCCTCACAAATAGAAGTGGTTTAGGAAAAGACACAGAAAGGGGGTAGGAGGGGGAAAAAAGAGGGTTAGTATCACTATTTCACAGCTTCCTATCAGGTGTCTGATCACTTTGGCCCATAAATAATATTTTATAACTCCAGTAGTTAGCTTCTCATGTAGAAAAGTCAATACATCACCTGTCTATCCTATAAATGTCTCAGCTTAAATCTGATCAAATTAATTTCCTTCATAATATGGTTGATTATATCGACTGATCTCAGGGGAGGTTGCCTTTCCTTGTTTCAGCTAGAATATTTAAAGCTCATTCCAATGAATGCTAAATTAAAGAGTAGCCAAAACAACACACTCCTCAAAATGAAACAACTGACTGCAAGCATTTAGTAAGGTGGGTTACTGATCTTTTCATTTGTTATTTATTAAAAGATAGTAATTTAAAATGCCCTAGCATTTTTCATTTCTTTTTGCACAGAAAGAACAAAACAGTTACAGCTTATTTATCATGCTTTGATGTAAGGATTTAAAAGCCAACAAATCTGCATGTTGAGTTCTTTAGTCTCCTACAGTTACATAGCCCTGGCATTCTATGCAACGTCTCTCTTTCTTTCCACTAAGTATAGTTCCTGAGAAAATATGGCTTCATTTTTAAAGGGTTGCAATTCATGTACTTCTCACACCTTCTTCATCAACACAATTATACCTAAGTCTTGTCTCTGAAACAAAAGAGTTATTTGGGGGAATCTCAAGCAAAGAATGAACATTTTCTTTTGTCCTTCAGTAGTGAAGTTGCTAAACAGCTGACAGTCTACCTTCATGGCTTTAACAGACCCCTTGATATTTTCAGTGCCTTTTCTCAATTATAAGTACAAATGGTACGTCTGCTATATAGGCACTGCTGTGAATACAGCATAATGTTGACAAAACCAAGTTAATGGAAGTACAAGTAGTTACTGAGTTATAACATCATACAGCTGCAAAACCTGCCCAAGAAGCAGATAAAATTACTCAATTAGCCTCCCATGAAAGTATGGAGTTTAAGACTAGATTGCACCCAACCTCCAAGCTAGATATGTTAAAATGATGACTGCAGCATATACATACTCTTTTGCTGGTCCTGTCCTACTATTTCTGACTCAAAATTTTGCAGTGTTTTGCACCCGCTGCATCTTCTATGGACCCAATCTTAGTAATGCATCGCTGTTGCTAGGGGGTGTGAAAGGAAACTTTGACGTTATTTACAAAAGTAAGGAATAATTCCCAATTTAAGAACAGTTTATTTTCTTCTGCCCATGAATGAACTGTCAAGTCTTAGGGAATCTATCCAACACTTGCTTGGTTTTGGTGCAAAAACTCCTTTGCATTAAAAGCAGTAGGCTCTGGCATTGAGTGTAGATGATTTGGACTGGCCCACTATGGAAGAATTCTGCTGGTCATGACTTTATGGAGAAAGTGATAATCCTTCTGGTCTACCTTGCATCCATTCTTGAGGAATGGATTGCATTCAGATCGAGTTTTTTGCCATTTGTGTTCTAGCCCTTGCTTTCTTGTTTTGTCCCATGCAAATGTATGAACTGTGCAGCCACAGAGTGATCATGTGGAGGTGACTATGCCAGTATATCAATAATTGTAAAGGGCAGCAAGGCAGGGTGCTTTACATATTCATCAGTAAATGGTTCCTCTGTTCCAGTAGATGAATTATATTATCTGAAGCTAGATATAGATATTACACTTAACACGCATTAAGCATGCAGAAAGCACTCTGAAGCTGTAACAGAACAGACGTCCATGGCAGTTAATGTGCTTTAAAAATAGTGGATCCCACTCTAAGTTAACCCTTGATGAATGTGGTATTAGATTAAAGTACTTTAGGTTGGAACACATTTTAAAATGTCTGTACTACAGCAATTGTGCTTCAGCGTAGGTTGCATTCTACTGCTGCCTTAGGGACCCTAGCTGGGCAGCTTGCTAGCCTCAGCCAGTGCTCCTCTGCTTCAGGTGAGCACAGCTCCAGCTGCATCCATGGACTGCCACCTCCCTACACACCCCTGAGTGGCGGGGTGGGAAAATGGAGCCTGTCTGTCACAGGGATACCCCCTCCCCCACAAAGCTTGTGGTCTCAGATCTTGGTAGTGGCCGGGCCAGGCCCATGTGGCAAAGAGGGTCCATTTTCCCCCCTACCCCCAACAAGCTGGGGGGGGGGCAGGGGAGAGAGCTCATGGCAGGGAGGCCCCTTTCCCCCCTGGGCCCAGTTCTCAGTATGGAGAAAAGCCCAGCCATCCAGCCCCATGCTGCAGCTCTTGACTGTAGTTGCCGAGAGGCTGAGGCAGGGGGAGATGAAGGGAGCCACCCTGGCATGCAAACTCAGGCCAGCCCCCTCTCCCTTGAGACTCCAGCCAGCAAGCTGTGGGGCTCTCATAGTGGGGGGCTCCATTCACTCTCTCCCCCGCAACCACTGCTGACAGTTGCCAGCTGGTGGCAAGGGGTGGGGGTGTAGCTGGGGAGAGGGGCCATTCTGCAGGCTTCCTGGGCGGTGTGCAGGAGTTCCTCCTCCCTGATGGCTTTAGCCACTACAGGCAAACACCGATCACCCTCCACCAAATGGCAAATGTCTGGTTGATTCCTGCTCTAACTTATAGCACTTTAAATAAACACTTTAAATAATATACAGTGTTATTAAAAGTGCAACTGTTTAGAGCACTTGTGCCAGGGGCTTTTTCAAAATCAGTACTTAACCTGACACCCTATAAAGCCTTCTGGGTTCATGTGCCTTCAGGGAGTGTGGGTGGTGTTTGATTTATTTTCCCTGAGAAGGAAGGAATGCCTTCACCACTGTTTGTATGATATGAGCATCAGTCTGTGAGAGAGCTATATTTTGGTCTCATTGTCATCACTTGAGGCTTATCCGACTAGCTGCAAGAGTGGCTCTGAAGGTTGCATAAAGAAATCCCTATGGATGTAGCCACCTGCAATAGTATGGTGTTGATGACAAAGCCCCACAAGTTAATGATCTTTGGTGAGTCCATTATCGTGCTTGATAGTTCTTAGATACACAGCCTAAGGCTCTGTCTACATTGTAGACTGCAGTGTATTTTAGAGATATTTGAACTCAGTTATTGGGAGCAGTAGAGCTGTGGCAGAATGTAGTTCCATAAAAGTTAATATACCATATTTCTCACTGCTGTCACTGCTAGACTGTTTCCAGTACAGAATCTGGGTTTTCCATTTGCCATGGAAAAAACATGGTAAAATGTGGATTTTCTCATTCTATGGAGAAAAACACATATTTTCTCATTTTAAGAAGAAGAACATGGGAAACAGTGGGTTTTCCTCTTGAGGCTGACAGAGTTCCAACCTGCAAGGGGCTGCAGGGAGTGGGAGGAGGGCGATCAGGCAGGAGGCTCCATGTGTCTGCACATACTCATGCATGTGGCATCGAGGCAACATGGAGAGCAGCCCTTGCTACCCCCTGCAGGAGCTAGGCAGGGCAGGGGCTGAGGGCACTGCCTAGCCAGGGTGGTGCATGGGGTCTGGGGCTTGGGGCCTGGGGACAGGGTGGGAGTGTGTAGCCACAGGGCCTGGGCAGGGGACAGGATGGAGCCATGGACGGCTCGCGTGGAGGCTGGCAGGGGATGGCTTCTCACCACTGCATGCATTTCTGGGGAGGCTGCATGCATCCTTCAGATTTGTGCATGAGGAATGGGAAGATGCAGCAGTGGTGGTGGTGGTGCAGAGTTGTGCCTCCCACTGCTGCTGGGCGGGCATGGAGCACCTCACCATGGCTGTGTGGGATTCCTGATAGTGGCACTAAGCCTCTCTGTCCCAATCTGCCCTGTCCTCCTGTGCTGGGTCCTGCCCACTGGGCTGTGGAGGCCTAAGAGGGAGGGCAGCAGGGAGGGAGCCCTCAGCATGCAACTACCAGCCTGCAGCTGCTGTGTCCCACCATGGGCGCTGCTTCAGCCGTGCCACCTATGGGGGTGAGGGAGCTGGGCTCTGCAGCCCGCTCTAGCCACAGCAGCTGCTGTTTCCTGCAAGCAGCAGCCAGGTCTTGGGTGCTGCTGGGAAGGAGAAGGGGGCTGTGGACCTGGGTCCCTGGCCCTGTAACCCTGGCACCTGGGGGACCCTTTGGCAGACCTGGGAGGTGCAGGGGGCTATGGGTGGGGAGTGAGGGCCACTGGCAGGACCAGAAGTCTGTGCGTGGGGATTGAGGGGCACCATCAGGGCCAGGGGGCTGTGGGTTGGGAGTGAGCAGCACCAGCAGGACTGGGGGGGCAGTGAGGGGTACCAGCAGGACTAGGAGACTGTGGCTTGGGAGTGAGGGGCAATGGCATGTGCAAGGCACTGGCATATCAGGACTGCTCAGTACCACACAGAAGTTGGGAGTGTGGAGGACAGTTGCAGCTGAACCTGCATCCTGGTGAGTGAAGGGAGCAGGGGGAGCTCTGATTTTCCATGATAAAAAACCCAAAATAAAACACCAAAATTTATATGTATTTAGAATTTATTTTATTATAATGATTGAGGCACTGGTAGGCTTCCAAATTCCTTTAAACTTGTAAATATATCAATAAAACATTGTGTTCAACTGATACCTATATATATATAGTGGCATTTAATTTTAATCATGGAGAAATGTGGATTTGAGTTTTTTAAATCAGAGAATTTACTATTTTTAAACACAGAAAACCAGGATCCTGCTTCATAACAGTTTCCTGGGGTTACAGCTAGTCCCAGGTTCTCTATGTTACACTACACTATACAGTAGTGTGCAGTGCAAGTTCCTTTATTTCTGAAGTTCGTTGCAAAAAAGCATTAACATACCTTACCTCACTTGCCAACTCTTGGCTGTGTTATTCCTTCAAACTGATGGGGACAACTTATGCTAGTATTGCATTGTCTACCTCATCCAACAAGGCCTCAGTAATGCAAACGGGGTCAGAGTGCTCATTTGTAAGCCCACTGTGGATAGTTCTTGTCTTACTAAAAAACTTGCTTTGAGAAATATAACTCTAAAACTAGGAGCACTACCCATCTCTTGCTTGTTTTCTAGAGTGGTGTGTGGGAACCTTAGGAGAAAGACACTAGAGCTCCTCTATGATTTCCTAATCAAACTAACTGTGATTAAGATTAGTAACGTTTCTGGTATCCCCAATCCATCAAATTTTCACAAGACACTTTCTCTTGAGGCATGTGAATTTAGGCTGAGCCTGAGAAAAATACTGGAGTTGTTTCTGATATCAGTGGTGATGAATGACATTTATGGGCACAAATCAGGAAGTTGGACATTGAACTTACCTGACTAGCATCTGAAGATACTGTCTTTCCTATATCTTTGTTATGGGTGTAAAACATTACACATGATAACTTGTAGCTGTAAAATAGACTTTTAAAAATATGGCTTGCAGTAATTAGAATAGGGCAGTGCTCTAAGTTTCTTTGATAGAAGTGGTGGAGTTGAATATTTTGATTTTTAACTCCAGTATTATCTCCTGGCTATTTCTTAATATAACAGATACGAACACTGTGGGTGTCCTTAAATGTCTTCTGGGGGTGGGGAGCCACTCAAATTAAACCACCCACAGCATCTCATGTATTCGGTGTTCAATGAGCTTTAGTTAAAGCACCCCCACTGCCATTCTGAAGCACAGGATGCTGAATACATAAGACACAAGGCTGCTGGTGCATGCTAATTAGCTCCAGTGCTCTGTAATTATAGGGCATCAGAGCAAACGTCCTGCACATCTACATGCACCCTGTAACTATAGAAAGCACACAGTTGGTTGAAAACAAATGCTCAAGGAGAAAAACTTATAGTAAAATGTTGAAATGTAACATTAACCCACTTAATGAATGTAAAATTTGGTCATTCAAGTCAAATAGAGAGGTTTCTTTTTGTGAAGGTTTCCAGTATCGTGTGACTCTTAAAGGAGATTTAGTCATTGATATGCTTTACAACAATGTGTATTAATAAATGCTGATTTTGTTACATCCTTTAGAAATATCAGTTCTTTTCATGTTTTGCTTCGAGGATCAGTGTTTCTAAATCCCTTACTTTTGCAGTCATTTAACCTCATTCTGCTACTCATACTCTGCAAGTAATAAAATAAGGGCTATACATGGACTACAAAACTGTCCAGTGTAAGTAAGACTGAGAGAATCTGGTGTAGTAATTATTTTCCTGTAAATGCCATGGTGTCTTCTTTGTATATCAGTGACACTCTTTCACTCAAGTTTTAATTAAAACACATAAGGATGAGATTAACAAAGCAAGTTATGCATTGGAAAGGTTTCCACACCCAAATTACATGCTCCATGCAAGCGTAGAACTCACGAACTTTGGTTGGACACCCAGAAATAAGATGCAAAAGAACTTAAGTCCCTAAAATGGGACTTAGGTGGAATGTTTGCTCACAGAAATCTTCTGAAACCCACATAGATATCATGGACTGCTTAGATGCCTAAGCTTTCTGACAAAAATCCCCTAACTGATAAAAGGTTTGAGCCTGCTTTACATCTCTTGCTTTACAAAAATATTCTAATAACCAGAGTAGAGGATAGGCATTGTCTATACCCCTGTGCATTCTTCTCCCTGAAGCTGGCTCCGAGGACAGCCAAGAAAGAGAGATACTAATGCATGGAACTAGGAATATGTAAAAAGCCAGAAAGTGCATCATTCAGAGATGGATGCTTCTTTCCCTGTCTGGGCACTGCTCCCAGTGAAGCAGAAATTCCTTACTGCTCTCCATCCATTTTATCCAGTGAATATTAAGTGCAAAGTGCATTGGCTCAGCTTCAAGAGGAGGGCTGGAAAGAGGTCTGGATAAGAACTACCTTTGAAGTGGTGGTTGGAGCTAAGGCTGCTGTCAGACATTAAAGAAAATAAGTGGCACTTTACTCACTACTTTGGGCTCAGTGCAGCAGCGCATCAAGCTCAGCAGATGCCCAGCGCATTAGTTGGATCTGGTTCGCCTGCCATCTGTATAGATTGAGCATTTTACCGGGCTTTTTTGGAGCTTTTATCTAATAGCTGATTGAATCAGCTTTAGATAAATGTGCCAAAAAGCCCACCGAAGTGCCTGATCTATATAAGACGTTGTGGAGCTGGGTTGAAGTAACATGCTGCCTCTTCTGGTAACACATTTTCTGGTTTGTTTGTTTTTGGGGTTTTTTTAATGTCTGCAAGCCGCCCAGGTATCCAGCTTCCTGGAAAGTTCCATAACCATCCAGCTTTTATAGGTAAAACAAAGATAGACCTTATCTGACATCTATAATCTGCTAAGCATGGATTATTTCTCAGCTGCAATTTTGATACTAATTTGCATAGCTAGTCAACTATATAGCACCATGTACCTGCATGGCCAGAGCAAAGTCATACTAGTCATTGTCAGTAGCCATGTGGATGCTTTTCTATCCATACTGTGCCTGGAATAGAATCAGTCTTTGCAAAAACAGCATTTTGCAGCTGTGTAAGTGCCATTTATGCACATAAAGTGAAATAGGATCTAACCCAAGTGTCTCAATTGCAAAGGTCTGGATAGGTGCAATATGAGCATGTGAAATAGTGACTGACATTACTGAGCTAAGCACCCACCGCCATATCAGCATCATGATAATGACAGGGAATGAGCTCCAGGCAGCAGTGAGGGGCCATTTTTCCCCCATGCTGAACAACTTCTGTCTGGCTGCTGCCAGCCCTATTTTGCTCACCCCTGATCAAAATGGGTGCAATTAATGCTTGTAAAAAAAATGCATTTGTTTTTGTGTTAATTGCGCCCATTAACTGCGATTAATTGACAGTCCTATTCTAAATGTTCTCTTATTTAAAACATTGACAAAGACAGCTTCATGTAGAGGTTCTAGATAATGTATAAATTGAGGATATACTCAAACTGAATAATTTAACAACAAATAATACAGATACTCTTTTGCCCTAGATAGTATATAGTTTTATAACACAAAAATAATTTCAAATAAAAAAAAAATCAAAATAAAGTGCAATAAGTAATTTTCTAGAAATTTCGAGTATTACTATGTGTTCTACATAGACTAATGATTCAGATGCTCTGGAGTCTATAGTCACAGTAAAACAGGCAGTGTCCATGCCATTCAAACTATTACAATTCCTGAGGCGTTAGGATGACAGGTGACATCACCAGGTGACAAAGCTAATCTCTTTAACAGATTCTTTGCTTCCATTTTTCTGAGCAAAGAATGCTTAGGGAACTGGCGGAGGACATTGCAGGACGGCTGGCACAGCCTTACGAGCACCCGTGGTGCTCTGGTGAGGTGCCTGATGACTGGAAAAGGGCCAATGTGGTCCCCATTTTCAAAAAAGGGAGGAAAGAGGCCCAAGGAAGCTATAGGCCCATTATTCTTACCTCGGACCTGGGGAAGCTCTTTGAGAAAATTATCCAGGAGCATATCTGCAAGGGGCCAGCAGGGGAGTTTATGCTTAGGGGCAATCAACATGGGTTCATTAGAGGCAGGTCCTGTCAGACCAACCTGGTGGCCTTCCATGACCAGGTCACAAAAGCCTTGGATGCAGGTGTTGCAGTAGATGTAGTCTTCCTGGACTTTAGGAAGTCCTTCAACACTGTCTCTCACCCCATTCTCATTAAGAAATTAGGTGTCTGTGGTGTTGACTCCTACCTAGTCAGATAGGTCGCAAACTGGCTGGAGGGTCACACCTAGAGAGCAGTGGTGGATGGGTCATTTTTGACCTGGAGAGATGTGGGCAGTGGGGTTTCCCAGGGCTCGGTCCTCGGGCCCGCAATGTTCAATATCTTTATTGGCGATTTGGATGAGGGGGTGAAAAGCACCTTGTTCAAGTTTGCAGATGACACTAAGATGTGGAGAGAAGTGAGCATGCTAGAAGAGAGAAACAGGCTACAACTAGATCTCGACAGGTTACAGAGGTGGGTGGATGAGAACAGGATGGGTTTCAATATGGACAAGTGCAAGGTGTTGCACCTGGGGAGGAAGAACAGCAGCATACCTACAGGCTAGGGAACTCCCTTCTCATCAGCACAGAGGCAGAAAAGGATCTTGGAATCACTATTGATTCCAAGATGAACATGGGCTGCCAATGTGAGGAAGCGGTCAGGAAGGCGAACCACACTTTGTCATGCATCCATAGATGCATTATGAGCAGGTTCAAGGAGGTGATCCTCCCTCTCTATGCGACATTGGTCAGGCCACAGTTGGAGTACTGCGTCCAGTTCTGGGTGCTGCACTTTAGGAGGGGTTGTGGACAGCATCGAGAGGGTCCAGAGCAGGGCCACTCGTATGGTTAGGGGGCAGCAGGGAGGAGAGGCTACGGGACCTGAACCTGTTCAGCCTCCACAAAAGAAGGCTGAGAGGGGATCTGGTGGCCACCTATGAACTTGCCAAGGGGCACGAGCAGGCAATGGGAGAGTCCTTGTTCCCTCGAGCACTACCGGAGGTAATAAGGAACAACGGCCATAAGTTGACTGAGAGTAGATTCAGGCTAGATATCAGGAGGCACTCCTTTACAGTCAGGGTGGCTAGGATCTGTAACCAACTTCCAAGGGAAGTGATGCTTGCTCCTACTTTGGGGGTCTTCAAAAAGAGGCTAGGCAGCCACCTAGCTGGGGTCATTTGATCCCAGCATCCTCTCCTGCCCATGGCAGGGGGTCGGAGTAGATGATCTGCTTAGGTCCCTTCCAACCCTACCAACTATGAAACTATGACCCCTGCAATTTTTTATCTAAGCCAATTCATAAAGCTTTAAAAGTACTAACCTTTAGAATTCTTCAGCCCCTTTCTTGAAAGCCTAGTGAAATGAAGTGGCTGCATCAAAACTACAAGACCATCGTTTTCAATCTTGAATACAAATTTTAAGCCCTGCATTGATAATAGACATTTTTTTTCATCAGAGAATATATCAGAATGTCAGTACTAGTTAAGTAGGATGAGTGAGTGAATCACATGCCTCAAAGGAATATAATAAAATAATTTACTTTCTGAATATTTATAGATGTTGAATATATTTTTATTAGAATACACTCAATCATATCATATGGGGAAACGCTAGATGAATTCAAGAAATGAACTGTCATGTAAAAGATTCAGAATACTTCAAGCAGACATTGGAGTTGGTATGAGTTATCTTCTGTTTTCTAAGCAGATGTTTTTTATCTACATTTTCTCTTCGAAAGCAAAATACTGTTCTGCTTGAAGTACAAAAATAACAGTGTAAACAATGATACACGATATAGATCCCAGAGATGGAAAAAAAGAAACTACATGAATACCTTGAGCTCTGACCTCTGTTCTGAAACCCACATTCTGCTGATGATGTAATTTGCAAATAGTGCATCATATGAAATACAGAGCACTACAGTTGGTTAAAAGTGGATGCATCTACACAAGACACTATGGTGCCATAGCACTGTGCAATGGTATCATAGTGTCCCTTGGCAAAAACCATGCTGCTGCTGCTACATTGCTGTAGCAATATGCTTCCTCAGTATAGCATTTTGCTACAGTGATGTAGGGGCCAAAAATAACCCATGTATGGCTAGCATGGTGCAGTATGGGCTGTTACTTCACTGTCTTTTAGTATTTCCAAAAAGAAGTACTAAATAACAGTGCAGTAACGAAGGCATTGTATGTCCTGGCACAGAATCACCCACTGCATAGTATTTATGTGCCATTGTGATGAATTTCATTTTGTTTTTATGGCTTGTGAAATCTGATCAAAATTTTGACTAATATGATATGTCTATGATGTCAAAGGACTGTATCGTGGCATGTTGCAAAGAAACATGGCACATGTGCTGCACCGAGAAACAGATATAACGTAGCTACACAAAGGCTACATGGAGGGGGCATGTTGTGCTTACCTGTGTGGTGTTCTGTTGAGGTTCTTGATGGTGTAGACAGTGAAAAGTTGTTCACTTTGGCTCAGTTGAATTTTTCATTTATGTTTGTTTTTGCCAGTTTCGAGAACGGGTATTTTTAAAATGCTAAAAAAATCACATTTAAATTTGATTAGGTTAATAGATTTTACTTTAGTTTAATGTCTAGATTGAAGCACAAAGGTAATAAAGGAAGTTATTCAGTAACAGCAGTCTGTGTGTAAAATCCAGATGTTTAAAAAGTCCTGTGGTCCTATGGACCTGTTTTTCTCTGAAATAATAGGAGCATTTAGGAATCCGAGGATATCCCCAAAGTGCCAACCTCCTTTACCATGGATAGGACAATGCCTTGGGCATGGGGTAACACTCATTACTGCACTCTTCAAAAGTCAACACCCTTGCCCTCCTTATTTGGTTTATACTTTAGTCATCTTACTCTCAGCCAGGCTCTGAGAAAGCACAGCCATGTGATTTTGAAAAAAGATACGCAGAACTATATATTATCTTAGTAGTGATGTTAGCATGGTGCAAACTACCTCTGTACTGACATACTGACACCAAGGAACCTTAATACAGGAATTCTTGGATGAGAACTACTCAGCTCTAGATCCTGAGATCTTGCTGAAAGGAAGGAATGAAACTGTAAAAGATCTAATTTCATCCTTGCTTCCTCCCCTTCCTGGTCTGCAGTTAAGTTAATGAAAACTCACAGGCAGCAGCATCAAAGGATGCTGACAGTACTAAAAGTCTAGATATTTTTGGCTGTTGCTAGGAGATGAACCAGCAAGACCAATAACACACCTGGGCCTAAAGTCACTTATCAAAACACAAGGAATTTTAAAGATTTCAGGAGCTTTATGATTTACAGTCTACTGTTTGCTCAGTAACTATATCCTTAAGAAAGCTATTAGTCCAGTTTATGAGTCTTACATGTTCAAGTGCAAAGTAAAAAGTGATGAGCAGGACAGTACAGGCGAACTATTTGCAATACTTTTGTGTTGCCTGCCAATAATTAAGTAAATTAAGATATTAACTGTCTGCAGCCTAATAGCAGGAATGGAAAGAAGGCATGCATACCCAAGCATCTCTCTGGATCACACGGAGAGTACATGTACTCAGATACCCTGGTTTCTTATTCCCACTTGATTCTTTTATATCAGATGCTATTTAGATTACAGAGGATAATGGGCAAAGAGTTTAGGAATTACATAATCCTACTGCAAGTAAGATTGGCAGCAAGAGTTATTCATAGGGACCTACTGAAATCCATGAAATCTGGGGGGGGGGGAGGAGGAAGGAAACCTATTGAAAACAAAATGCTGACTCCCCAGAGGGGGCCAAGAGTCCTCGGGGTGCTGTGGTAACTTGCTGCTGTGGGGAGGAGAGGCTCCCTGATTGAAGGGATGCTGGCAAGATGGCGGCTGCCCTCACCTCTCTCCACTGATTGGCTACAAGGGCTGGCAATCAGCAGTGAGAGGCAGGGCCGTATGACAAGCAGCCCTTATAGCAAATCAGTGGTGGTGGGGGGGGGGGACACTGGGCCCCATCGACCAATCAGAGGCTGAGTAGGGAGGGGGGGAGGCACTGCACTTCTCCCATGAAATGGCTGCTAGGCCTCACATTCTGTTTGCAAAATGGCAGCTGGGCCCTGCCTTGTGCCCATTAAATTAGTGGGAAGGCAGGTCAAATTCAATAAGTGCCTAGTTATTAATTTCTTGAAATCTGTATGTTTTCAGTTTCAAAAACTGTCAAGATAAGGTGTTTTTTGGGGGGGTAGTTCATAGAATCATAGAAAATGAGGGTTGAAAGGGACCTCAGGTGGTCATCATGTCCAATCCCCTGCTCAAAGCAGGACCATCTCCATCTAGATCATCCCAGGCAAAGCTTTGTCTACCTAGGTCTTAAAAACATCAAAGGATGGAGATTCCACAATCTCTTTCCTACCCTCCTAGTGAGAGAGTTTTTCCTAATATTTAACTTCCCTTGCTGAAAATTGAGACCATTGCTCCTTGTTCTGCCATCTGCCACCACTGAGAATAGTCTAGATATCCAGGACCCCTCCCAATCATCACAAATCTTAAAAGATAATGGCCAGTGACTTTGCATGGTTTGTATTTCTATTAAGAGATTCAGTATGCATCAACAAAGATGTACTAGTCTAATAGTAATTTTCAGTACCTGTCACCAAAGTGCAATGTTGGATGAGTTACTTGGTTGTATATTGATTAAATTTAACAATGCTGTTTCTCAGGTTTTCTTCTGCATAAACTGCTTGGAACAGAACCAAAATGCCAAATTCTGCCTTTAAATATGCATTTATAGTTCCCACTGGGAAAATAATTTGTAATAATTAATTTGTTTAATGACATTTTCTGTTCACAGTTGTTCAAAATTTAAGTTTTATCAAATGTTTTTATTTTCTGAAAATTATCTGCCAATAATTCTTGGCTTGCAGCTTGTCTGTGAACTTCTTAGGAAAGTATCCTAACTGTCAGGTTATGAAATAGACTAGATAGAAGGTTGGGGTTATGGGGCAGGTGGGCTCTCCCCCTCCTATGCCTCCTGTTAAAGCTGGGCAAATGGGAAGAAAGGATTATAAGATTCTTGAGGGTATCAGTAACAAAAGCAATAGAGAATACAAGAAAGATCATAACTTGAGCTCAATGCTAAGACCACTATTGCCAGACAGTGGGGAGTCCTGGCTTCCTGCATTGTCTTGTTTTTTTAAGAGAGGTAGTTGGCCACATTAGTCTGAAGGGTAAAGTTACATGTTACACTTAGACCATAGAAAAGGTATTTAGAATACAAGCATCTGCATGTTAATACTTGTTAACTCATGTTAAGTGCCTTCTGAGTGTCTTGATGTTGTGTGACTCTAGGTGAGGGTTAACTCCAGGCCATACTACTTACCTTCTGTTAGGCTAACATGAAACTGCTCTACAAAGATAAAACAAGCAATTTGCAGTACTCCAGCATACAAGGATGCATCGCTTCCAATCCCTGTCCCTGTCCCCGCCCCCCACCCCATTGAGCAGGAATAGAGCCCAGGGGCATTTATACACATTCTCTGGGAGTCAGGGGTGGGGAGCGCTTTAATTAGAGTGGCTCTAAGAGCTGCTCTGATTAAAGTGCCCAGAGCATCATGTGTATCAGCATGTCCCCACTGGCAAATGACAGCAGGGGTGCTTTAACTAAAGTCTGTTGAATGAGCTTTAGTTAAAGCACCCCTGCCACCATTTGTCAGTGCAGGGACACTGATAAATATGATGGAGTCTGCTGGAAGACAATAATTACCACACTCCAACAGCCTCTATTAATCCAGTCTACTCCAATATGCTGTAATCACGGTGCACCAGACCAACTTCACTGCACATGTAAAGGCACCCTGGGTGTCATGGCTCCTTGCAAAGCGCTTGTTCACCAGCCCTCTAGCTGTGAAGGCAAGGAATGGTATTATTACCCCATAAAGTGTGACTGTTTACAGCATGTTCTAACCTTAACGCAGCTTAATATTGCATAGATTAATATGGTTTAAATATAACGTATACCTTCCCCTTTTCAGATTAACTAAATTGCATAAGCTGTTGTAGGCAGAGGGCTTACTTCAACAGATGCTATGAATAGACTGCCTTCACAGCAAAGGGTCTGGCATTGTTTAATATCTTCATTAACATCATTATTAATTATTTGGACGATGAATTAGCACATTTATGGTTGACACCAAATTGGGTGGGTTAGAGACATTTTGGAGAGCAGCACTAGGGTGCAGAATGACCTGGAGAAATGGTCTGCAATCAACCAGGTGAAATTCAGCAAGGACAAGTGCAAAGTCATAATAGGAACAATTGCATGCAAAAATACAGGCTGGGGAATGATTGGATAGGCTGCAGCCAACCTCAGGGCCACAGCTGAATATGAGTGTGCTCTTGTATCAAGAAAAGCTTGTAATATTAACATGAGCTTCTTTTAAATCAAGGGCAATTATATGTCTTCAGCTCTGTTTAGCACTAGCAAGGTCTCTCCTGAAGTACTGTGTCCAGTTTTGGGCCCCATACTTCAAGAAGGATATGGACAGATTGGGAAGAGTCCAGCAGAGAGGGACAAAAGTTATTAGAGGCCTGAGAAGCATGGTTCAGGAAGAAAACCTATCATTATTTAGTTTGGAGAGGGAACCCTGAGAGGGGGAGCTAATAATCTTCAAATACCTGAACAGTGATAAAAAAGATGAAGCTATTCTTTTCTCTGACTGTAGGTGAAAACTACTAGGAGCAATAGCTTCAAACTGAAGCGGAGGCCATTTAGATTGGAGATTAAGAAGAACTTTCTGGGGGTGGTCAAGCATTGCAACTGTCTACCTGAACCTGTTCAGCCTCCACAAGAGAAGGCTGAGTGGGGATCTAGTGGCCTGTTACAAACTAGTCAGAGGGGATCAGCAGGCACTGGGGGAGTCCCTGTTCCCCTGAGCACCGCCAGGAGTGACCAGGAATAACGGTCACAAGCTGGCGGAGGGTAGATTTAGGCTGGATATCAGGAGGCGCTACTTCACAGCCAGGGCAGCTAGGATCTGGAACCAGCTTCCGAGAGAAGTGGTGCTGGCTCCTACCCTGGGGGTCTTTAAGAGGAGGTTGGATGAACACCTTGCTGGGGTCGTTTGCCCCCAGTACTCTTTCTTGCCATGGCAGGGGGTCGGACTAGATGATCTACTCAGGTCCCTTCCGATCCTAGAAACTATGAAACTGTCTCTATATCTTGGAATTTTTCTGCTACTGTGTCCTCCCACCATATACTCCCTTTTCCTGAACAGAATGCCACTTTCAACTTTCCATTCACATCTCCCTGCACTCTCTTCTCCATATATTTTCTCTGAATTAAAGGCTCCAGTCCTGTAGATGATAGAACATGGATCATTATGATCACTTGGAGCCCTGTTTCAGTAAATGGAGCTCTTGACAGAGACAACAGTCTACATAAATGATGCCAATTGCAAGTTGTAGGCCTAAGTGTGAAATGCCATTTTCAACTATGTTCACCACTCTCATCATCTTATTAACTTTCATTCCTGGTCCCTCTTTAAAATAGCTTTTCAATGATACTACAGTAAAATCTCTGTTAACTGGCATCCATGGGGAATGAGGGGTGCCAGTTAATCAAATATGCTGGTTATCTGAGAGTTATACTTTTTTTTTTTTAAGAAAGAAACTAAGCTTTAATTTTAACTGTGATATAATAACTTTTAATATACCATTTTAATATAACTTTATTATAACTTTTAATATAACATATAACATTTTAACTATGATATAACAACTTTTAATATTTTAACTATTTAACTTTAAATATTTTAACTATGATATAAGGAATAATAAAGTAAATAGTATACTGTAATATTACTGCTCCTCAGCTGCTTCTGAAGGCACCTTAGGATCAGAGCTTGCCTCAGAACGTGGCTTTGCTTTGGAGTGTGCTTTGGAGTCTGTCCTCTGCTTGTTGATGGAGTATTGGTAGCCATAGTTGCAGGATGGGCGTGATATTCAGCAATATTCAGCAAAGTCACAGCAAAAGCGCAGGCACAAGCTCAACACGATCACAACATGATCAAAAGCACAGACACAAGCTCAATGCGATCACAACGTGATCACAATGGCAGATGGCGGATGAGACTGTCGCTAGTGACACTGCTCGACTGCGTCCCCAGCAGCAAGATGGTGTCTATGACAGATGCCGGTTGATAGAGAAGTCTGTATGGTAAAGTGCCGGATAACGCAGCTTTTATTGTAATAAGAATTAAAACACACTAAATTAGAAATACCTCTATATATTCATATATAAACTAATAATAGTAAAGACAGGGTCTTCTTCCAAAAGCCTCATCTTGCTTTACATGTCTCTGGTACCTTTAATTTATGCAAAGACTTCTCTTAACTTTGGTAACTCAACCCATGAGTGTTTCACAGCAGTCAGCTGATTTCCTTTGCAATTTGTCTTTTACATGATGTATTGCATGCTGAGAGAGCCTAATTAAACCTAATGGACTGCTGGTGCACATTTATTGGAATAATGACATTTTATCACCAATTAGACTGTATTCCTTATCTCATTATGCCATTAGCTTGCTTTTTATCACTTTACCTTATAGGATTAGGAAATGCTTCTTCCTCTATTTTTTGACAGAATTTTTTTAAATGAAGGTGTTGTGGTTTTTTACTTTGGAAGATAGGAGCATTAAGGGTCAGAAGATAAGCACATGGCCATTAAGACATATACTTTTATGATGGGACAATATAATTTTCGTGTATTTCCCCCTCCTATTCTGTAACTGGACTCCTTATTCACTCCTTTTAAAAAATATGCTCCATTTCTTTATACACTAAGCTATCATATGTTACATCTGATTTTAACCCAATTATTGCCTATATTACAATGCACTTCACAAGAAAAGTTTTCATGAATTACTTAAACACTAATATTTGTTCTATTTGTTCTACTTTAACAAATTACATTTTAATTTTGAATCAGAGCTACATTAAGTTTTACCTAATTGTTCTTCCTCTCTTGAATGATTTGTTTTCTTCAAATTGTAGCTGTAATATTATATATGAGAGTTATTCTTTAGTGTGGTATATTGCTATGTACATTACCTTATCACCTCAGTGCAGTTATCCCTTGTTGGCACAGAACTGGTAGAAAACATATCTAAAGATTACCACCCTTCCTGCTGTTAGTCAGCCCTTCATAGCTATTGCAACCTGATATGTATGAGAGTAGCTCTCTCACCCCTCAAACATAATGCAGGAAGGCTGGCCTGGACAGAGTTCCACTTAAGACACTGCAATGAAAAAATGAGCTAGTTAAGCTAGTTTTGGTCATATACTATGACCTGTTCAGTGTGGGCGCTTCCATACATACAAGCACATGCACTTGCAGCAGCTCAAATAGAAGTGGTGCAAATTTGAGCTGGGGCTTTTTGCCTCAGTGCACGTGCATGGACATGCACTTTGGTGTTGGGCAAATTGTGCCACTTGGGGCAAAATAACCCTGCCTGCCTCCTCTCAGATCTGCAGCCAGGGGGAGCTAGAGCCCAGGGACAGCAGCTGTGCTAGCCCTAGCAGTATAAAAAGTTGCCCTGTGCTGGCCTCAGCAATATAAGAAGCTGCCCTGGCAAGTAGCTCAGGGATACTTGCCCTCAGGAGCTTCTGGGGACTGGCCAATTGGTACCTGGGGACACTACCCCTTGTGCCATCTGCACTGCTGAAGCAGGCCTGAGAGTTCCCTGCACCCTCTACCCAATGCAGCAGTCTGACAGTGGGGGCTGCTGCCTGGCTGTGACCTGCAACAGCATGTGGCCCCCAAAGCTGTGTGCCTGCCAGACCCATATGGAGGCTGCACAGCCAGTAGAGGCACCTGCCTCTTTGGGCCAGCTGCCTGTGGGCTACAGCTGCACAGTTGTCTTTGTGCGGCACTACTGCGGCCATCTGGGCAGCTATCATCTGGAAGATGTTCCCATGTAGTGGCCTGCTTTGAACTGTCAAAGCATGTCCTCCTAGCCCCAAGTGGCCAGGAGGTCATCCACCTCCAACTGGGTCCCGGGTGCCAGCCCTGAGCAGGCTTTTCTGTCTGGGTCCTGCCACTTGCCTCCCTAGCAGGAATTCCAGTGTTCCCTATTTAAAACCTACAAATTCTTTGAAAAAAAATCCCCAATTCACTCTTTAAAATACCCCAAAATCCACATTCCTCTACAACTAAAACAAAAGACCACAAATATTTGTGTGTGTGTGTGTGTATGTATATGTATGTGTGTATATATATATATATATATATATATATATATGTATGTAGAGAGAGAGAGAGAGATCAGTTGGGCAATGTTTTATTGATATATTTACAATTGTAAAGCAAATTGGAAGCCTATCAGTGCCTCCATCATCATAATAAAATAAATTCTAATTATCTAAACAGTTTTGCATTGACTTTGCACTTCTCTGTTATAGAAAAATCAGAGCTGCTCCTACTCCCTTTGCTCACCAGAATGTGCAGCATTGAGTAGCACTGATATGCCACTGCCCTGCCCCTGCCCTTGACCCTCACTCTCAAGCCACAACTTACTCCTCACCGCATTCCCCTCACTTCTGCCCCACAGGATCAGGAATGTGGGTGAGGGGTTTTTGGGGTTGCTGGGGGTGTGGGGTTTGTGGATGGATTGTGGGGGGAGTGTAAGTGTGGAGAGTGTTACAAGAGGGGGCTGCTCAGGAAGGGTGGGTCCCCTGTCCCAGGCAGGGTGGAGCCCCCCTGCATATTTCATGAACTGCCCCCCCCAAAGGGGCCACATGCTTCCCACAGGGGTCACAGCAACTGGGACCTGGGCTCCATGCCAGGTAAGTAGGAGGTGGGAGGAGCTGGAGGAGTAGAGGGGACTACTGAGGGTCTGGGGGACTGTGGAGGGGCAGCTTGGGAGGGGTGGGTCCGCTATGCAGGGGCGCTGTGCCACGAAGCCAAGAACGCAACTGCTGTTCCTTGTAGGCTCCGGAGGGGTTGGAGCCAGGTGTGAGAAGGCTGCAGCCAGGTGGGTAGTGTGTGGGGGGGCTGCATCCAGGTGGGGAATACAGGTGGGGGGGGGGGAGTTTGTAGCCGGGTGGAGAGCATGTGGGGGGGGGAGCTGCAGCTGGGCAGGATGTGAGTGAGCATGCCACAGCCAGCCACAGGCTGAATGGTAATGGGGGCTGGAGCGAGGAGGCTGAAGCTGACCAGGGAGGTGAGTGGGGGGGCTGCACCTGGCTGTGGGTCAAATGGAGGAGGCTGGAGTCATGCGGGGGGCAGCAAGTGGACCCATCCCTCCAAAGCTGCCCCCCCATGGTCCTCCACACCCTCAGTAGTGCCCCCTGCTCCTCCAGCTCCCCCCACCTCCTTACCTGGCATGGAAATTGGGTCCCAGTTGCTGCAGGCAATGTGCTTCAGCACCTGGGAAAGGGCCAACCACAGAGATGCTCTGGCAGGCTGCCAGAGTGTCTCTGTGGAGGATCAAGCCTCCGGTTGCCTCAGGGCATGGTCCGGGACCATGCCTTGCCCCATGTTTTTCCAGCACCGATTTTTTTGACCCCTGGATATCCAGGAGACTAATTTTGTCCCTGGATATCCAAGGGTTTCAGCTTTGCAGCACAGGGAAAATTTTCTCCTTCCTGCATGTGCCTCTTGCAGCGTCTCAAAGGGCTTTGAGATGCTGAAAGATGCACATGCACACTCGTGTGGATGCGCCCTGTGAGATTAAGCCCATAAATTCTACAGTGCCCAAGGTATGTATAGTGCTTTTCAGGGCCATTAATTTAAATTGCAGTGTGAGAAAAATCGATGTTGAAATGCACATGCAGGCTTGCAGAAGAAGTTTTATGCTACATAGAATTTGAAAGGAAATATAAAATACGAATGCATAGTGTAAATTCATCCCTAAAATAAGCAGGTGCAACTCCGGTGATATCAGTGGAGCCAGACTTGCTTATATCAGGGATTGCCTGTTATGCAAAACCCTCATGCCTACAAGTCATAAGCATTTTTCACTTTTATGCAAGATACAGTATGTGTGTGTTACATAAGTTGTTGTTATTAATTATTTAGTGTTAGCTGGTGAAGTGCTATGCCATCTCTCTCTTTTCTTCTGCCAGGCCCATTTTCAGTGAACATTATTGATAAAATTATAGAAAACTGTAAGTAGAAAAGTTCTGGGACAAGTTTGAAATATTTGTTAAATATTATTCATGGATTACTGCAGTGGTGGGTGCTCAACTTCTTTACAAGTGAGCCAAACCTTAAAATCAGAAATTGTCCAAGGGCCAGAAGATGGGAAAAGTGTGTGTGGCCAGTTCCCACTTTGGCTTTGTGGCACATTCACAGTGAGCTCTCTGTGATCACCAACATGTCAGTGTGGATTCTGTTCAAAGACACCAGTCTCACGCAGTTCTGGAGCCCAAGGGGGCGAATGCTAAAATTCTGTAAAATAGACCAAGTAGTTCAACATGATTATCTTGCTCTTTGCTGTTGTTACTGCTGTGTTTAATGTAACAGTGATACCAGTTGATAAACTATTATAAGAACAATACATTCTGATACTGAGTGTAGTTAAAGCAAAAAACAAAAACAAAAACCTAAAAATCCATAATCAGATCACTGGTAACCTATGTAAGTGATCTGTACTAATATGAAATCAGTATGTTGAATCCTACGCAGTGATTATTTCAGCAAGGTTGTCCTGAAACCTGCTAACAGTATGTCAGCACTTCTCTATTTCCAGTTGATCCAAGCTAGGTATAGACGTTACACTTATCACACAATAAGTGTGCCGAAAGTGCTCTATAGCCAAAACTGAACAGAAGTTCATGACAAATAGAGTGCTTCAAAAATGGCAGATAAGATAACCCGGGGTGGATGTGGTACCAGATTAAGCACTTTAGGTTAGAGTGTTTTATCAAACATCTGTACCAGTTCCCATTATGATTCAAATTAGATCACAGGTTCCTGGCATCCCAGAGGCCCCTTTAGGGTGACATGGTAGCCTCCATCAGTGCTCTTCTGCTCCAAATGATCACTAGCTTGCAGCTTAGGGCTGCCCGACTTGGTTTTTCACTGTGCTGGGAACCAAGGGAGAGGGAGGGAATGGAGCCCCCCTGCAGCTTGCTGGCTCAGGTCTTGGAGGGGACTGGGCAAGCCAGCATGGCAAGGGGTCTTCATTTTCACGCCCCAGTTCCCTGCACAGAGAAAAGCCATGTGAGGCTCCAAGCTGCATTGGTCAGGAGCTTAGGATGGGAAGAGTGGGGGAAACAGAGCTCCCCTGACACGATGGCCTGGCCTGGCCCCTCTAAGAGCAAATGGGGAGGGGAGAGGCTCCATTTCCCCCTTCACCCCACAGCTGCTGCTGATAGTCACTAGGTGGTGGGGGTAGGGGTCTAGAGGGAGGGGATGTTCTGGCAGCCTCCTGGGAGGTATGTGGGAGTACCCCCAGCCTCCTGGCCTCAGCTAGTAGAGGCCATTCTGTGCCCTCTCCCAAGAATGAACATCAGTTCTGTTCACTCCCACACTAATCTAGTGTACTTTGAGTAAAGCACGGTACTTTGAGCACTTCTGCTTCAGGCTTTTTGAATATTTGCATTTAGTCAAGAGTATCACACGTCATATTAAATAAATAATCCGCAGAAACAGGGAAAGTCAGTATTATTCATCTGTGAATCATTTTAGGACTCGGATTGTTTCCTGCTCTTTTACCACAGCAGAAAAAGAAAAGAATGATTCCCTCATTGAAGCAGTGAAATTCACTTGCATTTTGATACATGTAATCACATCATTTTATTTTTTTCTTTGGAAGAATTAAACAATCAGAGTTCAAGCAGACTCATTTCTTCCTGTTTCCTTATCATATTTTATCATATCTTAACTTTGAGTTGTATGTTTTTTAATGTCTTCTTGATACTTTGCCAATTACATGCAATTCTACACTGTTTCCAGCACTTTAATGCTGCAGAACTTAGACTGGGGAAAACTAAGAACATCATTTGATTTTTCCTTCTTGATAGGTAAAAAAATTACTATAAAATCTCCAAAGAATAGAAGTGAATAATTAATATTCATTACTGCTACTTCTTCTCACGGTAGCAGACAGGCCTTATTTTGACAGATGCTGTATTTTTGAGAGTAGATAGAATAATTGGTATACACTTGGTTTGGAATGCCAAACACAAACAGCACTGCTTTCTTCCATGTCTTAATAAATGTGAGAATGATGGATGAGTTTTCCTAGGGAATTAATGTAATTTTGCAAAGTACTTTAGGATCCCTTTTGAAAGAAAGCTACCTGTAAATAAGGCAATTTGCTAATACCTTGTACAAAATAGGTAGTGGGAGAGCCTTAAGAAATAGTGGCGTATAGGTAGCTTAATAAAATGGATCCAGATTAATTTTAGTATCAACATTTTAAAAGTTCTTCCAAAGAACATTCTAATACTAACATAAGGGGAAAATTTAAAAAGTTTAGAATTTCAGACTTATCTTGTACTTTTAAATTGTGGAGCTATGAAGCATTTTTCACCCCCAAAGAATAGTGTTGTAATTGTTTTATATATACTTCTAGCTAAGAAGAAGAATTTTATTTTATCACATTTTCTTTTTTGATTTTTTAAAAGGTCATATCTGCATACCTGTAGTTTCATTAATTTCCTACCTGCTTAATCCTGAAAAAGCATGCTGCTTGCAGATGGGCTTTGTTTAATGTTGTGGACCATGAGGCAGTACCTGACATTGCTTCTCAGCCCTGGAATCACAAATGTAATGAAAGACAGTCAGCTGATGCATGCACACAGGGAACAAGGTACACAGTCACAAAAAAACCTTTACCATAAGTATGCATTTTTATTTTTAAGGAAAACTTCCTTAAAAAACAGTAGATTTATCCAAGGTCCTAGTTTCCACCCCTGAGCAATAAGCCAGGGAAGGACAAAGGTCTTGAATCATGCTGAATTGTCATTGTAATTGCTAAGCCAATGGCAAAAGTGAATTCCAAACTCTCCACAGAGAATGAGCAGCCACAAGACCCCTGCTATTTAATTCTGGGAATATTATCTTGAGCAATCCTAGTGCAGGCCTGCCCAACTTGTGACCTGTGAACCATGCCTATAAGGGCATGTCCAGATGAGCATGCATATGCTTTTCCCCAGGGACAGATAGGAGTGGCATACAGTTGTGCTACTGCTACTTGTCCCTGGGGAGTGCCCATGCCCATACCCATGTGCTCTGGTGCACATCAAGTTGCCTCAGGTGGGGTAGGGGAGGCTGTGGCCAGCACTTGGTTCCAGCAGCCTTACCTGGAGTGGGGAGGGGGGGAGGGGGAGGATTTTTAGGGCTATCTGGCATGTGCAGACTGACTGGCAGCTGGAGCATGGCTCCAGCCAGTCAGGCTCTAGTTTCAGGC
Source organism: Crocodylus siamensis (assembly GCF_052110815.1). Lineage (NCBI taxonomy): Eukaryota > Metazoa > Chordata > Crocodylia > Crocodylidae > Crocodylus > Crocodylus siamensis. Next base: position 51,273,103 of record NC_143396.1, on the reverse strand, counting down.
AACATACATGCTGCCATCTATACTGCCCCACTTTTTTTAGACAGGTTGTTTTGACACCAGGAGATTGACTGCAATTTTTTCTTACACCACTGTACTGCAAATTAGCAGCATGGTGAATGCCTGAATGTGTGGTGTGTGAGGTTTTTGGCACTACAGATGGGTTTTCCGGCACCATATACGACATGTGCATGCTTGTCTGGATGCACCTTGAGGGGTTAATTTGCATCCCTTAGGTTCCCATCCAACTGTACCTCCCCACATTGCTTTGCCTGTAGTAGCAGCTAGGATATCTGGGGTTCCCTTTTCTCCTCTGGCTTTTGCTTCCTGCCCTGAGCTGGAGTGAGGGCTGAGGTACTCACATGGGGAGTGCCCATGTCATGTGAGGGCCAAGGGGATCCTGGCCTTACACTGGTGAGGTCAATGTGAGGCCACTTAGAAGTTGGACAGCCCTGTCCTCCAAATTCTAACTACTGTAGCAAGACACAGAAATGTTTTTCCAGTAGACCAGAGCCAAGCATGAGAAGTTTGTAGAAAAAAAGTGATCTCCTGTTTTGTAAACATGAAATAACTGGGAAACCAGTATACATATTAACTGGTATGACTTACTTTTTGTGTTAAGTAGCATTTAGCAAATGAGCACCTTGTACATTTACAAAGCTTGGAGCAGAGATTCTAGGAACTAGTTCTCTTGGAGGCCCTTCCCAATATTAGGTGCCTAAGGGAAGGTGGGTATAGAAAATCATCTACCTTTCTACATTCTTTTTAAAATCTACTGCCATTTATCTTATATTTTCCAGAATAATTTTCAGCCAATTTGTTCTAATCCAATAGTGGAATCAATCACTGTGGACTATCTGGATTGGGTGAAATCATATAGAATACTGTGCATCTTCTATAGGTGGTGACCCATCAACTCAATACATCTAACTTCCCTCAGTAGCTCCATATACATGTTGAACAGATGATGTGGTGTGTCTATATATGCAATTATTTCAAAGCAATAAACTCCAGAGCAGTTTGAGCTGGAGTAAATTACTTCTAGGCACAGTGTGTTACATGTGCACCTGGGACAACAGCAATTACAGCTGGGGTGGAGTAGTTTATGGCAGGGCTGCTCCTGCCCTGCTCTACCCTGGGCTCCAAGTGGCAGCATCAAGTGGTGTCAGCTCTCACTGGGGCACAAGTGTTCTGAAAATGCAGAGCTGTGTGGCTAGGCAGCAGCCAGGGGTCTGCTGGTTAGGATAACTGGGTGCAATTTACACCCACAGTCAATTTCTACCTGTGCATTTAATTGCATTTAATTACTCCAATGTAAGATAGTTCTATGAGCTGTTGGTTTATGGGGCCTAATACCATCATATGTGTAGACAGAGACACTTTACTCTGCAGCTAATTAGTCTACACCGCAGTAAAGTAGACTAATTATAGACCAATTAGCTCATGTGTAAGTGTGACCAGTGTGTATCTAGCATATGGTGGGGGGGGTGAGAATACATACATACATACATACATACATACATACATATATATATATATATATAATCAAGTCAGTTTGCCAAAAGCATAGAATTGATTATCCTACATAAGAGTCTTCTTGAGTTAGATAAATGGGGATATTTCAGCAGAGTAAAACAGAGGGATAGAGGCATTTGAGTTTATATTTGCAGTCATGAAAACTATTCAATTAGTTCCAGATCCTGGAGGTACATACAGTCCATAGTCATCTTATATTTTGACTTTCAACTCCCCAGGTGCCTAAGTTTTGCTTTCTTATATGAGCAAAAGTATATATCCTGACCATGCTGAAAGCTTGCCATGTATCCTGCGCTTAAGATGCATTGAGAAAAAGCTCCTATTATATAGTGCAGGTGATGACATTCCAGGCTTTTCACATGGCCCCTGTAGGTCAGCCAGGCTTCACAGCAGTAGAGAAGAGCTGGGATTACCAGAGCCTTATGTAGTATCAGCTTTGTTCAAGTCCTGAAGTCATGATTGTTGAATACATGATGGTTCAGTCTTCCGAAGGTAGAGTTGGCACATCTCTCACAGGTTCCCTAATCGGTATCCTTTAAGAATATTCTGAGGTAGAGTACTTGCAAGTTCAGACACTGGTGGTTGAAATTTTAGCTCTCAGTCTCTCCTGTTCAAACTGTTTCATTTTTCATAGGCTATTTAAATATTCATTATGCCAGCTTGTGTATGGAAGACAGAGGAGGAGATATAACTCAATGGCCAGGTGGTTAGGCTAGTTATGTAGGAAGTGGGTCATTAAGTTTCTAAGCCCTGCAGCAGCACGTATTTATTTATGAAAGTGGGATACCATCACCAGTAAAGAATGAGAACCCCTCACCACAGACTATCCAACAGTACAATGGCATATGTGTGTCTTCCTGGAAATAGAAAATGTCAGCTTAATTCCCACAGGCAGTAGAGAGGCTTAATTCCCACAGGTCTCCCATAGGAACGAGTATAGGTATAGGAACGAGTACTCTAATCTATGGTCTGTTGGAAAAGTTATGGGCAAGGCCATGTGGTCTTTCCTCCTGCATGTTTATGAATCTAGCCATTTCTTTGATTTTTTTCTTAATAGCAACCACAAGTTGAATATTTTGTTTCAGGTTAAATACTGTGTCTTATTCGGTGCAAAACTACATTTTTAGCTTTTGTTTTATTGGGAAAAAAATGTTTTATAAAAAAAATCAATCCAATTTCAAATGTTTTTTCCCCATTCATTTTTCAGTTGAGCTGCTGAACTGAAAAATCAATTATTCGTACAGTTCAATCTAATGACCCTGACAGGGCAAGATCACTGAACCACTAATGATTACTATTGAGCTAGTGATTATACCAATTCTAGTTTTAATAAAGAGGTTTCATGCACAATATGATGTCCCTGATCATTTGCACTTATTATCATCTGTAGTTTTACTTGTCAACATTCCTTCTTTATTCTGGGTGCTACTATTATTGTTGCTGTTCTCAGTTATTTTAGTAGTTTATTAAGTAATTGAAGTGGAGTAAAGAAAATGGTCTTTGCTACATAAGGTTACACTCTAAAAATAAACAGACAACCGAAAGCTCATTGTGGTAGCCAGAGAATGGTTTTATTTTTAGCATAATCTTAATAATGCCCTTTAGACTGTAATAATGTAGCATAGACTTTTAGCATTGGTAAAAGTAGTCTTCAGGAAAAAAAAGGAGATTTGAGAAGACTAAAAGAACATGAAAGCCTAAAGTTCCAGCCCTGAAATATTACTTTACAGGAACAATAGCTGCTTCTATAATACAGTTTCCAATTGTCAGGTCAGGTTTGCCTGCTACTGTAATTTATAGTAGACGGTACTACCTGTGACTACCAAGTGCTGGGCATTAGTTAGATAACTTGGCAGCCTCTAGGATGCCAATGGTTTTGGGCAGAAGAGCACCTTAGAGGGGGTACTAGTCTTACACCTGGTTGAGGAAATGCCTCCAAAAGGCTGTGGAAGTGAGGTCTGCTTCATGATAGGATAGACTAGGTTTTTTAACACTGGTTGGCAGCTGGCCTAGGAGTGGAGACCCCAAATATCTTGTGGTCACTCAGCTGCAGACAGGCTCTACTCTTAAGCTGATGTAAAACTTCCTTGTCTTTGTAGCAGACCATTTAGATTCACGTCAGTGAAACTGAGCTCAGAATCTGACCCAGCACGTCTAATGTGTATTCATAAAAATACGCCAGAGTCGAAATTCTCATTACTTTGTAGTATAATAACAATAGGAAGCAAAATACATGATGATTGTTGGATAATTGTCTGTCTCTACCCGCTGTGGGGAAAAGTGGCATTTTTGTATTGGCCAATTTTGTATTGTGTTGCATATATGCATACATTACATTGCATTCACACTATCTATAGGTGCCCTTATTCTAATGTCTCACTTTCTCATACTCTTGTACCGTGTTTACCTCCAATTTTTGCACATAAAAACATTAAAAAACCTTCAAACATCAAATATACTAACTCATAAATTATGGAGTTATAAGCTCAGTTATACCTTTAACAAGAGAATGGAAGCTGTTTTCATGGAACTAGATCCAGTTGGAATGCATTTGTTGAAATGCTTTGCTGATGAAAAATGCTAGATTTGTCAAAATTAAAACCTTTAAAAACACCCCAACTTCAATTAAAGTCAGAATCGTTTCAACATAAAAAATGTTTACTTAAGAATTCATTTTAAAAAACGTTGCAATTTCATTGTAGAATTCTGATATTACATTTTGAACATTAGTTTTTACTTTTTGTTCTTTTATATTATTTAAAATTGTGTTTTCTGCTTCTTGAAATGGCTTGCTGCTTGAATAAAATGTCAAGCAATGTTTTAGGCAGACTGTTATTTCATCTTAGATGGCTAAAGGGCAGTTATCCAGCCATATAAATGCCACTTTTGGCTTTTCCATACAGTTTTTATTCTGTTTTTACCTGCTGGCAATACCAAAGCACCTTGTGGGATAAGCATTGAATAACTTGCTAGTCAGGACACCCCCCTCCTGGGATGCAGGTGCACAGGTTTAAGTTCCCTGCAGCCAGAAGAAGTCTGGTCTAAACCTGTATCTTTTGCTTCCCAGCAGAGGGCTCTAACATCCAGGTCACAGTTTATACACTATCCAGCACCCTCTCCAGCCCTTCTCTTGAAGATGACTTTCCCACATGCCCTTGGATAACCAAAAGTGGGAGCTATATGGTGAGACCACACCAGAAAGATGTGTATGGCTTAGTGAGATGGATGCTGCTCTCATTTAAAGGTACCCTGGGACCCATGTTCTCAACAGGGCAGAAACTTCCCCACTATTCTCCATCTATTTAATCCAATCAATCTAAAATGCAAGATGCAGTGGCATGGCTTAAAAAAAGAGGGTTGGGGTGAGTGGAATTGGATAATGTCTAAAATGTTGCCTGCTTGTTAGATCAATGTGTTGGGAAGCAGGAGATGCAGATTCAAACTCCCTCCAGCATCTGTCACACAATAATCATGGGTTTTTGTTCAGCTACAATTTCAAGACTTACCCAGCCATACACATACCTGGGTGACCGGTATGACCCTGGATACCTGCCTAACCACACTGCAGCCCTACTAAATGTACTTAATAGCCATTGGAAGCTTTCAAGTCTACACTGCACCTAGGCATAGGTGACACTAGAATAGTGTCTGAAGCAGGTGCTTAGGGGCTACAAAGTGCCAGTTTCCTAAGAAGTGAAATAAGATTCTTTTCTTCTTTGTCTAGAAAAAAAGAAGATACAATATTTCAATCAACATCAGGTGGAAGTAGATTGGCTTCACCTATTTCATGATATGTGCACTCAAATTTTTCTTACATGTTATAAGTATTTTATAAAATGTATCATATTTTATCATACAATATTTTTGCATAAACAAAATGATAAACATACAGAAGCTGATGTGACAGTAGTATCCAAACTATTTTTCAGTTTCACAGAATTAACATGACAAGTTGAACAAAAATTCAAAGAAACTATTAGGATTATTGTGAAGATACATGTTTTTCTCTGTGTGTTTTGTAGCTGTGGAAAAAGTAGTGACATTTGACTTTTAAAATGCATCATGAATGAGTCCATCTCCTGCTAACTGTTCTCCAATTAGTTTTGCTTTTCATATAAATAAAACCTGTGACCACTACTTTGCAGCGCAGGGTGGTTTGTTTTTTTTTTTAACTCTGGGAGATCCCAGAGCCATGCTCCAGCTGCCAGCCAGGTTTCCTACTGTGGCTGCAGTCCTTGGAGGCCCCCAGGATCTCAAGTAAATCTGCTGAGGCCAACACAATTGTTGGCTGCAGTCTCCCCTGCCCCACCTAGGGTAAACTGCTGCATGCCAGAGGGCACATGGCATGGGCCTTTCCTGGGGACAAGAAGCAGCAGCACAAGGTGTGCCACTGCTTCTTATCCCAGGGGAAACAAATGTCCATGCTCAAGTGGCTGCAGCCCATTTGTCTTGGTGAGAATGGATTCAAAGGTCATAGGATCAATTTTTTTTATCACGTCATTACCACAATATACATTTTATCTATGTATTCCATAATACTCATCATCATCAAAGAACTAGTTCAGGAGGCAGTAGAAAATCTTTAGAGAAATAAAGATCAAATATAAGATAAAATATAAATATCCTGTTCTAGATCAGTTATATTTTTCATCTGTGGACATATTCTCTTTGAAGGCAAATCCTAAAGTTTTCATTTAATTAGTAAAAATCCCTGCCAAAAAAGCACATCTCTCTTCTCTGATCTTGTTTGGAACCCCAACTGTACTCTTCGTGATGTTCACAGCAAGTTAAATCTTAATAGCACATTATCTATAATATCCTATGTGAAGAATCATAGAATCATAGAGAAGTGGGGCTGGAAGGGACTTGACTTTTTAACTACTTTATTCAGGGGTTCAAGGATACAAAATGGTTGGCCACTTACAAAGCAGAGACAAAGTACCATCAAACCAGAAATGCCATGTCATTGCATTCATCACGTCACACCATGACAGACACCTTTGCTACATTCCACGTTGTGTCTTACATGCTATTATGGGGTCAGAATGCCGGCCACACGCTCATAACTATAAATAAACAATTCCTAGCCTGCTCTATCCAATCATACATGTGACAACACCTTCAACTTGGGGCTGGCAGGGAACTCCATGGGTCATCTAGTCCAACAACCTGTTTGAGAATTGCAGACTCTAGACTAGCACATTTTTCTCTCTCTTTTCTGATTTTGTTTATGCTGACTTTAAATCTAAATAATAACTAAAAAGGGGATGAAAAAATATCTCTTTGCAGACACAAACTCAAAGGAAAATGAACTATAACAAGAAGATCTAACATTCTGATTGGTCCTCATTCATCTTTTCAATTAGCTGTTCTATCAAGCTGTTCTATGAATTGTAGTCTCTCTTATGAACCCCTTTGTTTATCAAAGTTTGTCAGAACTTAACTGTTTTATCATTTAATATATAGTATGTAATAGATCACAAACACTTGCATGGAATTTACACTATGGGAGAGATGGGTAGATCTCAAAAGAGTTTACAAAGCAGGCCGTTCTTATTATCCATGTGATACAGATAGAAAACTGGGGTGGCGTAAAGAGGGGAAGTGACTTGCCCAAGGCTGTACAGGAAGCTAGTAGCAGAACCAGAAATAGAATCCAGGTCACTTGAATCCCAGGCCAGTGCTTTAGCTACTGGACAGCTCTGCCTCCCAGTTTATAGAAGTCTGAGTGAATATAACACACTCATTGATTCTTTAAAAGCTGAAGGGCAAGTGAAAAAATCTATGTATCTTTCCAGACTTACAAACAGTTGTTTCAGTGGTAATGTTTCATTGTGTTTGAACACTCAGCCTACAGCTGAACCATAAGATTATGTATTACTGTAAGGGTTTGTTAGCCAGGAAGTCAATAGGCATGTCTACACTGCATATTTACTGTCTGAAGCAGTGATGCCCTCAAACAGTGCTGTGTGTATGCTACTTTCTGAACTGAAAATGTTTATAGCCATGTTCATGTGGCATAGTGAGCAGGCTAATTAGAATTGACTCTCCCCTATACTGGTTTACAAGCAAGCGTACCTAAGGCAGAGAATCTAATATGACTGTTGGGCATGTGTTACACTAAGACGGCTATACTAACTCTTTTTCAGGATTTGGGAGCAAATGGATAAGGCTTACTTCATGGCATCGTGCTCAGGCTTGGCATGGAGGCAGTGTAAACAAGCCTTTTTAGATAAATGAATGAAGTGGCCGATGGAGTATTTTACTCTGATGAGTCTGAGAACAGTGACTGTTACTGCAGAGAGTGAATTCTGATCCTGAGTTCTTCTGAATAGAGGTATGTGACAGGAGTATCACTATCAGAGCCTTTCCAGGGTAGCTCCACCCTCCTGTAGTGGGCCAACCACCTGCTTACTTGCTTGCCATGCCTTGATCTTACTTGATTAGAAGATGGTTGTAATCAGCAGGAGGCTGCCCATTTTTTCCGCACCCCGGTGACAGGGGGCGCTACCTGTGGCTCCTTTTCCTCCCCTACACCGCACCCCAAGCCGCGCAGATGGAGTTGATGTGGTTTGACTTGGGCCTTGTTATGTTCTGGCCCTCCTCCTTACTCCTGGGGCTCCTTGCTCTGGGGTTAGGGCCACTGCAGCCCACAAATGCTGCACCCTCTCAGGTACCAGGAACCCCCACGCTACTGGGGAGTCCCTATTTGGCCTACTCCAACCCCTAACAGCCTCACCCGGTCCTCCGGTGAAAACAGTAAACATAAAACATAAAGCCCCTGGGCTACAACATAAAAACTAGATCTTCCGGTCAAACAAAATTTACTCCCTACTAGAGATTGAGGGACCGGGGGGGGGGAGGAAGGATCCCCAACCCCAGCAGTGACCGGGGAATGCTCTCATTGGCAGAGTCCTCCCCTCTGTCCAAGCTGAGTCCCTACTCCCATGGCTGCTGGAGAGGGACTGGTCTCCTGGCCTCCTACCTGGGCTTAAGAAGGGATAAGCCCTGCCCCTTCCTATCAGCTGGTTTTACCAGTTGCCCTGGCAACCAGCACCTGTGGAGCCCTGGTGACTGGCAGCTGAGCCTCCCTCTTTCTGCCACTAGGGGTCTCCCCAGAGCAGTCTCCGCTCTCAGGCGCAGGGCACCTAAGTGCACTGTGACAAGGTACCATGGGTGGGGAAAAATAGTCCTTCTACTCTGTATATACCTGGGAAAATAGTGGAGTTGGAAACCTGGTGCTTTTCTACTTGGCAGAGAGGTCAAAGTACCATTAATGGTTCTGTACTGCTCTTAAAAGTTCATGGTGCCTCAAATCAAGGGACAGTCACTGTATGTGCTAGATCTCCCAAAAAATGTGAGTGGTCACCACTCTTAAATGCATTCTTGCTTGCATTCTTAGGATCATAGGAAAGTAGGACTGGAAGGGAATCAATTCAGTCTTTGCAGGTTAGTCTAAACTGCAGAGATTAAACTAAGAAAAAACTGGCCAGACTTCCACTTTTGATTCAAGAAATGCAGCCACAGGCCTGCAGTGGATCAAGTCAGAAGTTGGGGTCTCTAGAGCAGTGGGTGTGGGAAGAAAATATTAGAACTTCTATTTATATGCATATGTATATAAATGTACATATATTGGGGGTGCATGCTCAAAAATGCTTTACTTATAGGGGTGTGCAATCAAAAAAGTTTGGAGACCACTGCTCTAGAGCACATAGCCAGCATGGGCTGGTACATAGCCAGCATAGGCTGTGTGTTTGCTTCTTCTTCTTGCTGCCCCTGAAGTCTCTGGGATTTGTAGTCTAGAATTACAGCAGCAGGACTATGCAGGGTTGCTCATCACTTCCTTTTCCAGGTACCTCTGAAATTTCTAGTCCACAGTCACAGCCAAAAGTAGGCATTTAGCAGGGCAGCTCTGTATTTGGGGGAAGGGAAATTTAACCCCCCTCCCTGGCTCCAGATCCCAGCTGGGGCTTGCTTGTGGGGGGGGGGGGGTGGAGTCTTCTCCCCACCACCAACCCTCCTCTGCTGGAGCAGACAGAACAGCCCAGCCCAGCCCAGGGCTGTAAAGCATGTTGGGATTCTGAGCTACTGTGATTGAACTTATACCAGGAAGAGGTCTAGGACAGAAGTTTCATAAACTAGTTTGACTCAAATCAGTTAAATCTGATACTATATTCAGCCAAGTTTTTCTTAAACCTTTCTTAAACCAGTTTAAGCCATTTTGAAACTGGTTTATGCATACTGAATTTCTGCTCTGGTATGGGTTTAAACCCAGATCACTTAAATAGGTTTGTGTGTAACTTCTGTTCCTAGCCACAAAGTCATCTAGCTTTGCCCCTTGCCCAAAGCAGGATTGTTTCTGACTAAACTATCCCAGACAAGCATCTGTTCAGTCTTCTCTTAAAAATTTCCAAGGATGGAGAGTCCCCAGTTTTTCTAGGTAGCCTGTTCCAATGCTTGACCACCCTCACAGTCAGAAGAAGAAAGTTCCTTTTAATCCCAACCTAAATTTCCTCTTCTGCAGTTTGAGGACATTGCTCTTAGTCCTGTCCCCGGGGGCTACAGAGAAAAGTCCATCTCCATTCTCTCTATAATTGCTGCCATTCAGGTATTTGAGACAATATCTGTTTTGTTTTGATACAGTTCTGCTTAGCTCACCATTTTGCCTAATGCAGTTATTTCTGTACATCATTTCTGATGCAATGCCTCTCCACTACCTACTGTGTTTTCTGTGGTTAATACAACCATGATATAGCTATACTTATGTGTTGAGCAATTGCTATGGCTATGCAATGTTGTGAAAGATTGTTTGGGAGTTCAAACAAAATGAACAGCTTTGAATACTGACAGAACAGATTGCTGCCTGCTGCAACTAGGAGCAGGGTTTGCATGTTGTTGGGTAGATGTAGGGTTGTACATTTAAAAAAAAACTTATTTAAGAGGGATTGCCTTGTACTAATGTTCAAAAACAACACATTTTTTTCAATATGCAGTAGATTTTGAAATACTAAATGTTTGCAAATCTTAGGACAATTACAAAACTGTGTGTGTTAATACCAAATCAAACTTATCTGCTTTTTTGTTAATTTTTAAATATTAATTTCTATGTTTTTACTGTATTACACAGCTAATATTTAGGAAACTATCTCTAACAGAATGCAATGAAAATCCTAATTAGCATTAAATGAGATTATATCCATTATGAATGGCTACTTATTAATACGTGTTGAGTTATTCTTTGTATCACCATGTCTTTCTCTGTAGCATTCTTTTCAAGTCATTGTTTCACCTGCTGGCCATTCTCTACTAAGCCAGTCCAGGACAGACAAAAAAAAAGAAGGGAAAGTAAATTAGTTTTGACTTAATGAAACTGTAGCAAAAACAATTACTGGCTGTGCCTGTGGTCAAGCTGAGCTTGAACTATTAGTAATAACTAGCAAATCTATTTTCACTGAAGGGGATATTAATGGTAGAGAAAAAACTGCAGACGTTTGTTTAGCAGATATGAGCGAACATAAAAGTCATTGTTCAACAATATCCGTTCTGTTTCTAAACATAATTTTTTAGGATTATTCTTCCTGACTTCCATCCCCTCCCCGCTTGTTCAAAATTTGTGGAATCCTGCAATGAAAGGAAAAATAGTTACTCTATGCTGTGGTGTGCCTAACTGAAAAACTCCCCAGAATTGAATGTTTTCTAGGTTTGCAGTACTGAAGTAAAATTGTATAAAAATCATGAAATTATTTTCTTCAATTCTTGTAGCTGACTCCTTGCTGAATTCTGTTTGCTAACTATATTTTTATTTTTCTTGTACCTACGCTAGATATCTGTTGTTCTAAGAGGTCTCTTATATTGGATCCAATTGTATAGTTGGTAGAGCTATTGGTAAGCTTTCAGGCATCAAATGCCTTTCCTCAGTTCTGAACTTCATGGAGAAACTAATATTCTATATCTGCAGTTGGAGCCTATCTTAGTGTTGTTAATATTGACATTTTTTTCTGAGTCTCAAAATACTGGGTGTATTTCTTATAGCTCCACTGCTGATTATGTGAGAAATCCTATTTTACTTTATGCACTCTAGCAGCAGTGTGTCCACACTGCTACTTGGGCCTTACCACAGGTGGTGAACTGGCTCAGGGGGAAACTGGCTCAGGAACACATGTACCTAAGGTCTGAAATTGTAGCCCAGCAAAAATAAGGAGTGGGGGAAGGTCCCTTCCATATTTTAGCTCAAAAGGCTAGCGGTTAGGGCGCTCATCCAGGAAGCAGGAGATCCATCTTCTAGACTCCCCTCACCAAGGAGTCTTTGAAATTGTATCTTTCTAACTTCTCAGCACAGAGCTCTAATCAAAAGACCACAGGTCTTGGATAGAAAGCATCAGAGAAGCTTCCTAGGCAATATCCAGCACCTTACTGCCATCTTCTCTTCTGAATGGATCTTTACTTTTTACCTCCGCATCTCTTCCTCACTTGGCTGCCCAGGAGGACAGCTTCAATAACAAGGACTGGGCAATGCCTAACCTTAACCTGGTAGCTAGAGCACTCTGCTGGGATGTGTAGATGAGGTGAAGCCTTGGCCTGATATCCCATTTCAATGGTGAGTGCTTTTCTGCTAAACCATGAGAGTACCCTCCTTCTAATATGCACTGGTTATGGTTTTGTGCCTGGCTACTCATCCAGGTGGGTACATCGGGAGCTGCATCCCTTCCCAGTTAGTGTTACTAAACATGCTCAATAGCCATATGGATGCACACACAGAATTACAAACTTGGTATAAATGCCTAAATGGCAGGTGTGTGGCTGGGTAACTGCCATTTGGATGTGCAACGTGAAACAGGATTCTTTCCTTAGTTCCCATTTAACAGTAACACCACTCTGATAAGGCTTTACCTCTCACTTTACCCTGTTTGGAAGACACTGATTGATGCAGGTTCAGAATTGTTATTATTTCTATGACTTAAACAATATTTTAGAAATATTGAAAAATCAAATACAAATTTAACTCTTTTCTTAAAAAAAATTTTTTTTGCTTTCAAAAAATTGATCTTTTCTAATAATTTTAACTAGAGCTGAAGAAATAATTCACTGCAAATAACTTATTATATTTAACCATTTTTTTGGTTAAAAATGGTTTTAACCAAAACCATTAGATAGCAGCACTTTGCACTTGTTTTTGTTGAGCTGAATCCTGTTTCATTTTGCCCCTTTTTCCAACCTGTCCAGATCCTCCTGGATCCATTCCCTACCCTCTTGTGTGTTAACTTTGCCCCATAATTTGGTATAATCTGTGAACTTGGACAGGGTGATCTCCATGCCCTTGTCCAAGTCACTGATGAAGACATTGAATAGCACTGGTGCAAGAACCAAGCCTTGTGGGACTCCACTACCCACATCTTTCCAAGTTAAAATTGACTCGTCCACCACCACTCTCTGGGTGTGACCCTTAAGCCAATTTGCCACCCAACTGACTATGTAATCATCTACATCACAGCCTGTCAGTTTATTTAGAAGAAAAGTATGAGATACTGTATTGAAGGCCTTCTTAAAGTCTAGGTAGATGACATCCTCGACCCTTGCACCAATCAAGAGCATTGGTGAAATCGGGGTCCAGGAAAGGTGGATGTTCTTCAACGGAACTATTCTACAGGCTCAGAAGGAGACAATCCCCTTGCACATAAAGGGGGCAAAGGGGCCAAGAATCCCTCTTGGCTGAACAAGGGAGTCCAGAAAAGCCTAAGGGCAAAGAAATAGGCATACAGGCTGTAGAAACAGGGGGTAGCTACCAAGGAGAGGTATACCTCCCTGGCTCGCACTTACAGGAAATCAGTTAGGCAGGCCAAAGCAGAATTAGAATTTAGGATGGTGACAAAAATTAAGGACAAAAAAAAGTCCTTCTTCAGGTATATAGGGAGCAAAAAGAAGGTGCAGGATTTCATAGGACCCCTACAGGACAAACTAGGGCAACTGGTGACAGGACAGGGGGGACAAAGATGAGGTCCTCAATGAGTTCTTTGCACCTACATTCCTAGACACAGACCAAGACGTAACTTGCAATTGGTTCATAGATAGACACAGGACGGACACCAGCCCACCAACTGTTAGTGCAGACTTAGTGAAGGGGAACTTGGAGGGGCTGGATGCATTCAAATTAGCAGGCATGGACAAACTTCCTTCAGCACTCTATCCCATCTATACAACCTGTAACCCTCAATACCTACTGCCCAATCATGAATAGGGTCCCACCAGGTTTCTGTTTGTCCAACTAGGTCAAAGTTGTTGCTTGCAAGAAGGAGTATAAGTTCCTCCTGCTTGTTCCCCATGCTCCTAGCATTAGTATAGAGACATTTAAGCCCCCTGATGGGTGCCCTTGGTACCCTTCTGTCCTGATGTCTATGGAGCCCCTTAGTGTTTACCTTAGTGCTTACCCAGGTGGATCTAGTGCATTGCTTGTGGCTTGCTGATCCTAGGCTCTCCTTATCCTCTGCTTCCCCACCCCCAATGAACCTAGTTTAAAGTCCTTCAGAGGAGATCAGCCAACCTATAAGAGAACAGACTCTTACCTTTAGAAGAGAGGTGAAGACCATGTCGTCCCACGATGCCTCTCTCATGGAAGTGCGGATCGTGGTTGTAGAAGCTAAAACCCACATGATGGCACCAACTCCAGAGCCGCAGGTTGACTTCCCTGATGCAGGCATCCTGATGCTGATGGTGACCACTGACCAGAAGGATGGACATGAAGACCACCTGTGCCCCTGCCATCCTAACCCTGGCCCCCAGAGCCCTGTAGTTACTCATGATGCAGTCTGGACTACTCCTGAATGCATCATTCATGCCCACATGGATGAGGAGCATGAATTGTAATCAGAGGGCCAGATGAGGTCAGGAATCCTCAAAGTGATGTCTGAGATCCTGGCTTTGGGTAGGCAGCAAACCTCCCATGCCATAGGATATGGTCAGCAGATAGGCCCCTCCATGCCTCTCAGTTGCTCAGCCTGCCTGGTATCTCACATTTCATAAAAATAATAACTGACTTGTCAAACTTTCGGGGGAAGAAAGACCATAAGTAACTGGTAGGGGGTGCACAGAGGTGCACATGCCCCCCCAGTGGCCGACACTGGTGCTGTTGGTAGGACTGGTGTCCCCCCTGACAGGGTCAGTGGCTTTTGTGGGTGCCTCCCCCCCAGGTTCAGGAGGCACCAGTCACTCATGAGAGAGACAATATGATTAGAATAGCAAATCTCTATGTTTGATCATTCTTTTTGAGTGCATGACTGGACAAGGGTGTGATTCTTCTAGCTGACAAAATCCCCTCTGCAGCAATGGTGATCCTGCTGGGTGGAGCCTGGCTGGCAGCCTATGGGCACTTCTGCAAGTTGCCATGTGGTGCTGTGGCCATATTGCCATACAGCAACTTGCAGAAGTGCCCATAGGCTGCATCCAGATGGGAGAGCATGTTCCTCAAAGCAGTTTGAGACACTACACTAAGCATTCTGGGAATGAAACTTGCCCCACACTAAAGTGCATGTTTAGGCACATGTGCTGAGGTGCAAATCTCTGCTACAAATTTGTGCCAATGCTATTTGGGCTGCTGCAGTGAACATGCCTGCAGGTGTGGATGCACCCATAGGCCATGTCTAGACAAGTGTGGACATTTGGCTCCCTGGAGACAAGTAGTAGCAGCGCACCTTACACGGCAGCTACTTGTCCCAGGGAACACCCTTGCCACACATGCTTTGGTGCATGGCAAGTTACCCTGGGGGCAGTAGGGGAGGCTGGGGACAGCACTGTGCTGGTCCCAGCCACTTTACCTGCGGTCCTGGGGACTTTCTGAGGCTGCAGCAATGATGATCCTGCTGGGTGGAGCCTGGCTGGCAGCCACAGTGTGGCTCTGGGCACCCCAGCTCTGCTTTTCAGTGGCACACACTGCCCGTGCATGTGGTGCTCCATTTTTTTTTCCTGCGGGTTTTTAACCCAAGCTAAAAAAACCCAGAGTAGTGCACACATGGGCAGCATGCTCTTGCAGTGCAGAGAACACCTGACTGTGTGGTATGTGGCACTGCAGATGTGTTTGCAATGACACATACCACATGGCTGCGCTTGTCTGGGTACGCCCATGGTGGCCTTCTCTTTGTGCTATGTACGTGGGATGAATTTCACCTTCAGGTGCTGTCTAGTTAGCATGCAAGTGTAAGGAAATACTGTCTTATTTCAAATATCAGTGTATTCTTTTTCCTTAATTCTGTGTCACTCTTCTGTAGTTCTATGCTAATGTTATGTTGATGGAAATCTTAAATTTCTTGTACCCCACTGAAAATATATTGTATTTTGGTTAAGTTTTTAGGGTCTGCAGTTATATGTTTATGTTGTCCTGTTGATTTGAAATAAGACACAAAGGTAAACAAATGACCTTGTATAGTACTGAATAGTGCCTTTTGTACATATATTAGAGTGACTTGATTTGGGATGCTGTTCTATTTTTCCATGTTGGATATTGTATGCAAAGTGACTTAAAATCCATTTTCCTGTTTTGTTCTTTGTCATTAAAGGCAGTAAGTTTATATATATATAAAACATATTTTTATTATTTAAGATTTTCATCATATAAATTCATTTGGTTTTCTACACATTTTTTCAAAGACAATCAGTTTACTCAAAATGGATGTTTTGAATAATCTATAAAGCAGGTCTTGGAGTTTGGATATAGAGATGATACATTATTATTGGCATGTTTATATAATTTGAAATGTAATGCCCCATTGGTTTCATATTCTGTTTATTTTTCATGCATAAGACATTAATGATGAAACAAAAGATGGATAGTGCTGCCATTGTTGAAATATTTGAACTGAATTAAATTTAAACCTGGTAATATATAAGTTTCAAGGAATCATAATGCTGACCATTTCTGTTCATTATTTAGTTAGGTAAAGCTCTCAGAAGAAATTTCTGGCCATGTGACCGAGTCCTGGTAGACTAAAGAATTTGAACGGTTACAGAGGCCAATGTTAAAGGTGCAGTACTATACAAATCCATATGAAAATTGTATAAATTGTATATATTTTATAAATTTGTTCTTCAAACTTGAGAATAACTCACTGTGAACAGTTTAGTTTAATTAGTTGTACATGGTGCAGTGTGGTTGCCAAAATGCACAGATGTGTCTAGAATCAGCTGGTCGCTTCCCTGCCCCCTCCACCACACTGCTCTCACTGTAGCTGGTAAATGTTTTGTGTTGTGGTGGAAGCAGGGGGGGGAGGGAGGGAGTGTGGGGGAGCAGATCAATGTCCCCCATGGTGAGGGAGAGAATGAGGCAGGGACTGGCGTAGGCGCTGCCCTGCCGAGGCAGAGCAGGTGTGGGACAGTATTATGGCTCATCAGAGTGGCTGGGAGGGGTGGCTCCCACTGCTGTGCACACTCCAGGAGGGCCTCTTGGATCTTCAGGGGGTGAGGTGGGTTGCAGCTGCAGGCTGGAGCTGGGGCTGTGGGGGCTCTTCTCAGTGGGCATTGAGCTGGACTGGGCTGGGCTCGGGGCAGTGTAACAGGGGGCCTGCTTGGGGCTGATCTCAGTGTGGCCCATCTACCTGTTCCTAGGCTAACAGCCCGTGCTGTCTTCCGCCACGCCTTATTGTTAATTAGTTAATAGATGTTAATAAGCGGGAAGCTGCCTGTTTCCTGCCCCCGATGCCAGCGGGTGCTATCTGTGGCTCCTTTCCTCCCCTACACTGCAGCCCAAGTCTCACAGATGGCATTTATAGTTCTTACAATCACTGGCCCCCACACGGAGCCCCAGAACCCTACTGTTGAACCCGCACCTGAGTTCCTCTCATCAGGCAGTCTCTTCCGCCTTCATACCAGGCAACATAACTCCCTGAGCTGCTTCCCCTTTGGGTGTGACCCCCGCACCGGGACCCTCGGCTCACTAGCCCTGGCCCACCTCCAGGCCAGTTGGAACCCCAGGCCCTCAGCTCTTGGGCGTTCCTCGAGGTGGGCCCCTGGCCCTTTTACCTTCTGGTCCTGGCCCCAGCATGGGCCAGTCAGGGGAAATTCGGACAGGCATTGAGTCTATAGTCCTTACTCTTTTGCCATGGGATCCACTTCCCAACCCTTCAACAAAAGGGGTAACCCACCCGGTTGTGGGGGCTAGGGGTTAAGGTGCCCCGACGCACCTTTCACCAGGGTGGTAACTGGCCTGGCATTTCCTGGGGGCCCCCATACCACTGGGAGCCCCACCAGGCCATGCACTCCTGGCAGGGTGCAGTTTTAGGTCATGCCCAGGACCAGGAACTTCCTTACCATCTCCTACAGCTCCTCCCTTACCTCCAGATGTTGCTAGCAGCCCTCTGGCCAGGTGATATTGTTGCCTGGCCTCTCACAGCTGAACTGCCCTGTTTATATGGGCAGCCCTCAGTTCAAAACATCTGCCCCCATCAGGCACCTGGTGGCTGGATGAGACATGGCTCTGTCCCATGCCTGCCCCACCCCAGCTGGGCAGCTTCGATTCTTAACTGTGGTGATTCTTGTTTGCCTGTACATGACTAAACTTACTGCCAAATTTGAGACTGAGAAAAGATTTTTTTCTCAGGTTCCAAAGAGAAGTGATTCCTCCCTTCAGGGCAGCATTTCTTTGCCTTTTCATGTTTACAATCCTTTATTTGAAGTCATTTTTTTTCAATATCTGTACATTTACTATAAAATAGGAATAAAATAGTTACCAATGAAGACAGTAATGAGTTTATGTATTTTGTGTGTATGTTTTAAGAAGCTGCCTTAGAAAATATGTCCTCTAAGATAAGGGTGTGCAGGGCTTGGGGAAATACATGTAGGAATGATGCAGCTAGATTTTCTTTGCTAAATATTTTAATAATGTTTTAATTGTCTCATGACACTTCAGCCCAGTTACCCTTTGTGATCTCATTGGTAGAAAAACATACTATAGGTAAAACTACCAATTTTCCAAGCCTAAATCCAGGATGTATCATCATTTGGAAGAAAAAGAGAAAATATTGTGGGGGTTGTGGCAAAATTATGAAAATTTTCATAAACAGCACAAAAAAATCCAGTTCTTAAACAGTGGTTTTTAACTAGCTGGCCCTTTACTCACCATCTGCCATGTGCCTGGCACCTTTGTGTAGAGATGCCAGGCTGCTACATGTTTACTACATCTTGGATCTGTCACAGTGCAGAAGTAAAGACAAATATATTAGGTTTGGTGAGAGTGAGTGCCAATAAACCCAGGTAAAGAACCACACAAACACAACTGTACTGCTTCTGTTCCAGAGATGGTGCATGCAGTGCTAGCTCAAGTGTCTGCACCGTGTTTCACAAAGGGACCACAAGGAAGGTGGCTGTGAGGGCCAGAAGTGGGCTTTAGGTTCAAAATGGTTGAGAAGTGCTGTAAACCAGAATGTGCTATATAAAGAGAAGGAGCTGAGAGCAAACATTTACAGATTCAAACTGAGGGAAAAAATTATCTATCAGATATTACTGAGATATAGATGTTTTTGGTTGCTCAGTTCTAGTAGTTAAAGTTTTATGGGAGGGATATTGTCTTAAAAGACAAGGAACATGGACTTTTTTGTTTGTTTTTAAGAATATCCATGTTCTTCAAAGGTTTGTCATAAAAGTCAGGATGTGAATCATTATAATTCCCTTTAAGGCTAAATACAGAGGTTCAAAAAGCCTGAAGCAAAATCGATTCAATTTTTGCTGTTTTTTTCTAAGCTGCATAGAAGACACTCTCTCCCCAGCTCTGCCATCTTGCCAGCCACATAATTCTCTGAGAGGTGGGGAGCAGGAGGAGTAAAAGCACCCCAGAGCCCAGCCCCCCCTAGCAGGGGTCTGCATGGTGGGGAAGGGAAACCCCTATGGTGGGGTATCCCTTGCCTGAAGCCCAGGAAGCCGAGCTGGGAAAGCCCTAGCCCTGCCCCATTGCCAGCTGCCAGCACTGACCCTCCCCAGCAGGGGTCTGCATGGCATGGGGTGGAGGCCAGGAAGCTGGGCTTGAGAAGCTCTAGCCTCTCTGAGAAGTGTGTGTGTGGGGGGGGGGGGCAAATGCCCTCTGGCCTGGCACCATTCCCTGTCCAGGAGAGGTCTGCATGGTATAGGAGAAAGCCTCCATGGAGGGAGACGGGGCTTTCCTCTCCCATGCTGTGCAGATTCCTACTAGGGGTGTGGGGCTGGTGCCAGGTCAGGGGCTGTGTTTCCTCTCCCTGCCTCTCAGAGAGGCCAATGGCTGGTGAGGGGGTGGGGCTGGAGGTTTTCTATCTCACAGGTTTGGTGGGCTGGGGGGGAACCCCTGCTAGGGGGGTGGGCTTTTCCATCCTTCCATGCTGTGCAGAGCTGGACTGGGGAGCTGGGGAGCTGTTCCCCTCCCCCCTCATCAGGACAGGGGCTGACAGGAGCAGGCAGGACTCAGGCTAGGGAACAGAGGCTTAGCTGTCTTATCTCTGCTGTCTTACCCCAGGGACAGCTGGGGGTGGGGGCCCTGTATGGCCCAGGGCTGCAGAACATCCTGGGGCGCTGGGGACTGTGAGGTAACTTCAATCAAGAAGGGATATGGGACACAGACTTGATAGACTGATTTAACCTAAATCAGTTAAATCTGATACTACAGCCAACCAGGCTTATTTTAAACTGGGTTCAGCCATTTTGAAAGCAGTTTATGTGCACTGAACTTCTGTTATGTCACAGGTTTGAATCAGTTTCCTCTCACTTATGCTGGTTTATGTGTAACTTCTGCCCCTAACCTAAAGGTCAGTGCTCTGAGATTTGTCTTTTCTTCTATCCACAATTTGTTGTCAAGAAAGGAAATCCCTGTCTACTGGTGTATTGATTTCAGGAAGAAGTAATGCAAACTCTCATGCAGGTAGAAAATTTTTGTATATAATTTCCTTTCTTCTGAAGGGCCCAAATCTCTTCAGTCACCTTGGTGGTGGCTCAGTCTTGTTCCTTTTGATGCACACTAAAATGGATTCTAATATTATGTATACTGTCACTATGGCAACCATAAATGAATGAAGTATAGTTACCACACATAACTTTTCTCAGAGAATGTTTATAACTCATTCCATCATACCTTTTCTAAAAGGTGTTTAGGACGGCATTTCAAAGGCTATCTTATTTTCAGTTTTAACACCAGATGGTAGTAAATATGACTAAAAATGTTTTTATGTTTTTTCTTTCTTTTGAGACAAAGCACTTATCACTAACAGGCATGTGGTCCTAATCTTAAAGATAAATTGGTTCATTCATTTCAAGTACCACATAACCATTCACACGCCATTGAGCTTAACACTATTAAAGGGTAATTTCCCCTGTGGGAATTGTGCCCACTGCAGTAGCATTCTACACAGTGAGTCTTTTTATCAACTCACGGCAGGTAAGGAGATTAAAATAAAAGGCTCCATCGAGTGTGCAGTCATACACATGGTCTTCATTTTGAAATGTCTATGGGTCCAAACAACAAATAAATATTTCCAAAAAAATCTTAATACTTCTGAGCATAATAAAAGCTAAGTAACACATGCCATTTCCAAATGTAGTGCTGATATCAGGAAAGGAGCACACCCCCAGTGTAGATGGTTATGAAAAATTGTAATTATTATTGGAAGAAATCCTTTTGTTCTTTTATGTTGCAAATGGAATAAAAACTAACAGAACAAACAAATTTGTTTCAGTTCAAACAAATCAGGGGATCTGTTTTACCATTTCGTAATTTTCCTATTTTTATGATTCCTATAGTTTATTTAGGTACTTTTGACAAATTTTTAATAATAAACAGTTTATTATTATGGCAGGTGTCTTGAACTAAACACTAAGGGTTCTGTACATTTTGCTATAATAGTCTGTTTTTCATATAGTCAGCATACTCATATTTTCTTCTGGCCTGAAATAATGATATTTTTTTCATCCAAGGCCAGTTTGGGGGAAAAATTCAGAAAAATCCCTTTAAAGTTATTACACAGAAGGAGAGTAAAATGTACTAGTCCTGCTTTGCACCCACTTTGGGACAGTTTTACAGTAAATTACACCAAGTCAAGGACCTTTGTGAATTCCCAGTAGTGAAAAATAAAATTAGGGACCTAAGTTTTTTCCACCAATTAAAGGTAAATTCTAACACCATTGGGGTCATTAACTTTAACACAGTCATGATTTTTCACATACATTGGTTGAAACATTGCTGAACTTTGGGACACCATCATCAGCATATATAATTCATCAAGGTATTGATTTTTTCAATTTTAGTGGGGGACACACTGATTTATATAAACTATGGCTCTAAAGCTGACATTTTTTTGGATGTTAATGTTGATCCATTAAAGGGATTTTAAGATTTAGGGATTATTCAAGTGTCCATATCTTTCAAGCCCTTGCTCAGCTGCCATACCTAGCCTTTGGTGTACACCCAAGTTTCATATATTAAAATTCCCCAGGTACCTAAAGGCCTACTTCACTGCATGACTGAAAGCATCTCAGTTTAGTCATTGCTGAGCCTGCATCAAATCTAAGGCTATTTAGGATTTACTTTGCATAGCTCACCTGAAGAGCCCAATTCAACAGGGATTCTCAGGGCAAGCCTAACAGATCATGCTGTATACCAAATGCAATTAGTGGCCTTTGTATCTAATAGCTCATAGTTTAGAGTATTTACTCAAGATGTGGGTTTACAGTATTTACTCAAAATGTGGGTAATACATGTCTCTCTAGCCTAAGAGAACTGGAGCCCACCTCTTCAATGGAACTGCCAGGTAGTCTAGGATGAAAGAAGCACTCATAATCTTTCATCTTGAAGCTGATCTACTTGTCATGGAATGACTACATATTCATCGGTCTGGAGAACAAAGAGGGGGAAAACTTGGGTTCCAATCATCCTTCCCAGGAATATTTTAATATTGTATATTAAATATAGATAGGCACAGAGACTTAAACTCAGTTCAGTGGATTCTGGATTTTCAGGAAGCTTCAGAAAGTCTTCCTGCTTTGAAAATGTTGAATGAAGACTGCAGAATATAAAAAGTCATGAACAGAAAAATTTGCTATGCTGAAATCTTTGAGTTGAAACCCTTAAGTTCAGGATTTAAGAGCTCAGCCCTTGTAACATTTAGAAATTCCATACACTAAATGATCCTCATCTGGAAGATAAGAAATAGAGTCTACTTGTAGTGTGCAGAATAGATAAAAGTTATCCTTTCGCAGAAGGGTCAGACAAGGCTGCTGCACTGATTAATCCCTAATTAAAAGGTCATATAGGTTTAAGTAAGAATTAAAACGATACCTGGTCTTGGGTTAATGGATAGTACAAGATCAAATTCTGTGCAAATTGTGATACCTGTAAGTAGTAGCAGCACTGCATCTAGATTCCTGGTGGCCCCAGAACTTTTAGTATCGAGCCCCCCTTCACCAGAGATAATGCTAATAATAATTGGACAATGGGAAAAAAAGAACATTTTCAGGCCCCCTTTCTGTCCAGGCCCTGGGCAATTGCCTGGTTTGCCCATGCCTGTGTCCAGCCCTGAGTAGCAGAAAGTTATGTAAAGTTGCATATAGCAAGAATTCTGCCCTATCTTTGACAAAAGAAGCTTCTAAAATCAGTACACTTAAAAAATATGACTTTTGGATGAGGGCCCTGAAGAAGGGTACTGTGATCCCAGAAAGCTTCTCTATTTCTTTCTTAACCATGAAGTTGCTCCAAACCATGTTGTTCTTACCATGCAGATGGTATAAATAGTATTTAAATAAACATACCCCAAGATTATCCAGTTTAAATCTAAAACAGCGTTTAAGCACAAAGTGGGCACTATATAATTATACAATTTATCCAATAAAAGATATATACAAAATCGCTTCTTGCATGATTTAGTCAGATAATTTAAGTTCTTCATTAATTAATGTCCAGGAGCAGCTCACAATTTTTTTCAATGTCGTATGTTTTTCAGACTTATTTCTTGAATAACTTCAACCAACAATTCTTGATCTGAAAATTGTTTAAGAATAATTCCTTGAAATTTTCCGTATTTAAAATTCTGTATTTGAGGCATATTGGTTCATTAGCATTGAACAGATAGGCATAGTTTGTTTGCTTTTCATATTCACATAACGTTCAGTCACACTCTTAGTGCAAATAGTGTATGATCCACTTTCTGTTAATATTTTGCTACAATTGCCTGAAATTAATTTTGGTGGCTTTATTAATTGTTTCTGCTAAGACTTTTTTGCTAAAATCCACATGAAAGCACACACACAAAAAACGACAGGAACTGGCAAAGTAAATTCAATATTTTATCTGGTTATATATATATATATGCAAAAATGTTGAGGTATTTACTAGGGCTGTGCAAAATGCCTGTGTTTTGTTTTTGTTTTGCATTCAGTATTGCAGCAGGACAATGATTCATTTTGGCATTTTAAATTGCTGTCTCATTTCATTTTGACCAAAACTGTTTCAAGTTTCAACATTGTTTCAATGCTGTTTCGGTGTCTCGGCCATAGGCTATAATGGGGAATGACTAAAATGCTTATAACATTGTCATTTCTTGCCTGATTTGGATGAAACCTGTAGAGATGGTAGCCCCCACTGAGTGCATGAAGTCTGCCAAGTTTCAAGGAGATGGGTACAGCTGTTTCCGGGTGCTGAGAGCAAAACTCATGTCACATGTATGTTTTAAGGCAGAGTGGGGTGAAAATATCAGGCATAGTAGCCCCTGATGAGGCCATGAATCCTGCCAAGTTTCAAGGATATAGGTGCAGGAGTTGCTGGGAAACTGTACCTCAAGGTGCTGACAAGCAAAACTCATGTCACAAAGATGTGTTAAGGTGGAGTGGGGTGAAAACAGCAGGCATGGTATCTCCTTCTGAGGCCACAAAGCCTGCTGCGTTTCAAGGAGATAGGTACAGGGATTTCTGAGAAGCTGCACTGTGTCACAGAGTAGGGTCCCTAGAGATGCCAATGATACTTCTAGGGCCCTGTGACTGTGCCAGGTCCACCCTGCAGGCACCTTCTCTTCTTGCCTGCCACTACGTCTTGTTGCAAAAGATAATATATAGGGAGGCTGCCTTCGAGCTTCAACTCAGTCATGGTCCTAGTGGACCCCACTAAAACCTGTAGGTTCTTGGTCCCCTTGTTCGGACCTGCTCTAAACAGGTGCCTCAAGGGGACACTTTATGGGCTAGATGTATGGCTCACAAACACCTCTTACCATGCCCCATGCATCACAGATAGTATATCAATATCGTCCCTGTAATGAGGTTGCAGTCTCACTCTACCTTCTATTGTCTCTGGGCTCTCCATGCCCCTGTTGCTGCACTCTCACTGGCACTAGGGCTTCTACATGGCATGGTAGTATGCTCCAATGAGGCCGCCTCCTCCCCCACAACTTCCTTCCAGGCCATCACTTTAAATAACAACAGGTAAACAGCACAGTAGCACTAGCATCTCAGGCAGCCAAACTGTCACAGAGCCTTTCTTTCCTGCAGAAGCTTCTTTTCCATCAGCTGCCAGAAAACTGTCCCTGCCAGCCCCAGCCCTGGGGTTTAGATGTACCTAGGGCCCTGCCTCCTTCCAGTCAGCTGACCAGAGACAGGTGCTGGGGGTGTAGGTTGGAGCCATGTTGGTCTAAGGACATGGCAGACAAGGTTCTTTGTGTCAATCTGATATCTTTTAGTAGACCAACTAAATAGTTGGAGAAATATATCTTAACAAGCTTTCAGGTTGAAAACCCTCCATCAGGCTGAAGAAGCACCTGCAGTTGGTGTGTGTGCTCTTCCTGGATGGAAGGAATAATAAAGAAGGCAGAGGCTGGTATGCAATGAAGGCAAGAAAGCCAGTTAGTGAAAATGGAAATGGAAGCATCAGGGGGTAAGATATAGGCTGGGTTAAGGGGGAAGCGGTATGTAGCAGGTAAAAGTGGAAAGGTACCTGCAGAGTCAGATGTCAGGCAGTTTGTAGTGTATCAGAATTCCAATGTCTATATTGAATCCATAAGTTTCTGTACCTAGGAGATTCTTGAAATGTAGTTCATAGGCTTGCCTGTGCCCCTTGCCAGCCCCCAAGCTAGCATGGTGTGGGGAGGGGGGAAGCCTGGAGCTCCCCATCTGCTTCAAGGGGGCAGAGCAGAGCAGTACAGGGTTGCTCCCATTGGGAACAAATTTGCTCACAAGAAGGAGCGTGTGTAGATGTGATCCCCTGTAGGATTATTGCACAATATTTTTTTAGTTCCAATTAACAGAATGTGTAGATGTTTCCAGTGTTACAGAAAAATTGCAATTGCACCAGGTAGGGAAATATAACTGTGAATTTCTAGAGTGAGGTGATTGTGGGGATAGGGATGAAAAATTAAGATGGAACCTATACATGAGAATGGCTGGCAAGAAGCATATCCAGCCCATTGATACCTGCGTGTCAGCAAGCTATTAGTACGGTTTTTTAACCACCATGCTACTACACAGTATTATTAGGCTAAAGTGCAATAAGTATCTCATGTAGATACTCCCTGTTACTGGTAGAACACTTCTTCTTTTGAAGTGGCAAGCAGGTGGCTGAAAATATTCTATCAGACTGCTCCCAGTCTTTCTCAGAGATAAGTTGTAATACGCTTAGACTTCCAGTGTTTTGCAAAGCTTGTCATCAGTTATACTGAACTAAGAAAGCAAAGGCTCAATTTTCCAAGGTATTTGGATTTCTAGTATTGCAAATTGTTGCCAAAGGGAATTTAAGCAGGGCCAAATCAGATTTTGGTGCCAAGTCCCATTCAAATACCCCTGGTCTCTATTTACATCTTTAGGTGCTTAAATATCTAGCCCTATGAATCTGATCCAAAACTTGATGATGTGAGTGGACATCTTTCTGAATAGCATCATTACATTTGTTTCACTTGTGAAATTGTCATTTTATAGCTATGGATTTGAAATAAGGCCTGCAGAGGTGAAAACACTTGGCATTTAGTATTTCTCATCTAATGCTTCATGTTTATATTTTACTGAGGAATTTTAGAGCAAAAATAATATCCAGAGACAATAAAAGCCAATATTTGATATTCAGCACCACAAAGTCAGTAATAAGCCATCAAATGTATTTGGAGTCACAGATGCTACAGAAGTTTCTATATCATCTTACTAAGAACTGCATACCAGCTGTTTACATGCTGGCTTGTATGACATGAGATCAGCAACTGAATTCATACCAAGATTAGCTGTATTTACTGTAATTTTACAAAAGTCGGTGGTACAAAGCAGATGTGTAACTGGAACTGGGTCCCAAGAAGTTCAGTTAATAGTACATACATTGTGGATGCTTCCACATGTTTACTAATGCATTTTAGATACTGCACATTTAGTTTAGTACTTGCTTAATAAAGTACTAACTAAATGCACAGTAACTAGAGTTACTGTGCAGTAGCACTGGCACACTGTTTTTTTGTGATGCATACTGTGCATTAGCCTAATAACACTGTGCAGTAGGCTATTAGCACAGTTTTTAACTGCCATGCTACTATGCAGTGTTATTAGGCAAATGCGCAGTAAGCATCTCATGTAGACACTCCCTGTTACTGGTAGAATACTTCTACTTTTGAATCTTAAGTTTCAGTACAATGGGGATACCTAGAGACATCTGGACCAACCTGCAAGAAAAAATGCCCTGGAGATTCCCAAAACACAACCATGACAGTAGGAGCATTTTTACTTAAGCAAAGGAAAAGTTTTGCAAATTGTATGGTATTATTTTCCTAATACTCAAAAATCAATTTTCCCATAAACTGATGAGAAAGTAATAGCAAAATAGCTCATTTAAAAATGCCTGGAGAGATTTCTGGTTCAGATAATCTGTCAGCATTATGCACATTTCATTACCTGGATTCTTCTGCAGACATGAATTTATTTTTGACATAGAAATATATTTTACTGGGGAGAATATTGTTTTGAACACACATGTAGGATCACACCCTCAGGTTGGTGTAAATTGAATAAGATGATTCTGTTCCAGCTTCCACTAGCTGAGAATCTGGTCCCAACTTGTGACAGTGCAGCATGTTTGTCACAGGCCAGCTGGGCACTGTGAGTGTATCAATTCTATTGCAGGCCAGCTGAGCAGTGCGAGGGTATCAGCCACTGAACTGTTCGGTTCAGTTTTGGATCGAGGAGAAAAAGTTGGGAGTGAAGCAAAGGCAAATTTATTATAGCTTACACACACAACAGTTAACAGAAAGATAAATGCGATAAGCAGACAATGCAGTATTAAAGAGCTAAGAGTAAATAATAACAACAGATAGATGGATCAATTCTGTTGCAGGCCAACTGGGCACTGTGAGGGTATCAGCCATTGGGCTGTTCAAAACAACAGATAAACAGACATGGGTTGGCAACTTATCAGTAGTCCCTTGATGCTAGATGTGTGCCAAGTGATTCCAGCAAAGTCAGGCATCCCTGATTGATGCTGTCAGAGGGATTACCGGGAAAGGTCCCTTGATCAGGATCCGAACCTCACTCACACCGGGAGTCCTTAGTTCAGGCTGGAACAGCAATGACCATTCTGTTCCCTCCTTCCTACTGGTCACCTGACACACTTTTTATACCTAGTCTTTTGCTAATCTGTTGGCTTTAGAGCCACTCACAACCTTGCCCTATAGCTGTTACCCTATGGAATTGAAAGGTGTTAAAAATTATCATAAAAGGTTACTACCCAGACTCAGGTTTATTCAATAAGCAAATTACAATGCAGAACCTTTAGGTTTGAAATTGACATTACTCCACCTAAGCCCAACCCCTTCTAGGTTTCTCTGAATATGCTTTCTTGGGATGTGCTTTCCTGGACTGTGTTGGGTGTGCGAGGCAGTTGGATGCGGTTTTTATCATCAAAGCTGAACCCTGAGCAAAAACTGTCTTGCAGCTACAGCTTCGCCTTTGGGGCTCAGTCAGTTCCACAAATAGTTAGTTTTATCACTTATGACAGACAAGTTATATTTG
Source organism: Crocodylus siamensis (assembly GCF_052110815.1). Lineage (NCBI taxonomy): Eukaryota > Metazoa > Chordata > Crocodylia > Crocodylidae > Crocodylus > Crocodylus siamensis. Next base: position 51,244,612 of record NC_143396.1, on the reverse strand, counting down.
CTTTATATTAGGCAAAAATTCCAAATGTCTCCAAGAAGCATATATTATTGCTTATTAATCCTTCTGGTTCTGGCCGTCACACATGTTACAGTGAATTCCTCTTATTGGAATCACGTTGGGAAAAGGTGATTTGATTCTAGTAACTGGCTGATTCCATTAAAAGGAGACCCATTCTTTTAAGAAGACAAATACTCACTCCCCCCCACAACCCTGCTGGTGCCTCTTGCCCCCAGTCCCTAGCCCTCAGGCCCTACCAGAGGGGGTGCCAGCTGCTAGGGCTATGGGGCCAGGGACCCAGGTTCACAGCCTCCTGGAGGTGGCAGCTGCTGCAGCGGAGTGGAGCCTGGCTCCTCACCTGCTGCTGCCCACTGTGGGATCAGGCACGTGGGGTGAGGCCAGCTCTTCAGCATGGTGTGCACTCCTAGGGAGGTCGGGGGGGACCTGTGCCCCCCAGATCTATGCCTGGGGTGGGGCTGGGATCGGGCACAGGTAGTGATGGCAGTGGCACAGGGTTGTGCCGCTCAAAGCTACTGTGCTCACAGGGGACGCGTCACCAGGGAGCCCAGCCCCCACCTCCTAACCCCTGGATGAGCCACCTGTGGACCCGTCTCACAGCTGGGGCCTCAGCCCTGCCCAACTCCCTCCTACCCTCCCTACAGGTGCTCAATTCTCCCTCCCACTTACCTGCGGCAGCTGTTCTCCATGTTGCCTGGGGCCATGTGCATCTACAGTATATGAATATGCTGTCCCCTGCCTGACAGCCCTCCTCCCACTCCCTCTCATCCCCCTGTAGGCTGGAACTCTGCCAGTCTGTATAGGGCTCCTCACAAAACTGTAAAATCTTCAGGCTTCTTGGGTAAAATGATTCCGAAAACTGAAAATTGTAATTCTAATATGAGCAAGCTTTACTTGTAATAATATTCAAATGGTTTTGGTATTCCCATATTGATAAAAAAAAGTGACTGATTCTATTAACCAGTGATTCCATCAAGAGGAATTCAGTGTATTTAAAAATGATAAAAACAGAGTTTAGTTTTTCTCTTTAGGCTCCTGCTTGCTTAACGGATTTTTTTTCCTTTTTGCTAGGACCACCACAGAGAACTGTCTCTCCTAAACAAGAACATGAGGAAAGGAAGCATGACAAAGTCACAGACAAAGGAAGTGAAAGTGGGACTTCATGTAATGAGTTGTCCACTTCTAGTTGTGACAGCCATTCAGAGGCTAGCACTCCTCAAGAAAATGCTGCCAGCAACCAACAGGCTACAGGACACCAACCAAATACTCTAACTTTGGATCGCCCATCAAAGAAGGCCCCTGTGCAGTGGATGCCACCACCAGACAAACGCAGGAACAGTGAGCTCTTTCAAACTCTCATTAGCAAATCCAGAGAAACAAATCTTTCTAAAAAGAAGGTGTGTGAGAAGCTGAGTGTTGAAGAAGAAATGAGAAAATGTATTCAAGATTTTAAAAAAATCCACATTCCAGATTACTTTCCAGAACGCAAACGTCCATGGCAGTCTGAACTCTTACAAAAATATGGGTTATAGTAATCACCTCTTTCACGACGTATCTCTGGTGCATTTGATGTTTATTAAATTGCCACTATCCTACTGATGTCCTTATCGTATATTCTGCAGTCAGAGTGATTTCTGCTGCTCATTTCTTTCTGTGAACAGTGGATGTTGGAAAGTACGTGCTTTCTTTTAAAAAACCATAGAAATAAAAAGCAAAAGGTATTGGGTCTAAACCATTTTATAATAGTAAAATAAAATGTGCATGATCAAGAAAGAGTTCAAAATATAATCACCTTCATTGTCATTTTGGAATTTATCAGATACAAACCCAGTCATCAGATAACTCTTCATTTTATGTCAGCAGTAACAATGACTCCAACTTGCTACAGATAAAGAGAGAGCAGAGTTTAAATTCGGGTGAACTGGTTTCAGAATCAAATCCCAGTATTCTTTCAATGTTAATGCAATAAAGCAAATATCCATTTTGCATGAGCACAATGTTACAAATAAATCACACAAGAACAAAAGGTTTGTCTGTTGCTTGGATAAATATTTGTTTAATGCCAAGCCTATAAACGTGACATGTCTAGAGGATTCAATTTGCTTTGTTCTGGATCTGTGATTTTTTTGTGTGTACAGTGTTCTGTATGTAAGGATGGTGTAAATATGCCTTATACTGTTTTATTATTGCACAAACATTCATCTATTAGTGCTCGTCAGGACTATTTCTGTGAAATGCAAACTTAATGACAGATTGTGAAAACTGGTTTGGTGGTCTGAAAGTTTCTGTTATGTTATTCAACAAAATTGGAAAAAAAAACCTTCAATGTATTTATTAAAATGACCATCTGGTAGATTTTTCTTGGTTATTATTGTCTTCCATTTTTTAATAGGTTTAGGACTCATTATTGTATCTTACGTGGTGTTTCAATAATGTTTCGACTCTAGTTGGAAACAGAAAAACTTGTTTCTGAAGAGGATGGGTAATGTCTAGGATGCTAGAATGTAACTTGAGCTTACAACATAGGTTGTAAGATCAACAGAGTTGTTATTGATTTAAAAAGGACACATCCCAGCAATGATAAAGATCTCAATGGGGAGTGCACTAAAACTTATTTTTGCTGACAAAACAAAAAAGAACTGTTTCAGACAATTATTGGAAAACTCCTCTTAAACTATCAGAGTTAAAATATCAATAACAAGATGCACTATACTTACAAATGATGAGGTTTGTATAAATAGTCAACTTAACTGTAGACAAAAACTGATTTTCTAAATCAGATAGATGAAAATCAATATCCTTTTCATTAAAACACAACAACTCTGATTAAAGCAGACATGTTGAATGCTGATAGCTGGAAAAGAGCTTTTTTGATGTTTGCTAAGTGGTACATGAATTCTAAAAAATATCATCATCTTTATATGCATAAATTTTGTAACAAAGCTCCATGGGCATAGTGGGCACAGTACAGAAAGGTATGAAGATTTATAATTCTGTTTTAATTTATCATTTTAGCTTGTTTAGCTGAATGAAGAAAGGTTTATTGGGCTGTAATTTCCAGGATCTTTTTTAGTGTCTTATTGCCTTTCAGTCTTCTGACATAGTGGGTCATTTTTATGAAAGACTACGTATTCCTGACAGCAGTGCAGCCACCTCATTCCTAGAGAGCTCCTGCATAAAAATGATATATTAACTTGTTCCATTTTAATCAATTTGTTCCAGCACTCCCTATTTGGACACTAGTATGGGATAACTTAAGATTTTCTCTGGTAGACAAATGCAAAAAATATTTTTTGATTCTCTGCAAGTCCTTTACTTCTTTACATGTTTCTTACTCCCTGACCCAAAGGACCCATCCCTTGTCTTGCAAATCTACCACTTCTAGTATACTGAAAATATTCACTTTATTTTTGCCATTCTTTCTGAGGTCTTTATTGTTCAAGAGTGGAATTTTCAACAAAGTCCAAGATTAGACTCTCTTTTGTTCCTACTTGTTAGTCTGAGTTTGGCTAATACCAGGGACATCTACGTATGATATTACTGAGTAGTAGCATCAGAAAAGAAAACATGCAGCTATGGTATGGTGCAGTAATGCATAAGCATACTGTTTATCCAAGTACTAGGTGACTGTGCAGTAAGAACTGCATAATCTGCTGCTTGCATAGACAGGGATGATAGTGCCTTGAGTAGGGAGCTGGACTAGACCTCATGGGGCGTGTCCACACATGCAAGCCCATGTGTTTGCAGCAGCTCAAATAGAAGTGGTGCAAATTTGGTCCGGGGCTTTTTGCTTCAGCTCACATGCTCATATGCACTTTGTTGTGAAGCAAATTGTGCCACTTGGGGCAAAATAACCCTGTCTGGCTCCTCCCGGATCTTCAGCCAGGGACTAGTACCTGTGCTATCCCCAGCAGTATAAAAAGCTGCCCTAACAATGAGTTCAGGGCTACTAGCTCTCAGGAGCTTCTGGGGCCCAACCAATTGGTACCTGGGGACACTACCCCTTGTGCCACCTGGACTGCTGAAGCAGCCCTGAGAGTTCCCTGCACCCACTGCAGCAGTCTGCAGTGGGGACTGCTACCTGGATATGACCTGCTGTGCACCTGTCAGACCCAGATGGGGACTGCACAGCCAGTAGAGGCATCTTCCCCTCTGGGCCAGCTGCCAGTAGACTGTGGTTGCAGAGTTGGCTTCTGTGGGGCACTACTGCCAAGTGTGCCCCCTGCCCAGTCATTTGGGCAGCTATTGCCCAGAAGATGTTCTGGGTGTGGTGGCCTGTTTGAGCTGTCAAAGCATGTCCTCTTGGCCCCATTTGGCCAGGAGGTCAGCCACAGCCAGATGTGTCCAAGGTGCCAGCTCTGAGCAAGCAGGGTCCTACCACTGGCCTCCCTAGCAGGAATTCTGGTGTTCACTATTGGAAAACTGAAAAATCCCTGATAAAAAAAATCCCAAAGTCACTCTGTAAAATACCCTCAAATCCATGTTCCTCCACAAGTAAAACAAAAAAAACACTATAAAGAGAGAGAGTGAGACAGAGACAGCAATCAGTTGGACAATATTTTATTGATATATCTACAGTGGTAAAGCAAGTTTCTTATAAATAATAAAGTGAGCAGTAAATACATATTTTATGAATACATATTTTGCTGCCCTCCCACAGGGTGATGGCACCCACACAAGGGATTCAGCCCCCTAACAGGGGATTCAGCCCCCACACAAGGGGTATGGCTCCTCAATGGGGGTCAAATGGCCCCCGCAGGGGCTACCACATTCCCCACCCCAGCCCCCTGATTGCTGCCACACCTGGGCCCATCCCCCACCAGCTGCTGCAGCCCCCCCAATGGCTGCTCCCCAGACCCTCCCCCAGACCCCCAAATGGCTTTCCCACCCAGCCGCACCCCCCAACTTGCACCCCCAGGCCCATAAGGCTACCTCTACAACCTCAGGCACTGTCCCTGTAAAAAAAAAACCCAGAAAAAGAAAAGAAAAAAATGCCTCTGCTTATCTTAGAAGGGGTTGGGAAGCTCCAGGGCTGCCAGGAAGAGCCCCCTAGGCAGCACAGGACAGTGGGGAGGGCAGCAGGGCCTGGGCTGGGGCCACTGGGGCTGTGAGCCTTCCCCGTACTGTGTGGGTGGGGCTCCAGCCAGCCACATGGCTATGGGTAAGTGCAGGGGGTTGGGTTTTTTTGTTTCTTTAAACTATGGGGCAGGGGGGCAGGGATGGAGGGTTTGGGGGGTGGGGCTGGCTATGGGAGGAGTCAGAAGGCTCAGGGGGGCTCAGGAGGGAAGAGCCAGCCGCGGCAGGAGTTGGGGGCTTGGGGGGGTGGCGGGGGAGGGGCCAGCCCCAGCAGGGCTCAGGGGGGCTGGGGGAGTGGGCAGGGCCATCGGGAGTCCCCCTATGGTCCCCCCTCCCCTCCTAAAGCCCCCCCAACCACTTACTCACCAGCACTGGAGCCCTGGTGCTGAAACGTGATCTGGCCGATGGCGTGTTTCAGTATCAGGGCGAGGGGCCATCCATGGAGACTCTCTGGCATGGAGGACCCAGCCTCTGGTTGCCTCAGGGCATGGTCCTGGATCATGCCCTGCCCCACTTTTTTAAACTTCAGTTGTTTTAGACCCCTAGATATCCAGGGGTCTAATTTTCTCCCTGCATTGCAAGTTTGCAGCGTGGGGAATGTTTTTTCGTTCCCACACGTGCTTGTTGCCCAACCTCAAAGGGGTTTCAGATGGGGCAAGAGGCACATGCGCGCTTGTCTGGATGTGCCTATAAGGTCCCTTCTAGTTTTAGTTTTGTCTGCCTTTTTTCCTGTTCTTCATGATTTTTTACATCAACTCCAGAAGCATGAGCTTTTACTTATGCCAGAACACTTTAACCTCCCTGCAAATCCCATCACTGAACTTAAAGTAGCTGTACTTAAACAACAAAACTTTAAAACCAACTTGAACAAGAAATTATCCACAGACTGGACCAGCAGTTTGGTCAGGAAGCATGGAGCAGGGTCAGAAGGCTGAAGAGCAGATTGGTTAAGGGAAAAGGATCAGTGTGGTACTCAGGGAGGGTGTGGGTCTAATTTGAAGCATACCTACCATAAAGCTTGGATCCCACTGCTACAGAGGATCAGCATAATTTTTCCATTGATTTGACTGGGATCTGAATTTGATATTTTGTCCATATTCCATAATTGCAGATTTGCTGCTTTATGCACCTGAAGCGAGAAAATGCACTGGTCTCTCTAAAAACTGCCTATCCCATTTCTAATTCCTTAGAAATTTAATCTCAAGAGTGTGAGATATTTAATTTTATATTTGGAAGAAAATTAAGTGAAATTAAACAGTCTGCATCACGCATAATAGGTAATATCCATTTGACACAGCTGTGGTATATAGTTTTATTTGTATTGGATAGCTCATATTTTCAGAATTTGTCATTAGTGTAGCAAGAGGTAATCTAAACAAAACAGGTATAGCAGTGAAGCTTCTCACGCAGGGCAGCTGTGATGCCCAGGGCAGCCCCAGCTCCCGTCATGCTGATTGTGGCTGTGTGGTTAGCTGCCGCTGAGGTAGCAGATTCTTTTATGCCCCCCCATAAATATGGCACCTGGGGCTACTGTCAGACACCTCAGTTATGCTATTGCTACTGGCTTCTTGGAAAATGCAGCTAAACATAGGCTTTCCAAAAACAAAGATTGCCAAGTAACACAAAATCCAACTGCTGGTTTAATACATGGTGTTTCACATTGAGAACACATTTCAGCACTCTACCAAAATCAATACTAGCTGCTGATAAGTTTTGAGGTGTAATTCAGAGTCACTAGCTAGCATGGGCAACAGTACTAGGGAAGTGCCAGGAACAGGCGCTTTGAACATCTGTTAGTAACAAGAGTCAGAATTTCCCAGGGAGCATAGGTATATACTCTAAATTACAACATCCTGAAGCCCAGGTCACCACACCCTAGTTGGCTACTTAGATTAAGCTTGCACAGGCATGCTAGAATGTGTAACAATCACACCTTTATTTTGCAGCATAGATATGCCATTCATTTTAAAATAGCTATATTTTCAAAGAATTCAGCTTCTAGTGATTCCATTGTGAAACTAGCAGCCAGGTGTTCAGCTGAACTCACTGGCCAGGTCTACACTTTCAGAAGATCTCTGCTCCTATTTCAGCATCAAGGTGGACAGATTTTTCTGAAGTACTTAATGGGTGCCTGTATATGAGCAAGAGGCTGGTCCAATACACTGTAATTACAGTGTGTTGGAACAGACTTGATTAATCAAGTCTGCTGGAGTGTGGTAATTACTGCATTCTAGAAGCCTCCTGTGTCTCATGTATCTGTGCCCCCACATTTCAAAATAGTGGTGGAGATGCTTGAACTAAAGCTAGTCCAATGAGATTTAGTTCAGGTGCCTCCACTACCATTTTGAAGCACGGGAATGCTAATGCATGAGACGCTGTGGCACTTTAAATAGAGCGGCTCGCGATCTCCTTTCCCTATAAGTCTTGCTTTCCAGACCCCTCCATAATTATTTTCATCACTCTGTTGGACCCTTTTCAATCTGTCCACATCCTTCTTGTGTTGTGGGGCCCAAAACTGGACAAAATATTTCAGGTGAGGCCAGATCAGTGTTGAAGAGAATGGAATAATCACTTCCTTGTTAATACAACCCAGTATGCTGTTGGCCTTTTTTTGCAGTCAGAGGACACTGTTGACTCATATTCAGCTTGTGGTCTGCTGTAACTCTAGGTCCTTTGCAGTACTGCAGCCTAACCAGTCATTCCACAGTTTGTATTTGCATATGCTGTCCTTCTATCCCAGCTGCAGGACTTTTGCACTTCCCCTTGTTGAATTTCATCTGGTTGATTGCAGACCATTTTTCTAGTCTATCCAGGTCATTCTGGATCCTGGCCCTGACCTCCAGTGTCTGCAACTCACCCAAGTTGGTGTCATCTGAAAATTTGATAGATGTGCAGTCAATTCATTCATCTACATCATTAATGAAGATATTAAAAAATCCTAGGACAGACTCCCCGAGGAACCCTACTTGATACATATTCACTCAAGACATGGAACTATTGATGACTACTCACTGAGCATTATGATCTAATCAGTTATATATCCACATTATAGTACTTTCATTAGTCTGTATTTCCATAGCTTGTTATTGAGAATGTCATAGTTTCATAAATGTTAGGGACTGGAAGGGACCTTATAGATCATCAGGTCCAGCTGCCCTGCACTTGGGCAGGAAAGACTGCTGGGAAGCAATATGTGCCTGTTGTTTCTTGTCCTCCGCTGGTGGGCCTTGGTGAATAGATGCTCCCCCAGCCCTGATGTATACCCTGATATAGGATTATAGGCTGCCGTCAAGTCCCCTCTGAGTCTCCTCTTCTCCAGGCTGAACAGTGCCAAGTCATTCAGCCTCTCCTCATATGACCCGGTCTCTTGGCCTCTAAATATGCACGTGGCCCTCCTTTGGACTCTTTGGAGTTTCTCCACTTCCTTCCTGAAGTGTGGTGCCCAGAACTGGAAACAGTACTACCACTGCGGTCTCATCAAGGCTGAGTACAGTGGGAGGATGACATCTTTAGTGTTGCTCGAGATGCCTTGGTAGATGCATGCCAGTGTTTTATTAGCTCTGCCAGTTACGGCATTGCATTGGTGGCTCATGTCCATTTTGTGGTTTATCACAACACCCAGGTCTCATTCAGTTGTGGTGCTGGCAAGCGTTGCACTGATAAGTCTGTAAGTGTGTTTCGTATCATTTCTCCCCAGATGGAGCACTTTACATTTCACCGTATTAAACAACATCAGGTTGAGGTCTGCCCACTTTCCAATTCTGTCTAGGTTGGCCTGTTTTGCCAGCCTGTCCTTAAGCATGGCCATAGTTTGGTGTTGTCAAACTTTCCCTGTTCACTTTTAATACCCAAATCCCAATCTTTGATGACCATGTTGAAGAGCACTAGTCCGAGTACAGAACCCTAAAGTACTGGTCACCTTCTGCCTTGTTGACTCAGTTTCGTCAGTCAGCACTCGCTGGGTCCTACTTTGAAGCCAGTTACCTAGCCACCGGACTGTAAAGTAGTTGAAGCCATATTTTCCCAATTTTACCATAAAGATATCGTGGGAGACCAGGTCGAAGGCCTTTTTGAAGTTGAAGTATATGACATCAACCTCATTTCCCCTATTCAGGTGGTGAGTTACCTGATCATAGAAGGAAATGAGGTTGGTTTGTTGTGACCTGCCAATAATAAGCCATGTTGACTATCCTTCAGAATACTGCCTTCTGTTAACCTATCACTAATGGATTCTTTGATAATTTTCTCCAGGATTTTACCTGGAGATTGAGGTCAAACTATTTGGCCTGTAATTCCCGGTCCTCTTTTCTCCCTTTCTTAAAGATAGGCACCACATTGGCCTTCTTCCTGTCATCTGGAACCTCTCCCAAGTGCCACGAGTCTTTAAATGACTTTGCCATAGGTCGTGTGAAGATGTTGGCCAGTTCTTTTAGCACTCTTGGGTGTAGTTCATCTGATCTTGCTGACTTGTCGATATTTAACTTCTGTAGGTGCTCCCCGATAAGATCTTTGCCAACTATGGGAGGGTGGTCATCCCTACCTTGATCATCCTGATTCCTGTCAAGCAGACTAACACCCTTCGACTGGTGGAATACTGATGTGAAATATTCATTTAGAAGTTCGGTTTTGCCTAAGTGTTGGTTATTAGCTGTCCCATTTTATTCACCAGGGACCCTATGCTTCCCTTGTCTTTTCTCCAACTTCCTACATATCTACAGAAGGAATTTTTGTTGTCCTTGATTCTGGTTGCCAATTTGAATTCAGTTTGTTAGTTTGCTGTCCTAATCCACTCCCTACAGGTGTGGGCTATTGCTGAGTACTTTGGTAGTAATTTCTGACTTGCATCCCTTGTAGGCTTCTCATTTTAATTTTAGGAGGTCTATGACTTCCCTGTTGAGCCAAACTTTTTGTCTCCCAAACCTTTTGCTGCCTTTCTTGTGAACAGCAATGGACTTCCCTTGTGCTTCTAGGATCTCTTCCTGGAGGAATGACCACTCTCCTTGTACTCCCTTTCTCATCAGAACATGGTCCCACAAGGCTTTGCCAACCAATCTCCTAAGCTTGTGGAAGTCAGCTTTCCTAAAATCATGGACATCTACTCTACTGGCCAATTTCTCTGACTTATGGTGGATGGGGAAAGTGATCATCTGTAGCACAGTTTCCCTACAATCCTTAGGTTGCTCTGTCCCCTTTGTTCAGAACCAAAACAAGGAGTGCCTTGCCTCTGATCAGCCCATAGACTTCTTGAATTCCTCAATGCAAGTGAGAAAGCTTGGTAAGCGATCAAATCTTGCTGAGTGCTCATCCCGTGAAATGCCTAGGAGTTGAAGTCACCCATGATGACCAGGTTGAGCTCTTCCTTTTGGTTTGGATGTCTATAGTAAACTCCTACAAACAAATCCCCTTCCCCAAGTTCTCCCTGTATCTTGACCTAGAGGGTCTCAAGTCACCCTTCTTTGCTTCCAACCTTCACTTCTAGGGAAGTATAATGTTCCTTCACATAGAGAGCAACTTCTCTACCCTTTTTCCCAACACAGTCCCTCCTATACAGTGTGTACCCTCCTATACCTGTGGTCCAATCATAGGTGGAGTCCCACCAGGTCTCCATAATCCTTATAAGATCATATCACTTGTTGGTTAGCAGGAGAACCAGTTCATCCTGCTTGTTTCTCATATTTCTGCTGTTTGTGTACAGGCAACTAAGCCTGTCATTGGGGGCTTTAGGTTTCCAGGTGACCTGTGGAATAACCTGTTCATTGGCTGGTGTCAGCAGAGGGAGAAAAAAGTATTTGGGTGGGCTGAGCATGCATGTGTACCTCCCATTTGTGTGTGGGACAGAGGCAGTTGCCACTAGGCTTTGTGCCCCTCTGCAGCTGTAGCTGCCTCCAGTGCTGTGCAACGTTATGTGCATCCCACTGCCGGTTGGGCAGGGGCATGGCACAGTACAGTGGTGGCAGATATGTGGTGTCACGTTGCTCCCAGGACAGCTGCAGTGGGGTGCAAAGCACAGTGTGCAGCAGCAGTTGCCTCTGCCCTGCACACAGATGGAGGGGCATGTGACCCCCTGGGCCTCCACTGGGGTACACACAGAGGCAGGAGCCCCCCACCCTTTGCACCACTGGAGGAGTTGCTCAGGCCCAAATTGTCCCACCACCTGGGCCTGGCCAGGGGCCCCACCCACCCCAGCCCCTGCTTCTGTTCCACTCTCTCCCTCACTGCTAAAGTCTCAATCTGCCTCCACAAGCTCCTTCCCCTTCAGAATTGGCTGGTACTTGCCTGCTGTGCCATTAGTGATATACACCCGAGCTGCAATACTGGCTGTGTGCATGCCCCTTCCCATCCCTGCTGCAGCCACTTGGGGCCCATGGCCGGGCTGCCTTGCAGCCTGACCCTACCTGCTGCCCCGCATTTGGGGGAGCTCAGCTACCTTAGCCCCGGCCTTCTGCTGTCTCTGGATGTCAGAGAATGCTTCTTATTGTACCAGGGTATGCTGGTTTCAAGGTTGCCATTTCTCAGGTTTGTACTAGTAGTCAATGGCCCATCCCCCAGCAATCTCAGTTTAAAGCTCTATCCAGGAGGTAGATACCATCTCTTTCCAATAGGTTGCATTCCCTGAAGTGCATGCCATGGTTGAAGAAGCCAAAGCCCACACACATCATGGGAGACAGTGTCAAAAGCCTTGCTAAAGACAAGGTATCTCACACACACACACACACACACACACACACACACACACACACACACAGAGGACTATAATTTAATCCATTATATATCATAAAAATTAACATCATATAAGTTAATATTTATAAAATAATAATGTAAAAGGAACCTGTAAAGTAAATTTCAAAAGAAAACATAATGTTAAAATGAAATTGTGAAATGTTTCATGTCTTTTTTATCATAGTATTAAGCTTTCAATTTTCTTTCTTCAAAATCTGTATGCTCCTATGGAATGTTATAATATTGACAAATTAACATGGAAAAACCATCCATAAAGATTTTTTTCAGTCAATCCTAGTCTTTAGCAACCCTTTTTAAAAACAACTTGGTACATTGCAAGGGCTGTCCTGTTTTCTAGCAATAGGGCAAAAGAGTTGATGTGATTGATTGATTACTGCAGACCATATTTAGTGCATCTCTCCAGATGCAATGCAACCAGAATGAGGGTTTCAGAATTAAGTCTAATGTCTGCTGTGAAGAGTCTTTATATTTATGTCATGTTTTATTATTATCTTTATTTTCATAATTATCTTTGAAGTCTTTTTTCATGTTACTATGAGAATTAGTTTTAAAGGCACCCAGGGGATGTGATGTGTTTCTATTTGAATATAGTTTGTTAATCTAACTAGGAAAGCGAGTAAGTGAATAAAGAATAAATTAAGGATCTGATTTTGTTATAGAATAATGCTTACATCTATAAACACACAAAAAATACACAAATTATTAATTTATGTTATTCACAAGAGAATTTTTTCCAGCTATCTTGTTACCAACACAGTTCTATTAATCTTAGATACTCCTAATTTTCATTTTTATTGAAAACAGCTGTCTACAAAAATTATTAGCAAAAAATCGTGTTGGGCAAAAATCAATAAGATACAAAATGCTGACCTGTTGGTACATTGTTGAAAATTGACAGAATAATTTTTACAAACTTAAATATCCTTTCTTTATCAACAGATGCAGTTGTGCAAAGCTAAGGTTCATTTATCAAATAGTTTGCTTTGAATACATTCATTTCTCTGGCTGTAAACATAAAATCTTTAGAGTATCAAAACCTGGCCATGCTTTGCTACAGCACTTTAGTTTTGTATCATGCTAATTGACCAAAACAAAGAAAGATTAAAAAATTGCTGAATAGCTAATAACAGCCATTTGTATTTTCATCAGAAAACTTCTACTTATACAAATTCATTTGACCTTGTAACGCTGTCTTGCTGCTTGTAAAGCTGTTAAAATATATCTTCAGTAGGAGCCAGACAACACAGTCTGGATGTATTTGATAACCCAGGGCCAATCTGAGTCTGGTCTAAGACACACTGGGTGTGTCCACATGAGAGATTTATTGCACAGCTGAATAATTAACTGCAGTAAACATCTTGGTGTCTACATGTGCACTTCTATTAGGATGCACAAAACTAATAAACCCTGTATGAAACTAATAAACTCTGCTGGCTAGCCCCATGCTGAAGCATTCTTGTGCTTCAGCCAGCCCCTCTGCAGCAATGTGGAACCCTGTTGGAGCAGCCCTGGACTGCCAGGCTGATCCCAGCCCGACCCCCCCCAGCCCCCCCGCCACGCCTCCTCCATCCTCCCTGGGTGAAAGCAATAAGCTCCGGAGTTTATTTGTGTGTATTGATTGCATGTGTAGATACACCCACTGAGTGCCTTCAAATGTTTTTTTAGGAAGTGCTCAGAAATTCACAAGAGGCAGCCAGTATTTCACGGGCTAATACCACCAATTTGGCTCACTGTAACAAACAGTGTTGATAGTTTCATAGCTTCTAGGGTCGGAAGGGACCTGAGTAGATCATCTAGTCCAACCCCCTGCCATGGCAGGAAAGAGTACTGGGTCAAACGATGCATTACATTGCCTTATTTACTGGAGGCCATCGAGTATTTCATTCCTTTTTTCTGCTATCTGAATGCAATTTTCATCCTATATCGAATTTTCTGTAAAACTCCTCTCTTTTTCAATTGTTATTAAGGACATTCTTATGATCATTCTTTTACTTAAGTGTTTATCTCTTCTGTCACTGAAATCACAGTGCTAAATTCAAAACATAGAAGGAACCACAAAATTAGAGACCACCTGAAGTATGAAAGTGCGAGAGAAGCTGAGGAATGGATAGGCACAAGGAAAATGGTGCTGGTATGGGTATTGCCAGCTTGAATGCAATCAAGAGTTAGCAAAAAAAGAGCCTACAATGTAGGACACAGTACAAAGTCAAACGTATTAGCATACAGAGTGCAAGAAGTGCCCATTCATAATAACTGTCAGCAAGTACATTCAGCGTTGTCCAATCAACCAGTGTAGTGAACCATAAAGATGTTTTTCAAAGACAAATGGGCAATTGACACTAGGAGTTTTAGATGAACTATCAGCACCTGCCTTCATATTGCTTTTTGGTTGGTATCATTGGGGTATGTACACACAGACAAAAATCAGCAATTGACAAAATGTTGTGTGCACTGTCCAGAGATCTGGTTGCAGTTAGCCCACCCTACATTAACATAGCCACCCCGTAATACACTGCCTGAAAATTTTACCTGCTTTAGTGGTATAACTTACACACACTTCATTAGATTTACTACCTCCTGCTCTATGGACATTCCCTTTCTACCTGAACTAGGCCCATACTTTACAATTGGTTGTATCATAAGTATTTTTACATAAATCATTTGCCACATAGAGCCAAGTTCCAGGCATTCAAAAGGATGGAAGGACAGGATAGATCAGATCTACCCTGCCTTTTGCCTAACTTTAGATTAACACAGCTAACTGCATCTCTCAGCTGCTTTGTCATAGTGTTCCTTTAAAGAAGCTGAGTCTGGGATGCAGCTATGGTGCATATCCTGAAAGGGGAGCTTCCAGTATGGGCTAGCACAATTGGTTTGTAGAAGACAGTTTCCAGCTTGGCTAGAGCCTTGGTCTGTGATTCTCCTAAAACCTGTTTCTATCTGGTCTGTCAGGTCTAGTTTCCACTTTGCATGCACCACAGTGAGAAAAAGTGAAGAGAAGTACACACCTTCAAGTTAAAAATCAAGGGAATAGCTGACCAGCGATTTCCCTGACTTCTCATCCTCTGGAATTTACTTTCCTCAGATAAGCCATATGACAGAACACAAACGAGGAAAAGTGATGAGAGGAATTTTACCATGTAGCCACTCACATGCCCTTCTGCCACCAACATCCTACTGTGGTTTGTCTCTTCTACATTGCATACCACAAAGGGGAGCATTAGTCCCAAAGAGGGACCAATAAATCAAAATAAGAGTGAGAAGGAGCAACAAGAGAATTATTTGGTTTATTCATAGAAATGAGTTATATAATGAAAAACAGGGGAAGGTAAATGCATAACTATACTTCATAATTAATACCAGTATATGAACTAGGCGTGGAACATTTTCTAATTATTTTGCTTCGTAAGAAAGTTATTTGATAAATTCATGAGATCACTTATGGGCTTTAAGCTACTTGTAGGATATTTGATTCTTCATTCCTTATCTGATGACCAAGGATCTTGGTTTTCCTTGATATAAAAAATCACAAATTCTCTCATAAATACCTGCAAATCCATGATTAAAATTAAAGCCCTCCCACAGCCCCCACAGTCCTACTGGTGCCCCTTGCCTCCCAGCCCTACCAGAGGGGGCCACCAGCTACCAGGGCTCTGGGGACAGGGACCTGAGTCCACAGGAAGCAGTGGCTGCCACAGCAGAGCAGAACCCAGCTCCCCCACTGCTACCTGCTGTGGGCTCAGGTCGGGGGGGGCAGGTCCCCCCCACTCTGCACTCTTGGGGGTCAGGGGGGACCCGTGCCCCCCAGATCTGTGCACAGACTGGGGACGGGGTTGGATGCGGGCTGCCCACTGAGGGCTTGGGCTCTCACCCAGCTGCCCTCCCCCAGGGCCTTTGCAGCCCAGCAGGTACAACCCAGTGCTGCAAGACAGAGTGAGCTCACACAGGAAAGCTGCTTGCTGCTGCGACCTCCACACTGCCCTGCCATGCATCCCCTGCATGCATTTCAACAGTGAGGGGACAACCCCATGCCACAGGGGATGCATCACCAGGGTAATGTGGAGTTCACAGTGCCAACCAGCTTTCCTGTGTGCACCCCCCATTCCCTGCAGCACTGAGTTTTACCCACTGGGCTGCAGAGGTGCTGGGGGAGGGCAGCAAGGGGGGATCCCAAGCCTGCAGCAGGCAGCTCATCCCATCCCTACTCTGTGCACAGATCTGGGGGACATAGGTCCCCCCGCCCCACCTGGGATTGTATGCAGCAGTGGGGAGCCTTCCCGATGAGTCAACTGTGACCCTGCCCTGCTCCCCGCCAGGCTCCTGCAGCCGTGCAGTGCAGCCCTAGACCCCAAGCCCCATGCACTGCCTGGTTGGGCAGCAGCCCCAGCTGCAGCCTTGACTAACTCCCTCCTTATGGGGTCTTCAATCCCCCCTGCCACCTACCTATGGGAATTGCTCTCCAGGCTGCCTGGCAGCCATGTGCATATACATGCACATGGTGGCCCCTGCCTGAACACCCTTCTCCCGCTCCCTCCCAGCCCCTGCCAGACTGTAGAGGCCAACTCTGCCAGTCTGTAGAGGGCTTGTTACAAATCTGCAAAATCCATGGGTTTCTCTGCTCAAATGAGAAATCCATGTTTTCCTCTGATAAAGGGGTAAATCTACATTTTACTGTGTTTTTCCACAGGAAATGGAAAACCTGGATTCCTGCTGATAACTGCTCATGAAAATTTCCCATTTCATTTTAACCAGGAATTTTACCTGACTAAAGACAAAGTGAATGCTATCCGATGGGGCATATTTAGAGAAAAGACTGCTGAAGAAATGATTTAAACAGATGAAGCTCCAGAAATTATATGTACAATATGCTTTTGACAATACGGGATGAAGTTCTGAATGATCTAAATGGAAATAATTCAAAACAGTGTAATATAATTCTTTGTGGGAATTTATACAAGAATAGATTAGTATGAGGAACAAGCAGTAAATTAAACTAATATAAACGAAGTGGGAGCATTGACAGGAAATGAATGGTCTGTTTGCCTTCTGAAACAACACTAATTCTGAAAGCAGGGGAACAATTTCTTTATCTATTGTTGTTTAACATTCACGTAACTCATTACTATACTAAGTATTGATTGATTCTTAAAGAACCCAGCATTCAACTTTGTAAGGCGACATTTTTCTCAGCTCTCACTGGAGTCAGAGAAATACTGTGCAAATCGGTTCCTTAAATGGGTTTGTCTCACATAAATATTTCAGTGCTGCATAACAGAGTGTCTCCTCAGGTATGCCACACGCATTTCATGTAAATGTTATCTAAGAGCAATATAGGCTGGAACACCCCACCTTTCTCATCGTTACTCTACCTGGCTAGATTTATATGAGATGGGATATAGAAACTATACATTGATGATCCAAACGATGCCCATTTTCTCCTGCTGTATGTGAACTCATTTTGAAATTAAAACTAATTTCTCTGTTGATATCATGTTCATGATAAACATAGCAATATGGTAAATTTCTCACAGACAGCAACTGATATTTTATCCTTGTGGGCTCATTTCCAGTAAGTGCTGAGTATTCTGGCCCTGACCCAGCATAACATTTAAACATACCTTTAACTCTCACAGACCAGTAGGCTCACTACTGTTAGTATTAGACTCTAGTGTATTGATAAGGTCCAATAGCCCTTAGGTTATAATAATCCCTGAGGAGGTGATACAAGAAGAGAAAGACAGTAGAGTTAAATATTATTGTCTGTGGTACGGAGGATTTGGAGGAATTTGAGGAGGCTTAAGTCTATTCCCTTTCCCATCTGAAGTTTTGTCTATATCGGCGGGGAGGACCGGGGCAGGGGGGATGACAACCTTTTTGGAAAGCTCTGCTCCTTCCCCAAGTGCCACTCTGATCTCTTTCCTTTGCCTGATCTATTGCTCTGTTTTGTGCTCTCCCTGCAGGATCTGCTACATACCACACAAAGCATATTTGTGTGCCACTTGTGGCCTGTGGGTTAGTCACCACTGATATATGCCACAGTGGCAGAAAGCCCTAAAATGCAGGGGAAAATTTAACCTCTGTAGATCCATCTTACCCAGTTGACAGTTCTATTCCTGCATCAAGACTATGAACCTTGCAAGACAGAGGCCAATATTTGGGAAAAGAAATTTCTCTTACACAGGCTTTTAAACACTAATAAAGCATATCAACATCAAGGCCACATTCTCTTTAAAAGTCCTTAAAATGTCTCCCAGCTTTTCTTCTACTTACTGATGACACGTCTGTGATTGATAATCACTCCAAATTTATGTAATAATTGTCTGGAAAGTGAATATATACATTTTTTAAATTCTGAGACCTAAATGAAGCCAAATATACCTCAAAAGTACCTCAAAATGAAGAGAAAAACACTAGACTTCCTGTAGTCAGAAGCTCCTTCATAAATAAATAATACTAAACAATAAAATGAGAAATAGTTTAAAGCCATTTATTTGAGATGAAAAAAATAAATGAGGTATTATTTAATGGAGGCTTCATGTTCTATTATAAATATGCTTTATTCATATTTGTGAAACAGTTAACTAGGTTCTCATTTGTGTATTAATTTTTCCTTACTCATCACTGGTATAACTGTGCTTGACTGTATCTAGAAAAATACCCCTATTATACCTTTCCCCATGGTTACCTTTGATTTGATTGCATATTTCCAATTTGCAGCAGGTTTGGAATCAAGTGACATGATAGCACCTGCCCTGTAGCCTGCCTTTGCACTTGAGTGCTCCTTCCTTGCTTCCTTGCCACGCTTTGGTGCTATTTAATAAATCGTTAATAAAAGGCTCAGGGATATTTCCCATAGGGTGAGCTGTTTCTCATGATGCCTAGGCTCCAGGTGCCTTAATGGCTGTGACCATGGCCTCCGGCCTTCTCTGTAGCCACAGCCATGCCTTGCATATGTTACTGTTGAGTAGGGTTACCATATTTCCAGTTTCAAAAAAGAGAACACCTGTGGGGGGAAGGAGGGAGTAGGGTGGGAGGAGTTATATGATTGTGTGGGGGGGCAGTGATATTCCCGTGACCTACCCCTGCTCCTCACTCCTAAGTCACAGCCACCCCCACAGTCCTGCTGCTCCTGATGCTTCACCCACATTACTTTGCCCCACAGACCATGTGGGTGCCCTTCACTCCCATCCTGCAGCTCCCCTTTCCCTGCTGATACACCTCAGTCCCAATCCCCAGCCCCCTGCCCCCCGCAGCCCTGCTGGTGCCCCTCACTCCTGACCTGCAGCCTTCTGCCCCCCAGCCATGCTGCCGTGCCTCACTCTCAACCCACAGCCCCCTGCCAGTGCCCCTCACTCTCAACCTGCAGCCCCCTGCCCCGCTGCAGCTCTGCTGCCCAAAAGAATCCTCCTCTCCCCTTCCCGCACCTTCCCGCTTTGCTGCAGCCCTAGCACTGGCAGGAATGTGCGCGTGCACACACACACACACACACACACACACACACTTACCTGCCTGCAGCTTCTGGGTCCCACGCTCAGGGCACATGATGCCCCGACCTCCAATCACCTTCTCCCACTGCCCATAGCCCCAAGCAGATCTTCACTGGAGCAATCCAAGAACTGCTGAGAAAGCAGAGGCAGAACAAAATCCTGCACATTTGCTGATATTTTAAAAAATGCCCAAATGGAGATGGGATGACCCAAAAAGAGGACATGTACTGGAAAACCTAGATATATGGTAACCCTACTGTTGAGTCACTCTAATGGCCAACTTGTCCCAAGACAACATTGGGCCTTCTCAAGCCCTCTTCTCCCTTGCCAGGCCTTCAGCCCTCTCAGAGTCCACCCCTTTCAAGCTGGATCCTTATGCCTAGGCCCACTGTGCCAGACCTGGCTTCTGGGTTTTCATCCTCGCCGGCTGGGTGGAGGTGGTTCCAGCTTTACCTCTCATTCTATGCAATCGCAGCAGGGGCAAGAGAAAATATTATTTGGAAGGGCTGGAAGTGCAGGGGATGGTGCAGGGGGTGGTGCAGGGCAGAAAGCAGGGTGTAGTACAGGGTGGTATAGGACCACCCCTCCTCTCTCAAGGCTGTTGTAAGGCTGGCGCATGGTGAGGATGCTGGGCGTGGCACTATGGTGGCAGTGGCATTGGACCAGTGGAGCTGCATTTGGTGGGGCTAAGCATCATTACCCCTGGCCTTCCACCTTCTATGGGCAATCCCTGCTCTTCATCTGTTCACAGGGGACCACCTTCTTTCTGATGAATGATCTGCCCCTGGTTCCTGCCTTTAAAGTTAATGAGTTACTGGTTACTACTTAGTACTTCCTGTGTTTGCAGCCTGCAGTCCTTATCTCTGCCACATCTTATGTGGGGTGGAGGGGGAGGGGGACTTGGAAAAAATACAAGGAACTTCTCTGCTGATTTCCCCCTTCTTTGTAACAAGGAGCTAATAAATTCCTGTTACACAATCAAAGGGTCAAATTCAACACTGGTCAAAACTTGATTTTTAACATCAGAATTTTAAAAGCATGCTCTCTCTGCCTTCTGCATCGAAATCTGAGTGTGATTTTTCCTAAATAGCACTGTTATTACTGAAGTCAAATATAAAGCCTTTATCAACATCAGTAAGAGTTAAGTCAAAGCAGAGCCCTTGTGAAACTCCCAGGATGAAAGTTTAAATTTAAATAAGTAAATCTGATTTGTGGGTTAATGTAAAATATTGCCACACCAAGTAAAATTGACTCAGTGGAGTCTACATAAGTCAGTCTTTCCAGACATTTTATTGTTGCTTTCTAAACTACTTCCAATTTGTCAATAATTTTCTAGTAATGAGGTGCACATTAGCAAGCAGTACTCCAGGTTTTGTTGTAGAAATGCAGTAGGAACAGTTTCATAGTTTCTAGGGTCGGAAGGAACCTGAGTAGATCATCTAATCTGACCCCCTGCCCTGGCAGGAAAGAGTACTGGGGGCAAATGACCCCAGCAAGGTGTACATCTAGCCTCCTCTTAAAGACCCCCAGCACCACTGGGGAGTGGAGTGGAGCCAGCACCACTTCTCTTGGAAGTAGGTTCCAGATCCTAGCCGCCCTGACCGTGAAGTAGCGCCTCCTGATGTCTAACCTAAACCTACCCTCTGCCAGCTTGTGACCGTTATTCCTGGTCACTCTGGGTAGTGCTCGGGGGAACAGGGACTTTGCCAGTGCCTGCTGGTCCCCTCTGACTAGTTTGTAACAGACCACTTGATCCCCACTCAGCCTTCTCTTGTGGAGGCTGAACAGGTTCGGGTCCTGTAGCCTCTCCTCATAGGGCCTGCCCTGCTGTCCCCTGATCATACGAGTGGCCCGCCTCTGGACCCTCTCCATGTTGTCCACATCCCTCTTGAAGTGCGGCACCCATAACTGGACACAGGACTCCAGCTGAGGCCTGACCAGTGTCACATAGAGGGGGAGGATCACCTCCTTGGACCTGCTTGAGATGCATCTGTGGATGCATGACAAGGTACGGTTGGCCTTCCTGACTACCTCCCCACACTGCCAGCCCGTGTTCATCTTGGAGTCAATGATAATTCCAAGATCCTTTTCTGCCTCTGTACTGACAAGAAGGGAGTTCCCCAACTTGTAGGTATGGTGCCGGTTGTTCCTCCCAGGTGCATCACTTTGCACTTGTTGGTGTTGAATCCCATCCTACTCTCATCCGCCCACCCTTGTAACCTGTCTAGGTCCAATTGCAGTCTATTCCTCACTTCTAGCATGCCCACATCCCCCTACATCTCAGTGTCATCAGCAAGTTTGAACAGGGTGCTTTTTTCCCCCTTGTCCAAGTCACTGATGAAGATGTTGAACAGTGCAGGCCCGAGGACCGAGCCCTGTGGAACCCCACTGCCCACATCCCTCCAAGTCGAAAATGACCCATCCACCACCACTCTCTGGGTGCGACCCTCCAGCCAGTTGGCAACCCATTTGACTGTGTGGGTGTTGACACCACAGCCCCACAGTTTCTTAATGAGAATGGGGTGCGAGACAGTGTCGAAGGCCTTCCGAAAGTTCAGGAAACTATGTCCACTGCTACCCCTGCATCTAAGGATTTGGTGATCTGGTCATAGAAGGCCACCAGGTTGGTCTGACAGGACCTACCGCTAATGAAACCGTGTTGGTTGCCCCTAAGCATAATCTCCCCTGCTGTCCCCTCGTGGATATGCGCCAGAATAATTTTCTCAAAAAGCTTGCCCAGGATTGAGGTAAGACTAACTGGCCTATAGTTTCCTGGGTCCTCCTTCCACCCCTTTTTGAAGATGGGAACCACATTGGCCCTCTTCCAGTCCTCTGGCACCACACCGGAGCACCACGAATGCTCGTAAAACCTTGCCAGGGGACCTGCAATGACCCTCAGTACTCTAGGGTGGAGATCATCCGGACCAGCTGACTTGAATACATCCAGTCCCTCCAGACATTCCCTAACTAGTTCTTCACTAACCCTTGGCCTAAGTGAGCCTCTCCTGGGGCTTATCATTAGCTATTGTTAATTGTGTTACAGTTTCCAGTCCCCATTACACAATACAAATTTGATTAGTTTTACAAATACAGAATAGAACTAAAAGTTTTGCCAAAATCCAAACAAGTCAAAGCTACCTTGCCCTGTTCCTTTCACCCAATAATTCTTTAATTCTACCAAGTCAACTTTATCTGACAAACTCTGTACTGCATATATCACCCTGCTTATTGTTCGTGGTTCTGTTAGCCGGGGGAAACAAATTCTGATCTTGTCCTATGGTAGAATAAATATTGTCAATGGGGACATTATGTTGACCTGATTGAACCTGAGATCAGGCATGCAGGTACGAGGAAGTCAGTAGTCCTAATGTAAAGTGGTGTTGAAATGAGTTTTTTTGGGGTTTATGTAAATGAGTTGTCAATTATGCACACACACACATAGATACATAGATAGATAGATGGAGCATTGTGTTTGCTCATGGACACCTCATTACATACACACACACACACACACATATATTTTATATATATATATATATGTATTTATATGAAAGTGACATAAATGAGGGTTCTTTTTTCCTTCCTCAGTTTTAATCCTGTTTTTCTGTTTAGCCTTCTCTGCAGGCTGTGACACGCAGCATATTCCATATCCCTTAGCTCTGCAAGTGAGAGCCTATCTATCTTTCATAGATTTCATAGACATCAGGGCTGGAAGGGACCTCGGGAGATCATCGAGTCCAGCCCCCTGCCCAAAGGGCAGGTAGTCAGCTGGGGTCATAGGATCCCAGCAAGATAAGCATCCAATTTACTCTTGAAGGTGTTTAATGTACGTGCTTGAACCACCTCTGCTGGCAGACTGTTCCAGACCTTGGGGGCTCGGACAGTAAAGAAATTCTTCCTTATGTCCAGCCTGAAACGGTCTTGCAAGAGTTTGTGAGTGTTCGACCTCGTCATCCCTTGGGGCGCTCTGGTGAACAGATGTTCCCCCAGATCCTGGTGGTCACCCTTGATAAACTTATAGGTGGCCATCAGATCACCCCTGAGCCTACGCTTTTCCAGGCTAAAGAGTCCCATGTCTCTCAGCCTGTCATTGTAAGATCTGTTTTCCTGACCTCTGATCATGCGCGTGGCTCTCCTCTGGACTCTCTCAAGCTTCTCCACATCCTTTTTGAATTGTGGAGCCCAAAACTGGACGCAGTACTCCAGCTGCAGCCTCACCAAGGCCGAGTACAAGGGGAGAATGACGTCCCCTTGTACTCGGCCTTGGTGAGGCCTCAGCTGGAGTACTGTGTCCAGTTTTGGGCTCCACAATTCAAAAAGGATGTGGAGAAGCTTGAGAGAGTCCAGAGGAGAGCCACGCGCATGATCAGAGGTCAGGAAAACAGATCTTACAATGATAGGCTGAGAGACATGGGACTCTTTAGCCTGGAAAAGCGTAGGCTCAGGGGTGATCTGATGGCCACCTATAAGTGGGTATGTCACTTATGGGTATGTCAGCAGTAGTATCTCCCCAGTGTCATCAGTACCTTGTCATCACAGTGGTTTCATGGCCTACTTTCTAAGATAGTTGCAGGACTGGTGGCTCCTGGAGGTGTCCCTTCCTTCACTAGAGTTCCTTCTATTTACTCAGAGTAGTTACCAAGCCCAGCTGGAATGCAGAGCCCAGTCATCCAAGAAGTTTCAGAGGAAATTATTAATGATTTGGTAAGCATGGGCTGATTTACTAAATGATAGGGCTGTACGAAGCTTTGGGTGCTGATTCAATTCAGAAGAGATTCATCCCCCCACTGGACAGGAACCAGTGAGTCTGGGGGCTTTTGGCTGGGACAGTGGGGGGAGGCTGGGGGCTTGTGCAGAGCCCCCTATGCAGCATGGGGCAGCCAGGCGCAGCAGGGATCACTCCCCCACCCAGCAGCACCCATTGAGTTAGGTTTGTTTTTTATAAAGTGCCAGGAGCTGGAGCGGGCAAGGCAGCCATTGCGGGGGCTAGGAGAGCCAGCGGGGGATGGGACTACGTGATTCAGAGATTCGGCAGCAGCTGAATCTCTGAATCAGATTCAGCCAAATTGATTCAGGACAGTGATTCGAATCACTGAATTGAATCACTGTCCCCCATATTGGCTGAATCCAAATTCAAAGTGAATACTAGCCACTTTGTACAGGCCTACTAAATGACCGTGCCTGCCCATCATTGTTATTTGTATGTTTGGCATGCAAAGCTATGCTTAAAGAGATATTTCCTGCCCCAAGACAATTGAAAGTGATAAAAAGGGGGTTTGTGCAGTTGAAGAGTGCAGCATAAATGTAGTGTTTGGTGGCTCTCTGGCATGGTTATTGCTGTTCCCTAGAATGGTTAGCTTTAAACATTATTAAAAAATAAGATTAAAAAATCTTTGTATGAGTCAATGGGCCTACTCATGTGTGTAAAGCCAGACCTATCTGAATGTTACATTTATTCCTTTCACATTGTATATTCTTGCTTGGTGGAACTCTTTTTCAAAACTTTTAAACCTCATTTAATTATGTTATTCTTGTCTTTTTCCTGTCTTGTCTTAGCAACTGTTTATGTCTCTGTAACTTAGGATGAAAGTGAGGAGAAAAAGAGAAGGATTGTCAACTTAGGACCCTGCCCTGTCATTTCATGTGGCTCTTCCTATCTGGGAAGTGTCTTGTGGACTTGAATAGGACTTTGCCCTCCTGGTGCACTGGACCTTAAAAATGAATCAGTGAACCTCTTGGATCTTCCAGCTTGAATGCTGTATGTTACATTCTGATGTTACTGACTGCCAGGATACACATTGTTTTGCAGTCCTGAATGCCAATTTCTAAACTAGTATCATGTTTCTCAGAGAGGTTAAGGAAATGTAAGGTAAATCACTGGTGTTTTTGTCAGCTCCACTTGAGAGTACAGGGCCAGATTTTTAAACTCAGTGCCACACTGGGTTTTTGGGAGGGGTAAAAAGAGAGAAGAAGAATATCTGGGCAGAGAAAATACATACCAGTGCCAGCTCCTCCATTCCTAGGCTTAATGGCTTGTCATAGACCAGTACACTAAAATCCTCAGGGAAGATCTAAACAACATCCCTGAACCCATCAGAACAGCCTTTAGCATCTAGCTAGGACAGCATCCTGACTTTATGCTCTGGAGACACTATAATGCTTACTGGAACCAACGCTGCTAGATTAGTAGAAGGGGCCAATTTCTTATGAGAATGGAAGAACCTAGAGTGTTCCCTTTCTAGCGAGCCCTAGCCTTACTGGAGAAAGTAGAGACAAGGTCAGACCTAATATTCTACCTATTAGACATGTAAGTGAACATAGGCAACTAAGTGTGATTCTATTCTGCCCTGTAGGAATACCAGAACACCTCCCCCCACCATCTCCCTGCCTTTTCTCACCACTGTATTCTTTCCCTTCACTTGTCACTGACTTCCACATTGGCAAGGCATAGACAGTACACCCCTACCCCAATCTTCAGTTATAACAGTGTGTGTTAGAGCTGTACATCTAAGAGTAACACCCCTGTACTGGTCTTCAAGGTCACTGGTTGCAATGGGTTCTCCCACCACTGCCTGCCAAGTAACAGTGTTTTCCCGACCCCCACCTCTGCACTCTAATCTAGTTATGGCAACAGAGCAGTCTCCAAATGCAGGTTTTATTCTTCCCTGTAAGTTTTTTTTTAAAGAAACCAGCTGCAAATCTGGGGATGATGCCACATTTGTTTATCTTTGAATGGAACTTATAAAACATGGTTTATGTGAAATGAAAGGGCAAGAAGGAAACAAAGGAAAAATTAGGTGTTTAATTATATCTTCTAGCCAATGTTCACACATACTGTAGGTCGAGTAACTTATAAGCAGCCCCTACAATGAGATTTTCAAAACAGTCCTTAAAGACACAGATGTCTTCAGATATGTAACCCATAATCTGGCAGGGATTGGGAGGCTATGCAAAAGACCTTATTGTTTCCTTGGCATATAGCATCAAAGTTCAAAACGCATGCCTTTATCTGTCAGTCTATCATGCCAGATGCACCCCTGCTGTCCCAGAGAAACAGCAATGTCAGGGTCAGAAAGTGGCAGGTGTGTCCCCTGGCTTTGGAGGAGACAGAGCATCTGAATGAGACATATCTGCAGTTGATTGGGATAGACAATAGGAAATACATAGGGATAAATTGAGTGCCTTGAATGACTTGAGGACATAAGAAAGAAGTGGCAGCTCATCTGTGAGCAAGTGAAGGGTAAGTCCCTATAAATAGTCCCTATATGTTTTTCTCCTCCCCCTGAAGCACATAATGAACCTCTTCCTATACTAACCCAACTCCTGTTTCTGATGAGCTATCTGTTTTGGTCTAACAGAAAACTGTTTCCTAACACAGGTCTGTTTGGTGGCTAAATAGTAGGGCTATGAGAAACAGCAGTTTTGCTTCTATTTCTGTTTTGATGTTTCGATGGACAAGTGTTTGGTTTTGTGTTTAGTTTCATTTCAAAAGCAGTGTTCTGTTTCATTTTGTTGAAACAATTTTGCTGTTTTGAAGCTTTTCAAGTTTTGCCCACACCCCCGGAGGAGTCCGGCAGAGCCTCCCCAGGGGTGTGGGTGGAAGGCTGCCACTGCCACCTGGGACCAGTGCTGGGAGCTGAGCCCAGGGGAGGGAGGTAGAGCACAGCCCCAGCACTGCGCTCTGCTTCCCCACACTGGGCTCAGTTCCACGGGGCTGGGAGCTGCTGGGCGCTGAGCCCAGAGGAGGGAGGTGGAGCGCTGGGCTGGTGCTGCATACTGCCTCTCTCCATTGGGCAGCAAGCTGCTAGGTGCTGAGCCCAATGGAGGGAGGTGACACATGGTGCCGGTGGTGCATGCCGCCTCCCTCCACTGGGCAGCAAGCTGCTAGGGCCCTAGTGGAGCTGCTCGGTGGAGGGAGGTGGTGTGCACTGCCGGTTCTGCATGCCACCTCCCTCCACTGGCTCAGTGCCCAGCAGCTTGCTGCCCAGTGGAGGGAGATGGCATGCTGCCCCAGTGCTACACTCTGTCTCCCTCCACCAGGCTCAGCTCCCAGCGGCTCCAGCCTCATGGAACTCAGCCCAGTGGCAGGAGGCAAAGTGCAGCGCCAGCTCTGCCCACCTCCTGCCACTGGGCTAGGCTCTATGGGGCTGGTGGAGCTGATTAGAGCACAGCCCAATGTCGGGAGGTGACAGAGCTGGTGCAGCACCCCCATTGGCTCCGCCAGCCCCACAGAGCACTGCCTGGAGATGGGTGGCAGGGAGTGCCAGGGCTGTGCTCTCTGCCAGGTTGAGCCACATGGGGCTGCAGAGCCGCTCACAGCACAGCCCTGGCTCTCCCCTGCCTCCCAGCACCTGGCTGCTGCTTTGAAACTCAAAACTTTTTGATTGGCCTTGTTTCATTTTGAGGCCATATCAAAGCCCTTTGTTTCATTTCAATTTCTCTGTCTTGAGTTCAAAATGAGTCAAAACAGTGTTGAAACAAAACAGCTGGAGAAATTCACACACCCCCATTAAATAGTTGTCCCACATACAGCCTGCATTTCTTTTTATCACCTGCTGCCTTTGCAACAATGGCAATACTGCAACTTTGTTCATTGTGCATTATCAATGATGGTGACAGGAGTTAAGCTCGATCTAAGCATGAACTTGATTGATTCCTGACACTGAGACACCAGTGCCCTCATGTTCTTTACAAAAGGCAATTCAACATTCAGAGAATGCCATTTCAGCATAAGTTGGCAGATACAGCTATCCATCGGATATATTGCTTGGTGAGCCTGCAAGTCTTGTTGAGTATAAACCCAAAATTTCATGGCTTTGCCATAGGGTAGATGCAACACTTAGGATGCTAACATAACCCTTAAATGTGGATTTTGGGTTACTTTTTAATCCAAAAATTGGGGATTTTTTATCAGAGAAAACCAGGATCCCTGCTTATAAGTGTAGTATGTGTGTGTGTATGTGTAAATGTTTGCATGCTTGTGTATATGTAAGATACAAAGGTAGTTATTTGTCTTATATACAGTAATTATACAGTGGCATGGGAGCAGTTCAGCTAGTTGTGTATTTAAGATGTGAAACATGACCAGACTACTACATCAGCAATATACAACTGTAAAATGAAAACAGGCATAAAAAAAAAAGTAGCTGGATGTTAGCTCATAACAACGCCTCTGCCATGTTAAAGTTCCAGATGATAACAAGACAATGACTTCCCTGTTTCCAAGTTTATATTTTCTGGTTAAGAAAAAGTCAGGCTGTGCAAATAACCATTTTTTATAGTTCTCCTCCCTGTTCAGCCCCCTTCTTTCTTGCATTCTAAACTGCACGTAATTATTTCATTCCGGCCAAAAAGGTTACATGCTTGAACTGACGGAGGATAAGACTGAAGCTGCTATATAATGCAATGGAAGGAATTGCCATAAAAATAGGCGTTGTTACAGCCTTGACACAGCCCAGCTGAAAATACAGTGGCAAAATGTTGCTATAAAAATTATGTTTTCTGAATATTATGAATATATTTCTGATTTGAGTTGAGTCTAAAATCTGCTTTTAAAAATGATGTACAAGGGAAGTAAGGAAAAATGGTGAAAACTTGTGTAGCCCTAATAATAAATGATGGGGTTTTTTGTAATGATGGGCTTTTATGCATATCTTACTGTAATATTCTAAATATATAATGCTATAAGTAATACATAATATAAATTCCCTAACCCTCAAGTTTCAAACTGGGATCAGTATCTTCCATTCTCCCTGTTATTCTCAAAATACATTAAAAGCTTTTTCCAGTCTGACAATTTTTTCCAGTTTCACATTAGGTTGGAGAAATTGTAACTTTTACCCATGTTAGGGCCTCTTTTTATTGCCAGACAAAGAGGACTTAGCTTAAAACCATAACCATAACTCATTGCTTAAAACCATAACAATTTTATTGGTCGGTGATGAAAAATCCTACATTTTGGTATTCAGTTGGCTCGTCTACACGTTGCCCTATGCTGTTACTGTGCTATGCTTTAGTACTTCCAAAATACTAGAGCACAGCACAATAACTGCCCTTCCTGCATTGTGCACAGTAACCACGCATCATGCTCAGTAACCACCTGTACTGTGCCATGCATGTGGCACTCGGTTAGTTTTAGCTGCTATTTCCCCGTAGCAGTGCGATAAAATGGGGAAGTGTGCCATTACAGCAAAGTAGCTGCCAGTCGTGTGTAAACTCACATGATCATTATTTTCCTGCAGCATGTTGTACAGTGATGTAGCGCGTTGCTATGGCAATGTAGGGTGATTTGTAGACATGCCCGATGTACCACACAATAAGTTTTAGTAGAAATTCTGTATAAAAGTGTTACATGTAAACTTTAGAAATATTACAAAACCTTAATATTTGATTACACTTTCATTTAACTGGCCTTCAGCCAAAGCTATGTTCAGAATTTTCAAAACCTTGTTAACTTTGACTGTAAACAGCATTTCACTAAGAGTACTAATATATAGCCTAAGTGTGATAATTTACTAGTTGAATAAAACGGACATTCTATTATATGTCAACACTCCTTGCCTGCAAGAGTCACTGTCTCGGACTTGTTTCCATTCATTTCAAAGGTTTAGTTAACACAGCCTAAAATGAAACTTTGAATGAAGAAATTTTAGAGGCCTCCTAATATGAAACACCTAAAATAGCATTTAAGAGCTAAGGAATAATGGGCTATCTCCTTTTTGCTTATTTACCTTCCTGTGTCCTCTAGCTTTCTAACATTCCTTCAGCTTAAGGATGCCTTCTGTGTTTTTCCAGAGACTTGTACAAAATGATTGGTAAACATATTATGTAACAATAGTAGATGCATTGTACACTGCATATTCTAATATATTTTCTGAATATTTATCTAATTTCCTTTAAACTGTCCCACCCAGGAACTACAGAAAACTGCACTGGCCTTCAACATAATAGAATAGGAAAACCAATTGTTTAATATAGATTTGGTTTCGATAATAAAATCCTAGAATGATATCCAGAGTTTCTAAAACAATATTTTCTAATTACAAGTTTCATAAATCATAGTCACAAAGGAGGAAAGGAAGTGGAAAAGTAAAAGAAAGTAGGTAGTTAAGTTTTCAGTAAGCCTAACTCTAGTTTCAAATACACTATTATAAACACTGATGAAATCCATAAATATTACTGGTGTAACAAAATATTATGCGGGCCACTGTATGGTACTGGGGCAGGAGTAAGTACCTTATGCTTTCTCAGACCTCCGCACTACACCCTGTTTAAGTAGTCAACACATGATGCTTGCTCCCTTGCTAGGAGATAAAACTCTGCCTCCATATCATTTTAGAGGGTGCTAGACCTGGGTAAAGTGCTTTAAGGAGATTTAACTTGTGTTCTGGTGAAAATATTTGCTTTCTAGTGATTTTTCAATGTCGTAATCCCTGTGAATAAGGGCTAAACCTTTCCCATCTAAAACTTTTAGTAACACACAAGAGGGAGGATATTTACCAAAATTAGTGACATCAGCTATTTGCCTATTCCATTATATTTTTTTCTAAACAAGCTGCTCTTACTTAAAACATTTCCCCTTCCCATTGCCTTCTACTTTTGATAAAGTGATGGCATGCATTCATTCTTATGGTGGTTGTTGCCAAATGGCAGAATATCACTTACTTTACAGGAATAAATCTGTGTGCAGATCCAGAGATTTCAGTCCTCTCACCTGAACCACTGGCTCAGGTGGTTTGAATCAATGCATACTGAAGCTAATATCCAGCCAATGTTCACTGGTAGGTCAAGATTTTTATTCTTTAGTAATATGATTCCAAAAGATTTGAATCATCCCTGAAGTTTTTTGGCAAGTGTCAATGTTTGCTAAACTCACATTTAGAACATCATCCAAATAATTAAGGTTTGATTTTAAACTTGCAATTTTCCTCATTACTATGCATTGCAAGAGTGTACTACAAACATTGGAATCCCATTATTGGTTCATAATATGATGCCATTACTGTGTCCCAGCTCAAATTACCGTTGTAATGGCTACTGACTTCCAATAACCTACCCCGATGCAAGATTCCACAGGGGAAACACAGTTTATGTGAGGCACAACTATAAATGTCTCATAATATACATAAAAGACCAAATTGTGCATAAAAGACAGAACATACCCTGAATGCAAAGTCTCTGCACTGCCTCTAACAGATGTTTTCTTTCATGCTGCCCAGAAAATATATGGCTTGGGAATTGCCTAAATACAAATATATTATTGATTTTTCAAACATACCTGCCAATACCAATTGTGGCACCCATAGTTGCTGTTACAAACTCACACTGTACTTCCTTGTGTTCTCATTTTAGCTACACTGATGATGATGACACTATGGGGCTATCTGGAGATTTTGTAGGATAGTTGCTCCCTTTGCAGTCCAAATGCACTTGGGTGTCCTCATTTGCAGAACCATTAAATATTGCATTATCACATTCTCTTTATCAATGTGATTTCAGTTCTTAATTGCCTTAGAGGTATTGTAATTAAATTTGGCTCCCCATTGTCCACCACAATTTTGTGTCTTTCTCATTGCCATGTCTTAAGTTCCCTCTGTTTCATTATTACATCAGCTGTTACAACAGTCCTATCAAAATGCATATCACATAGGCAATCTGACTCCATCAGGAATATTTTGATTTAAATTTTTTTTAATTTAATTTTTTAAACAAATTCAATTGGAACTGAAAACTTCTGTTTTTTTCAGTATTTAAGTTCCCATTGCTCATTGAGTAAACTGATTAAATTCATCTTCACAATATACTAGACCTAGTCATATTTAAAACAAAAGATAGCATATCACAAATAGAGATGTGCAATACATATTTTCACTTTATTTCACAAACTATATATTTATACATATATAAAATGTAGACAACTGCTCAATCTATCAGGGATAATTCCCCATTTAATTTTTCTTTCATCTGTCTCATTCTATAATCTTCATCTTACAGTAAATAACTCCCTGCCTCCCACATCATATGCTCTGTCAAGTTTCTACTTTGTAATTTTAAATGATAAAAAAGCCACACTCCTTTTAATACATGCATGGCTGTATCCATCTGTTGATGCATGAGTCCACAGCAATCCCTTTCATTGTATTATTACATTTTTTTAAATAATCCATTATCTTAGCCCTTTAGTTATGTTAACTGTAGAGGCTGCATTCACACAGCACACTGACTCCTCAGTAGCTCATTACTACCATGCAGTAGCATCACATGGGATGCGTGCAGTAGCGTTGCAGGGCAAGCATGACGTGACACTCCTCCACAATAGTAATGAGCTACTGTGCAGTCAGTGTCACTTAAAAGCCATTCAGCAACACTACTGCACAGTAACTCCAGTTCCTGCACAGTCATTTAATAGGGTTGTGCAAAACACCACCATTTTGTTTCGACTTCCATTTTGCTGTTTCAACGGGACAGTGTTTCATTTCATTGTGAAGCACTATTCTATTTTGTTTCAGCAAAACTGTTTCACTGTTTCGACGTTTTGCCCATAGGCTATAATGGGGAATCAAAAAACTGCCTATATCTTTGCCATTTTTTGGCAGGTTTGGACTAAAGCACCAGGGATGGTAGCTCCTTCTGAAGTCATGAAGCCTACCAAGTTTCAAGGCAGGCTTCTGGGAAACTGCACCTCAAGGTGCTGACAAGCAAAACTAGTATCACGTGTGTGTTAAGGCACAACTGGGTTAAAACAGCAAGCATGGTAGCCCCTGCTGAGGCAATGATGCCTGCCAGGTTTCAAGGAGATAGGAACATGGATTTCTGGGAAACTGCACCTCAAGCTGCTGACCAGCAAAACTCATGACCTGACTTTGTGTGTGTGTTAAGGCATACCCTCACTGGCACTGGAGCCTCTATACGACATGGTAGTTTGCCCCAGTGAGGCCTCCTCCTCTCCTACAGACTCCGCTCCATCCATCACTTTAAATAACAGCAGGTAAGCAGTGCACTGCAGCACAGTAGCACTACCATCTCAGGCAGCCAAACTGTCACAGAGCCTTTCTTTTCTTTCCTGCAGGAGCTGCTTCTCCAGCAGCTGCCAAAGAACTCTCCCTGCCAGCCCCAGTCCTGGGGCTTAGATGTGCCCAGGGCCCTGCCTCTTTCCGGTCAGCTGATGGGGAACAGATGCTAGGGTTGTTGGTCTAAGGACATAGCACTGGCAGACAAGGGTACCCCGCTTCCCTACCACCCTAGCCTGTCTCTCACCCCCTGACACCTCCATTTTCATTTACACTGACTAGCTTTCTTGCCTGCATTGCATGTGAGCCTCTGGCTTTTTTACTATTCCTTCCATCCTGGAACAGCACACACACCAAATTATCAGGTGCTTACTTAACCTGACAAAGGGTTTTTCAGCTTGAAAGCTGGTATCCCAGGTAGCTAAGCTGAGCTCACTGGAGCCTCACAACTCCACTGTAACCAGCAAGCCTCAAGCCTGTCAAAGATGTGATGGGTCTGGGCTTTCCCCAGCCAGGACTATGTGCATGTGTGTGATGCCTGGAGATTATGGCACCTACATCCCCTTTCACCAGGGGAATCCTTGGTCCTGGCAATTCCTGGGGCTGCCATGCCAGCAGCAGTCCCACCAGGCCTCCCTGACCTTGGCAGAGTGCAGTTTTAGTGGCCATATACAGGACCTGGAGCCTCCTCCTTCCTCATAGCCCTAGCCTATACCTCCAAGTTTAGTCTGTCATGGGAGCTCAGCAGGGACATGTTCTTTCCCTGATAGCTGGTGATGCAGTGAGTGCCCCCTCCAGCTCTGAGAGCAGGGCATTAAATGGTTTTATAAACAATGAAAAAAGGAAATATGTGTGGATGTAGTGAGGAGGGTGGCATTCACTTTGTCTGCACCTGGAGCTTGGAGAACCCCAGCAGTGGGAGGTTCACCTTCAGGAACACCAGCTGCTCCACCAAACCAGGATCCAAGGAGATACAGTGGGATGTCACTACATCATCACCAATGCTTAACACCCTGTCTTGCAACACTAGTCAGTGGACAGGACAGGTGTTTGCAGGCAACTGTGGACAGATCCAGCCACATCTGGCTGCAGATTGCCCAGTAGGCCAAGGGGGTTGCACAGCAGCGGCTCCAGATTTTCGGTGAGATAGTTAGCCACCAAGGCCTGAGTGCTACCTACCTGATGGTGGGGTCTTGTGCCTCTGGACCCCACCATGGAAGCCATGCCCTTGGCTCACATTGACAGTGCCTGTAGTGAAGGTGGATACTGGCTGGTGGATGGTGTGCTGGCATGGGACAGTGGATCCCTCTCTTCCATGTCTGGTGAAACCAGCTTGCCCCAGCCAGGAACATGAATCCCCTGAAAGCTCTCCATTTGGCTCTGAAGTTTCCTCACCACAGGGGTTATCTGCCCAAAGAGGGCATTGGCAGCACTGAGGGTCTTGGTAGCCTCAGAAAAAGGACCACCAAGATTTGGGAGATGCTATCCTACTCAGCTCCATTAAGGGGGCCACTAATCCCAATCTCCCCAAGCAAGGCCATCTCATCGATGGCTTTCTGTTGCTCCACCAGCCTCTCAAGCATCAGGTATGTGTAGCTCCACCAAGTCTCCACATCCTGCATGATTTTGTGCTGAGGGATGCTCATTCTGCCGGTTTTTCCCACAGCATCTTGCCTCCTTTGAAGCTCCAGTGGAAGTAACCTGTAACCTTCCTGCATTTGGAAATGAGCTTGCTGGTGGTGCTGGTGCCATCACCGGCACCTCTGTCCCTCTCCAAGGCATCCCTGACAATGAGGTGGAACTTGTGTACCACACAGTGGATGCCAACAAAGTTGGCATCACAGACTGCCTAAACCATATTGGCCCCATTGTCAGTGACCATGAACCCACAGGTTAGTTCACGCTGGTTCATGGCCCCTATGATCTCTGTTGCTGTGTGGGACTCATCCAGCACCTCAGCTTGAAGGAGAGCCCACTGATGGCCCGACTGGTTGCACCAGTGCCCTGTGAAGGAGAGGTAAGCATGATCTCCATCTCAGCTGCTCCAGACATCCAAGGTAAATTGTAAGGCCACCTGTGGACCTGCCTTGTGCAGTTCCTTCCTCAAGTACTACCTGCATGCCTCATACAGGGAGGGCACCACTATCCTGCTGAAGGTAGTGCATGTGGGCACTTGGTATGATGGGGCCATGAGCGCCATGAACCACCTGAGCCCTGGCCACTCAACTAAGGAGAAGGACTGGCCATCCACAGCAAGCATCTCCTCAGTGGTCTGGGTGATTTTGCTCGCTTTTGCAACACCGCCCCCCCTTCTGTCCTCATTTCCCTCACTGTTCTTGGCCACCCTCTGCTTTGTGGGGATGGGGACTTTGGAGCAAGATAGGGACTTCCCTTTGGGCATGTTACCCCCACTGGTGCCAGGCTGAGGAGGAGCAAGGGCAAGGGGGTGGTGCCTGCGGAGATGCAGCAGCATCCCTGTGGTGCATATGTGTTTTGTTCATCATGGTGCATATGTGGTTTGGGCTTAGCAGTGCAAGCAGATAGCATATGTGGGATCGTCTGCTAGCTCAGAATGATCCCAGATCATGCTACCCACTCATTTCTGGGGTGCGGGTGCATGTATGGATGCTGCCTTTCCCCTCTTCTCAGCAGGCAGAGACACAGCAACAGGAGGAGTGTACTCAGCTGAGCCATTTGCCTCTACAACTTCTACCTCAGCATCCTCCAAAGTGCCTTCTGGGGAAGGAGACGTGGCTTTACGGGGGAAATTGAGGGATTCCCCCTCCTTCCCCAGAATTTCCCTTGCTATGGCACTCAGATCCTGATCCAGCTCTTCCTCTGGCACTTGAAGGCTCAGCATGGGAAGTCAAATGGGGGTGGAGGAAACTGTCATGTGGGTGCTGCTGCTTGTTGTCTTGGTGGTGGTGGTGGGGGTTATGGCTGGTGCTCTTGGAGAGGATGCATACTCAGGCACAGATAGTGGAACTGGCACAGCTCCTCTCTCCTTGCTGCCTGTAGAACTAGTGGAAGCCTCATGCCTGTTTGCTGTAGCAAAGAGGCTGTGTCTCAGTTTGGGGGGTGGGGGGAGCTCTCCCTCTACCCCCTCTTCTTCCCTTCTGTGGCAGGGCACTGTTAGTGGCTGACACTTTGAAGGACCAAGCCAAGACGCCAGAAGGTGCTTAACTGTGGGAGCCATTTTGGATCTAGGGCTGCCTATATAAACAGAGCAGGTTGCTGGTGGCCCCAAAGCTGCTTGGAACATCCTGGAGGTAAAGGCAGGAGTTTTAGGGAATGTTTTGAAGGCTCCTGGTCCTGGGAATGACCTAAAACTGCACTCTGCCAGGAGTGGGTGGCCTGATGGGGCTCTCAGTGGAACGGAAGCCCCCAGGAAATGCCAGGCCAGTGATCACCATGGTGAAAAGTAAGTAGGGGCGGCTTAACCCCAGCCCTCACCTTCAGGTGGGCCAGATTACATCAGAGCAAAGTAGGTCACGTAAGGCACCTGAGCCTGCTGGGGGAGTGACTCTGCAGGGCCAGGCACATTTCCAGGAGCACCTGAGCTGGAAATGGGGGACCCCAACTCATAAGTGCAGGCAGGAGGCAAAAAACCCACTTGTGGTGGCCAGAACCAGGAAGGTCAAACTGGCAGCTTTAACCAAAAATTTTGCTTTTTGAGATATCTGCAAACTGTCTGATGAAGCAGTTCCCTGTCTGTCTAAAAAAAAGATTTATATATAGCTTTTTGTATTAATCTCCAGACAGCATGAACTTTAAAAAGCAGAACTAAAAATTATAATTGCAAACATAGCTGATTTATAAATTTTACTTAGAAACAGTAAAAAAAACCTAATGAATGTAATCACAAAATATAATTAATATATTGCGTTGAACTTAGGTAGGAACATGTTAATTTCAAACCCCAAAGTGATGTGGTGTAATTTACTTATTGAGTAAACTCAAGCTTGGGCAGTAACTTATTATGATTTCTAACACCTTTTAACCCTATAGGATAATAGTTATAAAGTAACACTGTGACTGGCTATATAACTATTAAATTAGCATAAATAGGATATAAAAAAATATGCATGTCAGAGTAACCCTCGGGAAGGATGGAACAGAAGGATCATTGCTGTCCCTTACCCTCATGGATCTCTCTTACTCCCTGTGAAAGCAAAGACCAAATTCTGACTGAGGTGCTTCCCCCGATTTTCCTTCCGACTGCCTAGTTCAGAGACATCTGACTTCACTGAATCAGCTTGATGTGCATCTTTTAACTGAAGAACTATCGATAAGTTACTAACCAAGGGGAAACTCTTGGTTAATTTTTTTATCTGTTTTATTATCACTGTCAATTTTAATCTGTATTGTTATGTTGTCTGTTTATTAGTTTAACCTTTTTACTAACTGCCATATGTGCAAACCATATCTTTTGTCATAAAATTTATTCTTTTTTTATAAGTTAAACTTGTCATTGCTTTCACTCCGAATATCGCTTCCTCAATCCTGAACCAAAATAGCCCAGTGGCTAATAAAGTTGCAGTGCTCCGTCAGTCTGCAACTAGAAATACTCACAGTGCCCAGCTGGCTTGTGACACCCACTGAGGTACTCTATTGGTCAATGTTGGGGCCAGGACCAAAGTGTCAAAAGGGCCAGGGGCCCACTGCAAGGGATGCCCATGAAGAGCGCAGAAGCTCGGGGTCCCAACTGGGCTTGAGATGGGGCCAGGCCTTATGGAAGCCGAAGGTCTTCATGGTTGGGGGCCACAGCTAATGGGAGAAGGTGATGGTTTAGCTAACTGCCTGAGATGCCATATGCAAGGCTTGGGCCATGGTGTAGGGGTGGAACGGAGCTGTGGATAGCCCCCCCCCCCCAATATTGGAGTGTACAATAGGCAGCCTCCCACCTTAATTAACAACTTAACTAATTACCAACAAGGTCCGGTGGGAGAGACAGGTGGGCGGCATGCCCAGAGGCAGGCGGGAAGCTAGCTCTGTGGCTAGCAAGGAACCCCCACTTTGCCACACCCTCCCTGAAGGCTTGCCAGCTGCCTTTCCAGAACGCTTCATGGTATGTTTCATGGTGTCTTGTCTTTGCCTTGGTGTGCTAGAAAATCTGTCTTCTTCTGTAACGTTACCTGATTTATGTAATACATACTGATGGTGTTTAACACCGAAAAATGCAAGGTTCTCCACCTTGGGAGGAAAAACCTGCAGCATCCCTATAGGCTCGGCAGTGCTATGCTGGCTAGCACTACAGAAGAAAGAGACTTGGGGGTCATCATTGACCACAAGATGCACATGAGCCTGCAATGCAATGCTGCAGCTAGTAAAGCGACCAAAACGCTGGCTTGCATCCATAGATGCTTCTCGAGCAAATCCCGGGACGTCATTCTCCCCTTGTACTCGGCCTTGGTGAGGCCGCAGCTGGAGTACTGCGTCCAGTTTTGGGCTTCCCAATTCAAAAAGGATGTGGAGAAGCTTGAGAGAGTCCAGAGGAGAGCCACGCACATGATCAGAGGTCAGGAAACCAGATCTTATGATGATAGGCTGAGAGACATGGGACTCTTTAGCCTGGAAAAGCACAGGCTCAGGGGTGATCTGATGGCCACCTATAAGTTTATCAGGGGTGACCACCAGGATCTGGGGGAACGTTTGTTCACCAGAGCACCCCAAGGGATGATGAGGTCGAACGGTCACAAACTCCTGCAAGACCGTTTCAGGCTGGACTTAAGGAAGAATTTCTTTACTGTCCGAGCCCCCAAGGTCTGGAACAGTCTGCCAGCGGAGGTGGTTCAAGCACCTACATTGAACACCTTCAAGAGTAAATTGGATGCTTATCTTGCTGGGATCCTATGACCCCAGCTGACTTCCTGCCCTTTGGGCAGGGGGCTGGACTTGATGATCTCCCGAGGTCCCTTCCAGCCCTGATGTCTATGAAATCTATGAAATCTTATCTGCATATGTGTATTGTCCCTGATGGGCCTTTGTAGATCCCTCCTAGTAATCTGGCACCCTGTTTTGGTGACCACCCTCTTCACCGAGTACTGGTGTTACTAGATTTGCCAACCCCGCTTCTCGCCTGCCACGACTTTGCTGTTATCCCAGTGGCGTGGAGCTAGTTCACAGGTCCCTCCGTGTCCCAGGTTGGCCTCATCGGTTACATACGGAGCTCCTGCCACCCCTACACTCCAGCCTCACGCCACCTGTGGTCTCCACTTCCCTGCACCTCCTCCGTGATGGGCCGTCAGACTCCTTCCCCGCTGGTATAGATGTCCCAGCCCTATAGTACTGTATAATTCCTACCACCGATCTGTCACCCTACACCATCAGCTGCGTACTTCTTTGAAGTGATCCTTCTGTAAGGCCTACCTCCCTGACCTACCACCAGCGCCCCTATGGTCTAACCCCAGGAGTAAACCTCTCCTGGATGAATATATATATATAGCGCTGTCCCTGTATCCTTCGATCACTGCCTTCTATTCTAGGTGGCAATCCTGCCCCGATCTCTCTCCCGCCAGGCGAGCCTTCAGCCTTACGCCCCCCTTCAGCGCTTCCCGCACCCTCCGCCACGGCACTTACTTTCTGCGGCTCGGGATCTTCCTGGGTGGTCTTGATCCTCCGCTGCTCACCCGATCTGGCGCTGCGGGCTTTATCTGCTGGTGATCCCGCTGTTCTGCCTCTTCTCCTGGCTACTGGACTCTCCAGCACTTCAGCTCGGCAGCTCTTGTCCCGCTGGGCTATCGTCGGGGAAGGCTTTGCCAGCCGTTTGTAACCCTCTCCCTCTGCTGCCTCCGGACTGGCAGCCGCCATTTTTAAATCTCCCAGCTGGCAGCTGACATCACCGCCAGCTGCCGGCCGCAGCTGTATGTAGACACGGCTAACAAGCCGCACGGGCTCTCCCTCCACCACGTCGTCCTGGTCTCCCGGTAAGACTTCCCGGCCTCTTCAGGTCCCGGGACATGTATTTATTTAATAAATAAAATAAAAATATATAAATCTATGTATACATTCATAAACATTTAGGGTCAGAAGGGACCTCAGTATATCATGGAGTCTGGCCCCCTGGCCTGGGCAGGAAAGAGCACTGGGGTCAGATGACCCCAACTAGATGCTGGTCCAGTCTTCCCTTCAAGACCCCCAAGGTAAGGGAAATCACCACCTCCCTTCAAAGTCCATTCCAGATTCTGGCAACCCTTACTGTGAAGAATTTCTTTCTAATGTCCAACCTAAATCTGCTCTCTGCAAATTTGTGGCCATTGTTCCTAGTTACTCCAGAGGGTGCCTTAGTAAATAGAGCATTTCCTATTCCCTGCTGCCCTCCCCTGATGAATTTATAGGCAGCCACAAAATCACCTCTCGGCCTTCTTTTGTGAAGGCTGAAGAGATCTAGGTTCCTCAATCTCTCCTCGTAGGGCATTACCTGCAGGCCTCTGACCATAAAAGTGGCCCACCTCTGAACCCTCTCAAGGTTCTCCACATCACTCTTAAAGTGCAGTGCCCAAAACTGGACACAGTACTCCAACTGACCAGTGCCACATAGAGAGGAAGTACCACCTCCCTGAATCTGTTTGTCATGCATCTGCTAATGCATGATGAAGTATGGTTAGCCTTGTTGATCACTTCATCACATTGATGACTCATGTTCATCTTGGAGTCAACTGTGTGTGTTGTATGTGTTCCTATATAAATTCTATTTTATAATACACAATATAATTATGCTGTGCCTCCCTGCACAGTGAATGTAATACACACTGTAAAGGAAAGCATAAATTTCAAAAGAATCAAAACATACTAACAAAAGAAAAAGAGGATTTTTGAGGAGGAACAAATTGATAGGAATCAATGAATATAATAATAAAATAAAAGGGTATAGAAAACAAAAGGTATTGATGAATCCCACTTGCTAGGCTA
This sequence comes from Crocodylus siamensis, assembly GCF_052110815.1. Classification (NCBI taxonomy): domain Eukaryota; kingdom Metazoa; phylum Chordata; order Crocodylia; family Crocodylidae; genus Crocodylus; species Crocodylus siamensis. The sequence continues at coordinate 51,203,373 of NC_143396.1, read as the reverse complement.
GCAAGTAGGAAATGAATGGTAACCTTTGTCTGATGCTGCTGAGCTGCTGGAAGACATTTTAGTAACTGATCCCAAGGCAGAAAGTAGCTCAGTTCAAAGAATGCTGTTTTTATATCTCTCCCTCAGAGCACTGGGATTGGAAAGGACCTCAGGGAAGGATCGCAGTCACTGGCCAGCTACAGTTGATATCAGAGCAGTCCTTCTCCCCCTACCTCTCCTTACTTTCTGTTGCCCTGCAGGCAAGCCAAGCTTCAGCTTTGAAACTCAAAATGTTTTGAAACATTTTGACTGGCCTTGTTTTGTTTCAAGGCTGTTCTGAAGCCCTTCTTTTCACTTGAATTTCTCTGTTTAGAGCTCAAAATGAGTCAAAACAGTGTCAAAATGAAACAACTGATGAAATTTTGCACAGCCCTATAAGACATTGATTGTGCAGTAACTGCAGTCAACGTCTTATGATAATTCAGTATCATCTGTAAATTGTAAGATCAGCAATATATTTTCCCCTTAAGTAAAAAACATTCTGATTTTTTTAAATGTAACCCATGCCAGCATGCTAAGGCTGGGTACTGCACCAAATTTTGAGTGCTTGGGGTTCCAGTAGCCCTGGGAACCCCTCAGGCAAACTACTGACTGAGGTGTCTCAGGGAGAGGTGTGTCCCTCACACTGACCACCCAGGAATTAGCTCAGAACCTGATGAACCCATTGTTTTTTATTCTACACAATCAATTTATCTACAGAAAAAATAAACAAAAATATAATAACAATAGTTAATAACAAAACTAATAATTTGGAATAAATATACAACTACAACATTGGGTGGATAATTCCAGCACACTGGTTGGTCTCACTTGTCTTACACAACCTAAATAACTAAATTCAACTCGGTATAACCCTTTAAGTCAGTTTTCCCCCCATAACCCAGTTGATTTTCTTCTGGGCACAATCCACGTCCCATAACTGTAAACAGCGACACAGCTATAACTATGATCCTCCACTAGATGGTGGAGGCAGGGTTTCTGCTGCTTCAGGGAAATTGGTCTCCTTTAATCGTTCCTGGTAACACAGAAACAGTCTCTGAACAGCTGCTGCAGGCAATAGGCTCCCTGTTGTTTCCTTTATTAGCAGATTGTTCTCTTAAGCAGTTTCCTTCTGAAAATACACTAACTACAAACACTAATGATGAAGTGTCCCCTTGTCCCATGCTGGTTTGTTTTCTCTCAGCTCACTCTGTGTCAGGGCTGTCTCCCCGTCCCAGTACATCCACCCACGGATGGAGGTTTCCCTGTGCAGGTCTCTGATGCTGTGGCTCGAGCTTTCCTTGCTCGGATTTCCCCCCGGCATCTAAGTCAGATACAACTCATAGCCTTGTCATTGACCCTTTAAGGGCTCAGCTGCTTCTCCTCCCCACCAGCCTACCAGCCTTGCTTACCAACTCCTCCCCACTCTTTCCCTGGCACTCTGTCCTTAGTTCCAAAGCTCCAAGGTGGTGAATCAGCTTCTCAAGGGAGGACACAGGCTCTTTTCCATCCTGATGCCTGCTCCCTGGGCCAGTTTCAACTCGATCTTCCCTGGTTTGGCCTGAGTCTGCATCTGCTCCATCCAGGGCTGGAATCTGCTCCTCCTGGCTTTTCTTCTTCTTTTCCCCCTTTTTTTCTTTTTTTTTTCACTCCCTCAGCTTTTATGGCTCAGTAGTAGCCAATCACAGCCCCGGTTTGCAATAGGCTCTGGTCACAATTTAAATGCTCCAATAAGGAGCATGCACCGTGCACTGCATAACAGTCCAGTCTGATAAAGTTTATGCACCCTCTGCAAAGTTTTGCTGTCCTTTTTTTGCAGAGCTCTTAAGCACAGCTCACCCACTTGGCCTGCAGGTAGGCAAGCTTTGCAGCTGTTACTTTTTATTTCTATAAAACATGGTAAGAGAAGGAGGGTATTGGAGCTTTATAGTAAAGACCAGGTGCAATTCCTGCTTGCTTTTCTGCCAACAAGTCTCCAGTCCTCAACTTCAAGTCACTGTTTCTGCTAAGGTAATGTATGTACCAATGGATCCAGATTCAGTCCCTTGTGCTTCCACCCTGCACCACTGACTTGGATGGGCATTTTATCCCTGCATGTGGTGGCCTTGAGACTTCTCTGCTTTGCACTTGATGCTGTGTACAGTGTGTCCAAAACACTGTGGCAGCATATACGTGCTTTACACTCTTTTGCAGAGATGTTAAGTGACTGCAACAAGGCACAAAGCAGTGGAGAGTCATGTCTCTTGGGAGCAGACTCACACCTGTGCAAAGAACTTCGGCACCCATTTGTAAGTCCTTACACAGTGAAATTCTCCAGTGTGACTGTTCATGTAAGGAAGTTTTATGGAATATGGTCCTTTAACGCCACAGAGAAACAAACAGCTGAACTTGTGACAAGTCAAGGTATCCCATTTTAAAGAAAGTCACAAACACATCATAATCCCTGCCCCAATAATGGCAATGAGTTAGCACTTTGAGTCATGGCAATTTTCTCATGCTTTCAGATGGCCATCTTTCAGCGTGCAGCCTGCTCATTTGACAAAACTGCTATGGTACCTTGAGCTTTGTTTCCCCATTCATAGACCTGTAGGTTTCTTATAACAATTGGAGGGCTGAGAAATGAAGTCATATTCATTCTGGGTCCTCACAAGTCAAGAATCTCCATGTGACTTGCATGGCAGATGCTCAAGCTGGACTCCGTTTACATTCATTTCAAATCTCTCTCTCTCTTTCTTTTGGTGTTGTAGAAATCAGTCCATGCATTTGTCTTCCACTGACTAAACATGGTCTGGTACCAAGATAACTATTATAGTTAAGACTGTGATTTTTTTTTAAACAAGTCTCCTAAAAAACAATACTGGATAGGAGTTCCTGTGAGTTATAACCTGTAGTGGAGTAAGTATACCTGCACGACGTGGTTGTACCACTTTAGCTACAGATGTCCACTTATACTCTACCTGTATAGTTAAAGAGGGCCAACCCTTTTATGTACATAGGGCCAGAATTTTTCTGTGGAATACAATTCAATCTCATCTCCCAGTGGGACAGGAAGAAGAATTCATTAAAGGAGGGGGGTAATAGGATCACTCAATTTACTGTATGATAATAATGAAAAAAAATCAGTTCTTGCTGTGAGCACTGTTAAAAGCTACATTTGTTATAAACAAGATTGATTACAATGAGGTAATTCTATATTGTTTTGCATTTTTCTTTCTTAACAATATATGAATCTGAAGATGTTCATTCCATCAACTTTTTTTTCACTGAATTGCAGCTTTGTTATTATTTCTTGGAAAGGATCCTAGTAAATGGGGCACAATAGCAGAGGGGCTAATTGCTATCACTCCAGTGTCATGCATATAGACCCTGCTTAAAATTCAGACAGAATGCTGTTCTGATCATTTGGGCTGGGATGTCAAAGGCAGCCAAGAACAATGCCAACCACTTCACTCCCATGTGTGTTGCTGGATATAGAAGCTGGTACACCTTCATCATGCTAGCCTTATGGACAACTAGGCTTGGATAGACTTTTGACCTTTGTCTCCTAGTAAAGCAGCATGGAAAACTACTGCAGAGTTAGCATTTCCTGTCATTTCATACAGTGAGTAACCATTTCAGAAAGGGAAACTGCCTATTTTAATCAAGTAATTAACTATCTTCTTGTGGAGGAAAAAAGCTCTCTGATTGGAATAACAATTTGCTTTTTAGTGAACAATTGTCTAGCTTCTGCCATATTAAAATCAGCAGAACATAAAATGAAAATGAATATAGGAGAAACACCAGTCATTTATCTTAATAAAGACCAAGTTATTGTTTCATAGGCGCTGTGATCTAGAATATGAATTATATTTCAAATGAGATCTGGAATATATTTATTTTAGAAATACCCCAAGTTTGAAAAGTCTCCAGAGAGTGTTCCAAAGGAATACAAAATGTATTTTTGTTTTGTTTTGTTTGTAACTGGTGATTGGTTATCCTGAAGTAATTTTTGTTTCTTAATTAACACTCATTAATGACTTGAAATCAATCTGATTAATGGGGCATTCCCTTTACAAATTTGTTCTCTATACTTTAGCAGAAAAATGAGCAGGGGAATTAGGGCAGGAGCAGCTATAATGTTTAGACTAAATAGACTTAAAGTACAGTCTGACAGAAGAGATTACCAGTGATCAAACTAAAACAAAAGTTGTCTTTCTAGATCTGTCACACACTGCCCAGCTTCTTTGCCAGGAAGAAGGCAGAAGACATGCATAAGCTCACTGGAGACTCCCACTGTAAGTTTCAGTAGAAACAAAGAAAGTTAGCTCTCCACCATCTAACCTGAAACAAGAACTCTAGGTTTAAAAAAAAAAATCCTCATTCTGTCAGAATCACAATCATGCCAACACTTTATGAAATATTGTCAGCTGAGGACTGATCTAAAGCTTGATGGGATAAAAATTTCCATCGGCTTCAAAGATGGAAGAATCAAAACTTTGGCTCTTGATGGGATTCCTTACACTTAGCAAAGACACTATGATAACCATTTCTGGTTGAGAAGTCTTACATTCTAACTCCAGTGATAACTAGTAATAGTAAGGTAAAGCTAACTAAGAGTACAGCCATTTGCTACAGCTACTCTATGTTCATGTGACTTACTTTAAGTCTGCCTAAACATAGACTGGGAGTGGTGTATACAGCTGTTTACCACTCCTGGGACCCACACTAGGGAAACTCATGTAATTAACTTATGGTGGGGGAGGGATAGAGAGGTTGGCATGTCCACAAGGGAGTCTGAGAGGTCTGGGGAGGTGTTGGTGGGATTGGAGGTGGGAGGGGCTCCCAGGACTGTTGTGGAGGTTGGGTCTGTGAAGGAGGGGGGCTAAAAATAAACCAGTCAGGAATGGAGACTGGATTAGCAGTCCTAGGGCTGGGGCAAGCTAATGTGCTTTCCTAGCCCTCAGACTGTGCTGTGAAAAAATTCAAGGGCTCAAACGTCAGGTTAACCCTTACTTAGATCAGGTTAACTGGATATCGATCTAAGATAGTGCACCTACTAAGATGAATTAACTTAGATTGGGTGCACCATTTTTGACTGATTTAAACCCTCTCAACCCCTACATGATTGGGCATTTAGATTGATCTAATCATGGTTGGATCGATATGAATGTAACACTTGTATATACCCGAAGAGGTTTCATCTGTTACTTTTTTTTCTTACAGGGTACTGACTGAGGTGGACCGGTGGCCTGATTTGGAATGGCAATATCTGTGTTCCCTTGTTTGTTATAGAGTTTGTAACTGAGCTAATTGGTACACTTCCTCTCTAATGTCACTATCCTTGTGCTCAAGGCATATCTACACAACACCTTTAAAAGGTGAACTTGGAAACAAAAATTTATAAGCTGGCTGGACTTTAAGAACCATGGACTAAATATTGATACTGGTTTATTTTTACACATTTTGTTGCACACATGAAAGGTGAGAATGACCCTCTTCCTTTTAAATAGATTTTGATCTCCTAGTAATCAGTTTTTTTCCCTTTAATTGTGTCTGCTAGCCCTGGGAATTTTTCTTACCCCCTCCCACTATTGTTCTTTACTATGCGGTGCTTGCCTTATTCTTATCAGACCTGAAAAAACATATCTTGCATTTCAAAGCTTGTCTAACCCTATCCCAACCACACATTTGGTCTAATATAAGATATCATCCTAAGAAATCCATGTCTGGTACAAGGGCAATGGTTTGTTAGTTTATGACTTCTGGAGCTACATATTTTCAGAGTTGCATTAGCACTCAGGAGCCAGGAGCAGGGAGAAGAGGAGGGATCCAGGTATACGTGTGTCCCGCATGCACGTGTGCCCCCTTACCTGACCCAAGATGGAGGCAGACACAGCAGCAGTGGAACCAGCAGTGGGGACAGCATCAGCTGATTCCCCTATGGTAAGTGGGGCAGAGGGACTGGACACAGTTGAGCTGGATCTGGAGGGGAAGCCCCCCAGATCCCTTTTAGCTGAGCTGGTAGGGAGCTGCGTTCCTGAGCCGTGCTGCATGAACAGACTGTAAACGCTGGCATTTGTGCCGGCGGGCGGGCAGGAAGGGCTAGGAGGGAGACTCCTGCTAGGGTAGGGTGAAGGCACCGAACTAAGCTATAAATAAACAGCAACTTCTATGATGGTGTTGACATGGAGTGCTGCTAGGGCCCCTGCCCGGGGGGTGCAGATGACCTGCGGCTTGTCTGAGGCCTCCACCCAGACAGAGCCCATGGGGGAGCTGGTGTCCCCCTACCCCCTGGCCTGCAGGGTTTGCTCAGCAAGTCCCGGGGGGCAGGGATTGAGGACCCCCACACCTGTCCTGCAGACGCCCACCTTAAGGCCCTGGAGGCACAGGTGAGGGAGTTCCAGGAGGAGGTTAGCAGGCTGAGGGGAATCAGGGAGGTGGAGGATGAAATTGATGGTTATTTCCTTTTCCTGCAGGGCCACACACCCAAGGAAGAAGCACCTTGGCAGGTACCCTCCACTGCAGAGTGGCAGACGGTCACCTCCAGAACCAAGGCTGCTCGCAACACAACAGTACCAGTTCCTCCAGTCTGGCTGGAGAACAGGTACTAGGCCCTGGCAACACTGGAGGAGAAGGAAGGAGAGGAGGCAACTGGAGAGGAGGCAACTCCACACTCTCCACGCTCCGAACAGGCCAAATGAGCTAAGCAGTCCCGGAGAAGAAAGTGTTGAGTGATCATCATAGGTGACTCCATCCTGAGAGGTACAGAGGGCCCCATCTGTTTCCAGGACCCCTTAACACACGAGGTCTACTGCCTACCCGGAGCAAAGATTCATGACGTGATGGTGATGAGCCAGGCTGTGATCCAGCCCACCGATTACTACCCCATGGTCCTAATCCATGTGGGTACTAATGATGAGGCCAGGAGAAGCCCTGATCACCTGATGGTGGACTACCACGCTCTGGGGGGTGTGCTGAAGGAGATAGGTGCACAGGTGGTACTCTTTTCTGTCCTACCAGTGAGCGGATGTGGAAGAGGGCATGAGACGTGCATCACAGAGACCAACTGGTGGCTTTGGCAATGGTGTCTAGACGCAGACTTTGGCTTCCTTGACAACGACCTGTACATCATGATGACAGACAAGCTTGGATGGGATGGGTTCCACCTTTCCCCTAAAGGTAAGCATGTGTTCTCCTCTAGGTTGGCAGATCTCCTCCAGTGGGCTTTAAACTAGGCTTGTTGAAGGAAGGGGAAGATGAGGGTGGAGGAAGCCTTGGACTGCTAAACCAAGCAGCACTCACAAGTACAGCCCAGCCTAGACCGACGAGCAGAACATATACACAGGTAAGCAACAGGGGCCAGGGCAATGCTGAGATTAGGGGGCCAGTGCACACATCCACAGGAGGCCTCAAATGCCTCTACACAAATGCTCGTAGTATGGGAAACAAACAGGAGGAACTTACTCTCCTACTAGCTGAACCAACCCAGACATAGTGGGGCTCACTGAAATGTGGTGGGACCCAATGCATGACTGGGCGGTGAATATCAAGGGCTATAGGCTGTACAGGAGGGACAGGACAGGGAGGAAAGGCAGAGGTGTGGCACTCTACATTAAGGAGGAATACATGTCCTCATGAAGTAGCACAGAGTCAGAGGAGGGGCACACTGAAGTGCTCTGGGTTAGAATACAATGCAGTTGAGGGGAAAGAGACTTAACAGTGGGGGTCTATTACAGACCACCCAACCAAAGGGAAGAGCTAGACCAGGAATTCTTAAGTCAGCTCACGGAGGTAGTTAGGTCAAAAGACTTGGTCATCGTGGGTGACCTGAACTTTCCAGATATCTGCTGGGAAGAGCAGTCAGCCAGCTCTGACCACTCACGTAGGTTCCTAGCAAAAATTCAGGACCTCCATCTAACCCAGGAGGTACACAGCCCCACCAGGGGAGAAGCCTTGTTGGACCTGGTGCTGGCCACAGGCGACAACCTGGTGAGGGGACTGCGGGTGCTCGACCACCTGGGCAACAGTGATCATCGCCTGCTGGAATTCACCATCCAGTGCAAGGTGGAAAAGGCCTGCAGCAAGGCAGCAGACCTAGATTTCAGGAGGGTGGACTTCAATGAGCTAAGGAGAATAGTTGGGAAGGCACTAAGGTCCGAGAGGGGAGGGGAGGGGTGTCCAAGAACAGTGGTCGCTCCTTAAGGAGATGATCCTCCAAGTCCAAAAGGAGGTAATCCCAACATGGATCAAAGGGGGAAGGAGGACACAAAAGTCCTCATGGCTCACCAAAAGCATCTGAGAATGTCTCCTAGCTAGAAGGGAGGGGCCATCACCAGGGAGGACTATACTGAAGCCCGCTGCGCCCCCACTCCCCTGAAGCCCTCCAGACACCCCCCCAGCAGCCGCAGAGCCCCTGCCGACCCCCAGCTCAGCTGGAGGTAAGCAGGCTTGTGGTGGGAAGGGGTTAACTCCTCGCTGCCTGGGAGGAGGCCGCTGCCTGGTGCTGGGCCGGGTCAAGTCCCCGCCCAGGACCCTACTAGGCCCAGCCCCCCAGGGAACCTCGCGACTGGAGCCCCGTGAACAGGCTGCATAAACAGGCGCTCGAGTTAGCGTGGAGTTCACACTGGAGAGGGCGTGGGAGGGCACGAGACCCTGCCTGCGACCCCCCCATAGTATTCAGCCCCAGCTGTAGCCAGCCTACCAGAGGCATCACACGGATGGGCACGCGCTGTACCCCTCGGGTCCCCTCGGGTTCTGCGGCCCCCCCATGGGGCACCTCAGAGACAGCCACCCAGACGGAGCCCATGGTTCCGGGCTCCACGCAGACAGAGCCCCTGGCTCTTGGCTGAGGGGGCTGCCTGTCCCTTTTTCAGGCTCTGGGGCCTGGGAGCATGGCCACCTCCCCTTGCAGGGTCTGTTCCCTACTCGGGTCTCTGGCGTGCCAGCTGGAGGAGCTCCAGGCCACAGTTCAGAGACTGCATGCAATCAGGGACTGTGAGCAGGAGATAGACTCCTACTGCCAGGCCCTTCTCCCCCGGGAGCCGCAGGGTAGAGCACCGTCTCCCTCCATGACTAAGAAGGACTCGGGGACCTCCCGCTCTGCCCAGTCGGGGCATGGACCAAGGTGGTCAAGGGCCCAAAGGCCCGCCGCACCAAGGCCCCTCCCTCGCCGGAGCTTAGTAACAGGTTCACACCTCTTGCAGCCCGAGAAGAGCCTGCTCAGTTGCCAGCTCCTGCAGGCAACCCAGGCTCAACCACAGCTACTGGCCCCACTCTCCCCAAGTCAAAGCGAAAGGTGTTTGTTGTGGGAGACTACATCTTGTGGGGCACTGAGGGGGCAATCTGCCACCCCGACCCCTTAGCCCGGGAAGTCTGCTGCTTCCCGGGGGCCTGCATCCGAGACATTGCAGAGAGGATCCCGCAACTCCTCCGGCCCACAGACCACTACCCCATGCTCCTTATTCACGTGGGCACCAATGACATGGCTCAGAGCACCCCCAGCCAGGTCATGAGGCACTACAGGGGGTTGGGAGCAGGGCTTAGGGGTCTGGGAGCTCAGGTGGTGTTTTCGTCAATACTCCCAGTCTCGGGCTATGGGCTGAGGAGGGAGAGGAGGATCCACCCAGTGAACCAAAGACTGCGGAGCTGGTGTCATTGGGAAGGCTTTGGCTTCCATGACCGCAGCCTGCACTTTGGCGAGAGAGGCAGCGAGCTTCTGGGAAGAGATGGCCTCCACCTCTCTCCCCTGGGGAGGAGGCTCTTCTCAGCCAAGCTGGCTGACGTGCTCCACCGGGCTTTAAACTAAGCCCGCTGGGGGATAGGGCGACTACTGCCACTGCTGGCCCGCTGAGTGACCCTTGCAAATCCAGTGGACCGAGGCACTTAAGGGAGCCCACCCCTGCCCCAGCCCTGGCACAATCTGTGGGCAAGACAAGAGCCCCTAAGGGCACACTTGCCTGCCTGTACACTAATGCCAGGAGCCTGGGTAACAAGCAGGAGGAGCTTGTCCTCCTGCTCAGTGCAAAGAATTATGATGTCATTGGGATAACGGGGACCTGGTGGGACTCCACCCATGACCGGACCACGGGTATAGAGGGCTATACCCTGTACAGGAGGGATCGTGTTGACAAATGGGGCGGGGGTGTAGCTCTCTATGTGAAGAAAAGCTACATGTCCCTGCAAGCTGATGTTGGCAACCGGCATGGACAGCTAGAGACCCTCTGGGTAAAAATTTGTGGGAAAAACAGCACAGGGGACACAACGGTGGGAGTCTACTACAGACCTCCCACTCAAAGTCCTGAGCTTGACCAGGAGTTCGCCCGGGAACTGACTGAGGCCGCTTGCTCCAACACCTTGCTTGTCATGGGTGACTTCAATTACCCGGACATCTTGTGGGAAGATCACTCAGCAAAATCTCAGCGGTCGCAAAGCTTTCTCTCGTGCGTGGATGACCTCTACCTGACTCAAGAAGTCCATGGGCCAACGAGAGGCAAAGCGCTGCTCGACCTGGTACTGGCTACGGGGGACGACCTAATCGACGACCTAGTGATCGATGGGAAGCTGGGTGACAGCGACCACGAGCTGATCACCTTCACCACCCACTGTAAAGCTGGCAAGTCAGTCAGCAACAAACCAGGAAAGCCAAGGCTGCAACTGAACTCCAACTAGCTTCAAGCATCACGGACAACAAAAAGTCCTTTTTCAGATATGTGGGGAGCCAGAGGAAAAGCAAGGGCAACGTTGGACCCCTGCTAAACCAGATGGGGCAATTGACAACTGACGCCCAGGAAAAAGCCAACCTATTAAATAGGTACTTTGCGTCAGTCTTTCATCAGTCCCATGGGACGCGCATGCCTGCTATGGGACAGGCAGAACCGGGTGATGGGGATCCCCTACCCTCCATAAATGCTGACCTTGTGAAGGAACACCTTGAGAAGCTGGATACCTTCAAGTCAGCTGTCCCTGACAATCTGCACTCCAGGGTACTCAAGGAGCTGGCGAGCATCATTGCCTAGCCCCTGGCACAGATCTTTGAAAACTCCTGGCGCTCTGGTGTAGTGCCCGAAGACTGGAAGAAGGCCAATGTGGTGCCGATCTTCAAGAAAGGGAGAAGAGTGGATCCGGCTAACTACAGGCCCATTAGCCTGACTTCTACCTGGGGAAGATCTTAGAAAAGTTTATTAAGGAGGCCATCCTTGAGGGACTGGCTGAGGCCAGCATTCTAAGGGATAGCCATCATGGGTTTGTTGTGGGTAGGTCTTGTTTGACCAATCTCGTTTCCTTCTATGAACAGGTGACCTATCACCTGGACAAGGGAGAAGAGATTGATGTCATATATCTTGACTTCAAAAAAGCCTTTGATCTGGTATCCCACAATCACCTCTTGGCCAAACTGCCCAGTTGTGGCCTTGGCTCCACCATGATCCGCTGGCTGGGAAACTGGCTCCATGGTCAGACCCAGAGGGTTGTAATCGATGGCAGTCACTCATCGTGGTGCCCTGTGACCAGAGGGGTCCCTCTAGGCTCTGTCCTTGGACCCATCCTGTTCATCAACTTCATTAATGATGTGGGCATTGGAGTCAGGAGTGGACTGGCCAAGTTCGCCGATGACACCAAACTTTGGGGCAAAGCATCCACACCAGAAGATAGGCAGGTGATCCAGACTGACCTGGACAAGCTCAGCAAATGGGCAGACGAGAACCTCATGGTGTTTAACATTGAAAAATGCAAGGTTCTCCACCTTGGGAGGAAAAACCTGCAGCATCCTTATAGGCTCGGCAGTGCTACGTTGGATAGCACTACAGAAGAAAGAGACTTGGGGGTCATCATTGACCACAAGATGAACATGAGCCTGCAATGTGATGCTGCGGCTAGTAAAGCAACCAAAACGCTGGCTTGCATCCATAGATGCTTCTTGAGCAAATCCCGGGACATCATTCTCCCCTTGTACTCGGCCTTAGTGAGGCCACAGCTGGAGTACTGCGTCCAGTTTTGGGCTCCACAATTCAAAAAAGATGTGGAGAAGCTTGATATAGTCCAGAGGAGACCCACACGCATGATCAGAGGTCAGGAAAACAGATCTTATGATGATAGGCTGAGAGCCATGGGACTCTTTAGCCTGGATAAGCTCAGGCTCAGGGGTGATCTGATGGCCACCTATAAGTTTATCAGGGGTGACCACCAGGATCTGGGGGAACGTTTGTTCACCAGAGCGCCCCAAGGGATGACAAGGTCGAATGGTCACAAACTCCTGCAAGACCATTTCAGGCTGGACATAAGGAAGAATTTCTTCACTGTCTGAGCCCCCAAGGTCTGGAACAGTCTGCCAGCAGAGGTGGTTCAAGCACCTACATTGAACACCTTCAAGAGCAAATTGGATGCTTATCTTGCTGGGATCCTATGACCCCAGCTGACTTCCTGCCCTTTGGGCAGGGGGCTGGACTCGATGATCTCCCGAGGTCCCTTCCAGCCCTAATGTCTATGAAATCTATGAAATCCTCAGGGATGTAGGGGGGCAGTCAGGAAGGCCAAGGTAGAGATGGAACTGGGACTAGCTACCCAGATCAAGGACAACAGGAAGTCCTTTTTTAATACATAGGAGGCAAAAAGAAGGTACCGGGTAATGTGGGGCCCATTCAAGACACGCTAGGAAATTTGTCGTCACACACAGATGACAAAGCTAATCTATTTATTCTTTGCCTCCCTTTCCCTGAGCAGGGACAGGATTAGTCATCCCACCAGGACCCCCTCAGGCCCCAGGGGAAGCTCACCTAGGCCAAGGGTCAGTGAGGATTTAGTCAGGGAACTTCTGGAGGGACTGGTTTTATTTAAATCAGCTGGTCTGGATGATCTCCACTCCAGAGTGCTGAGGGAATTACTGGAGGTCATTGCGGGACCTCTGGCACAGCTTTACAAGCACTCGTGGTGCTCTGGTATGGTGCCAGAGGACTGGAAGAGGGCCAATGTGGTTCCCATCTTCAAGAAAGGGAGGAAGGAGGACCCGGGAAACTATAGGCCAGTTAGTCTTACCTCAATCCTGGGTAAGCTTTTTGAGAGAATTATTCTGGCACATGTCCACGAGGGGCCAGCGGGGGAGATTATGCTTAGGGGAAACCAAAACAGGTTCATGAGAGGCAGGTCCTGTCAGATCAACCTAGTGGCCTTCTACAACCAGGTCTCCAAATCCTTACATGTAGGGGTAGAGTGTACATAGTCTTTCTGGACTTTCGGAAGGCCTTCAATACTGTCTCTCACCCTGTTCTCATTAAGAAACTGGGGGACTATGATGTCAACACCCACACAGTCAATTGGGTCACCAACTGGCTGGAGGGCCACACCCACAGATTGGTAATGGATGGTTCATTTTCGACCTGGAGGGATGTGGGCAGTGGGGTCCCCCAGGGCCCACACTGTTCAACATAGGGAAAACATATTTTCCTCCAAAAATAAACTAGAAACTTTGCTAATATGCCAGAGCCCTAGGGTTGTATTATGCAGTTTAAGATTGAAGCAAAAATAAACATAACTTAATTGGAATGACTTAAAAATGATTTGCATGGCTGTGAAATAGGAGCTTCATTACCAGGAGTAGCTAACAGACAGCAAAATCACAAAATAAAGGATTAGTGGAACATTAAGACGATGAAAAAGTAGAAAAGATTGTTGGCACCTGTGGAATCAGTAGTTTAGAAGGGACCCAGTAGATTATAATGAACCATAAATCAATTGATTCCCTCAGCACTGCTTGACTAGAAGTGCTACTGTCACTGTCAGGCAGTTGGTTTTAAACTTTGGGTGGACCAAGGATCTAAGCAGAAGGAGTTAGGTGGGGTGCAAAAACACCGGTGCACTGTCCCAACTGGAACCACCCCTGTATTTAAATGGCCTATAACATTTATTTTTTTCTCTTATTACTAGGTTCATACATGTGAAGGTCAGATACATTCCTAGGAAAGCTCCACATGAGGAAGTAGTAAAGGGCATTCCAAAATATCACAGAGAGGAGATGCAACTACCCCTGAAATTTCCAGTAGTTCTCATCTCAAAATATATCTATGGTTCCTGCAGCTACTAGCAACAAAGTCTTGGTGTGCTACCAGCAACTCTGAATTCCAGTGTTTTTTTGTGGTGGCTTTAACCGGCTGGCTCTTCTTGGTTTAGTGTTCCTTCCTTAGCTCAGTGCTCCTACAATTGCAGATTTATGGCTCCTTTGCTTTCTGTTTCTAAAGTAGAACCTAGAAAGCTAGGAATAAATTTGTCCACTGTTTGTCCTCTTATGTCTGGCTCTAATTATAGGCAGTAAAAATACCAGTGCAGAAGGGCCAGATGTCAGACACGAAATCATGAAATCTCTGCAACACTTGGGCAACCTCTGGATACACTGAGGACAGACTAGCTGGGAAATCCTGGAAGATCAGCAGACCCCGTGGGAGTCATGCTTAGGGGTTTGCATTCCAGAAGGCTGGTATGAATGGGCATAAGGGCACTCCTGAGTGCTACCGTAAGTAGCAGGGCAGACATACCTGAAAGTATTAACAAAAAGTTTCAGCCAGAAACAAAACTCTGTTAAAATTTGGATCCCCCCAAAATCTCATCTCAATTTGTGGCCATCATTTTTAAGCATCGCTATTAGCATTAAGCTAAAATAATGTAAATAAATGAATTTTAAGCTACGTACAGTAAGATGAAGACTATTGTACCCAACTACTGTGACAATTGCAGCATGCACTGCTGACAGCTCTCCATGTTTCTACAGGGGAGTGACTAAACTGTGGTAGTCTTGATTCTGATTTTGTCTTTTTCTTCCCACCTTACTGAGGTGTAGATTGTTTTCTTTTCTTAATCATAGGAGAATTCACTGTGCATATTTATCCTGTGTAGAAGCCTCCTGCACAAATTTACAAGCACATATTTTGTTGGTGTATAGTAATTTTCCATACTATAATACAGTAAACTAAGCCCTTCCCTGCAAAAGGAAGGTAAATAAAAATACAGAGTAATATTGGAAGACGACACTAAAAACTTAAAAGCTAGTAGTTTCTGTTAAATATAGTCTTCCTACTGCAATCAATTCATATGACACCTCAGGGTATAACCTCCAGTAAAACACACACATATTGCAAATAAATACTCTAGAATAAAAAATAACACTTTAAAGTTCTACACCTCAACCTTTGAAACACCACTTATTAAAGAGAACACATCAGAAAAACTTAGCCTAAATAATAACACAAACTATGTTTAAAGCACTTTATTGAAATTGTGAAGTCAAGCATCATAGTTAGAAAATGCCCGAGTTAATGTTGACATCTTAAAATCTATATATGCCTTATGATAGTCTTTAATCATACGACTGCATACTACTTTTTCACGAAGACCCCTGCCTCTTTCAGTGTATAAAATGGAGGGTACAGAATTAATGAGCAGCTGTTTAATATTTGGTTTTCTCTTTATTTTTCAGTGTAGTACCCCATGCCTCATTTACTACACACTGCTCAAATCCTGCTGTGAAGACAGAACTATTAATTTCCTTTGGACTAAAGACTAATCACTAGAGTATCTGGGTGCTACCTAAATACTAATGAAATTCTTTTAGCAACACCCATGTAAAATGAGAGGTGGTAATAACAGAGAATAGTAAACTGACAAGAATCATGTCCAAGGAGGACCTGGGTCCCCAGTCCCACTACTGTCCATCTATAAGGGCTTCCGCACAAGCATGGATCTTGGGAGTCTATCCCCTGGGACTTCTCTTATGGGACAGTCCATACTGTGAAGATTTTCCAGAGCCATGGTGTAAAGAGTCACTGTTTGAGTAGAGGATGAGTCATTATCCTGGTAGCCTGTCTGGCTCACGGGAAGCTGACCCCACCACAAATACAGACCTAAATGCAAAATGGTAGACAATGGAGAGTTGTCTGTGCAACTCTCCTAAACTCTAAAGATCTCAGTTTCTGGTGTGTTTCAGAGTGATCACGAGGCCATATGGCATTGCCTCATCAGCATATTTCCAAGTTTGCAGTGTACAAGGAGGAGAAGTAGGTGGCATATGTTTAAGAACAACCATCCTAAGACACACTACCACAATGTTATGATGGCATACCTATTACGTAGTAGACTGCCCCTAGTACCTGGTTCATGCTCTCCGCTGCTGAACTCTTGGTAACTTTGTCTGACTTTTGACTTTTGTCTTCATCCTGACAATGTTTCTGGCTTGTTCCTTTTTTAGCTCCTGATCCTGGGACTGCTCCTAACCATGTGCACCTAGTAGAAACCACCAGGCTTAACTCTACCTTGGAGGTAGAGTTACCTGTGTTGGTTGACCTGAGATTCACTCAAGAGGCTTCCTCAACAAGCTTCACGTTCTACTGTTCCAGCTCTGTTGTTTTAATGATTTATTGTATTATTGGTGTGATGGTTGCTCTGAACGAGAAGTCTGCCATGTCTCAGATTTCCTAACCATAAGTGGCCATGTACCCAAGTGATGCTCCTACAGTAATACCAGATATTCTGTTTAAAACAGTTAGTGTCAGAATGAGCTTCCAGTCCAAATGGACATGTGACATTTGAAAGACAGCACACTTAGGAGAGGGGGCAGGGATGGAGAGCTGAAAAAGGAGAGGAGAGAAAGACAAGAAGAAGAAATTACTTCAGCTTCTGCTGCTGATTCCATTGCCCCACCAGATTCTGCTGGAACAGCCAGGTAAGACAGGTCTAACAATGTGGTACTAGTATAGGACTGGGATAAATCATGTCTTGTTTGCTAAAGTTGTTCATTGAAAATTGGAAATTGATAGATATCTCTTAAGTCTTCTTCAATTAACCAAACAGCAGCACAATTAATGTAGGGCAATAGGGGCAATTGCCCCAGGCACTGATGGGGATGGGGATGGGGTGCAAACTGCCCCCTCCAAAAAAAAAGGTGTTTGCCATAGCCATACAATCATGATTGTGGCAGCAGCAGCAACCAGAAGTCACCACTAACCCTCTATGCGGTGATTGCCTTGGCTGCCCAGCCACATTACTGCGCTGCTGGAACCAACCGTAAGTTCCATCTATTAAGGTTATCACATACTTTGGCTTCTAGTTTTTCATTCTGGTTCCTGAACTTGGCTTCTCTCTTGACTTCTAATTCTGATTCTTGAACTAGGCCCTAACTAGTAGGCAGACACCCCAGTCCTTGTTAAAAAGAGGGATGGTTTAAGCTCTGTGTAGGTAATTGGGCCCTGCTTATTCACTCACTGCAGCTGGAGCAGGGCAGGGCAAGAGAGGTTGGGACAGTGGTGGAGGTGGGTGGGTCTCCCCATACTGTACCCAGAGGCATAAGTAGAGAGGGCATGTGAAGGGGAAATGTAGCTGAGCATGGAAGGAAAAGGAGGGGTGACAAGAGCAGGGAGGATGCTGCTGCTCTTGTCACTGCTGTGTGGATCCTCAGGAGAGGCATGGAGGGCATATGCCCCCCCAGATTTCTGTGCAGGGTGAGAACAGGCTGTCTGCTTGGGGCCAGGGGCTGCGTTGGCCTCTGCTCAGCAAAGGGCTGGGGCTGTGCTCAGGGTGGTTGGGGATGGGGAAGGTAGTGGCAGTACTGGAAGAGGAGGCCTTGGGAGGATATGGCAAATTTTGGGGTGGCTGTAGCATACCCTGTAGTACCTCTCTAAGAACCAACACTGCCCTCCCCACACCTGCCCACCCTAAGCACAGCCCTGGCCCAGCCCCCCTCTGAGAAGAGGCCAACACAGCTCCTGATCCCTAGCCCACAGCAAGCAGCCAGTCCTTGCTCTGCACACAAATCCTGGGGGAATACCCCCCCATGCCTCCCCCTGGGATATGCGCTGTGGCAGAAGCCATCTCCGTCTGCACCCCGAAGGGCCTCCTGTGGCTCTATCCCATACCGTGCTCCACTACGACTGGGCAACCCCTGCCCCTACCCTAGCCCACTTCCTCCCTTGCCATGGGGGCCTCAATCTGTCCCCTGATACCCTTTCCCTCCCCCATGCCGCTTCCCCTCCACAGACTTACCATCCAGACACTGCTTTCCAAGCTGCTGTGCTGCATATCAGCAATCAGTATCAGCCGATATGGCTGGTTAATGGAAGGATGACTACATGGAATCAGTGTCATGGAGACCCTTTGCAATCCTAAGACCTATTCATTTTGCTCAGAGCACAGTATAGAAAGAGTTGCCAAAGAATTTCTGCTTTTCACTATCCACGGCCACTGGCTGACCAAAATTACTGCTCCCTTGATAAACCAAGGCACCACTTTAACTCAGAATTAAGACTTGAGGGTAGAAATCCTTTACTGTAAAGGGTGTATTTATATTCTAGAAGAGTAAATCCAGCTAGAAATTCTTAAAGTCTGCCATGATGTATCTTGCGGAGCCATGTTGTCTACTCCAAGACTGAAACTCCTCACTCGGAATTTTTCTGGCTATGTTTATATTAGCTTATGTAATATTTTCTCCCAAACCACCTATGAATCTGTGAATCTAAGTACTGCTGAAAAAGGCTCTTTAGGTTCTTTCAGGGTTTGTTCACTCCTCCTCAGTTTTGGGCAAACATATCTTGGCTGGTGACTTGATCACCAATCTACAGACTTCTAGAGTTTGAAGTTAATCCTCGTGATCATAGACTTGTTGATCAAGAGGACCTTGCTGTGGAACCCCTGAAGCCTGGGAGCAACCTGACTCTGCCTAGATAATATTTTCTGGCTTGATGCAATGCCATCTACCATTGTGTTGAACTGATGGTCAAAATTCATCTCCCATTTCTAGCAAAAATTATTTACGCTCATGAATATAACTTTATACATTTTCTCAGCTTATCACCCCCCTACTTGGATTGTCAGATTGTATGAGCAAATGAGGTCCTCTGATATTTTTTCTCTTTCAACCCAAACAACTGGCTTTCCCTCTCACCTTTATCAAAACCCACATACAACCATATAGATCAGCTTGTTCTGTGTAAGGTAGGGGTTCCACCTCTGCTTCCATTCATCTGTATGTGGCTCCTCCCAAATGTTCCCAGTGCTGGACTTGGCCAACAACATGCGAGATAAGGTCCTAAAAAAATTGTGGACGAAGCCAAAGATTTATATAAGCACTTTGGGGAACAGCATCTTTCAAAGCATTTTCTTTGGTATGGCTTTCATCACAGCACTTTATAACTATTTGTCCCTCACGGTAAACTTATCCACTGGTACCTAGGTAAATCCTGTGATGAAACTGAGTTTCATATCAACACTGGTAACATATAAACTATCCTGAAAGGTTCACCTGGTTTTCTGTTTCCTTATTCAACCCCTACATAGAGAGCTGTTTCCCATGTCATCCAACCCTGTCATCATGATCCAAGATCTGTAGCTCATAGTAAAACAGATCCTGGCCTCTAGAACACTGAGAGACAAACTTCACTGTTTGATCAACTGAGAAGACTACAAGTCAGCCAAACAATTCTGAAACCAGGTAAGACTATTCATCCTCTCACCTCCCAGTTTATGTGAGCTTTCCTCTGTACTCACTCTGAGAACCCCGGCCTAAGGCATCTAAAAGATACTGTTTGGGAGGGGGATTATACCATGAGTCACTGCACCAGCTGCAGATGAGTCATCCCTCTGACAGCTAACCATCGGTTGCTGTGCTGGCAGGAGGCCAAATCTGTCTGAAGTACACTTCTAAAAGCAGCAGGGAAGACAGTAGTCTACATAAGTCTTTTAATGAATTTTATCCTTTTACTTTGGCTTGGTCCTTGAACTTTAGCTCTGTTCTGGTCCTTGTTCTTATTTCCTATTCTCTGCTCCTAGCATCCATGTCTGGTTTCTGGCTTCTTTTGGCTTATTCCTGACTACAAGTCCTAGCTCCTGCCACCTGGACTGTTCCTGACTTCAGTTCTGGACTCTGGTTTAGCTTCTTGTTTTTTTCTGCTGAGGCCCAACACTGGTTCCCAGTCTGGGACCCAACCACTAGGCATGACTGCCCACATCCTGATCACTAACACAGTGATCCTGGAAGTCCCTTTCAGTGGGTGCATCTACCTGAGATGCTGCATTGCCATAGCAATGAGCTGGAGACATAGCTCATTGCTATGGCGACATAGCATCAACAGGCATGAACTGTGATGTCACCTGCACTGTGCAGTAGGGTCAAAAATGACTCCTGCAGCGCCAAGAGTGTGCAGTAATGGTGGTTACAGTAACAACTGCACAGTCAGGCATACATGTAGATGCTCCCAGTATTACTATTACTGTGGCTTAATTTCAGGAAGCATAATGGCTTCTGAGATCCTGGCTCCATGATATGGAGCTTTAGAAAACTTTGGGGTCCCACACCCTGTAATAATTCATATTACAGAGTTGACCTACACATGCTCTGGAAGCTTGGGCTTCCCTGTAACTTTTCAGGTAACCTAGCAGGGGACCAGGCAGGACATTTCAGTTTCAGCAAACTGGAAGTTCCCAGTAAATGAAAGCTTGTTTTGTCTTCGAATTCCTGACATGCTCTACTTCTAGTACTTGCAAGCCAGTGAGTCAAATTAACATTGTTGAGGCATCCTTAATTCTGATGTTTTTTAACTTTTACATATTTCACCTATGGGTTCTCTTTACGTCAGTTTGTTGTTTGATTTTTCAAGGGGGATAAAAAGTGTGCATGTTCTCTAAATTATTATGGAGTATGCAGGCTTTGTACACAGAAACCTCTGGATTAGGGAAAAACACAGGTGATTCCTATAAAAATTTTCATTTGTGCACATATCCCTACCTTCCAAATAGGTTATATGCAAGTCAATGAAATTCTAAGACTTTTTAAACATTTGTTTTAAATTATTGAAAGCCAATCTACATATATATACATATGTATATACATATATGTATATTGCTTTCAGTAATTAAAAAAATGTTTAAAAAGTCTTATATATATTCTCTGTGTGTGTATGTATGTATATATGTCTAGGTTATATACAGGTAAGTGAAATATACATATTTGGACGGTAAGGATATGTGCACAAATGAAAATGGCATAGGAATGACCTGTGTGTGTATGTAGTGTGTGTGTGTGTAGTGTGTGTGTGTGTATGTATATGTATAAATATGTTGGTCTAATAAAAGATATTGGGTTTGGTCTAATAAAAGATATTGGGTTTACCCAAAGAACCTTGTCTGAAAGCCAGGATAGGTATTGAAGAAGGAGGTGAGGTAGTCATGCTTCTTTGTGCAAGTGGATGTGTGCTTTCTTTAATGCAAGATGCAAAAATGATGGGATTTGGGGAAGCTATAGAGAAGGAGGTAGAAATGTTAAGAAGAGAATAAATGAAGACTTATATAAGGATTTCAGGAGACTTCCAGTCAAGCCAATAGAATGTAGTTGGTGACAGGAAGAATTGCAAACAAAGGAGACATGGGAAGAATAGAAGAGTTCAAAATCTAAGAGGATTACCACTGGGCTTTGACAGGAGAAGCAAATGGGAGATCAGCATTCGGAAGGATTTAGAAGAGCTAACAGTTAGATTTTTCCAGAAAAAAATGCATCTCTGCTGTATAAACAGGTGTGCCTTATGAGAAAAGATTGCAACTGCACCATCAGTTCTCCAAGTGAAATAAAGTAGACAAAAACTTACCAGAAAAGCACCATTTAGGATCCCTAAAAAATCCTAACACATTTGTGCGTGCAGTATACATTGTTCAGAGCACTAGTGCAGGTTGAAGACCAGACAGCAGAGGGGTGCTGCTATGTTGGAAGTGAGAATCAGGGAAAATGACTGATATGTGGTTCTACTAAAAATTCTGCTACTACAGCTGTGCCTATACCATGTCATGATGAGCCCAGGACTGCTGCTTAGAAACATGTTCCACCCAGTTGGTCAAAGCCCAGAATTTAGGTGGTGCAGACTAATGTGTAGCTAAGAGTGGCCCCAAGTGTGCCTGGACAAAAGTGCCCTGAGAAGGAAAGCTGGAGAGCAGTGCTGGGCCACTCACAGAGGTACTCTTTGCTGGTACCCTGCTTAATTTCTGGGTTTTGACATAAACTGAATGGAAGCAAGTGAGCAGAGCATCTTTCTTGGCCATAGTCCTGGGCTCATCATTGAGGTGGTGTACAAAAGTCTGAAGAGATGAATTAAGGGAGCTTTCCTTGTTTGTCTCAGAAACTTGGTTTAATAACCACGTTAGATATTTGATTCAGAGATTGCCGAAAGCAACATGTTGCACCACAAGTGTTGTGGGGGGTCCTTTGCTATTTTGCTGGAGGGAAATCAATTGTTTTGAGTTCAGCCCTTGAAAATGCAGGATGCTCTTTCCATTCACTTATTTTTGGCATGCTACAGCAAAGAAAACAGCTTAAACTCCAAGTCAAAGTAGCTGTCAGGCCAGTGTAGTTAATGTGCACTAGTTACTATAGCTGAAAGTATCACATCTAGCTCCCTATGACTCCCAGTCTGAATGATCAGGTGGTCATTTACAGCTCAGTCTACTGAATAATGCCTTTGGCATAAGTCCAGAGAGGTTCAAATTCGTACTTCTAGAGTTACAGGGATATGCTTCAACTACTCTGCAACTAAATCACAGCTTAAATGCCAAGTAAAATTGCCTTTTTTTCTCTGTTTTATCTGGGACAAATATATTGTACATAAAAATAGAAAAAAGCTACCACACCTGATACCTGGACCCAAGGTATTTCAAGTTGGTAGATGTCAAAATAATACTACCTGTGGCAGAAGGCCACTTCTGTTTCTCTCCAAAAACTCTGCTCTGTGACAATTTGGTTAAGATGGGCCCTGCAGAGGGTACACACCTTACCCTATCTCTTTAAGTAACCTGAGCTGGATATATTCCTGAGGTAGGGGGAAAAACCTGCTCCCTCTGCCTATGTGACTGGCATCACATACCTGGGTGAGGGGCTTGGACTACCTGGGGAGCTAGGAACTGCCAGTCTGCCCAGAAACTAATGATAAATTTCAAATTGGTTGGCTGACAGCCAACAGGTGCTGGCCTCCATTGGGCCAGGTAAATGAGGTCATAAAGACTATATAAGTTAAGGACTGCCCAGGAGGAGGGGGCAGCAGCTACAAGGAAGACTGAGAGAGAGAAGAGCTGGACCATTTGAAACTTGCTCTCTCTCTCAAAACTCATGATCAAGGAACTGCCTGCCTCCAGAGGGAATCTCCACCTGCCTCTGGATGATACCTGTGAATAAGCTACCTGAGATCTACCTAGATATATATCTTGCAGTAACTCAGGTGCGTGATCAAAGGCTACCCCAGCCACTCAGTTTGCTCGATGGGATTTCTCTGATATTGCTCTAACCTGTACCCTATTCCAACCCTACCCCTTGTCACCAATAAAACTTTCTACCTAGCATGGGAGACATATTGGGAGAGGGTCTAGATTATGCCTTGGGGTCCCGTTGATTCGGCTGACTAAGGGAGACCACTACTTGTGCTTCCGACTGAGGGAAGCATCCCAAGTTCTTGAAGTGAATCAAGTACCTTCAAGGGCTACTAGGCCTGTGTTTCCCAGGGTGCACAGAGCCAGAATCAAGCCCAGTCCTGGGTGGTGGCAATGTTACCCCCCAGGCTAGCAGGTGTGCTCCAGGAAGGGGGTCGGCCATCTGTGAGGCACCCAAGGGAAGCACTCAGAGCCTAGAAGGTGGTCGGGTGCAATGAGATGAGCAACTCAATGCAGGAGCGCCCCCCTACTGGCCCGCCACACTACCTGCCTAGCTAATTACCCCACACTTCTAAATTATCATATAGCTCTTGGTCACTTGTACTATATGTTGAATGTATCCTGGCTACATACCCTAATTTTCATCAAATGTCTTCACAAAAAAGAACCAATATTTAGAAGCTCAAGCAAGCCTATGCTTTCTCAACTCAATATGCTGGTAATAAATGTTTTCAAGCAAATGTTTTAACCATCTAGTGTTTTGAGTAAGCAGCTTATGATATAAGACATCTAAAAGAGAGAGCAACTAGAGCAACATAGCAAGGAAAATCAATGTGTTTTAAGGAAACAATAGGTTAGCAGCTGACCCGAGGAATTGTTGTCAAGTCATGGAGACACTCAAAAAATAATAGGTTCTAGGGCCTAAGTGTATTCAAAGATGGGCAGGAGAGCAACCAGCCAGATCTGCACTCAGTACCCAGGAGGCCAGAACTATTAGCCTCCTGGTGGTGTGTAATTTGCCATAGCTGGATACTGCCATAGTCGGTGTGAATGAATAGCCCCCGTTCATTTGTATTGCCTAATATTGGCTCACCACTATTCAGATAATATATGCATATGTATTTGAAGCAGAAATACCCTCAGTTAATGGATGCTTTAGACATACAGTTCTATGTAGTAATGGTATTGGAAGAGGAATTTAGCATAACTGACTGCCAGAGAATTGAACTGCATAGTGGAACAGTCAAATTCTGGCCTCTGTGCTATGTCCAAGTGAGAAGCAAAGCATGGTCCTTAGAAATAAGGATTTAGAGGATGAAGTAGAGGGGTCCTAATCCTTGTTACTGGCAAGAGGATGAGCCACAAGTAGTGATATCTCCTGCCTATCCTGGTAACATTGAACCTGAGAGAAAAGTTCATTTACTGATATACGCAGAATGGGGAAGGCATACACTTTCCTCCTTCCATTCTTCCAGTTTATGATTGAAAACCTAGTGTCATGAAAGTACAGCACCAAAACTGATGCTAATGTACAGGGGACAGCAGGAGACACTGTTCTCTTCAAAATCTTCTGTGGCCTTTGTTGGGAAGTGATATGGCACACCTGCCCTGAAGCCGCAAACTCAGGGTGGCATGTTTTTCACAGGGAACATACTGACAATCAGGGAAGAACAAGAGCCCTGTAAGGCTTCAGGGTATCTATGGGAAAAGTTTCATATATAATGTAATGGAGATGCCAGTAATACTGGAGGCAACCATATCTCCTTGTGGATAACTATGTAGGGTCCTTGAGTAAGGTTCTGTGACAATTGATATCTGTTTATGATAGTTTGATAGGTCTATCTTTATCCCAACCATGCAGTTGATCCAGTAAGAGATCACCCCCCAAAATCCTTGCTTCTCACATATCACAATATGGTAAGTTTATGCTAGTCCTTTGTAGCATGCTAGTATCTAAGAAAAAGATCAATAGAAAGAAATGGGGAGAATTATACATGATATATATCTCTATATGTATCAGTGATCAGCATGGATTCATATGATCTACTTTGGCTGAATTTTTCCATATCTTAAATCAGGGCTTCCATATTTCCACCCTGTCCCTCCTCCTCCTCTCGTTTGCCTGTATAAGAGATGCCTTTAGGCATCCCTCCCTATCAGTGAATAGATGGAGGGAAGGACCCATCTGTAGCTATTCCTGTTGTACAGGTAGAGGGGAAGAAATTAGCATAAACTGGGAAGGAGCTGAAACCAGCCAGGCATTCAATGATCAGTTACATGCAACCTTTTGTATTTAAATGGGTGGAGGGCTACCTGATCTGCTAGTGTTATTTAGAGGTTTTAAAACTGCTCCTTTCTACGTAACTGACAAATCTCCCCAGTAAGTACTTTTTCATAAACAGGTCTGTGAATAATACAACGATATTTTTGTGCTTCTAGGCAGTTTTATTCTTCCTATTTTAGTGGACTGAACAAATCAAAATGTCTGGGACTCATGAGGGTGAATCATCAAAAGAACATGTCCTGATCAGCATTCTTACAACACATTTTTTAAAGACTAGCAACAGCTCATTCACAAACAGAGAGATACACTGCAACTGGGAATACCACTGATTTTTTGAATAGTTCTGACATTACAGCAATGGTAATCTAATGTGAACTGAGGCCATTACCATGTCAATAAATTAGACTGCAGTAGTAGATTTATCAGTTTTCTGCACACTGGACCAGGAGTGACAATTAAAAATCCAGTGGTTCTAGGAAGATTTAAAGTACAAAAGTGGTATGGTGAATTCTTAGTGTGTTGGTGTGACCTATGAAGCTACTGTTCAAAGGTCCCTTTGTCCCCCTTTACTAATAAAATCTTACATGTTCAATTTTAACAGTTTTGCAGATAAGAACCTGGATTTTTTTTAAATCCCACTTCTCCATTTTGTCATTAGCATAAATTCTTAATAGTCCTAATCAATACATTTAATGTAGCTCCCAGACAAATAGAAGAGATTTTGTAAATTCATAAGAGAAACTAGCATTAAGAAAAGACCTGCTTCTGCAGATGTTCATTGTCCTGTGGAAGGCATCAATGGTGAGGAACCTTTTTACACTTGCTGGTTCATAAAACATTCTGCTCTCCATAATTATTGTCTAATTATCTGACCACAGTTATCTTTTGATTATTTGATGATCATTGTCTTTTGCCTAGGCATGCACTTTAAATCCTGCCCCTTTACAGAGCCTAGGAGTCATACTTAGGTGTGCATGGAGTTAGTCCATTCCTGTCAGAATTTGCAACCCAAAACCATCTTCTGAAGGTAGGCAGGGGGATAATCCTCTTATATACAGCTGAGGAAAAAATACCATCTCCCTCACCTGCAGAAGTTAATGTTTTAGGTCTTTGTTCAAGCCTACCCCTTTAATTGAGTGTATTCAAAATCAAAATCTCCAGCCTCATTGCAATAGCCCCCAGGATATATTCAATTTGGGCAAAAAAGGGCACTCCTATTCCCTTCCATTTCAGCTCTCTATATTTGAATGAAATAAAGATGTTTTCTGCTAAAGAGAGATCATAATAGCAAGAGGGAATATGTGGTCATATGTGGACCTAGTGGTCAGGGATTCACCTGGCTCTCTCCTGCCACCTGGGAAGTTACAAATCCTGCTCCCAGAATAACATGTTTTATTCAATGAAGTGTAAAATATTTAAGCATGTATTTGAGGCTTTCAGACCAAAGTTGTTGCACTCCTAGGTGAATGCCCATGAATAAGCTAGAAGATCACGGTCCCCCTCTTTCTGGACGACACAATTTGGAAGAGAAACAGAAGGGAGGGAGAAATGTGAGTTTCAGATCTCCTTAGACAGAGGTGGATATTGCTTCCAAGTCTTGTACACAGTCCTATACACTGACTTATTGATTTATTGCCTCTTTCTCCAACAAGCAAGCAGAGTTAGCACCCAGGGCAAAGCCGTGATGCAAGATGGACTCGAGGGGAATGCCTCCAGACCTGAGGTTGGGGAGGACCAGGTTAGAGAGCTTCTGGAGGGGCGGGACGTGTTCAAATCAGCAGGTCCAGATGCTCTCCACCCCAGGATGTTGAGGGAGCTAGCAGGGATTATTGTAGGGCCCTTGGCACAGCTTTATGAGCACTCGTGGTGCTCGGGCTAGGTGTCAGATGATTGGAAGATAGCCATTGTGGTCCCCATCTTTAAAAAAGGGAGGAGGGAGGACAGAGGACCTGGGCAACTATAGGCCTGTCAGTCTTACCTCAGTCCTAGGGAAACTCTTTGAGAAGATCATCATGGAGCACATCTGTGATGGGCCGGCCTCAGAGATGATGCTCAAGGGCAACCAGCATGGGTTCATTAGGAGCAGGTCATGTCAGACCAACCTGATTGCCTTTTATGATCAGGTCACAAAAGCATTGGATGCAGGTGTTGCCATGGATGTAGTCTTTCTGGACTTCAGCAAGGCCTTTGACACCATCTCCCACCCCATCCTCATTAAAAAACTAGGCGACTGTGGCATTGATGCCTACACAGTCAGATGGATTGCAGATTGGCTGAAGGGTCGCACTCAGAGGGTGGTGGTGGATGGGTCATATTCGACCTGGGGAGAAGTGGGCAGCAGAGTCCCCCAGGGCTCGGTTCTTGGGCCCGTGCTGTTCAATCTCTTTATCAGTGATTTGGACAACGGGGTGAAAAGCAACCTATTTAAATTCGCTGATGATACCAAAATTTGGGGTGAGGTGAGCACGCTAATAGGGAGGGAAAGACCGCAGCAAGACTTGGATAGGTTACAGGGGTGGGCTAGCAAAAACAGGATGCGCTTCAATACTGACAAGTGCAGGGTGCTGCACTTGGGCAGTAATAACCAGCAGCACACTTATAGGATGGGAAACACACTTCTTGAAAGCACGGAAGCAGAAAGGGATCTTGGAATCATTACTGACTCCAAGATGAACATGAGCTGACAATGCGAGATCATGGTTGGCAGGGCTAACTGCACCTTGTCATGCATCCACAGGTGCATCTTTAGCAGGTCCAAGGAGGTGATCCTCCCTGTCTATGCAACACTGGTCAGGCACAGCTGGAGTACTGCGTCCAGTTCTGTGCGCCCCACTTCAGGAGGGATGTGGACAACATGGAGAGGAGGAGGGCCACCTGAATGATCCGAGGACAGCAGGGCAGACCCTACAATGAAAGACTGTGGGACCTGAACCTGTTCAGCCTTTACAAGAGACTGTGGGACCTGGTGACAGTCTATAAACTTACTAGGGGGGACCAGAAGGGTTTGGGAGAGACCTTGTTTCCCCTAGCACCCCCTGGCATAACAAGGAATAACGGCCATAAATTGTTGGAGAGTAGGTTTAGATTAGACATCTGTAAGAACCACTTCACAGTTAGGGCGGCTAGGATCTGGAACCAACTTCCAAGAGAAGTGATGTTGGCTTCTACCCTGGGGGTCTTTAAGAAGAGGCTTGATGCCTACCTAGCTGGGATCATTTGAGCCCAGTTTTTGTTCCTGCCCAAGCAGGGGGTCGGACTTGAAAATCTACAAGGTCCCTTCCAACCCTACGTCTATGATTCTATGGTGGGGGGGGCAGTGACAGTTCTGAGGGTGGGTGGGGGTACATATGCGGGTTCTGAGAACAAGGAGGGGCTTGTATGGGGTCCAAGAATGAGGAAGCTGGGAATGTTGTAGTGGTTATATTATGGCTTTCAACCATATTTTAAATCTCACTGTATTGTATGCTCTGTTCACACCTGGTGGATTGAGCCCCTGAGCTGAGATATGTAGAAGAATGCCTAGTCTGTGGATCTGCAAGGGGCTTAGGCACGAGAAAAATGCTGAAATGCTGAGCCCTAAGAAAACAGGTACTTCTGGACATACACAAAAACAGAACTTCAGTCACCTGGAAAGTATTAATGTAAAATGGGTACCACCAGGCTTAGGTAGCAGCTGACTGAAGACATTAGATCAGCAGTTCCCAAAGTGTGGGTTGTGACCCCAAAAAGGGTCACAACATCAGCAGATGGGGTCACGGGGCAGGGGGAGCTATGGGTTGGGAGTGAGGGGCCGTGCTTAGAAAATGGGGCCATAAATGGGGTCATGATGAGGAAAAGTTTGGGAAGCACTGCATTAGATGAACATAAGCATAAAATTATTGCATAGAAAATATATTGGATGCATGCATATATTCATAATTATTAGGTCTCTGTGAACCACCATAATTTCATTTTGATGTCTGTTTTGCCATTTCGAAGGGGAAGTGTTTCATTTCATTTCATTTCATTTCATGTCATGTCATTTCATGTCATCATTTCATTTCATTTTGAAGCACTGTCCCATTTTGTTTCATTGAAACTGTTTCACTGTTTCAATGCATTTCAATGTTTTGTCCATAGTCTATAATGGGGAATCATGAAAATGCCTAAAATGTCATTTGTTGTTTGATTCAGATGCAAATTGCAGGGATGGTAGCCCCCTCTGAGGGCATGAAGCCTGCCAAGGGTCAAGGAGATAAGTGCTGAGGTTTCTCAGAAACTGCACATCAAATCTTAAAAGCAAAACTTGTAACACTTGCCAGCAGCAGCCTCCTGTCATCTGGGCACAAATCCGGACCCCTGGGAGGGCTGCGGGGCTGTGCTGGACTCCTCCTACAGGTGTAGGCCCCTCGATCTGTGCTGGATGACAGGAGCCTGCTGCTGCTGCCTGGGACTGGTGTTGGGCATCCTCCTCCCACTGCCGAGCTGAGCTCCATGGGGCTGCAGAGCTGCTCAGAGCACAGCCCAATGGTGGGAGGCGGGGAAAGCCAGGGCTGCGCTTCCTGCCGGGCTAAGCTCAAAGCGCAGCCCTGGCTCTCTCCTGCCTCCTGCTGCCAGGCTGCTTCAAAACTCAAAGTTTTGAAACTTTCAAAATGTTTTGATTGCCCTCATTTCATTTCAAAGTTGTTTTGAAGCTTTTTGTTTCATTTTGATTTCACTGTTTCAAACTCGAAATGTGTCGGAACAGCTTTGAAATGAAACACTCGGCAAAATTTCACACAGCCCTAATCATTATGCAAGTTGTTGGATATCCATGTTAATTTATGTAAGCTGGCTAGAATTTCCTGGTTTTTTTCAGTTTTAAACTGGAAGAGATTTTTGCCCACTTGCTATTAAGAAATTAATGTTTAAAAGGAGCATTTCCTTTTCTGTTTCACTGCATTAAACCTATAACTGTTTTGGGGACATTCAATGAGATAAACTGTTACAAATATTAATGCAGAAAGAATAAAGGGACACCTTGAAAAAAGCCAGGCATGTAAATAAAAACGTATAATTTCAACAGCTTCCCTAAGGCACTGAAGAGTATTCTTTGTGATTCATATTTTCATAGCAGTGGGAGTTATAAGTGTCTGCTGTGCGGTAAAAATAGATCACTGAGTGCTGATCTTTCCTCTTATCAAGTTTTACATAAACAAACAACAAAACAATTGAATGCGTTGTAAATCTTAGTATAGAAGTTGCACCTTTGTTGTGCAAGCTGCAGATGAAAGTGATTAAATTGAATTAAAGATGTGGCAGAAGAAAGTAATTAAACTGAAGATATGGCTTCTAAATTAAGATGTATAGCATATTAGCAACTTAATTTCTCCAGTTATTAATTGCTATAAAATACATTTCCTGAGGACTAAACCCTTCAAGGTTCTGACTTTAATAGCAGTTCAGAAAGCTTGACATCTCTGTGCAGGATCCAAATTCTGACGAAGATATGTGTTTTCTTTTTCTTGTCGGGGCCAAAGAAATAAATGCTCATTTTCCTAAGCATATATAAAATCTGCATCTATATGCACAGAACACTATAATATAATTAACCCAATGGCAAAGAATATAGTACAAAGCTCCTAAGAAACTATCCCTGAACCCAGTAGCTTATGTAGGTAATCTTACTGAAATTAAGTGCCTTTGGCTAAATAACAATTGCAGGATCAGTCTCATATGTCATAGTGTTTTCTTGTAATCCTTTAGTGTCATGTAAGGTTGACAGGGGTACTTTTGATCTTAATTACCAGTGTAAAATGGGTATTAGTCCATTGAGGTCAGTAGGTTTAACCCCTGAATAAATTTGGTGGAAATGAGATCAAAATCAGATCCTCTGTATTCGCATGCAATATACACTGCTGTACAATACTTTCCATCAGCCTGAATTCATTCATATTGCAGTAAATGGGAGTTTTGTCATTGAATTTATCAGAAGTAGGCTTGGATCTTTAGAAACCCAAATCTGTACAAGTACCTTCCACACAGATTTTCATACTTCACTAAACTTGATTAGAAAAGTTAATTTCATACTAAACACTTACAACCCAGCACTTAGGTAAAGTACCATCAATCACTTGGAGATATCCTCAGACAACACTACACACATCAACGATGTGTTTGGATGGCAAGAAATGGTCCAGTGCCTGGTTTTTCATCTTGCAAACTACAGTATAAAATCTCACATCAAACTATAAATAGTGGACAAGTTTTGGAAGAAAAGAGCCCAATACTACTAGGATAAACATTTTTCATTTTGCAGCGAATTACATCCCATTTCAATTTTAATGGAATCAAATGGATTTGTAATCTATATACACTAATGTTTTTTCCCCTAAATTTGGAGATCAGATAAAAATCATATTTTAAAAAATCTTAATGGTGAATATAAAAGAAATTACTGTAGAAAAGAAAATGTATGCATCACAGTGCTGAATTTATACTCATCACACTCCTGAATTTGAATTTATTATAATACAGTTTTAGCAATTTTAGTTATGTTGAAAGAAACATGCTTATTTATGGGACTTCACTTTATATATAGGTTTTGTTACAGACAGATGGATAGTTTTATTTAATTAATATTTTATTTGCTTAGGGACTCATAGAGGAGAGCAAATAATCCACAAGTAATGAAAAGATATAATCAGAAGTATTACCAAAATAATTGTCCCCTCCAATTTACAAAAATCTTTGGTTACTTAAATGGGTAAAAGTGATAAGGTAAAACCCTAATGGAATTGCTGAAAATTCTAGTAATGTATTAGAAGTTATGTAGCACTGGACATAATACACTGTATAGCTTTTGGACGTTTCATACACAGACTCATTCAAAACAAAATCACTTAAGAAAGAAAAATGACAGCAGAAATTTGAGTTTAATATGCATTGACTAGCTCTGAGAGAATGCCTGATATTTGGAATTATTTTAATATAATGTTAAATATTAGAAAGAAGGACATGGTGACAGGATGGTTAAGGTGAAAAGCCCTAATGAAAAAAAAAAAATCTGTTCTTAGTTCTGACCATACCTCTAGTCAAAGAAAATGAGATGTCTCAGTTTGCATGAGAGCAGAGACTTCCTTAGTGTTTTGGCTACATAATTCTTTTTCACATGGATAAAAATATTGTCTCATTTCTTTTCTTTTCTTTAAAATTTATTTACTAGTTGAGAATCAGTGGCTGCTAAAAGTTAACCTAAGAAATTAGTGTTAAAATGTGTAATTAGGTGTCATACTTTTCAATGACTTCTCCTACCACATAATAGCACTAGGCATTTGGCAGTTAGTAACCACAGTGTATATAATGTAAAAAGGCACCCAATTTGTCTGTTTGTAGTGACTTGCTGTAAGATATGCATCTGTAATGCATTATTGATCTAAAATAAGTCATTATAAATAAGAACACCTAGTTTTGCTACTGAATCCAAGACTTAGATCTCTCATAACTAGTGACCTACCAAATTCACAGTAGAAGTAGAGCATGCAGTGGTGCCTTTAATATTGCATGTTCCTCTCCATGCACCTTGCCTGTGCCTTCCCCCTACACCCCAGTGATTAGTGGAGGACTCTGCCACTCCCCTTGATCAGCAGGGAAGCTAAAACCACACTTTTAAACATGGCACCATTTTTGCTTTTCTGCCAGCCAGCAGCAAACAGCAGGGCGGTCTGAAGCTACTCAAGCTGTGCAAACAGGCGTGCTTGTCTGCTGGTGCATGAGTTAGCGTGCAGTTTGCGCATGAGGGTACATGGGAGGGCCCAAGGCACTTCCTGTGAGCCCCTAGGGTAGGTAGACTCAGGCTCAGCCCACCTACCAGCGGCATGCCGCAGATGGGCACTCGTAGCACCCCAAGGGTCCCCTCAGGGTCTGTGGCTCCCCCCTTTGACACCTCAGAGACCTTCATCCAGATGGAGCCCATGGTTTCAGGCTCCATGCAGACAGAGCCCCTGGGTCTCAGCTGTGGGGGCTGCCTGACCCTTTTTCAGGCTCTGGGGCCCAGGAGCATGGCCATCTCCCCTTGTGAGGTCTGTTCCCTTTTGGGGTCTCTGGCGCAGCAGTCGGAGGAGCTCCAGGCCACGGTCCAGAGACTGCATGCCATCAGGGACTGTGAGCAGGAGATAGACTTCTACTGCCAGGCCCTTCTACTCCACGAGCAGGAGGGTAGACCACAGTTTCCCTCCAGGACAAGGGAGGACTCCGGGACCTCCCATTCTGTCCAGTCAAGGGGATGGACCAAGGTGGTCAAGGGCCCTAAGGCCTGCTGCACCAAGGCCCCTGTCCTGTTGGAGCTCAGCAACTCAGAAAACAGATCTTACGATGACAGGCTGAGAGCCACGGGACTCTTTAGCCTGGAAAAGCGTAGGCTCAGGGATGATCTGATGGCCACCTATAAGTTTATCGGGGTGACCACCAGGATCTGGGGGAACATCTG
This sequence comes from Crocodylus siamensis, assembly GCF_052110815.1. Classification (NCBI taxonomy): domain Eukaryota; kingdom Metazoa; phylum Chordata; order Crocodylia; family Crocodylidae; genus Crocodylus; species Crocodylus siamensis. Next base: position 51,169,489 of record NC_143396.1, on the reverse strand, counting down.
TTCACCAGAGCGCCCCAAGGGATGACGAGGTCGAACGGTCACAAACTCCTGCAAGACCGTTTCAGGCTGGACATAAGGAAGAATTTCTTTACTGTCCGAGCCCCCAAGGTCTGGAACAGTCTGCCAGCGGAGGTGGTTCAAGCACCTACATTGAACACCTTCAAGAGTAAATTGGATGCTTATCTTGCTGGGATCCTATGACCCCAGCGGACTTCCTGCCCTTTGGGCAGGGGGCTGGACTCGATGATCTCCCGAGGTCCCTTCCAGCCCTAATGTCTATGAAATCTATGAAATGGTACAGCAGATCTTGCTAAGTTGCCAGGTCCCACAGGCAACACAGGCTTAACTGTAGCTACCATCCCCTCTCTCCCCAGGACAAAATGCAAAGTGTTTGTCGTGGGAGACTTCATCCTGAGGGGGACAGAGGGGGCAATCTGCTGCCCTGACCCCTTAGCCTGGGAAGTCTGCTGCTTCCCAGGGACCCACATCCGAGACAGTGCAGAGAAGATCTCTAAGCTCCTTCAGTCCACAAGCCACTATCCCATGCTCCTTATTCATGTGGGCACCAATGACACAGCTTGGAGTGCTCCCAGCTGGGTCATGAGGTGCTACAGGGATTTAGGAGTGGATCTCAAGGCTCTGGGGGCACAGGTGGTGTTTTCTTTGATCCTCCTAGTCTTGGGGTATGGTATGAGGAGGGAGAGGAGGATCCAGGTAGTTAACCAAAGACTGTGGCGCTGGTCTCATCGGGAAGGCTTTGGCCTCCGGGACCACACTCTTTGGTGAGAGAGGAAGTGAGCTGCTGGGAAGAGATGGCCTCCACCTCTCTTTACTGGGGAGGAGGCTCTTCTTAGCCAGACTGGCTGACCTACTCCTCTGGGCTTTAAACTAAGCCCGCTAGGGAATGAGAGGGGGACTACCAGCACTGCTGGCCCATTGAGCAATCCTTGCAAAGCCAGCTGGCCAAGGCACTTCAGGGAGCCCACCCCTGCTCCAGCCCTGGTACAATCTGTGGGCAAGGCAAGACGCCCCAAAGGGACAATTGTCTGCCTGTAAAAAAAAATGCCAGGAGCTTGGGGAATAAGCAGGAGGAACTCGTCCCCCTGCTTAACACAAATAATTATGATGTCATAGGGATAATGGAGACCTGGTGGGACTCCACCCATGACTTGACCATGGGTATAGACGGCTATACCCTGTACAGGAGAGATTGAGTAAATAAAAGGGGCAGGGGTGTAGCTCTCTATGTTAAGCAAAGCTATGTGTCCCTGCAACCTGATATTGGTGATCAGGGTGGATGACTGGAAAGCCTTTGGGTTAAAATCTGTGGGGAACATGGCACAGGGGACACAATGGTGGGAGTCTACTACAGACCTCCCACCCAAAGTCAAGAGCTTGACCAGGACTTCACCTTTGAACTGGCTGAGGCCACATACTCCAGAACCATGGTGACTTCAGCTACCCAGACATCTCATGGGAGGATCACTCAGCAAAATCTGAGCAGTCGCAAAGCTTCCTACTGTGTGTGGATGACTTCTACCTGACTCAAGAAGTCTATGGGCCAATGAGAGGTAAAGCGCTGGTCAACCTGGTACTGGCACCTGGGGATGACCTAATCAGCGACCTAGTGATCGATGGGAAGCTGGGTGACAGCAAAGATGAGCTGATCACCTTCACCATCCACCGTAAAGCTGGCAAGTCAGCAACACTGAGGTCCCTGACTTCAGGAAAGCCGACTTTGACAATATCAGGAGGTTTGCCAGTGAGGCCCTAAGGGACCACAACCCCAGGGGGAGGGGAGTTCAGAAAGAGTGGTTGCTTCTCAAGGGAGTGATCCTCAAGCTAATTCTATTCCATCTTGGAGGAAAGGCAGCAAGAGGGCACAGCAGCTCCCCTGGCTCTCCAGGGATCTAGCAGACCTCCTGAAGCTAAAAAGAAAGGCCTTCAAAGGGTGGAGGACAGGATTCACCTCCAAGGAGGAATATTTTGCACTGGTCCAGTCCTGCAAGGAGCAAACCAGGAAAGCCAAGGCTGCAGCTGAACTCCAACTAGCTTTGAGTATCAAGGACAATAAAAGAGTCCTTTTTCAGATATGTGGGGAGCCAGAAGAAAAGCAAGGGCAACATTGGACCCCTGCTGAACCAGATGAAACAACTGATACCCAGGAAAAATCCAACCTATTAAATGGATACTTTGTGTTGGTCTTTCATCAGTCCCATGGAACGCCATTGTGCACTATGGGACAGGGTGGTCTGGGTAAGGGAGATTCCCTGCCTTCCATCAATGCTGACCTTGTGAAGGAACATCTGAGAGGCTGGATACCTTCAAGTCAGCCGGACCTGACAATCTACACCCCACGGTACTCAAGGAGCCGGCAAGCATCATAGCTCAGCCCCTGGCATGGATCTTTGAGAACTCCTGGTGCTCTGGTGAAATGCCTGAAGACTGAAAGAAGGCCAATGTGGTGCTGATCTTCAAGAAAGGGAGGAAAGTGGGCCTGTAGTTTGCTGGATCCATCAGCCTGACCTCTATCCCAGGGAAGGTCTTAGAAAAGTGTATTAAAGAGGCCATCCTTAATGCACTGGCTGATGCCAACATCCTGAGGGATAGCCATCATGGGTTTGTTGCAGGTAGGTCTTACTTGACCAATCTCATTTCCTTTTATGACCAAATGACCTATCACCTGGACAAGGGAGAAGAGATTGAAGTCATATATCTTGACTTCAAATGCCTTTGATCTGATATCCCATGATCAGCTCTTGGTGAAACTGGCCAACTGTGGCCTTGGGTCAACCACAGTCTGATGGCTTGGAAATTGGCGCTGTGGTCGGATCCAGAGGGTGGTAATTGCCAGAAGTCAATCATCATGGTGCCCTGAGACCAGTGGGGTCCCCCAAGGCTCTGTCCTTGGACCCATATTGTTCAACATCTTCATTAATGTTGTGGACATTGGAGTCAGAGCAGACTGGCCAAGTTCACCAATAACACCAAACTCTGGGGCAAAGCATCCACAGCTGAAGACAGGCGGGTGATCCAGGCTGACCTCGACAGGCTCAGCAAATGGGCGGACGAGAACCTGATGGTGTTTAACACTGAAAAATGCAAGGTTCTCCGCCTTGGGAGGAAAAACCTGCAGCATCCTTATCGGCTCAGCAGTGCTACGTTGGCTAGCACTATGGAAGAAAGAGACTTGGGGGTCATCATTGACCACAAGATGAACATGAGCCTGCAATGCGATGCTGTGGCTAGTAAAGCGAGCAAAATGCTGGCTTGCATCCATAGATGCTTCTCAAGCAAATCCCGGGACGTCATTCTCCCCTTGTACTCGGCCTTGGTGAGGCCACAGCTGGAGTGCTGCATCCAGTTTTGGGCTCCACAATTCAAAAAGGATGTGGAGAAGATTGAGAGAGTCCAGAGAAGAACCACGCACATGATCAGAGGTCAGGAAAACAGACCTTATGATGACAATTGCCATGGGGCTCTTTAGCCTGGAAAACCGCAGGCTCAGGGGTGATCCGATGGCCACCTAGAAGTTTATCGGGGTGACCACCAGTAACTGGGGGAACGTTTGTTCACCAAAGCGCCTCAAGGGATGACGAGGTCAAACAGTTATAAACTACTGCAAGACTGTTTCAGGCTGGACATAAGGAAGAATTTCTTTACTGTCTGAGCCCCCAGTGTCTGGAACAGCCTGCCATCAGAGGTGGTTCAAGCACCTATGTTGAACACTTTCAAGAGAAATTTGGATGCTTATTTTGCTGGAATCCTATGACCCCGCTGACTTCCTGCCCTTTGGGCAGGGGGCTAGACTCGATGATCTTCTGAGGTCCCTTCCAGGCCTAATGTCTATGAAGTCTCTCCACCAGTCAGTGAAGGGGAATTGAGGTGTGGGGAAAACCTGCAAGATTAAAGGAGCCATAGCACACCGCACTTCTGCCATGAATTTGGTAGGTCCCTACTAAGAACTATTTTGTAATTTATATCTCTACATGCATTATAATACACAAAACTAAGACTAAATGATTCCCTACAAACAATTGAACTCAAACTACTGAACCTGAATTAAAACTCATTGAACATTTTAATTTCCAGTGGATTAGATACATTTCATGACCTGTGTGCTTTCCCAACCTGCCTTTCTTCTGTCAATGTTCAAAAATCTCTTTCCAGATTTGCCAAGACATCTAGGCTCTCAGCTTGATCAGAGAGAGTCATACAATCCTACTAAATCTTCTGACAGTGCTGCTGTCAGGGCTGTCATATTGGGATATGTACTTTACACTAAATGAAGCAGAATATAATAATATTGAAGAAGCTCCAACAGTCTCTTCATAACTATGATTTATTTATTTTTACATTAAATATGCCTTTGGGCTGTCAGCACATTATTATTGTTGTTTATTTATTATTTGTATTTTTTGCGGCATCTAAGATCCTAGTTATGAACTGGAATTCAATTGTGTTATACAAACACAAAGCAAAATGACAGTCCATACCCCAGAGAGCCTACAATCTATGTGTGTGTCTAAAGCACAATCAGAGGCATACATTCAGAGTTGGAGCAGACATATCCACATTATCTTTAATCAAGATGGCTTGGATAACAATAGCAAGTGAATTGGCAATAATTCAGACTTCACAGGTTATTTTCCCAAATACACAGCTGAGGATCCTGGAGAGGCCTGTGCAGACACATTTGAAGGCAGTTCTGATGCTTATACATGAACCTGCACAATTAAAAATAACTTGGGCAGGTCCACAAGTGCTTAGGTCACAACTTGTGAGCCAAATATAGATACACCCAACATGTAAGACAAAACAGAACGGAGAGAATACCCAGAAGAAATGAAGCAATATTTGTAAGCACCCCTCTACATGTGCAGGTAAAGGTGCAATGGGATCTAATGTGCAATCCATGCAGTTGCTGTTCAAGCCATGCCACACATGCATGACAGGAGAAATGACTGTGGACTCACACATTATATCCTGTCCTTTCTTATTGCCAGTGAAGGGGAAGCCTGGGATTTCTCAGTAATTAAAAAAAAATCCCTACATTTAGAACTAGCCAATTTTTTTTTTCAGAACTGCTTCCACACAGCTTGGTCTAAGGGTGTTGGCAACAAGATGAACTAGGTAAGAATCAATATCAAAGATTAACTATGAGGCAACATGCATCCCATTCAAAAAGGGATGAAATATTCCTTCACCCTATGGTAGTTATTGGAATCTGAAAATTTATTCTTAAAATATAAATGCCCACATGAAACCATTGCGGTTCCTTGGAATCTCATTCCTGAGGAAAGAATATAGCCAATTTGTGAACATAGGATTACAGAAGGAGACTGTATTTTTCACAGTGGTCTTTGTTAATGCAGAGTATAGTCATATTCACATTTTAGAAACATAGTTGAAGTGTAAGATCAGAAAAAGTTGTAGGCTAGGTAGTAGCACCACTGAAAAGGATCCAAAGGTTTTGGTGCATCAGACTTGGCACGAATTGGCAATTTGATGCAGTCACCCCCCAAAAATGCACTATATTCATTACCGGCTGGGGTTCAGCTATAGTATTATATGCAGCTCTGGGCTTTGCAACTTGAGAAGGATGAGGAGAAACTGGAAAAAATCTAAAGACAAGTGACAAAGATGATAAAGGGGTTGGCAAGAAAGCTGTATGAAGAAAGGTTGACAGAGTTAGATATGCTTAATTTGGCAGAAGGGAGATTGGACATGATAGCAGTTTTCAAATTTTTGAATAGCTGCCAGAAAGAAGTGGATCAGGAGATGAAGTTATGGTTTCAGACTGCAGTAAAGCAGTATCAGTGTGGGGGAAGGGGGGCGGGGGGATGCAAAAAACTTCTTCACTATCAGAATAGTAGGACAATGGAAAAAACAGCCAAAGGAAGCTGTGGTATCTCCTATATTACAGGTTTTCAAGAAGAGTCTGGATAGGTATTTGTATTATTTCTGCAGGGGTTAGGCTAAGTAACCCCTGAAGTCCCTGTTAAGATTCTACATCTCTGTGACTTTTTGTTTTATTGGGTAAACTGCTAGATGAGGAGAAAACAGATTCAGAGCAAATCTTTCTAGTATAATAAAAGCCTCTGTCTGTCTGTCTGTCCGTCCATAATGCTTTATTCACACTCTGGTTGTCTTGGCAGCCAATCACAATGTTGATATAAACAACCAGTCAGACTGCTTTGTGCAGACAAACAGACGTGACAGAGTGCTTCCATGACAGTGGGGACTGAAGGGCCATAGGGCTGGCCTCACCCCCACCCCCCACTCCAGCCTTGCCTTCCCATCCAAGAGGTGGCCTCACTCCCCTCCCCCGGCAGCACAGCCCAGCTTCATCCCCACTGTCATAGCAGTGCTCCGTCCCCAACAGAGGTGGATACAGGGGATGGCGAGGACCAACCAGCATGGCAGAGCACAGTCATGATGGAGGGGATGGAGTGGGGGGATGGGCCCAGCACTGTACTGCCTCTGAAAAGCAAGGTCGGGGTGGGGGTAGACCACCCATTAGATGCAGCGTTGGCGTGGGATAGTGGCAACTGGGATGGCAGGGCAAGCTCCCCCCCCATTTATGGCAGGTGGTGGCAGCACAGGATGGTGGGGATACATGGGACTGCACCAGTAGTGGCAGGAGGGAGGGGCCCCCAGAGCTGGATGCAGGAGGTGGGGTGTTGCACAGGGATGGATCTGGGAGGTGTGGGGCTATGTAGGTAGAGTGGGGAAGCTCACAGGGTCAGAGGTGCAGCAGTAGCACCACAGGGCACTGGGTGGCAGTGCTCCATGCCTGCCCGCCTGCTCACTCCCCTCCCCCGGCATCATTCATGACAGGCAATTTACTAGTAATTCATGATTGTTCATTATAGAATAAAATGCTTTCCTAGGTTAGATAAATGTGCATCAGAAGAAACTGCTGAAAATAACTGTCATTCTTAATGTAACAAAGTTTAAATCAATATTTTTTCCAAGTTTTTCTGCACCACAGTTACATATGTTACAAACTACTTCCTCCCCTTTCCCCACAATAGAGACCCCTAGCTCCAACTTTCACACTTCAGAAGACTCATTTTGCATGTTGAGTTGTATCCCTTGCTGTATTTGAAATTACTCCTCTGATTTACAGCTAGGGATTATTCTGTCCTCATTTACTGGCACAATCTTCCATAGCCTATCCAAGATACTTTACCCTTACTCAAAAGTGAGTGCACAGTTCTCATAGTAACTAGGTGCAACATGGCTTTTCGCCTGCTTGTCGGGTGCAAGAGCTATCTTATTTTATGTTACTGATGAAGACATCCTTTCATCCATAATGGTTCCATATACCTTTCATATTGATAAATGCCTCCTTTCTATACAAGGCTCTGTATTATCCCTTTCTTCTCTTCCTTAACCAAAACCATTGATTCTGTTTGTATACCACTGGCTTATGCATGCTTAAGTTATATCCAACTGGGTAAGATGCAATTTATGATGCAGTAGAAAGTAGTTTAACACAATATTCTATTCCTTGCACAAATCATTACAAACTTGTTGTGTTCTACTTTTGATTTTTTTAAAGGTAGCATACATTTTCCTGTCTTCAGGTAAAACAATACTCTACTTATTTCCAACTTGTTGCACAACAGCTACTGCACATTCCCTCAATAAAAATTTGAACCTATAAAAAGGATTTAGATAAAAGAGCTTTTCATAAAACCTCTTTTTAAAGCCAAACTCTAAGCCATCTCACCTAGAGAGACACTGGATTCTACCAGATTGTAGTAGCCAAAACCATTATGGCTAAGTACTGACAGTTAAAAAGCCCAAAGTTGAACCGATTCAGTCTTTGCAGGTTAGTGTAAGCTGCATAGATTAAACTGATAAGCAAGTGAGCAGACATTTACGTTTGATTCCAGAAATGCAGCTGCATGCCTCCAGTGCTCCAGACAAGACACCAGGGAGTGCTGCAGCATGTCTCCCTGCTCAGCCAGAGCAGACAGCCTGGGCCAAAGCTAGCTCACTTATCTTGGAAGGGAGAATTTGCAGAGGAGGTGCAAAGCATCCTGGGATGCCAGCACACTATGCACTGGAATCTGGAGGGGATCTGGAACAAGGTCAATAAATTGATTTAACCTAAATCAATTAAGTCTGATACTAGATCCATCCAATTTTATCTTAAACCTGTTTTGCCATTTTGAAAGTGGCTTACGTGCACTGAACTTCTGTTGTGTTACAGATTTGAACCAGTTTCTGATCCCTTATATTAGTTTATATGTAATTTCTGTCCCTAGCCTATAAGGACAACGTTCATAACTATATAACACTATGCAGAGTCTCAGAAAAAATATCACAAATCCTGTAGATGTTCTCCATCTTATTATTTATTTCACCCAAGGAATTACATGCTAGGTTATATTTCATAATAAACCACATTACATAAGGTACTTGATAATTAGAGCACATTTTAACTCACCTAGCCAGGATATTTAATAGAAAAGTTGTACTCTCTCTTAAAGAAATTATCTGCTTTAGGGAATGTCTTTAAATATATCAGAACGGAGGGATCATTACCTTGTCCGCGGCTCATTTACAATATAATCTCATTTTGGCTCCAACCATCAGCGAATGGTAATGGATATTGATCAGTTGTTTTAGCAGTGGAATAACAGCTTCAATTTAATGACTGTGTAATAACATTATAATGGCCAAGGCTGCAAACAGAACATGTTCATTATTTCACAAGCCATACAAAGCAGCATTAGGGCTTTTTATGTATTTTTCTGTATGATTTAATTGTGTACCAAGTTGCACTTTCAAACAAGAAACAACAATAGTACCCAAAGGATTACATCCTTTTAAAATGCAAAATATTGTACAATTTAGGCAGATATGTTTGACCACATTACCATTTTTATGTCTAGAAAACTGTTTTTTTTAAATAAGCTGCATTCCTCTATTTTCTTTACAAAGGTTTATTTTATTTAGAAAGATATTATACTATAACTAAATATGCTGCCAGCAAAAAGAAAAGGAGCTGACAAAGGCTTTTAAGCAAACACATGCATATGGTGCTTCCAACAAGAACAGAACTAATCATAAGATTACCCAAAATTAAACATACCCATTACTGATGCAAACAGTCAATCTCTAAATTTACTAGCTCTGTTCATATTACACATGACAGCAATCTTCTATTATCAGTGAATCAAACTTTTTCCCCCCACTGGTGCCCCTAAAAACTAGGAAGTCAAGTGCCTTTAACAGTTTTTCTTAATCCCAAACAATTTTAAATACAGATTTTTAATTTCTGCCTTTTTACTTTTGTAACCATATTAGATTTATTATAGCTCCAAAATACCACCCCCTTAAAAAGGCCAAAACTCCGCTTTCAGAAGGCTATGAGTTAAGATAGTTTGTTTAAATTACGCGATGAGCCAGAAATGAAGAGAGCTCCACCTTTTTCTTTAAGAAAACAAAACAGAATTAGTATATAGCTTGAAGACTGAACAAAAAGACAAGTTAAGTTTCTTTAAGGGAAAATATAATTAAAACTAAAATTTAAAAAATTTATTCAACATCTTCATTAATGATGTGGACATTGGAGTCAGGAGTGGACTGGCCAAGTTCACCGATGACACCAAACTTTGGGGCAAAGCATCCACGCCAGAAGATAGGCGGGTGATCCAGGCTGACCTGGACAAGCTCAGCAAATGGGCAGACGAGAACCTGATGGTGTTTAACACTGAAAAATGCAAGGTTCTCCACCTTGGGAGGAAAAACCTGCAGCATCCTTATAGGCTTGGCAGTGCTACGTTGGATAGCACTACAGAAGAAAGAGACTTGGGGGTCATCATTGACCACAAGATGAACATGAGCCTGCAATGCGATGCTGTGGCTAGTAAAGCAAGCAAAATGCTGGCGTGCATCCATAGATGCTTCTCAAGCAAATCCCGGGACGTCATTCTCCCCTTGTACTCGGCCTTGGTGAGGCCGCAGCTGGAGTACCGCGTCCAGTTTTGGGCTCCACAATTCAAAAAGGATGTGGAGAAGCTTGAGAGAGTCCAGAGGAGAGCCACGCGCATGATCAGAGGTCAGGAAAACAGATCTTATGATGACAGGCTGAGAGCTATGGGACTCTTTAGCCTGGAAAAGCGTAGGCTCAGGGATGATCTGATGGCCACCTATAAGTTTATCGGGGTGACCACCAGGATCTGGGGGAATGTTTGTTCACCAGAGCACCCCAAGGGATGATGAGGTCGAACGGTCACAAACTCCTGCAAGAGCGTTTCAGGCTGGACATAAGGAAGAATTTCTTTACTGTCCGAGCCCCCAAGGTCTGGAACAGTCTGCCAGCGGAGGTGGTTCAAGCACCTACATTGAACACCTTCAAGAGTAAATTGGATGCTTATCTTGCTGGGATCCTATGACCCCAGCTGACTTCCTGCCCTTTGGGCAGGGGGCTGGACTCGATGATCTCCCGAGGTCCCTTCCAGCCCTAATGTCTATGAAATCTACTGTTTGGTAAATTCTGCTCTGAGGTATCAAAGTATAGCAAGAACAGTCTCATCATCAGAAAAGTTAAAGGTCCAAAGGATGCAGCTGAGTAACTAAAAGATTAGGTGGAGAGAGAAAGAGAGGGGAATCAAGATCAAAGAAGAGAGATGTGATATATAAGAACAAATTAGAGACACAAAGAGTTGATTGGGAAAGAAAGGGGTTAGACTAGGAAGCAGGAGGAATAGGAAACTTGAATCCAGAGCTTGAACTGTTGTTTGAGGGCAAGTAGTAAATACTGGAGAAGAGATGAGTTAAGTTTCAGTAGAAGAAAGCCATGTGTTTGTCAACGTAAATTGGTGACAGGAGTAGTTTTTAAAGAATAGCTGGAGATCCTCAACTGTGAAGGAACAGTTGGAAGATGACAGAGATCAGGAACCAACAGATACACTTTATCTGTTGGTGCATTGGAATATTGTTGAATAAAATGTTATTGGCAACTTTATAGAAAAAAATGGTGCCCAAGGAATGTGTGAACAGGACTGAGACACTCTTGATTTATTGGACAAACTTAACTTAGTCCTTCATGCCCCCTAAATTATTATTTCCTTGTATAAATTTGATGCATAACTTTTGGGATTGTTATGTTACATGAATTCTTCACAAGCATGAAACTTGAGAGGTATTTCTTAGGTGAGATTACCCAGATATATCTCATGGCATTATGTTTGTTCCCTGATAGAAGGGTCTGATCCAATGCCCATTTAAATGAGTAGAAAGATTTTTTTATTGACATTAAAAATCATTAGATCCAATCCTAAATTCCCAGCCGCCATTGACTTTTCTGTAAACACAGGACAATGTAAACAACATGTTGTTCATCATTGAGGCTAGAGGCCTTAGTTCACAAATTCTTTTATCATAAGTGTTGATATATACGAACAGAATGCAGCTTCTATAAAGATGTCTACATGTAACTTTCAATTTGGTTTCTCTCTGTTTTTTACCTGATAATCTCAGCTTCTGAAATATTCATGGAACCAGAGATTAAAACATATCAGAAGCAACTCTAAACAATGAACAATATTGCAGAACAATGCATTTTTGTCAAGTTCTGTCCTTATGTATTCATCTTTATACCCTTTAAGAAACTCGTACAACCTGATTTTCAGTTAGTGTTGCTCTGAAGGTTATCATGTTTCCAGAGCAGCTGCTGCAAAAAGACATTTAGGATATTGTGAGATTTTTGAGGGCCTCTACTGAGAAATGTAGAATTCTATTATAAATTCTGTAAAGCAATATCAATATAATTTCGGCTCCAGTGCTGTGGCCATTAATAATGTGTCCATTGGCTTTGAAAATTCATCAGTCCATTCACCTTTATACCATAACATCATCTTACATTTAAGAATGAGACACAAAGAAGCAGTTAGAAGGACAGAGACACACCCAACTTTGGTATTAACACTTTTTAAGGAATTCCAAGCAGGGTAGAACTGGATCACGCTTAGATGCCTATGTTCACACACATGCCTAATAGGTGGCATAGAACCTGGTCCAAGCTATTTAAAAGACACTGTCTTTATTCAGGGTTACAACACCAAATGCCTTTGATTAACAGAACATGATCACCCCTTATGACCCTTCCCCAGATATCCTGTGTTTGGGACTCTCAGAGAATGTCTAAATCTATGTTGCTTCCATGCTGATCTGGAGAGAACAGCTGAGAAGCACACCCAGCCCAGCCATGCCTTTCCTGTATGTGTTTAAACCTGGCAGCCTGGTAATGGAAGTCACCCATGCTTCCAGGGAGAGCAAGCTAGAGACTGAGAGTGTGAGATCAGCAGCAGGGGAGGTCCCCAGGTAATTTTTTCTGCCTGTTCCTGGGCTTGGTGAATGTGCCATAGATGACAAATTGTGGGAAGCTTCTCAGTGTTGTTCAAGAGCACTGAAGAAGCTGCATAGACATACTCTGTACTACATCAGTGTGCAGTTTCTAATGTTGCAAGCTTTGGCTTCATTCCTGGGCCTTTACATGTAAAACATCTGTAAATCACTTCAGCATTATGGCACTGTGTCATTTTAAAGCTGCACATCTTAACTGGACACTTCCAGGTTTCTTTATATAAAAATAAATATGTATGATCTCATACCAATAAGGTACTTTTATTCAGCCACATCCTAATAACTTTGATATGACCTTGGCACATTGTTTCCAGCCTTGTATTTCCTACTGTTTTAGTTTATTCTTCAATCCAGCAGTAGCTTATTTAAGCAAGCTATGCAGCTTGCCCTAAAAGAATTCATCATCCTTGGTGTAATTTATTCATAAATTAACTTCATGAATCTCCTTTTTACATACTGATCACTCTATGCTTTCATTTTACACATTGATGAACATTACAAAAATAAATGAGAGATTCTAAAAATAGGTGGGAGGTTATAATAGTGAGGCAAAAACTGCTGTGATCACCCCTGGGCAAGCTAAACACTGAACTCAGCAATGCAAAGAACTGTTTAAAACTATACTTAGAACTGTTCGGTGGGGAGGTGGTATGCAGTCAAAGCAGCATTTTCCATACAGTTAATAACATGTTAATATAACCTATTGCTACATGTGTTAGGAGTGGGGTTCTGTCATTTATATTATTTCTAGTTCGATTCATAATGTTTCTGTTGTGGAATTATACTAACTGGAACATTTAGTGTGTGGGGATAATTCATGGCTTCAAACTCTATGATTTCATGCGAGTTAGGTAAACTCCTAATTGGCAATAGGGCTTGATTGATGCAGTTACTATAGTGTTACTTTTCAGTAGGTATATAGAACTAAAATGTTTGCAAAGTAAAAAAGGATTTGCAGTATGGACTCTGCCCCTATGACTGCATCCATGGATATATACAGAAGTTGCTTTCTTTGCCATCAGAAGTGCTTTATTGCCATGACTTAACAGAAGTGCATGGCTTTTCAGCATTTAAAAATTGGTAGAGCACTTTAACCCTTGTTAAATAAGGTATTACATTTGAAGCACTGCATTTTACAGTACTTTAGCAACCTACAGCACTTTAAATAACTTCTGAATGCCAGTCAAACTTCTGACTAGTTGAGAAGCCCAGGAGGCTACAAAGGAGTCCCTGCCTCCTAGCCTGAAAAGTGCAGGAAGGCTCAGAGCACCCTTCCCTCCACCAAACACTGCACTTCTGTCATGTTTAAGAGTGCTGTAACTTTATAGCACTATAAAAAGTGCTCTAAAGTACAGAGCTGTAAAATATACACAGAGAACTTCTGTACACACTCCATATGATCAGGGGCATGCATTTGAAGCAGCACAAATAGTAGTGCCACAAATTTGTACCACTACTTTGTGCTGCAGTGCATGTCCCTGCCTGTGCGCTTCACAGTGGAACACATTGTCCTGCTACTCTAGGTGCTGCAGAGTGGTCTGGCTGGGGCACAGGGTGACTCAGTGCAGGGTGACTCAGTGCTGTCCTTCTAACAGTGGGCAGCCCCTGTGCTGAGGTACACTGTGCCCCAGCCAGCCAGTGAGTGGCACACTGCAGAGCCCCTACTTTGAGGCAGCCTGTGTGGCAGAATGCCATCTTTGTCTCTCCCCAAACTCTGCTATCTGACAATTTGGTTACCATGGTCACTGCAGAGGACAGACTTCCTGGTCCCATCTGCTTCAGGTAACCCTGAGTTGTAACCTGAGCTGGATACATTCCTGAGGGAAGGGGAAACCTGATCTCTCTGCCTACATGACTGGCATCACATACCTGGGTGGGGGGGCTTAAACTCTCTATTCTACTAAGCAATTCCAACATGACTGGGAGGGGGCTAAAGACCCTGCCTGTCTACCTGGGAACCAGTGATGCATTTCAAATTAGTTGGCTGACAGCCAGCTGTTGCCACTATTTACTCTAAGGGATTTCTCTGATATTGCTCTACCCTGTACCCTATTCCAAACCTCCTCCTTCTAACCAATAAAGTTCTCCTTGGTACCTAGTGTGGGAGACGTATTAGGAGAGGATCTAGATTACACCTTGGGGTCCCCTTGGTTTGGCTGACTAAGGGAGACCACTATTTGTGCTTCAGACTGAGGTAAGCAGTTTTTGCAGTGGGTCAAGTACCCTCAAGGATTACTAGGTCTGTGTTTCCCAGAGGGCACAGGCCACAGATTAGTCCAAACTCTGGGTAGTGTTGGCATTACCCCCAGGCTTGCTGGTGAGCTCTAAGAAGGCAGTCAGTTGAACATTAAGCACCCCCAAGGAGGCACTCAGAGCTTGGAGGGTGTTCAGGCACAGTGAGGTAGGTGCCTCAATGCAGGAGCACCCTCTACTGGCCCACCACATCCTGCAACCCAGCCAGCCACTACCTACCTTGCTGAGGTACAGTGTGCCTTGAGATGGGGGACCAGGCAACCCTAGGCTGGCTGCTCCTCCATCTCAAGGCACACTGCACCTCAGCCAGCCAGGAACTGTCTGGCTGGGGCACAGGGTGTCTCAGCACAGGAGCTCTGAGCAGGGACTATGTGTAAAGTGGCCCATGTTTGTCCCAGCACACACCACTTTGGCATGCTCTGACAAGGCACAAAGAAGGTCATCATGATTCACTTCTAATGAGAACTGCAGTCATCATGGAGAGGTGGTGTTAGACACCTATTCAGATAGGAAGAATGAGATGAATCATGAAATAGATGACCTAAAGCACTATTTGTGCTCGTTTGTTCTTTGAAGAACAAAGAAGGAAATGTATCTTTCCATTAGTGGAAAATTTTAAGTACTAAGTTAATGAAGAAAAAACAATTTGGTTCCTCCCTGGCAACTTACAGCGTGTTCTATACTTCAGAGGTGTATTTGAGTTACTTGCACAAATAATAAGGGACAAAATCAGAATTCCCTGACCTCACTTTTTTATTCTATTTTAAATTGCTTTGCTTATTTATTTTTATATATCATATCTTATGTTCAATTTTATTTTTGTTTAAAAGTAGAATTTGTAATCTTATTGTCTGCTTTTATCAGTAATCAGAAATCATGTATTTATATTATTATGTAATATAGAATGTTATCATTAATGCTACTTTATCTTTTTAGTAAAATTTATTAATAAACAACTATTGTTAATACTTGAGAAGGCCATCCACCTTCTTGTCCTGATTTTGTGATAATTTGCAGACCTTAAAATAACATGATTATTGTTCTCTCTCCCATTATCTTCACCTGGACATGTTCAATACATCTGTTGCTCTCTTCCCCTTCAAACTCAAGACAAATATATAACTTCCTGACATATAGTATACCTCCTCCTTTTTTTTCATACCTATTCTTTTGGAACAAGATGTATTCCTCAACAGTGATATTCTAGTTGTGGAAGGTATCCACTATTGCTTTGTGTCCTGGGGAACTAGGACGGGACTTACCGGCGATGGCGGAGAAACCCGCACAGCGTGTCTGTCGCTTGTTTATACCGACACAGCCGGAAGATGATGTCATCACGAGCAGGCGGGGATAAAATTGGCTGCAGAGGAAAGGCAGGGGGAAGCAGAGGAACCAGGACTGGGTCCCACAGCAGGAGGGGCGGAGAGTTCCAGACCGGGACAGGCAGCAGATTCCCCAATAGGAGGGGCAAAGAGCTCCAGAGCGGGGCAGACAGCAGCTTCCCCAGTGAGAGGGGCAGAGAGCCCCAGAGAGGAGCTGCAACCCACTCAGCTGGAGGAGAGACTAGCAGTAATGGCCAGCTGCAGGGCATCGAGTAAGCAGAGGCAGGCAAGGAGGCCGGAGACGGACCACGAGGATAGAGAAGCTGGCGGAACGTTCGACAAGGGATCTCCGGATTACGGACCCGAAGCCTGCGAGACTCCCAGGTTGAGTGCCGGGGCGGTGGTGCAGGGACACGACCCTGCTAGAGGGGGCCAGGACCCGGAAGAGCCCTGAGAGGGTGCAGTCAGGTGGAGGTCGCCACCAGCCGGCCATGGTCAGAAACCCATAGGGGTACTGGAGAGATTGAGCAACAGATATTGCCCAAGGGGACCCAGGGAGGTCTGAATAGGAGTCTGTGGGGCCCAGCTTTAAGTTGTTTTCAGGTTTTGTTTCCCAGTTAAAGGGGTACCCCAGCAGGAATAGCCGAGGGGGCACATTCAGGGAGAGAGGGTCAAAGCTACTTTAGTGGAGCCCTACCTGTGCTGGGACCCAGTGTTGGGCCAAACAGGACATAGGGAAGTAGAGGACGGGGCAGGCCGGCCCACGAGTAATCCTATAAGGGCGGGTCAGGCCAAGGGGAGCTACCGGCTCATCACCAGGAGGTCAGTCCCACAAAAGAGGGGAGAGCACTAGAGGTGGGGTGAGGCCGGGGTGCAGGGGTGGTGGAGCCCTGCAACATGACCGCCAAGGGATCCTGGGTCGCGGAGCACCCACGAACCGACCTTAACTGAACCTAACAGCAAGTCGTGGCGGGCGAGAACTAAGGCAGGGACTGGACGTTAAAAGACCTACTCCGAACCCATAGCGATCCGGTGTGATCAGTGGCGTTCCCCCTACTGAAGGCAAACCACCTACAGGGAGGGCCCTAGTCCAGCGGTCACACTTTGTATGCTTATTAAATCAGATTTCTCAATATATCTTGCTTGTTTTTCATTCACCTTCCCTTAGTATAGAGACATCAAAGCTACTTTGCAGACTACACTTTTGGTTTTTTCCTCTTACTTTTTTTAGCGTGTCTACATGTGCAATTAGTCACAACTAAATTTACAGCACATTAAGCAGATATGCAGTAAGCATTTTTGGCAGGTGTCTACACATGCAGAGACTTAGTACTAAATCTGGTGCCCATCTCTGCCATATGCCCCTGTGGCCACTGTGGGGAAAACCAGTTTCTGGCCACATGGCTGCCAACATTTGGTAGTCATGTTGAAGCCAAAACCTGCTGCCAGCACTTGGTAGCCATATTGGAAACACAACCCCTCTAATCCCTGGCCAGCTCCTTCCCTGCCCAGGATCCCAGTGCCCAGCTTAGAAGCAGTATGTGGAAAGTCCCCCCTTGCCTACTAAGCCTCCCCATGCCAGGGATGCCCCTGTCCCTGCCAGCAATGCCCAATAGTCTGCTGCTCTAGCCCTGCCCTTGGCAGCAATGACCAATGCCCCATACTCCTGCTGGTAATGGTGCTGGCCGTGCTGGCCCCAGCAGGCTCACCCCACTCAGGCATCAGGAGAGCCATGCACCCACCAGTGGGAGCCAAAGGACTGGCTTCAGAAGACCCTGGCTGACACCCCTCCTCATGCACTCCCTGTTCCAGCCCACCTGCCCTGCAGTTCACACACCTAGTGCCTGACTACCACCAGCACCGCTCTCAGGACATGCACATGGTTGAAACAAAACAATGTTATTTCCCTAACAACATTCACCCCCATCCTTCCTCTCTCCCCCCTCAAACAACAGAGCCTCTCCACCCTCCTCCTCTCCCAACATTAAAAAAAATCCACTTGTAACATGAAAACTGTTTACAATGTGACAACTATTTACAATGTCTTTAGTTTTTGGGCCTAGAGTGGGAGGCCATGGGGGGGCAGAACCTGGGGGCAGGTGCACAGCATCCCAGCCTCAAGCCATTCACCTATGGGTCTAGGGGTCACAGTGACCCCAGTGGGAGATGGTCTCATGCTGTGGCCACCTGGGATGGCACTCCCTGAGGGTGGTATCTCTCCCTCCAGCTGCCCCAGTACAGCCTCAGGATCCCTGTGAGGTATAGCTGGATGCTCAGGTGTGTGGCGAGGGGTAGAGTGGCAGGACTGGGTCCAGGTGTGTAGTCGCAGGTCTGGGGTGGGGGCTGGCCAGGGGGGGTCGGCTGGGCAGGAGGTGATGGAGAACCTCCTCCCAGGCCTGGGTGGGGGCTTGCTGTGGGCTGGTGGATGGGACCCAGAGGCCCTATGGGGCCATGGGTGGAGGCTGGGAAGCAGGGGGCATGGACATGGCCACCGAGGCCAAGAGGGTGTCCAGGGCCCAGTGGTCAGTACCCATGCCTGAAGGCCACCTGCTTCTAGGGCAGCTAAAGGTGCTCCTGCTCCAGGGCCTCCATGAGCACCCAGTGCTCCCACAGCATCCGGTACTGTGCCCCATCCCGGACAGTCTCCTGGGTGATATATTCTGCCTGCTCAGCCTGCATTCACATCTCCCACACTTGCATCTGCTCCTTCCACTCCTCTACCACCACCAACATAGATTCATAGATTGTAAGGCTGGAAGGGACCTTGGAAGATCATCAGGTCCAGCCCACTGTACCAGGCAGGAAAACCAACTGGGGTTAGGTGACTCCAGCAAGGTGACCGTCCAGTCTCCTCTTTAAGGTTTCCAGGGTAGGTGACTGCACCACCTCTGGAGGGAGCTAATTCCACAGTCTGGCTACACTAACTGTGCGAAGTTTTCCCTAATGTTGAACCTGAAATGGTCTTCCAGGAGCTTGCGGCCATTACTCCTAGTTTTCCCCTCAGGTGCCCTGGTGAACAGTTGTTCACTGAGCCCTTGATGTACTCCCCTGATTTAGCAGTAAGCTGCCACCAAGTCCCCTCTCATCCTTCTCTTTTCCAGGCTAAAGAGTCCCAGGTCCCTCAGCCTTTCCTTGTATGGCTTGCTGTGCAAGTCTCTGATCATATGGGTAGCCCTTCTCTAGATTTCATCAAGCTTTGCCACATCCTTGTGAAAGTGTGGCATCCAGAACTGAACACAGTACTTTACCTGGGGGTCTCACCAATGCTGAGTAGAGAAGAAGAATCACTTCCTCGTTTTGCTGGAGATGCATTGATTGATGCATGTGAGTATTATTTGCTCTGCTGTCTACAGTGTCACACTGCTGGCTCATATTCATACTATGGTCTATTATTACCCCAAGCCCCTTTCATATGTAGTGCTGGTCATTTTGGTGCTGCCAAGTCTGTAGGTGTGTAGGAAATTGTTCATCCTGAGGTGGAGCACTTTACTTCTCAATGTTGAACTTCATCTGGTTCCAATCCGCTCAGTTTGAGAGCCTGTCTAGATCCACCTGTATTTGTAGCCTATCTTCAAGCATGACTATGCTTCCCCATAACTTGGTATCATTCGCAAAGTTGGTCAGTGAGCTTTTCACCCCCACATCCAAATTACTGATGAAGATGTTGAAAAGTACTGGACCAAGCCCTGACCCCTGTGGGACACCGCTTGCCACTTTTCACCAGGATGACACAGATCCATTCATTAGGACTCTCTGGGTCCTACCCCACAGCCAGCTTTGTACCCACCTAACTATTTCTCAGTTAAACCCACAATCCTCCAATTGTCTCATGAGAAAATTGTGGGATACCAGATCAAAGGGTTTTTGGAACTCAAGGTATACAATGTCAAACTCCTCTTTCTTGTTTAGGTCGTAAGTTACATGATCATAAAAGGAGATGAGGTTGGTAAGACTAGACCTGCCCATGATGAAGCCATGCTGGTTGTCATTCAGAATCCTACCTTCTGCAAGCCTATCACACAGACTCCTTAATGAACTTTTCCAGTGTTTTCCTTGGGATAGAAGTTAGGCTAATTGGCTTATAGTTACCCAGGTCCTTCCTCTTTCCCTTCCTGAAGATGGGCACAGCACAGGCCATCTTCTAGTCCTCAGGGACTTCCCTGGAGTGCCACACATTTTGGAAGAGTTTTGCCAGGGGTTTCATGATGACTTTGGCCAGATCCTTCAGCACTCTCAGATGGAGTTCATCCAGTCCTGCTGATTTATTTATATATGTCTAATTTTTTTAATTGGTCACACACCAATTCCATGGCAATAGTAGGAAGGCAGTCATTCCTGCCCTACTCATTCTGTACCCTGTCTGGCATGATTTTCCCCTTGGCCCAGTGAAGCAAAGTAGTCATTCTGGAGTTTTCTCCTGAGTGCTGGTAATCAGCTGTCCTGAGTTGTTAAACAATGGCCCTACACTCCCATTTGTTTTTCAACAGCTGCTATAGCAGGAGGGTCTAGTCCTTGGTACACCACTGGAATAGATGACCCCAGCCAGGTGTTTGTTCAATCTCCTCTTAAATACTTCCAAGGAAGGGGATAGCACCACCTGCCTTGGAAGCATTTCCATTTCTTGGCAACCCTCACTGTAAAGAATTTTTTTCTGATAGCCAATCTATATTTGTTCTCCTTCAATTTGTGGCCATTGTTTCTAGTTATCCCAATGGGCACCCTAGTAAACATCATATTCCCCATATCCTGCCATCCCCCGTAATGAATTTGTAGATGGCCATAAGATCACCTCTCAGCTTTTTTTGTTGAACATCAAGCAGTTGTGAAAGAGATCTGAGCTCTAACTAGATACAGTAAAAATTCTGTTATCTGGCATCCCCTGGGAATGGGGGATGCCAGATAACAAAATGTGCTGGTTAATTGAGAGGCTCTGGCTGCTGCTAGGACATCCCTCTGCCCCTCCCACCACATTACCACCCATCCCACCACATCACTGCCTGTCCTGTAGGCCCTGCAGGCCCCATGGGACAGGGAGGTGGGCCCTGCACAGCCCTGTGCACCCTGTTATGCCCTGATCTGTGGGGGCTCAGCAGCGCAGGATGCTTTGCCCCAGGCCATGGGGGCTCAGTGAAATCAGAAGTACCACAGTGGGCACTTTCAGTTTCACTTTATCTTACAAGCCAGCATGCTGGTTACTGGAGCATGCTGGCTTGTAAAATGCCAAAAAGCACAGCTTTTACTGCATATAGATTGTAGTAACTCAGATGCAAGATCAGAAGCTACCCAGCCAACCCTGTTTGCTCTGTGGGATTTCTTTGCTCTACCCTGTACCCTATTCCAAACCTATGACTTGTAACCAATTAAGTTCTCCTTTGTACCTAGCATAGGAGACTAATTGGGAGAGGTTCTAGATTATGCCTTGGGGTCCCCTTGGTTCTGCTGACTAAGGGAGACCACTATTCGTGCTTCAGACTCAGGGAAGCACCCAAAGTTCTTGGAGTGGACCGAGTACCCTCAAGGACTATTAGGCCTATGTTCCCCTGGGGGCATGTGGCAGGACGGTCCCTAGGGGTGCCGTGACCTCCCCTAGTGTCCTTGTCTACCGTGCCAAGTCTGGGTCTAATACATCCTCTGTCTCGCCCGCCACATCTTTGATCTTGTTAGTTCAGTGAAGGAGGCTGCCTTCCTACCCTTCTTGGCACAGGGCCGGTCTTACTACGCCAGGATTTCCTCTGAGTCCCGGTGCTGGTCTTCTCCCAGGGCCAACTCAATACATGCGCCCCCTCCTGGGGCAGCTGTCTCTCTGACTGCGCCCCTTCTCGCCCAGTCCAGAACCCCAACAGGCTTACTCCCCTCTTGGGGCTTCGTGTCTCTTAGGCAGTGCCCCACTCAGGCCTGCCTCCCTTATACTCCGCAGCCACTCGTGTCCTGACCTGTGTCCCGCGCTCCCCGCTGTCTCTATGCCTGCACTCGGGCCTGTGGTCGTGTCTCCCGAACTCGCTGCCTGCCCTGGGGCCCTTGCTCATGCTCCTTATGTTCGTCGCCCAGACTTGGGCCTTCTATGCCCCCACTGGGGCCCTCGCTTGCACCTCTTGCGCTCACTGCCCGCACCCGGGCCTGTCTATGCCCGACTTGGGCCTACGCCCCACTGGGGCTCTTCCCAATCGGGGATTCCAATTGGGGCCTGTCCCGGTAATGCCCAGGCAGGGCTGGGGTCGGGACCCCCACTGCTTAGGCCCGCCTTCCTGGGCCCACACCTCGGCTAGACTCTTCCTGAAGTCGCCACAATGGGCTGGGGTTGGGACAAACCCACACGCGGCACCCTCCTTGGTGCCAGGAACTCCCCCACCTTACTGGGGAAGCTTCTGCTGAGGCCTCCTCCACCCCTACAGCCTCGCCCAGTCCTCTGGTATAATAATCAGAACTCCACAAAACTATGCTGGCTCTCTCCAATACCTTTCTCAGGGGTTCTCTCTCTCCCCTCGCATCATTGCAGCGGTCAAACTGCCAGTGTAAGCTCTGCTGCTCAGCTCTCCGCCACAGAGCTCCTGGTCCTGCAGCTGCCAGAGGGGAACTATTTATGGCCTCAGCCTTCCCTTCCTTATAAGGCCAAGCCTCGCCCCCTGGCGGTCAGCTGATCTAATCAGCTCCAACAGCTAACACCTGCTGCCTTACTAACTGGCAGCTAAGGCACTTCCTATCTTCAGTAGCAGGCACCCTAGTGCCCTGCTACAGGGCACAGCGCGGGGATCAGTTCAGACCCTGGGTGGTGACAACGTTACACCCAAGCTAAGTGTGGTCTAGGAAGGGGGGTTGGCCAGACATGAGGTGCCCCAGGGAGACACTCAGAGCCTGCTAGATGTTCGGGCACAGTGAGGTGGGTGGATCAGCACAGGAGCACCCCCTACTGGTCCACCACAATAGCTCCTCCATGCCTCTGGATGAGCCACCCAGGCTCCAAACATCCCACAAGCCACACTGGCCCTGAGGATCCATTCACCCCAGCTCCTGCCCCTGTCTGCCCCACTCCCTCCTTCACTGTGGAGGCCTTGATCTACCCCCCCATGCCTCTTCCCCAAGTCAGACTTACTTGTTGGGGGCAGGGTTCCCCCCCCACACACACAACCTGCCAAATCATATTTTCTTCTTTTGCCTGTGCTGTCTGGGCCACTACCTTCAACAGGACATACATAAATACCAGCCTTTCTACTAAGACACTACCAGTCTTTCTGATCTGCTGAGAAAGACTGGCAATATTATTGCTTTCCACATGGATGTATGGGGAAGGGTAGTAGTCTGAGGACCTCATGAGATTCTGTGGTCTTTCTGTCACATTCTGAATTCAGGCTTTAGGCATGCCGAACACCAGAAAGCATTCTACATATAGAAGCATGCATCTGGTATCCATCTTCATCAAGAGAGATTAATTAGCAGCTCCCACCATCTTCTTCCTCCTCCTCCTCCTCCTCCTCCTCTTCCTGGGTGGGTTTGTTATGAAACACTCGTCAGTGTTGGTGGATTTCATTCCTGCTTTATAATAAATTATCCCTGCTTAAATCTCTTCAGTGAGTTGATTCATCTGAGACATTTTTAGCAGTAGGACCCATACTGAAAGCATTTGTCTGTTTCTAGATCTACCCATTTCTCCTTGTTTTTGAAGGCCATGGGCTGACAAGATTCTTAAGGTTTTCACTCTGTCCTACAATAACTTTTATGATTTTTCATCATGCTGTGTCTGTAAAAGCCGTTTATGAATCTTGTCTAGAAAATCTACATTTTTTCAAAATGCAACCATGAAGCATTTCCAGTCCTTAAACCTTTACTTCCAATATGGTCACTAATTTGGATTTAGTGCAAAGTCACCTCTGTCTTCAGGAAGAAAAACAATCACTCAGTGCAGGTCACAGCCATTCTACTATGGCATTATTGATCCTTTTTCCATATAACAAATAGAAACTCCTGATCATGCATTAGTGGTGAGGAGAAAAGACTGAACTCAACCCCCTCCTCCACCTTCCCAGATCTTCCTGTCTCCTTCATTAGGTAATCTACCATGCAATCTTTGTTGGCACTCACAACGTTCGCAAGTCTTTTGTAAGACTTCTAGATCATAACCATTACTCAGTAACAAAACATGCCTAGTTCATACACCACTCAAACATACCTAGATCAGTGCTCTAAGTCTAGCACACACAATTAGGAAATACTCAGGCAAGCAGTCATTGCAACCAGGCACTGGTCAAATAACTAGGTAGTGCAAACAATTATTCAGATACTTGACCCATCAGCTTTCAGCAACTATCTTTTTTCCTTCCCCCACTGCAGTACTTAGAGTATCTTACTGCACCTCAGAAATTCCCAAGCAAGTTCGTTCTGTCAGCTTCTACTCTGTTCAGTGTTTGGTATTCATAGTGTTCAATATTTCTAAGTACCAGGTATTACCAGTTCATTGAAAATACTGTATTGTAATAGTAAGAGCTTTGTTAATAGCAAGAGTTTTGCATGCTGATTCCATAGTAGGCCGGTGAAGCAGCACGTAGCCTCCTGCTCTGTGAGCATGGCCGAACCATGAACCTAGATAGTAGAATGTTGTAATACAGTGGAATCTGGTAAACACCAGGTGTGTTGGATCATGCCTCATTCCCAAATTCCTAGCTTGAGATAACCAAATCCTTAGATCAAGATAACAATGTTTACTCCAGACTATATAAGCTGTACATTTAAGTTACAATGGGTTCCTCAGCTCTGGCAAGAGTTCTGACTTGTGCAGAGCCCCAGCACAGGCTATCATATCCCCGGGATCAGGACACTCCAGGGCCAGGGGAACCATGCGGAGTGGAGGCTGTCACCTAAGGCCAATGTGAGGTGACTATCCTCTCTGCTCTGTTCTATCAACTGCCTCTACGAGTATCCTTAAATAAAGCTTTGCAAGGGTGAAAACAACCGTAAGTATGTCCTTTGTTCAAGCGCGGGGAATCTTCTGAACCCAGTAGTTCATCCTAAGACATGTATGTACTATGAGATTCTTTTCTTGAAATTCAACAAGTTTAGTTTCAGTAAGTTCCTTATTTACAACAATTTTAGTCTTCCAGATCCATCTAAGTTGGGATTTCCAGCTATCTGTCTTCACTCCTAGAAGATATAGTCAACCTAACGACAGATTCTCATTTTAACAACAAATAAAAGTGTTGTTTTACCATCATGGTTCTGAAGTGGTATCAAGGCTTGATATTTGGACTGACTCAGACCTAGAAATAAATTTGTTGCTTTCTGCATTTATTTATTTATTAATGAACTACCAGCAAGGTATTCAGTGTTGTAGAAAAAAATACAGTATCAGAGCAATCCCAAGGGGGGCTTACAATCTAGAAGATAGATGCCAAATCCCAGGCTGCTCTGGGAAACTACGAGGAAGAAGTTCCCTTTTGTAATTGTTCCTTCTCATCTGGGTCCTGATCTGTGAAAAGTGTCTCACTGCATCTTGAAGTAGATCTAAATTACTTTGGCACTTTTGCAAAGTCTACCCTCAACTCTCTTGTTTGCTTTGCCATTTTTGCTAGGAATATGACTAACATAGTTTTCTGATGCTTTTTTCCATTCTGAGATCTTGCAGGTATTCTCTCTCTCAGCCTTTCACACAATTAAGTTCTGGTATTTTACTTTTGTTTTTTTTAATTCTATTTCTCCTCATGAGGTCTGCATTTCCTCTATTTCTAACTTATTAAGGAGCTTTCTGGTTCTAGCAGTTCTCAAGTTTCTTCCTACTTCAAGTTCTTGCATTTTTTTGTGTATGTGCTTTTCTTTTTTATTGTAAGGGAAATTAGTTATCTTAGCTGACAAGCGAATTTATGATTTTTAAATCTGTTGCTATAACCAAAATTAGAAATGATTTGTTTTGTCTCCTGAGTATAGTAAAAACTCTGAGTTTATTGCTTCCATTTTATTAAGTCAGGATATGATATCCAATTTGAATGTGACAATAATGAGTTGAGGCCTGAACTGTGCAGCCCTTAGGGTGATAAGCATTTACACACTCAAATCATCATGTTTGGATGACATGAAAATAAGTGCAAAATGTTAGCACTGAGAAAGAGAAAGTGGTGAACTAATAATCACATTAGCCATTAACATTATATCAGGACAGTTTTTCCTTAAAACGGTATTTCCAATACTTTCAGCCATAGGTTTATAATTTGTAAATTGAATATAATTGAAGCCATGAAAAAGGACAGAAGTTACTAAGACTAATGAGTCAAGTTCACAAATGCCAAAGGAATACACATGTCTGTTTCTTTCAACCTTTTGCATAGACTTAATGACAATTAAATGGTGCTCCATTTTCTTTTCTTTTTTTTTACATTAAAAGCAAGCATTGCCATTAGAGCATGTACATACATGTGACAGTTACTGATAGAGTCTGTCAGCACATGCCAAAAGGTTCTACACTGTGAGCATTAGTGCTGAAAAGAGATATGGCTCATCCAAATCCATAGGGAGTGGAATCATTGATTTGTATAATCATTTTCCTGTTGGCAGTCCTTAAAACTGACTGAGCTGGCAAGATGTATATTAGGCTATCTTAATACATCCTGCTATGATTCTCTTCATTGTCCTTGGAGTAAGGTTATTTGAGAATTAACCATGATTACCAAGGCCTAATGCCACCAACATATTCTTGTTTTCAAATCAGTTGTTAGAGTTTTGACATTATACAGGATTGAGCAAGTTTTAGGTGCTTTTCTATTTTTTTAGATGTTTATAATCTTAAAAGAAAGAATTTAAAAAGAGAGAAAGAACATATCACAGACAATAGATTTCTTAACCATTGTGTTTTTAATGCAAGCAAGTCAGTGTAATTATAGGCTCCAGGGTTATTTGAACAATGTGCTGCAAAAAGAGTTTTAGCAATCAATAAAGAAAAGCATTCTAAGTAATTCTCCATCTTTGAATGATGTTATATGCTGATAGCCATAAAACATTCTTTTTTTTCCCCATGAAAACAATGTCATTTGTGGAACCAAGGCCTTCACATTCATGTGTTAGTTCTATTTAATAAACTGAGTAATAGTTTGAAATGTTAAATACACAGGAGTTTAAGTCAGTTACATTTCTGGACTAGCAATGTTAACTACTCTTTTTCTCCTTGAAGAAATCCCTACATTTAGGTATGCCAGAAATATACATCTCTGCAATTTGGCAAACAAACTACTAAACCTAGATAGAGATAGCCCAAAAGAAATAATGGAATAGATATTCTGAGAATTTCTGGGGTTTTGTGAAATATTTGCAAACCTGCCATTTGCAATTAGATTTGGTATTTAAAACTAGTAACTGAATATCACAGGCAAAGAAATGGTAGCACATTGATTACTTCTAAATATGCAGTGAAGAATTTAAGATGAATAACTGAACATCTAAATCATATGACTTCTGCTTCCTGAGAGATGACTGAAAGCTTTTAACTGCAGAACACTAAGTGAGAATAGCAGATTGATTCCACGTTCAAATTTGTGAAACTTTCAGGATTCATGAACATCTCCAGAAATACCTGGAGATTATCTGAAGAGTCACTAGAGGATTGCTTTTACACTCTAGTCAAACAAATGGGAACATTGCAACTATCTTCAGCATATGCAAGATCAGGTCCACAATCAACACTGACTCCACAGAAAACAGCAAAATACATTTGACTTGTTTGTGTCAAACATATTCACAAAATATTTTCATTATTTGTAATATATTCTTGAAATAGCTGTAAGGGAGAACTGAACAGAAATAGTTGAGGATCTTCAAGGAAAGGCATTCAGGAGCTGAATTAAATGAAAATACAAACTCTTCTTTTAGGAAAGCCTCCAAAAAGAGCTTGTTTTGGCAGGAAACAGCAGTGATGTGTAGGTAATGAGACTGCATTAAAATTAAGATACCCTAAAGGGTCTCCAATTAATTTGTATTTTTATTGACACATTACAGATTTTGTGTTGTTCATGATTTTGGCTCTGAAAGCGGCCCTGATTATCTGGCAGATGTGGTGTGGATGTAATCTGAGATTTAAAACATTGGCAAGCTTAATCTGTACAGCTATCCAAGCAAACAAATGCAAAATAAGGGCACAGCAAATATTCTGAGTCGATGTTTTAACTGGTAACGAGGGGATAGTGGTCCAAATAAATGTTTTTTCCTCTACACTGCTGTGCTTGGTGGCCAAGCATCTGCATGATGAGCGTGATGCTCTTTAATGAGCTTGGTAAATAGTACAATGGATTTCAGTACGTCAAAAACCCAGAATAAAATAAATACTTACCAGAAGTTTCCCCTGTGCCCCAGGCTCCTTGTATTGTGTGTTGGGAAAGTTGAGAGACTCAGAAGCCAGTCTGATGAGCGGGGAGCCCCTGAAATTATCCAGGAGTGAAAAGCTAAGAATAAGTATAGATGCCAAGGAAAATGACCTGAAAGCCAGAGATAGGCACCTGTTTCTATTTAGGATCCACAGTTGTCCACCCCTCCCTCCAGATAAACACTGAAGCTATTTAGGTTTAGAAGAGCTTCTGAAGTTGAGGGACAATGGGCATGTGTTTAATGAGCAGTAGCCTATTTTATTGCCATCTGACATTTCCAGGGAAAGAATTCTACCTGATCTACACATCAAAGAGCTACTCAGCACATCTCACAAAGATACTCTCATGGACCCAGAGGGACAGCCTTCCATCTTCAGCTCCCTCTGCACAAAAATGAAGTTTATTTCCTACCTATGGAGACTTTTTACCATCTTGTACCATCTGTACTTTTCCCAGAGCCTGACAAAGGGACTTTGATCCTGATTGCTTGCAGAAATGGACATTTTTCTTGTGATTTCCCAGTTGGTCTAATACAAGGTATCATTTTGGCACCAAGAGTTCTAGCTTTTTGTAGGTCTTCTTGTTTCAGATCAACATGGCTACCAAGTACACCACTAAAAAAGTGTGCACTTTTGCTACTGTGCATTAGGGTAGCCTAATGTGCACATATTTATTTCCTCACATTGCAGGTACTGAAAGGAAAAGTGCATTAGTGCATGTGTAGATGTGCCTAACATTATCACAACAACAAATGGGTACAAACTGGCCAGGAATAGATTTGGTCTGGAAATTAGAGAAAGGTTTCTAATCATCAGAAAAGTAATGTTCTGGAACAGTTTTCTAACAGGAGTTGTGGGAGCAAGAAACCTTAATGTTCAGATGGGTCTTGACAAGTATATAAAAAGGGATATGATATGACTGACTGTGATATCAGGGGACCCAGGCTAAGTACAGACAGTTAAAAAGTCTGAGGCTGAATCAATTCAGTCTTCACAGTTTAGTCTAAGATGCATAGATTGAATGGATAAGCATGTGAACAGACATTACTTTTTGACCATGGAAATGCAGCCACGTTTGCAGTGGCCCAGGCTGGAATCTGGGGACACTAGAGCATGCCTCCTTGCTTGGCTGGAGTAGACAGCTTGGGAAAAGGTTAGCCCACCCACCCTGCAAGTAGGGGTTGCAAGGAAGGTCAAGGCATGCTGGGATGCTGGGGGACTAAGAGTTAACTTAAATTTGGAGGGGATCTAGGACACAAGTTCAATAGAGTGATTTAACTTAAAACAGTTAAGTCTTGGCCTACATTCATCCAGCTTTATCTTAAACTGGTTTCAGCCATTTTGAAAGTGGATCATGTGCCTGAACTTCTGTTGTGATTTGAATTAATTTCCAATCATCTATGCTGGTTTGTGTGTAATTTCTGTGCCTAGTCTCAGTGGCTCAGTGACCCTGTCTCTATGCTGCGAACAAAATGAAAAAGCTCTGATCCTTTGGTTGTAATAGAAATGCAAGCCATCAATGAATGATTTAAACTCAAAGGGATAGAACCTCAGCTGATACAAGTTGCCATTTCTTCTTTGAAATCAACAACACTATCCAGATTTAAATCAGATAAAGAGCTGGCTTGTAGTTCTTAGCATTCTAAATGCCATATTAATATTTATAGCATCATAGTATCATAGTGCTTAGGGTCATAAGGGACCTAAACAGATCATCAGGTCTGACCCCCTGCCCCACGTAGGAACAGGTGCCAGGATCATATCACCCCAGCCAAATATCTTTCCAGCCTCCTCTTGAAGATCCCTAAGGTAGGAGAGAGGACCACTTCACATGGAAGCCCATTCCAGAGCCTAGCAGCCCTAACTGTAAAATAATGTCTCCTGATGTCCAGCCTGAACCTTCTCTCCAACAATTTATGGCCGTTATTCCTAGTAACCCTGGGTGGTGCCTGGGGGAACAGAGCCTCCACAATTCCCGCTATTCCCCTGGTGAGCTTGTAAATGGCCACCAGATCCCCTCTCAGCCTTCTCTTGTGAAGGCTGAATAGGTTCAGACCCTTTAGCCTTTCTTCATAGGGCCTGCCCCGCTGCCCCCTGACCATGCGAGTAACCCTCCTCTGGACCCTCTCATCTTGAAGTGGGGTGCCCAGAACTGGAAACAGTGCTCCAGCTGTGGCCTGACCAATGCTGCAGAGGGGAAGGATCACATCCCTGGACCTGCTTGTGATGCATCTACAGATGCACAACAAGGTGCGGTTAGCCTTATTGACTGCTTCCTTGCATTGGCAGCTCATGCTCATCCTGGAGTCAACAATGACTCCACGATCCCTTTCTGCCACTGTGTTGAAAAGAAGGGTGTTCCCCAGCATATAAGTGTGTTGCTGGTTCCTTTTCCCTAGATGCAGTACCTTGCACTTGTCTGCATTGAATTCCTATTCTCATCTGCCCACCTCTGTAATTTGCTAGATCTAGCTGGATTCTGTCCCTCCCATCCAGCATGCCCACCTTGCCCCACAACTTGGTGTTGTCAGTGAATTTGGACAGTGTGCTTTCCACACCCAAATATTCAACCCACATACATCTAAAAATGGAAGGGAGGGGTACCATAGCTACCCATCACCCTGGCAAAACTACATTTGGTTATTTTCATTGGAAACATGCAATAAAGACTCAGTTATTTCATAGCCTATAGCTTACAGTGTACAAAATGCTCACATTAATAGCCTATTAAATACATATTGCATCAGTATTTACAACATAGTTATACAAATTGGAGAAACACATAGCAATTGAATAGGCTCAAGATATTGCAACCTGAGTTTACCCGGCTTGTTATTTTGTTGAAGCAATTGTTGTTGCTCTTTTTTTCAGACTACACTGTAAGACTCTAAATAGATGGATCAGCAATGCACTCTATAAAAACCAATAGTTCTATTTGGTTTTGGCATCTGTATTAAAACGGAACAAACAGTGTTTGTTTTTCATCATGTATTTATTTCATACGTTTCCATACCATTTAAAAATAAATAGAGTTATAGACACAAGTCTAAAAGCTTTTACCCAAGTCGAAGGTGAAAGCAAGGCAAAACGATCTAACTACCCATTTGCTTTACATTCCTTACTAAAGGAGAAATCCTGTTAGGTAAAATTCTAGTATCCATAAAGGTCATAATTTTTCTCATTCACTTGCAGACTATTTTCATGAAGTTAATAGCAGAGTTACTTGAAATACATATTTAACAAAAAAAAAAATCAAAAATCAAATCCTGGTGACATCATAACTAGAAACATTTCAGCCAGAATATGAAATAATTATATTCAAAATAGTCCAGAAGTGCTCCTTTGAAACTATGGTTTGGCCACATAAAACTCAACTCTCCCCTCTGATCTGGGGCCTTAAATTAGGGTGAAGAGTGGGGAAAAGAGAAGGCAGGCACACCATAATAAAACAAAGAACCCTGTGGACCACTTCAGGCATCCACGCCTGTTCTCAAACACACACAGAGGGGTGTTAAGCCTCTATATCCTACCAACCTCCCTGTTAGATTCAAGGGACACCAAAGAGTTAAAGCCCCTGGATATTGGCCTACTGCCTGGCCCCGACCGGAGGTACAAAGCACCAAGTAAAACCCCACATTAATGTAAAGTTTCACAAGTGTATTAAGACAAGAAACAACAAAACAAAACACAACAGTATAGAAACACAGTATACAGTACTATAAACAGTTAAACTATAGAACAGCTAAATAACCGGACACCAATCTGTCATTCAGACTATCACCCTAGAGAGTTGACAGGCAGGGAAGGCCTGCTCTGGAGCCTTACAACACTGAGGATTTCTATGCTGTTCCATCACAGGCACGTGAGAACTAAGCACCTCAGAAAAGGGGTAGATGATACTTTAGCTGACTGACGTAATGCACAGAAGCAGTTGAGTGGTTGGCAAGTGTTCAGGTGATCATGACCCTCCTGTTGTTGCTCCCCAACACTGTCCCATGCACACACTGTTCTCACTCGTTCCACAGTTAATAAATGATGGGTTCCACAAACACAAGTAGTCAAATACTAAATCAGTTGTACATGCACACATACCAGACAAAAGAAGGAGAGAGCACAAGACAGAGCAGGTGCCAGCGAGCAATAACTCTGATGACGACGGCCCCCGAAAGCTGCACCAGCCCATGCACTAGACAGAGTTCATAACATCTGAACCATGCCACCTCTCAATTGCATGTGGATCCAATTATTACTCTCTTAATCATTGCCAATCAAAGTCAATCACAGCTAGGACCATACAGATCAAACTATCCTAACAACCCATAATAACTCATTAACATAATAGTCCTAACTGCTACAGTTCCCCTGGTTACCAAACAAACAACTAGATACTAGTTAAACAACACACTGCTCACACTCAGCTTTCAGGAGTGGGTCATGACATCATTAAGATTAGGAGTTCAAATATTCTAGAATACTGCAACCTCTAAACATCTTATGCATGCGTAACAATGCCAGGACTCCGCTGTCTACAAGGGGTGGGCAAAATATGGCCTAGTTGGATCTGGCCCATGGAGAGGCATAGTCTGGCTCATGGCAGGTCCCTTAATCCCACCTGGCCCAGGCACCGTCCTACCATGACATGTCCTGCTGCCCCCTGGGCATACGATGGGACTGGGGCAGCTCCACAACTGGACTGCCTTTCCAGGCAACCTGGGTGATATGCATTCTTCTGGCTACTGCCACCCCTGGCCCAGCCTTGCAGTAGCAGTGGGGAACCATGCACAGCCCCAACCTGCCCTGTGCCTGCTGTGGACTCTCCTGCTCATGCTGAATAACTGCAGCAACAGCAACAGCTACAATACCAGTGGGGCAGAGGTGTACTTGGCCTCTCCCCCTCAGCACTGCCCAGCACTTCCTGTAGCAGCCACCTGGAGCCTACACTGGGCTTCTCTGCAGCTTCCCCAATGTCACTGCCATCTCTGGGCTGCCCAGTGGGGGCAGCACAGAGAAGCCACAGGACAGCTCAGTGTGGGCTCTAGGCAGTTGCTGCAGGAAGTGCTCAGCAGCAGTGAGAAGGAGGGGCTTCTTTTCCCTATGCTAAGCATGCTTCTACTCCACCAGTGCTGCTGCAGCTGTAGCTGTTTAGCAGGAGGAGGTGAGTCTGCAGCAAGAATGGGATGGGTTGGGGCTGTGCATGAGTTCCCCCCAGTACTGTGGGTTTGCAGCCGGGGTGGCAGTAGCCAGAAGGAACCTATGTCACCCAGGATGCTGGGAAAGAGAGTCTAGCTGCAGAGCTCTCCCAGCCCCACTGTGTGCCCAGGGGACAGTAGGACATGACAGGCAGTGCAGACCAGGCACAGAGGGGGGTGGGCCATGTGGGGGCTGTGTGCATGGGTTTTGGCTGGTCCACTCCTGCTGGAGTGAGTCTGGAGCAAGTGTGGGGTAAGCTGGGGCTGTGCACTGTTGGTAGTGGTGGGGAGGCACTGCAGGGCACACAGGCTCTGGGCTGTTGTTGGGGTAGGGGTGTGGGCAGGGGCTGACTGGCTCAGAAGGTGCATGCAGGGGGCTCCCATTCATATTCCATCATACCCACAAATCTTTCCCCACAAGCTGCACAACTACACCCTCTCCCACACACAATCACACAATCCACAAACACTACACCCACCCACACCTCTCCCCACATGCACCCCTCCTACACTCCCCCCAGAACACCTCTGGGAGGGTTCTACTCACTGCTACATGCATACTCCCCACCACACACGCACCCACACCCAACCCCCACACAGCCTTCAGCCACCCTCCGCTTCCACACACCCCACAAACTTCACATACTCACACATCCCCACAAACAGCCCCCACAAACCCCCATACTCATCCACCCATATCCACACCCCCCACACCCCACATCCACATGCATCCACACGCACCCATACATCTCCCCACATACCCCACACCCAGCCACCCATACCCCCCACAACCACTGCAATATACAAGAGTATGACTACACTTTGAAGTATTATGCAATATACACATTGCAAACACACAGAAATCAGGACAAAATATCTTTAAAAATAAAATTAAAATATGTTACTGTGGATGTTTCATTTTTAGAATATACTTTTTTTTTTTTTTTTTCAGGTTCCAAGATGTCAAAACCCCTTTCAAAAAGGTGTGCTTCTAGGGCAAGAGGAGGCACTTCTGGTGGCAAAAGTCAGGGGTTAGGTTGCAGGACTTCTGCCCCCAAGATGTTGACCAGGGATTGGAACATATGCCAAGGGATAGGGGCTACCCTTGAGGCCCTCAACAGCTCACCAAAACTCATTAAGTGGCCCTCCAACCAAAATAATTGTCTGCCTCTGCTCTAAATAAACTACATTTCCAATCATGGATCACCTTTTCTTTTCTTGGTGAAAATAGGGTATATGCTATAGAATTACCTGGTGGTAATACATCAGGTAAGATGTAGTCTAGCCACAGAGTCTGGTCCTTAAAAGAAAAATGGAAACATAGAGCATGCAAAGTAGAGGCCTCATGAGATACTTGTCAAGAGTCAAGGCAGCAGACAGGCTGTAGTCCCTAGCTGGTCCTTATTACTGAAGTGGGTACAGCTGTCAGTGGCCTAACTACTCCCAGGTATATCCAATTATCTACTGCATATAATGAGCTGTCTGGCTGCAAGAAATTGACTTCACAGTATTCCTGGGGTTATGCACCAGAATGGGTGCCTGTCTAGATCCTTTGCACCTAGATTTATTTTGGCAATCATTCACATCCTAGCCCTTTGCAGCTACATCCATCTGCTCCAGATCCCTTTGCTGCTCCTATCTCCCTCCCTTCCCAGCTTTTGTCTCTGTTTCAGTAACCCCCTTGCTCCTTTACAGACCTTAACCTTCTGAACACTAGCTCCTGATTTTGATTTGTACACTTCCTTCCTGACCTTACCTGCTCCCGACTCCCTGCTTCTTGCCTCTATAGTGTCATGCGTCTTCCAGCTATGCCTTGACATAACCTTGTATCAAAAATTGATTTATGAGAAATTGTGGACCAGGCCTAGTAAACAGGCATTCCACCTGCAGAGTTAAGGTCTAAGGTAGCCTGAGATAACCACAGAAAAATCACTTCAGTTCTTTCTGCTTCATAGTGCTTGCTTCTAAAGAGAGAAATCTGCTTTTTCTAACTCAAACAAAATGCCTACTGAAGTTAATGGAGCCTTGAGAGGGACACTGGGAAATGCTGATAACGATTTTGCTCAAAACAGGTATTAAAACACTCCTCCACTTCATAAGAGGATGTGATGCTTAATTTATTAATGTTTGAAAAGTACTGCCTGTTAAAATACTGCTTACGTGAAAAAAGTTATATTTAAACTTTTCAGCTCCCAAGTGTAGTTCAAATTATTTCCAGTGAAGTAGTTTAGATTTTAATGCATTGGAATTTTGTTTCCTTTCTCCCTGGTTTTGTGCTAACTTGGCTAAGCAGACCCTTTTCTCTGGTTTAGTACTATAAAGCTCATGCAGAGTCACTTATCCTCTGCTTCCTCAGGTGAATATAAAGAAAGTTGAATGGTACTCATAATTGGAGCATTTTAGCAAATTCTTGTGGTAGAAATACAGAAGAGCAATCCAATGAAGGTTGGTCAGTACAAAAGAAAGCATTATACATACTTGATGCTAGCCTAATCCCACGTGAGATCAATATAGATCAATATTTCCATTTAGGAACCACTGTAGCTACATAGAATTGTTTCAGGTCCTAGGTAACTAATTCTGTTGTAACAGAACTGAAAAGCATAATGCTAAAAATCTATACTTTGTTGTCACAAGGTTGATCCCACATTCTAATACATATAAAAGGAACTTGATGCAACAATAGTTATTTTTCTCCAATGCAAAATTGTAGTCAGAACACTGTAATTATTTTCCTTTTCAATATCTTGTAAACTTTCTTAGATGCCAAATATTTTCTGGGTTTGACAGAAAGACAAACATTATTACAGCAAATCAGGACAAACCAAATGTGGTTGCTGTTCATATGAGTGCACGTAAGAGACTCTCACAATAGCTGTTTAAAATAGGCACTGTTTTGTAGTGTTAATTATACCATCAATGGAAAATCAGTTGCTGTATATCTAAATTCATTTGTACACATTATGTTTTTTACCCCTGAGGAGTAATATGGTAAATAACTACATCTGAAAACTAAAAGACTGAGATTTATGTCATGCCACTGTTTGTTTTGTTGTAAAATTGACTTTCAATGAGCAATCCAATATCTAGTGAAAGGCTCTGATCAGGCAGGGTTATAATGTCATTCAATGCTACATTTGTTAATAGCTTCAAATATTTTCTCCTTCCCACCACTTAACGGTGTTGAAAAGCTTGTTAACAGGAGTGGAAATCTGCCACAAATGACTGTATATATAATTTGTGAAGTAATTCAGAAATTGCTATTTCTATTTAAAGTGAGCTAAGTAAAATGTAGAGGGATAGCAGAGAAAAGTCTGTAACTGTACATTACTCTGAAAACCAGATTTCCAAAAAGAGCCATGAAAGCTGGATTGCTAAGCCATTTGAAACAAGACTTGATAAAGTAGTGAAACATACAGAGAACAATGCTGGGTTAGTAAAAATAAAATAATCTAGGATGTTCACTGTTTCATCTTCATTTTGGTAGGCCAGCTCTAGGAGTCTTTACTTAGATTCTGCAACATTTGCTCAACCACATGTTGAGTAGTGGTTACTCATGTTTCTAGTAACATCGCATGACCTATGCAATTTATCAGGGATTAAACTTTCATTGAAATATATTACCTTGCTGCATTGATAGACTTCACTCTATCTCACAACAAAAGAGGAAGCCTAGGAAGGATGTTAGCTTCCTAGGCTTTCATAGTCCAACTCTGTGTGGGTCAATGTAATTGCTTACCCACTTTAGCATAGAAAGATGCTCTGTCTAGAAGGGTAGAACTCATTAATCTTGTTACGCTGCAGTTGGCAGAAGTTAGCTTTTCTACCCCTCCAACATAGCAAGAGTTTCCTTTCAAGTCACCCATTCTGAGGGAAGATGTCATACCTCCAGTCCCAAACCTAAAATGGGAACAGGATCAAATCTGGCTCACTCATGGTAACAGATAGTTTTATTACCATATGTCTCTTGCTATAACCAAATAACTGCTTCTCTTCTTTTGTTTTAATCAGCATAACTGCATTGGAGGAAAAAAAAACTTACAAAAGTGGTTAGTGTGCAAAACCTAACATAGAATTAGCCTGTATGGGCGCATCCACATGAGCATGCAAATGCAGTTTGCGATGCTCCAGACCCATCTTGGCACCCCAAACTTATGTATTCCCTGCACTGGAGATTCCAGTGTAAAAAAAAAAAACAGAAAAAGTGGAGCAGTGCACGTGGCAGCAGTGCACACTGCCAGAAACCGGTGCTTGGCCAGCCAGATTCATACTTTTTCAGTCAGGCTCTGCATATCCAGATTACTCAGAGCCCCAGGAGGCCCCCAGCACCCACAGATGTTCCCCCTTGGGGAAAGCTCACATGTGCTTGTCTGGATGACCCCATAGTGTCATCTGCCAAGTCACTTGAGTTCTATAAACAGTGTTAAGAAAAGTCATGACAAATTGCAAAGCACATACTTTTATTTCTTCTGGGCATGTACCTGCTTTAATCAGGTTAGTTATCATGTCTGAACTTTAACCATGAGGTATAAATTGCTCCTGTGTACACTATTTTATTTGTCTCTATTTGGCTTGATACCTTGTTCATTTATCCAGAGGCCCAAAGGGAGATTATAAAAATGAACGAAAGTTTTATATCACTAGTTGTGGGGTAATTATCCTTAGATTTCCATATGCAAAAGTACAAATTCTATCTGACACCAAAGTAGTCACAAAGGTAGGTGGGGCCTGCAGCAGAGAGGGAGGGACCTGAACCTCAGACAGCTGCGGGGCAGCTAAGTCTGAGCCGGGGAGAAACACAACACCCATGGCTTCTACTTGCCTCAGCCCCCAGGGAGCCATGCAACCAGTCCTGCCCAGTGTGAGATAGGGGGAGAGGGAGCACTCACCTTAGGGATATCCAGCATAGGTTTGTTGTGGGTAGGTCTTGTTTAACTAATCTTATATCTTTTTACGACCAAAGTGACCTATCACCTGGGAAAGGGAGAAGAGATCGATATCATATATCTTGACTTTAAAAAAGCCTTCCATCTGGTATCCCATGATCACCTTTTGCCAAAACTGGCCAACTGCAGCCTCGGGTCTACCTTGATCCACTGGCTGGGGAATTGGCTCTATGGTAGGACCCAGAGTGTGGTGGTTGATGGAAGTCAATCGTCATGGTGCCCTGTGACCAGTGGGGTCCCCCAGGGCTCTGTCTAACATCTTCATTAATGATGTGGACATTGGAGTCAGAAGCGGACTGGCCAAGTTTGTTGACGACACCAAACTCTGGGTTAAACCATCCATACCTAAGGATAGGAGGGCTATCCAGGCTGACCTTGACAGGCTCAGGAAATGGCCAGATGAGTACCTGATGGTGTTTAACACTGAAAAATGCAAGGTTCTCTACCTTGGGAAGAAAAACCCGCAGCATGCTTATAGGCTTGGCGGTGCTACACTGGCTAGCACTACGGACAAAAAGGACTTGGGGGTTATGATTGACCACAAGATGAACATGAGCCTTCAATGTGATGCTGCAGCTAGTAAAGCGAGCAAAACGTTGGCTTGCATCCATAGGTACTTTTCAAGCAAATCCCAGGACATCATTCTCCCCTTGTACTCAGCCTTGGTGAGGCCGCAGCTGGCATACTGCATCCACTCTTGAGCTCCACAATTCAAAAAGGATGTGGAGAAGCTTGAGAGAGTCCAGAGGAGAGCCATGTGCATGATCAGAGAGCAGGAAAGCAGACCTCATAATGACAGGCTGAGAGCTATGGGACTTTTCAGCCTGGAGAAGCACAGGCTCGGGTGATGTGGTGGCTGGCTATAACTTTATCAGAGGTGCTCACCAGGATCTGGGCGAATGTCTGTTCACCAGAGCACCCCAGGGGATGATGAGGTCAAATGGTCACAAACTCCTTCATGACTGTTTCAGGCTGGACATAAGGAAGAACTTCTTTACAATCCAACCCCCCGAGGTCTGGAATAGACTGTCACTGGAGGTGGTCCAAGCACCTTCTTTGAACACCTTCAAGAGAAATTTGGATGTTTATCTTGATGGGACCCTATGACCCCTGCTGACTTCCTGGCCCTGGGGCAGAAGGCTGGACTCGATGATCTTCTGAGGTCCCTTCCAGCCCTAATGTCTATGAAATCTATGATTGTCTGCCAAAATCGGAGCAGCTTTTCATGCAGTATTTGAGCTATGAATTAATATTTTAATGACATTAGTATGGATAAATGAAGTCCATAAATTCATGGTCCTCAACTTTAAAGGGAAGACCAGGCTATATAGAGTATGAAAAAAATAAAATGATGGGCTTTTAGATAGGAGGGTATTCAATGTTAAAACAATTACATGCATTGTTTGTCATGTCTATACATACATTACAATTATCAATCTAATTAGTATTTTATTTCTGGTATTTTTTAAATTCTTTGTATAAGTCCTTTTAATAAGCAGAGTTTTTATCATAAATGGACAAGTTACTTACTGGAACATCAACTGATTATTAACAGTGTATCAACCTGTTGAATTTATTGGCTCTATTGACACTCATGTAGTCTTTATTTGCATCGTATTAGTATTTTAGCAGAAAGAAAAGGAATATATGAGAGTTTTTTAGGGAGGGAAGAGGGGGTTAGAAGGTGATAATCAGATGAGAGTCAACACTTTGAACACTTTTTAAAAAAAAGATTTTCCCATATCTCCTTGCATGCATGTTGCTGACAGCAGTTGAGACCCAAAACTTCATGGCACCCATTTTTTGCCCTGTTTGACATACTTTGTATATTTTATACTAACAAAATTTGGAAGTTTTTTTTAAAACATTGAGGGTTTTTTTTTCTTAAACCTGTTAGATGATTCTGGGAAATTTGGTGAGAGATACTACCAAACTAAACCCTAGTGATATACCCAAAAGTAAAATTATATAAACGTTTATTGCTTATGCTGGTATGTTAATTCCTCCTAGTCTGAGCCTCAAAGGCTGTGTACAATGTGTTCAGCTTGATTCATCCTATTCAGTTTCTCTGTTTATATTTCTTCAAGCTCAATTCTGAATTTCATTCTCCTTTTGTCACTGCAAGCAACAGAGAGCCTACACCTGTCTTTTTAAGCCAATGCAACTGAGGACAGAGGGCAGCTTGGAAGTACTGAGGCACGCAACAGTGATGTAGCATTATGAGGCGAACAATCGGAGCACAAGCGGAAGGCAGAAACAAAACCCTTAGCTGATTGACCATGACAGCTCTGCAGCTCTGTGATTCTTTCTCTCTTTCTTTTTTGAGTGACCTAGTTCCATGCTGTTGGCTTCATCATTTGCCTGGTACAGCCAGACATGTTATTGTCTGTCTCAGACATCTGATACAATTAAGAGTAGTAAATATAGAAAGGCACGAAAACTCAGAAAATTAACATAAAACACAGTGAAATTGTCATGCGTAAAGGGAGAAAGAGAGTGGGATCATCAAAAAATGGAAAGCTGGGCTCACACAGGACAAAGAAATGGGTTTTGTTGCTACATTTTAATTTGAGGCCTGTAGATCATGGCTCCAGCCTGATTGGAATTGACATAGACTGATGTCTTCAAAATCCCAAATATGAGAAATTAAGATAAATCCTCCAATAGAGATTGGCCTATAAAATGTTATTCCTGCCTTGTAAGCTTATTTAACCAAAACTCCCATGGCAGCACTAGTTTACCACACTGAAGGCCATCACTGCTTGTTCTTCAGAAACATCCACAATAGTTTTATTCATTGTGGCTATTTCATGCTTGTCTGGTTTCTAAAAATAAATATAATTAGTACTTGCATTCATAAGCATTGATATAACAAGCTGAGGAACGTATTCACTTGTCCAGATGTCCTGGCTGGAGAGTGAAGGTGAAAGAACAGAAAGAAGACCCGTATTTCAGATTCAGAGTGAACAGGTAGAGGAGTGGGTGGTAAAAATGCCTAGAATATTTAGATTTTGAAGCCATGAGGGTAAATTTTAAATTTTGAGATGCCCTAGAAATGAAGCAAGCAAAGAAGTGGCAAAATAATTATATGTTCCTGTAGATTACTTGGTAAAATTTTTTGGTAGGAGCTACAGTAATTACTATGTAACCCACACTTGTTCTGTTTACTCTATAGCACTATAGCAATTATCATATAATTAAGCTGCCACTACCTGATACTTGCTATGTAATAGCGAATGACAAGAGTAACTAGTGAAGTGTTTGTAAGTAGACAAGTGACATGACGCCCGTGGTTTGTAGCTTCAGAAATTACCAAACTGACATTTAAAACAAAGTATAAGCAAAAGAAATGGGAGTCTCTTGACTCAAAGAAAGTTCCTGTTTTTCAGAATGCAGCAGGGTTGGAGTGTTAATGGAGCTGTTACAGTCCAGGAAATGTACAAGAGACAAGGCTTTTTTT
The DNA here is from genome assembly GCF_052110815.1 of Crocodylus siamensis. Taxonomy (NCBI): domain Eukaryota; kingdom Metazoa; phylum Chordata; order Crocodylia; family Crocodylidae; genus Crocodylus; species Crocodylus siamensis. Next base: position 51,127,598 of record NC_143396.1, on the reverse strand, counting down.
CTTTTCTTATATTTTTTTATTTCACCAACTGTATAGTCAGAACAGAAGTTTGATAAGCTTTAGTGTACGCATTGCTTTTCTTGAGGTTGGGGAGAGTTTAGATATCTTGTATAAAGCAGGGCTGTTGACCTTCTAAGGAGCTGGGAGCCATGTGCCACACAAGCTATAGGCCCCCAAGGCCACATGCCATGCTGAATGAGCTGCCATCCCCTCATGGTGCTGTGTGGCTCTCTCTCTGCCATGCAGTGGGATGGACACTCCCCACCCACTACTGCAGCACATGGGCATCCCTCAGTGCCCAGGCTGCAAGCTCCTTGGGATCCACAGGCTGCTCCACCCTTCCCCTTGGGTGGAGCAGCAACCAGGCAGCAGCCTGTGGGCTACAGCTTAAACCCTCTGGGTGTCTTTACACATGCTTGGGGGCGGGGGTGGGGGGGAAGATCTTTAATTAGCATGGTTCTTGGGAGCCACTCTAATTAACTCACCTGCAGCATCTTGTGTATCCAGCATCCTGTGCTTCAAAATGGCAGCAGGAACACTTTAAAGCTTGTTGAACAAACTTTAGTTAAAGCACTCTCCCACCATTTGGAAGGGTGGGGACACTGAGAGAGTGGGAACATGGTAAATAACACGCTTCAGCAGACTCGATTAATTGTGTCTGTTCCAACACACTGTCATTACAGTGCATTGGAGCACATGTCCTGCAGGTCCCCAAATACCCTTACTGGCCACATGCAGCCCCCCAGGCTACAAGCCAGACAGCCCTCATATACAGTATATAATATTATATTATGAACTGCACAATTACTCCTTATATGCTTCTCAGACAATGTATAGCATTGTACTTTACAGGTTATAAAATCTTGATAGCTGGTTGCTAAAAGATTAACTGTTATTTAACAGTCATTTATATTTTCTTACAATAATATATAACCATGTTATCATATATATATAGATACACACACTAATACATCTGATTTATGAATGTGTGAGTGTGTGTATGTATATCTATGCATGTGTATACATATGTATAGTCACACATATTCATCTTATCATAATAAATCAGATATATAGGTCTTTCCTAATAATTCAACAGTGATATTGCATAAAGTATAGATATATTGCTGAACCTAAATTCATTCCTTCATAATAGTTCACAGTGAGCTAAAGTGTCTCCCCCTCTCCCTCCTCCCCACCAAAAATACTTTGAAAGGAGTCAAAAGAAAATCTACTCCTGAACTGAGATATCTTAGATCTTTGTTTCAATAAATATTTAATGAAAAGCTGAGAACCAAAAATATAAATAAATAAATAAATAAAATGAAGGATGTTTCTATTTTTTCTCAGTTTATAGAGAAGGGTATCCTCTGGGATGATGCACCTCAGCTTCATGGAGAGAGATGAATTCACAGATGTATTTGCATATGCATTAAATACAAGATTACAGTTCCCATGCTGCCAGACACTACTTTCTGAAAAGCACGAGACAGACCCCTTATTTTATTGAAACCTATTTTTCAAATGGTTTCTTTGTAGAAAGAGTATCCTTCAAGAGAAAGTAAACATGTTTTTTTCCTCTGTTGCATTGGACGATAGAAGTAAATAATTTCCAGGCAGGACTGGGATAGTGAAAAGCTAGGCAAAATATATCTTTGTCTTGGGTCTTTTAAATAACAGATGTAGAAATAATAAATATTTTCTAAGCTTATTTTTATTTACCTTTATTCCCACTTGAAAGGGGTAATCTCCAGCCCACTGAAGTTATTAAGCAAGGTGCTAAGATTTCGATGAGTAGAATATAATGCTTCATATTGATGCTTGTTAGGCCATTGCAAGAATCCTCTCTGCCTATTTATTCATACCTGTAAAGCAAATAAATATCTGTTCATTGCAAAATACCTTCCGGGTCTTTACTTTTTGATACTTCTCTATAGCTCTGAACTTAACATCAGTATAAAAAAGTTTAAAATCCAGCCTTAATTTTTGCAAATTACATAGTGTAATGGTGATTTCATTTACTTACACATGGTTCATAAGATCTCTCTTCAGATGACACTGAAATTGTGCATGCCTTTTAGCATTTCATAAAATAGCCAGAAACTCTGTCCATGTTGGTGCCAATGCCAGAGACAATAGGATATCCTGGGTTGCCAAGTTTGTGGATCTTGAGTAATAAGTAAAATTTGCCTGACCTGGGCTCCAGGGAAGTGGAAGCAGTAACTGGCTACCTAGCTCCAGTCTCATTGAGGCATGAGACCTTGCAGCAGACCCAAATGCCTCCTGTGTCCCAAGATCACTGGGCTGAATAGCCTTGATTATAACATCCAAAGTTCATTCACTTGCAATTCCATCAACATCACATATGCCATTAGCTACTTATAGTGTCCCTTTGTTGTCTACATAGATAGACTGGGTGATCCTTATTAGAATGAATGAGCACCAATCTAATATCAGTTGAAAAATAACATACAAGCTGGCGGCAGAACACTTTAACCACCCTGCACACTTCATCATTGACCTGAGGGTGCCTGTTCTCAACAAATTTTTAAAAAACCTATTTGAAAGGGAAATTGTGGAACAAGAAATTTTCCACAGACTGGATTGTGTTTAGTAGAGTTTAAACAGGGAAAATGGATTTTTATCTCATTGCCTGGATTAATGTTTGTGATTCCTTTGTTTCTATGGGTTTGCTGCTTGTTTTCTTGTCTCTCCCAAAACTGCCCTCTCTCCCCACACCCCGTTCTCCCCCTCTTTTGTCTTTTGTATTCAAATTTCTCTCTCTTCCTACTCTGCTTTCTGCACCTTTCACAGCAACTGATGAAGTGAGCTTCAGCTCAGAAAGCACGTGATATATCTACTTTGGTAAGTCTGTAAGGTGCACATCTACCTTGCCTTCTACTTGACTTCAGACTAACATAGCTAACTATGTCTTTCAATTATGCTAGGGGCCTAAGGCTATATTATTCAATGCAAGATCAAAGCAAAAAAAATAACTTTAATGGAATGTGCATTAATTTACTATATCATATATTATGTATAAAAAACCAAAACAAACTAGGCACAAATAATCAAAGATGTTGTTTTTTTAGTCCTGTTGTCATTAGAACTGAAACTGCATCTCATAAAATCTCGCCTTCGTGAGCATGTTGACAGTGCAGCCAATGCTTCACTAAAAGTTATTTCCACACTTGAGTTGATGTTCACATGAGCTAATGTTTCCATACCAAAGTTAATGTTTTTAGCTAGAGTTAAAAAACTTTCAGCAGGGCTATGAAAGAGGAGCTACATTATCAGGAACAGCTAACAGACTGCAGAATTGCAAAAGAAACACTAGGTTTATTAGTGAAACATCAGGATCATTAGAAAATGAATGAGGTCCATTAACACATTTGGAATGAAGTGTCTATTTTATTATTTTATGTATTTTATGTGATCAGTTATTTTATTTTATTATTTCAAAATATAACTCCCAATAATATGATCTAAATGCTTTTTTTATTTAAAGGGGAGAATAATGAGATAAACAGCTGATATGAGGTGATTTCTGTTCCTTTGGGCATTCTGCTAGAATGAACTTGGTAACACTTTGAAATAGTGACTGTGAAAGCATTGGTTAACAGTAATATGATAGGCAATACAGAGCATTGTGGACCAAAACCCAATGTCACTGAAACTAATAGGAGATTTGCCACTGACTTCAAGAACTCTTTCTTTTGGACTGCTTGTTACTAACTTTGAACTGCACTTTGAATTATTAATAGAATTGTGAGCAATGATTTAACAACTAAGAGCAAACAAGTATAAAACTCTTCTGTGCAAGAGAACATTTTTATCCCCTGACGTGCATGTATATGTGTATGAGAGAGAGAAAGAGAGAGATGTATATGCATAGCACAGCAAGTGAAGATCTTTGAACCTCTGTAATAATAGGATCTTTTAGCTTATAATAGCTAGGCATGTAATGAGCTGAGATCTGGGCTAATTTTGTGGTGGTTTGCTTGTTCTCTTTTGGTTACCCCTCTCTACTTCATTCCTCATATGAAATCTTAAATTATGAACTTTTGGGGATTGGGCTGGCTGTGGAGGACTTGCCACAACAGAGATCTGATCATTGATGAATGCCCCTCTATAAAACAAATAAGAGTATTAATATTAAATCTTAACATGGGTTAGGTGTTTCAGTTACTTTTAATGAGCAGTTTATTTTCATTCTTTTAACATGTATTTTGTTGATGTTTCATCTTGGCACTCAGTCCTTCTCTTATAAACTCAGTTTACTACTTAGCTGGAAAGACTGTAGATCTGGCATTAGTTCTCCTACCACAGAGAAGTGTTTATAAAAGCCTTCTACTTGAGATCAGTTCAATACACCACAAGAACCCCCAGAAATGTCTAGATCAACAGTTTGGTGGGGCAGTCTATCCACAAGGCCAGTGCCGCATCCCACGCTAGCTTGCAATGGATATAAGCTAAATATCCCTACCTTGCTTCTCTACTAGTTAGACAGAAAGCCTTTTGCTAACCTTCTGACTCAGTGTGAATTTCATCCTTGACTAACAAAATAATGTTGGTATAGAGCTTATATATAAACCCTGTATCTTCATCCCTCGTGAATGTGGTGTCCCACATAAACTGATTCCAATGCCATTGACAGTGCTGTAAAAATCTACTTTCACAGATAATTCTGAAAATTTCCAGTCTTAGAATTAGGCACTTGACTCTCAACTGTATTGGAAAAACCTACTGCTGCTCCCAAAATCTGATAGATCTATTGTGTAATCTGTCACTTTAGTTATCTGGTCCAGCATATTGGATAATCTGTTATTAGTGGGTCTGATTCAACGGTCTTTGCAAAGGATGCTGAAGATGTTTGTTACTTTACCAGAATCAGCCTCTCTAAGCCTGTAGAATTGCTTTTGAGATTAGTAATTTTGTTCTGAAAATAGTGAAGTGCCTATTGTATATATTTTATGTTATTAGTTATTTTATTGTCGTATTATAAAATGTAACTCTCAATAATATGACCTCAGTGATTCTTTATTTAGAAGGGAAAATATGAGATAAACAGTTGATATGAAGTGACTTCTGTTCCTTTGGGCATTCTACTAGAATGAACTTGGTAACACTTTGAAATAGTGACTGTGAAAGCATTGATTAACAATAATATGATAGGCAATACAGAGTATTGTGGGCCAAAACCCAATGTCACTGAAACTGATGGAAGATTTGCCACTTTCCTCAGTGAGATTGAGATTTGGCCCCATGTTTGATTGGCCACAGATGAACTGAAATGTGTGATGAAGTTATTCTTCAATACATTCCTTCTGTATGTCCTTAATTTTTGGGGAAAGTCCAGCAAGTCTTTTTGAGTACAAGTAACTTATGAGACAAAGTAGTTGATATCTATGCCAACAGAAGCAAAGCAAAGAGGACTTTGGACTTGTTCATAAGAAGAGTTTCATTGAAAAATGCATTGCATGCAATATTTATTGTTTAAGATTGTTTCTCTTAATTCTAAGGTGTCCCAGGGCACTTCCGCGCCCTGCTCCTAGTAAGACTCCAACTTGGGAGGGGGAGATGTTTAGAACAGGTGTGGGTTGCTGGGGCAACCACTGAGGTCAGCTGACTTGGAGGGGGCAGGGCCTGGCCTATATAAACAGCCTAGGCTGAGGCAGTTCCCCTCTGGCAGTTGTAGAAGATGGAGATCTGCGGGAGTAAGCAGAGCATGAGAAGCCTGATGACCTGAGTAGCTTATGTGGAGAATACCAGGCAGAGGAACCCCTGGCAGGGATGGTAATGTTGATGAGCCAGAAGGCTTCGAGTTTATGTTTTAAGCCAGGAGGCTAGAATTTGTGTTATAGCTGATTGGCTTATGGTTTTGGGTTATTGTTACACCGGAGGACCGGGTGAGGCTGTAGGGGTTGGAGGAGGCCTCACGGGAGCTCCCCAGTAGTGTGGGGGGTTCCTGGCACCAAAGAGGGTGCTGCGTTTTGGGGTTTGTATAGACCCCGGCCCCAGTGGGCAAGTGTCATGCGGGCGAGGAGCCCAGTGAGGGTGAGTGACCTGGGAAGGTGGGTCTGGGGGCCAGGCTCAGCTACGGCCACCTGAACCCCGAGCATGGGGAGCACAAGGCACATAGGCCCCAGTGTGGGCGGGAATCGCACCAGCAAGGCCCCAGTGTGGGTGCAGGCGCGAGAATAAGGAGCCCCAGGGAGGGTGATTTGGCATTCGTAGCGGGATAAGCTCCAGGGAGGGCGATTTGGCATTCATAGTGGGATAACCCCAGGGAGGGCGAGCATACAGGTAGAAGCCCGAGAGAGGGCGAGTACTGGAATAAGAGGCCCAAGGAGGGCGAGTGTACAGGTAGAGGCCTCGGAGAGGGCCATTAAGGAAAGACCATAGACACAACCACATCCGGGACAACTGAGAGGCTTGGGGAGTGGTATTAGGGGTGGTAGGAGCCACATGTAGCCCTGTGGCGGGGGTGCACTGAATCATCGGGAGACAGGGTACCAGCGGGAGTATGCCAAAGGGTACCGTGTTCAAGAGGGGAAAAGGCAGCCTCCCTTTTATAATATTTATCAGCAAGACGTGGCGGGCGAGATAATGAAGGTGGGTGGACACACACTTGACACGGTAGGGGGCTCCAGGAGAGATCACGGCCACTCCTGGGCCTCGCCCTGTGACATAAGGGAATTATCTTGAGGGGTGGATCCACAGTGGGTATGGTGTTGTCACTTCTGCCACCACTGCTGCTGTCCCCTAGCTGAGCTCAGCAACCTGCATAGCAGCTCCTTTCATCTGGAACCCCCAGGCCAGCAGAGGATACAAAAAGGGGGGACCCAAGTACCACTGCCACTGTCCCTGGCTTACTTGGGTATGGGGTGAATGCTCCTGCTTTGCTTCAGCTGTGGACTATAGGGAGCAGCTGCAAGTGGTGGTTGTACACAGGTTCCTGTTGCCAATACTACTTCTGAGCCAGCAAAGGATACCTGGGGGTGGTAAGCAGGGAGCAGGTGCTGAAAGGAAAAACTTGCATATTTGACTGATGAAAGCAGGGCAAGGAGTGGTTCTGGGGATCCCCTCATGTCTGGGTCAGCCAGAGACAATACTGGGTGGGTATGGTCCCCACCCCCAACTTCCTGAACCTGCTCCCTGCCCAGGTCCCCAGTGTTCTCACCTCCCCACCCCCCTCCCTATCCTGGCTGTAGCCAACTCTCTCACACATCTCCCTTTGGTCTGCAGTAAATCCTTGATCTACCCACAAATATCTCTAAAAAAGTAAGTATTCACACATGTAAGCTTGTGGCCTGAAGCTTAAGTTGTGACCCAGGGCTGTCTGAGAACCTTTTATGGACACAAGCCATCACAAAAAATATAGCTCCCTGCTGGCATCTTTAGGGATCTAAAGTGATTGAGCCTCATTTGCATCCTATTTGCATGATAACGTCAACAATATAGTTAAAATTAGAGGTGGAGAGAACACTATTAGTCAATACTGAAAATAGACTAACACAACTACAACCAAAAACCCTTGGACCCTAGGCACATTTAACAGAGTTCACTTGTCTAAGAACATAGGCAGACTAGATGGTGATCATGGGTATTCTCCTTGGTGCAAATTCAGTGGTATCAGAGGGCTCGGCTGTAAATTACAGCTTTCTTGGTGTGTTTATGGTGACTGCTGGTTCTGTGTAGATATGTATGTTGGTCCATAGGTTTCTTGTATATGGTGGCTTTCATTTTACCATTTGGGATATTGATCATGGTGCCCAAAAAAGAAATGCTGGTGTTAGAGTAGTCAAGCAATAGACTAATGGGGGGGAGGGGGTGATGATTGTTGAATTGTTGGTGAAAATCAATCAGAGACTTTTAACCGCTCAGTTGGTCTAGTGGAAAATATCACCTACCCAAAGAACCTATCCTGCCTGTGGTCCAAGATCATCCTTACCCAAGCAGCTGTCTGCAATTGTGGGAGAAAAGGATCCTGTGTAATGAAGGCGAAGAATATAGAGGATAATATGTAGATGTGTTCATCTCCTGCTTTCTCTGCGGTTCTGTGGGAAGGAAATTTCATACAAAGTGTTCCCTTATTGTGAGGATCAAGACGGGACTCTGTATGCTAAAGAATTGATTGGAGGTAGCCTGAAAAGGCTAAAGTACTCAAAGATGGATTTGGCAGCTGCGTTGGTCTGAGAAAAGCAAGATGCAAAAATCTAGAACTCTTGGTTCAGAGATGATACCTTTTATTAGACCAATTGAGAAATTGCAAAAAAGTATTTTTTTTGCAAGCTTTTAGGCTTACATGCCCTTCATCAGGCTCAGGGAAAGTTAAAGGTGGTTAAAAGTCCCCATAGGTGGGAAAGAAACTTCACTTTTGCACAGAGGAAACAGAAGCTGGAAATCTGTTCTTCTGTGTCCATGAGAGTATCTTTGTGGGACTGCTCTTTGTGGTAAAGAGCAAGCAGGATTCCTTCCCTGTTGGTGTCAGATGGCTGGCAGGGAGGTGTATAAATATTCTTGTTGTTCAGCAAAGAAGTTTATAATCCAGATTTTTTGTTTGTTTGTTTGCAATTTCTCAGTTGGTCTAATAAAAAAAGTATCATCTCTGAACCAAGAGTTCTAGATTTTTGCAAAGTACTCCAGAAGAACTAATTGGAACTGAGATGTGATGATCCTTGAGAAATAGGGGTAGTGAGGATGACAACTGGCCAAAGCAGCAACCTGGATGAAGAACGACATTGATATCTAGTGACATAGTCATTTAATCTACTAATAAAAGGCTCTGGAAACTGTACATGAGATTCCCAAGCCAAAATGTGGATTTCTTTAAGTCTGGACAATGAACAAGGAGTAGGGAGGAGGATCATTGTTAAATACCTCATCAGCTATTCATACTTGTTAGAAGATGATTTGGGTTTGTACTATTGCCAAGAGACTCTATAGGTATTAGCCTCACCTGCTGTCAATTAATTAGCAGGTCTGGAGGTTGCTGATGGTCCAGGAAATGTATAGTGATGAGGCTTTTTGTGATATTTTTTATTTAAACAACTGTATAGTTGGGAGAGCTGTTGGCCAAGCTTTCAGGCAACATGAGCCCTTGTTTGGGTCTGGAGAAGGAGCAGATGCAGAAAATCAATTAGTCAGGTTTTCCTAGTTGCTGTTTTACTATTCTCTTTAATAAAGCCCTGTTTGTTTAACAGAGACTTTTTCACAAGTGGGGAAATGCTGTTCATCATGAACATAATGTAATTTAGGCCATGTCTACATGATAAATTTACTATGAAGGGCTGTGCAGGCTCCCTCCTACACTGGAAGCAGTGCAGCCACAACTTTGCTAATAGAGTCAGGATAAAGGCAATAAATGTATTATTGTCTGAAAAACAAACAAAGAAAAATCCTAAACTCCCAAGCTGCTATGCTCCTGCCCCTGTTGAAGTCCCTGGCAAATACCCATTGTGTTCAGTGGAGAGTTGATGTCTAGGAAGTGTCAAGGCTGATGCTTTGTTTCAGACTTTCCCTGATAAGATAAAGAAAAATAAAATCTACAGGGAGAATAAATTAAAAATGAAGAGGTAGATTTAACTGTGGAATTTACCAGTGAGAAATCATAATGAAATATTCTGAAATCTTGAATTTTTCTGCCTTCTGAACCCTTTTAGAAATAAAAACTTTATTAGGCTTGAATTTTATTGTCCTCAAGCCCTTTTGTTTTGATTGGCTGCTCTGTACTTCTGTAACTCTCCTCCCTCCCTTGTACTGTAGGAGTGAACTTTTCAAAATGCAACTTGAGTATACTTAGTGGACTAGAGCCATCTTAGGGAGGTCACTGAGACCCTCTTGAACATGATCAGTGGGAAAATGGTAATAACTAACAATCACATTAAGCACATCACAGCTGACCGGTGGAGGAAATATGACCCTAGCCAGCAGCTTCTATAAACAGTGTGGCAAGATGGGAGGTTACAAAATTGACCTTTAAAGTGGCTTAAATGCCCTTTTGCACTGCTTTAATGGCACTGCTGTTTACAGTGTGGGTGGCATATTGCCCGTTAAATGACTTCGGGACATAGCAACATGAAACATGTCCTAGGTGTTTTACTTTGCTGCCTTACAGCTGTGGAGGGAAGCATGGGCCCCGTGCAGTGAGCGTGATCTTTTTTTTTTCCTCCCTAGAGCCTGCCTGCCCAAGCTGCACTGGAGCCCAGTGCTTCTCTCTGCAGCTGCAATGTTCCCAGGGACTGCTCAAGCTGGGTGCCTTAGGGTGAGTGCTACCTGGGGGACACCACTGCCGCTGCAGAGGGAAACATGGTCCCCCACACCCAGCTCAGCCTGCCAGCAGCTCACCCAGCTGCCAGAGAGGCGGGTAAGGATCCGGCCTAACCCTTGTGTACACACCATGGGGGATTACTTCAGTTTAATTTGAAGCGGTGTTTTTAAAAACCCACTGCTTTGATTTAGGCAGAATTAAACTGAAGTAAATCCCCATGGCATGTAGAAACAGCCATGGAGTCTGCTGAGTTCAGTTCTACCAGAAATCTTTGAGAAAAGGAGAGCAGCTTTCTACCAGGAAGTGGTCACATAAGGATGCTTACCTGTTCACTCTTTTTGCATCATCAGAAAACAGCAGAGATGTCCAGGAGCATCTCGGGTTTTTTCCTGTTTCCCTTTCATGGATTTGGAGCAGTAGGAGTTCTCAAGGACTGTGCATCAGTGGTTTGCAGTGTATTCCCCATGGAGGAACATATATATTGTGATTCTCAATATTTTCATTGTACTATTTTCATTTATTACTTGATATCTAATTTTTGTTATAGTAGGAGTTTATCATTTTTAGATATTTTCTTATTTCGTTATTAGTCACTATAGTAAGTACCCCACAATAGGTGTTGTTGGTCTCTGTAGTGAATTCAGAGGGGTTGTGCACTTACTTTGCAAAATCCCTAAACTTTCTGCTCTAAAATAACAGGAAACAGGCACACAAGCACTTCTATTATTACCAGCATTATTATCAGTATTATTATTACTAATAATAATGTAAAGTATGAGTCATATTAAACAGTTGCTACAGAAACTCTTCAGCAAATTTAATGAATTTTTGGAGCCATATTACTGACACTGGAAAGAGTCAAAAGGGAAACTATGTTCTGAGACATTGGCATTTAATGTTTAAAATATTGAGCCACTAATTTAAACATTTAGTACACAAATTAGGTAATTAAAGAGTGCCTATACAAAACTGGCATAAATTATCAGAAGTGCTATGCAAATAGAGCTACCAATGAAGTTAATGGGATCTATAAGGGCTACTCCTCCTAGTAGGTTTTTGAAGGTAAAGGCTGGTGATGGAATGAATGGTGATGGAATCCTTAAAACTTTGAATGCAAATGCTAATATAACACAATAACATTTCAAGGAACTAAGTGTTTTACCTGATTTGTAAACAAGAAAGACCTATTGATGAAAAATGTATTTATTATGTGCCTGTATCTCAGACACTTTAAAATACCTAAGTGGCATACACCCAGCTTTTTGAAATCTAAGTCTAAGTGCAATCTGATTTCATCCTGCTCAAGTTTCTGGAAAACCATTAACATGTCTACATTCTAATATGCCATCACCTGAGCTGCAAAAAAAGAAAGAGAAGAGGAGGCTCATCCCATTCTTCCTTTTCCCAGTAACTTAATGGCAAAGGCAGTTCCCTGGGGAGAGGGACAGCTAGGCCATTTATAAACATACTTTTTTCCCACAATGCGCCAGAGATTTGCTGCTTCAGAGCAGACTCAATTAATCAAGTCTACTCCGCAACTGAGCTGAGGTGAACTGTGCTGCACCACCTGCAGTTGTATAAAAGGCAAAATGTGCAGTGGCGTGCAGAAAATGATGGCGGTGCACTTTTGAACTAAAGCACCTCCGGCATGTTTTAGTTCAAAAGCGCGCCATCGCCATTTTCTCAGTGCTGATGCGCATTTCACTACTTATACAGCTGCAAGCGTCACAGTGCCAGGCACTTGGAAAAGTGCCCGGATCCTAGGTTCTAGGTCCCACTTAGTGCAGGGCTTTAACCTATATCTTCAAATTCCTAGAAACACACTCCAACTTCTAGGTATCTGTACATGTAAGCTATCAATAGATGTACCTTAATTTACCCTTCACACATCTCAAGGTGTCCCCAAGCAAGCCTTTAGTCCATGAATGACTGGTACATGCCGAGACTGTGGGGGCCACCATTTGTAGGCATCGCCTATGCTTTAGTCCCCAGAGCACTGAAACGGCAGCCTGCTGCTGTCCCCAAGTCTGAGTCCAGCTCCTTCAGTCCACAGTCCTGGCTGACCAAGCCAGTATGATCTCCAGCTCCATTGGGCACTCCTCTGTATATTGCTGACCAGGTCCCATGCGCACATGGCCATGAATGACTTGTGCCGATGGCAGCTGGGGGAGGGGAGGGACATGGCAGCAGCGGGAGCTCAGCAGCTGTAAGTGGGGGAGCTCCTGCAGACACTGCTAGCGCAGTCAGAAGCAGGGGGAGGGGGTTGGCGACGACCCACAGCCACCGCCACCAGCGGCAGTGGTCAGCAAGAATTGCGTACTGCCTGCAGGCACCACCAACAGTGTTGGTGGCGGCTTTTTGTAGGAGGTGCACTGCCACGCTTGGGGTGCACCCATGTGCACCCCCTACACTTGCCCTGCACATGGCTCGCTCTTCCTCTTACTCCAGTCTTAAGCTTCCTCTTTCTTTTCCCCTTCTCCCTAGCCCCTGGTTGTTTCTGGGAGTTGTAGTGCAAATTAACAGTCATCACAGCTGTGCAGGCTGTCCCCAGGTTCTGCCTGCTGTTACACATGTTACACTTACATTACATGCTGCTTGGTACTGACCCTGATGTATTCTGCATGAGGTGAAAAATTATTTTGCGTCATCTCTTCCCCTTCTACACTCACAAAGGACTAAGTACATTGACCGTAATGATTCCCAATGATTTTGCACTGATATCATGTCACTGTCAACACCTGTGTGGAGGGCTAGATGGATTCTATTCAAAACCCATCTTATCAGCGAAACTGTTACTGATTCAAGTTGCAGGAACTAAATTATGTCCACAGTTACATATATACTCCCACGCTACCCTGAAAATTATAGCCCTTTTGTACATTATTATATAAACATTAAATACATAATCACATACTCTTTGCTGTAGGACCCTTCTTTCATTCAGATATCAGTGAAGAGGGGCAGAAGTTGAATGAGACTGCAAGGAGTGTTTATTTTTGTTGCACTTCATTGGAATAGGACACAGAAGCCTCAGACTTCTTATGCAGTCTTTGGTAAGACAGTCATCATGCTTCTAGAGAAAAGATCAAATTTATCTGATCTACCTTAATTCTGCATTCCTAATTTTTTTGTATTTGACTTTGAAACTTTAGTGTTCCTTTGACATAGTTTTAAACATACATTCATACACTGAATCTACAGTCCATATGTATATAGTTATAACATAAATCTACCATGCCTTAATGAGAATCTTTTAATAGGTGGCCCTAGACAACTCCATAAAGGAACTTGGGTTAATCAAAACTTTCTTCAGAAATTAAATTTTACTATTTACTAGCAGTTTGAATCCTGTCCAAAGAAACCATATTATCAAACTGGAGTCTCAACCAGATCGTTCAGTAAATATTTAATGAGAAAATGACAAACAGACATAGAAAAATACTTGATTCTCCTTCCCCGGAATTTATAGCACACGAAGTTACTTGGGGGGCATGTCACTGGAGATTAGTTCATGGATATCTATATAATGCTATGGATAGGTGTGCAGATGCAGTGGATCCAGTAACAGCCTGACTTCCCCATATAACCAGATAAGGTTTTGAAAAGTGCTAGAAAAATCTCTAATGTTTTTAAACATCTTGTTTCAACTGGTGTGCCTGAAAGAGAGCTCCATAGTGTAAGGAATCTCACATTCTCTGGAAGGGTGCATGGAAAAGAGAAAACTAATTTCCATAGAGCAGTAGGATGAGAGAAAATGCCCTTGTATCTATCACTTTTTAAACAGCTACAGAATCCAGTCCTGAGTCTTCTGAACAAGCTGTTTCATTAGAAACTCATTAGTTGGACAGGATCTGGGGGAACGTTTGTTCACCAGAGCGCCCCAAGGGATGACAAGGTCAAACGGTCACAAACTCCTGCAAGACCGTTTCAGGCTGGACATAAGGAAGAATTTCTTTACTGTCCGAGCCCCCAAGGTCTGGAACAGTCTGCCAGCGGAGGTGGTTCAAGCACGCACATTGAACACCTTCAAGAGTAAATTGGATGCTTATCTTGCTGGGATCCTATTACCCCAGCTGACTTCCTGCCCTTTGGGCAGGGGGCTGGACTCAATGATCTCCCGAGGTCCCTTCCAGCCCTAATGTCTATGAAATCTATGAAATACAGGACTGAGCACAAACAAATTAGGAAGCTCTATGTAAGAGTTACTTTTTTCAAATGTTTTAGACAGCTAAAGAATGGCCACTGAATAAATTAACTTTACCAGTTTGTATGTGCAAGGCATGGAGGTTCCCTGACAGTTGTGTGATGGTTTCATTCTGCATGCATCCTAGCAAAGATTTTAATGATTTCAGTGGGATGAGGACTGGTTGACATCCTGAGTTTCAGTGATCCCTCTTTGAATTTTACCACATTGGCAGACAAAGCAAGACTTCAACACTAACAAGGAAAGAATGGGGACATGGAAAGGTGATAAACTCCTTGTATTATCATGAATGAGGTGGCTTGGCCTTCATTCTTACTTAAAGAAATGTGTGCTTACAGTGACAGGGAGGTAAAATAGGACTCAGTTCTGGGTGTGTGTGTTTGCCTGTTGGTTGAAGGGAAGCATATGACCTATCATAAGTATTGTGTTGTCCATTTGAGTATTCAGCAAAACTTTTCTTCTATTTAATATACTTCTCTGTTCATATTTTGGGATGGGACTGTAATATGTGAGTACCGTAGTCGCTAATAATGTATTATATCTTTATCTATGCTCACAGTTTTCTTTCCTAAAAAAAGAAATAACTCTTTCTAAAGTTCAAAGCTTCCTGACTACGTTTGAAGTCATGACAACACTATTCTTAGGAATGGCTGTGATCTGGGCTGCTGTCCCCCAGGAATAAAAGTAAATTAATGAAAAGTCACAGAGATATAAAATGGTGTTTTCAGCAGCGTTCAGCAATGGTGTCTCCAGTTTTGCTCTGTGATATGTCATCTCTGTGGGAGCGGGGAGGAGTAGCTTCTACTTTGATGTGGCAGCCTGTTTTCTAGCACTCATTAATGCATCTGAATGTAAGACTCCTATCCATGCTCAGGTAACAGAAGTGGTTTTACCAAGGTGTTCTGCAAAGGCAGGGGGGCATGAAAAATCTGGGCGTCAGTGAAGGGGATCAGCCTGAAGGATAGGAATCCAAAAGAGCATTCCATTAACTAGACAGCTTTGTGGTTGGAAACGTGACATGCATTTTAATCACGATTATGCTTTACCAGTTTTTCTTATGGGCACAAAATGAGCGAGACTTTGAAAAGAGGAGTTTATAGGGATTTATCTACAACTAGGGATCTTTATCATTCTTATCAGTTTCTTTTTATTTATAACTCTGTATATGTAAAAAATTGCAGTGGGAAAACTGAATAATTTTCACTCTGGTGACAACTCTTTTTATAATGTGTTAATCTTTTTGACCAACAATATTTGTCAAATCTATTTAATTCTGGCCTGACTATGGTATTTTGACTGTATATTCCTTAGAGTATTAAGTGCTCAGCCATTCTGCATCCATAAGTAGGGTTTCTGTTAAGTAAAAGAGATCAGCTTCCTCCCTGTACTATGAGCATGGTATTTTGCTTCTACAGACTATCAATTCCCTGAGGTACTGAGGGAATACATCACTTCTGACACCTCGAACAAGTTGTATCATATTATTTAATCATATTAGTTGGCATCCATGTAACATTCATAGCATTGTATTACACTGGTGGAGCTCATGATGGAGTGTGAAATTAGTATAAAAGTGCCCCTGCTGCCATTTTGAGATGTGGAGACACTGATACACAATAGGCAGAAGCTAGCTGGGGCGCGGTAATTACCACGCTTCAGCAGACTTGATTAATCAAGTCTGCTCTGATACGCTGCAATTACAATGCATCAGAGCTGCCTTTGGGCTTGTGTACAGGCAGTCTCTGATACCACAGTACCAAAAGCTAATAGCTGGAAATAGAAAACTAGCATTATGTGGACTTTAGTGCCTAGTACAACACTCTAAAAAGACTTAATTCAGAAAACCGTAAGAAGAATTTATGGTACAGCTTGCTTCTGATTTTCCTTCCTGATTTACATTCTCATTTGCATTTTACTCTCCATGATGTGAATGGAACAATGATGTTCCATTTTAATTTTTTTAACATGTACTATAACTTTCTCAATGATTAGTGGAGCTTTAATCAAGGAGAGATGGGACAACTAGCAATTCAAGCTACTGAATATTGAAAAGGTCAAGGCACAATAGTACACTTCTATAATTTATAGCACATTTTATCCACTCTCAAGATTAGCACATGTTGGAGGAAAATGTAAAGTCCTTGGGGAACAAAATGATAAAAAGCAATTCACATTTGGCTGATACCAGTACTCAGAGTTATATATGTCTTTATTGCATTTGCACTTTACACAAATATAGACGTTTACATACAGAAAACAGGCAGTAATAAAACAGCAGCTTATATCTTTGAAATGTTTTAACTAATTATCCACAACCCTATTTGGTAGAATAATTGTAAGAAACTAAGGAACAAGGTGAAATCCTGGCCCTATTTGACACCAGCAACATTGGCAATCCCCTGGGAGTTGTAGCCATTCAGTGTCGAACACGGCTGTTCTAAAATTTCTATAATCTATATCAAGATGTTGTGTCAGAGAAGCAACCTTAAAATCAAGAAGCTGTTACTCACTGGTTTGTATCCTCACCTCAGCTGTATCCGATAGGAAATGGATGCAGTTGAGGATTTTAACAGGATCTTCCTAAATTCTTCTTTTGCTAGAAATTACTAGCCTGATTTTATAAAACAATTCACTAACTTCTGTTTATGTGACTCATCTCAGCTCCTATAGGGATATTTTAATACAGTGTTCTTAATTAAAAACTTTGTGGTGTCTGAACAACAGCTGTAAACAATAATTGTTAAGCACAGAAAATCTGAATCTGATTAGTGGCAAAAGAGAATTACTGTATTATCATCATCAACATGATTGATCTCTTTTCTCAGCCCACCCCCCTTTTCTGATAAGTCTTGTATGTACCTTCAAGCAAAATCTAATTTGAGATGTATTACCATTGCATGTTGTCTATACTACAGATCAAGAAATCATCCCCTATGCAAAAGAAAATGAAAAAGAACTCTTTCTGAAATGCTGTGTTAATAGTATTGTTAACCAAATACAATTCTGAAATATCAAAATGTCTTTACATGAGCAGCATCATAGTATCACCCTGGAAATAACATTTACACACTCCTTTTGTATAATCATGCTTTACAATAGCAAGGAGACTCAGATGTCACTGTGTGGAAACTGCTGATAAATGCTGACAATTCAATACGGGGCAATATCACAGGGGAATATGTGCTGCCAGCACTATGTCTTTAGCTGAGAGAGTTATCCTTGTTTTTTCCTCCTCTTTCTAGTGGATGTCACATAAAAAAGTAGAATAAGTTTGTGCCTTTTAGGGAATCTGGTCCCATATTTGGGGATTGAGAGGACACTCCATCTACAAATATGCTCCTAAAGGGACATCAGTGTATTATACAGTTGTCTGTTAGTACAGAGAAGACTTATCACACTGAGTGAGATAAGACTGTCCTCAAGATCAAAGCCCATCATTTAAAATTTAAATTCAGAAAACTCAAGAATCACTTTTTAGAGAGAAACATTACATAGGGATTAGAAGTTGTTGTATATGGGTGGGGTAAGCTTGAGTGTGGACCTTTGTGCTGGGCATGGGGCGTTATTGCAGGATATATCCATAAGGAGATGTCTTAGTATCAGGACTCTAAACTACAGCCATAGTACCAGTGCTCCTTTGATCTTCTGTCAACAGTACTTGTGATTTATTGTTCATTAGCCCTTATATATGGTACTCTTCCTTTAAATGGTGCTATACGATGTGCCTTCAGTTTTGGGTTCCTGTTCAGAACAATGAAGTTACCAGCTAGGTACGGTGTGTGGTGCTCCTTCTCTTCCCTGGGCTAATCTAACCTCCCCACCAGTGTGGACCCATGAGATTTAATAGCAACAGTAGCTTAAAATGCAATAGCATTTGAATGTTGCAGATTTTTTTTCTAGCAAGCAAGACAATTTGGCAGAGTCATTGCGCCTTTCCCAGTGACCCCAGCTGCCCCACCAGACCTAGGAGGCACCAGTCACCAAGCTGGGGGGTGCACTCTCCAGCGCACTCTCCAGCAGACCCGGAAGTGGACCGGAAGTGCTTCTGGTCTGCTGTTGAGCACGCGCTGGGGAGCCCGCCATGCTTCTGTGGGACGGTCCATGTGCTCCAGCACTGTAGCATTCACAATCTGCCTGCTACCAAGAGGTATGTAGAAAAAACATTTTAAGCTGTGTCCATGTCCAAATCACTGAATCTTTCTGAATCACTTTGAATCAACTCGGAGGGTTTCGATTCAATCTGAAGAGATTCAATTCTGATTTGGAGATTCGGCCACCAAATCAGGCTGAATCTCTGCCAAATTGAATCGGGGACTGAAGCTTCATGCACCCTATTCAGTTGTGCGTATACAGAACATAAATATTTGAATTTTATTTTGTTAGTAGTAGCCAGACCTGAGCTAGAAAAAAGAGTTTTTCTCCATTAATAAGTGTACTTGAAGCTAAAGAGCCGGAGATGTGGCTTTTTACTTTATTTGCCAGATTCTGCAGTGTAGAAGACTGCTTTGAAAGTAAAAGTATCATCATGTCACTGTAGCTAAACTTTGGTTAATGTTCCATAATCTGCAGAGCCAGTGAGAGCACCACTGAGAGTACTAACTGTTCAGCTGGTATCATAAGTCTTGTTTATTATTCCTGTATTTTCATTGTTTGTCTTGAATTCATGTTGTTCTTGAGTTAAGAACCTTTTGAGTAATTGGCTTGGGAAAAAATGTTATGGAAAGGAGGAGGGAAATGTATGGAAACTGCAAAGAATTCTGTGATAGAGTAGACTCATATAGCCTGGTATGTATGTGCACAACATATCAGTAAGCACAAAATGTAAGTGAAAGCAGAATTTGCCCTTACCAAATACAGTAGCACTAAATAACATAGAGGACAATTAACGTATCCATTCTGACCTCTCCAACATACTCAGAAAATTATCTGCTATTAACATACACCTTCTTTGTAGACTGCTTCCCAAACAAATTTGCTTTAATAGGAATGTAGGATGGGATAATTTGACTTTTTGCAATCACAGCAGACAGATGTGAGTGATACATGACATGAAAACGAATTATCCCTACTTTGCTGGCTGAGAATAGATAGTGCTGTGTTGTTATTATGCTGAGTTGTAGTCTGTGCACTGACAGATAATGTATACAGCAACATAAAGCAAACCTTTAATTCTAATTTTTGAAAACGTTGGTATACATAGTGAAGTATCAGTATCTCCCTCCATTCTTCATCATTGTAGAGCAATTCCATCATGCTCCCAGTCATGCAGGTTTACCATCCACAGGTTAAATTTGTCATCTCATTCCTTTTCATATCTGAAGCTTTACTAAACCCTTGTGGTTATTCCTGTACAAGTCATCTATGTTGTGTACTTTCCCCACTATTTCAGTTAATACAATTGTTATTCATACCTCAATCATCTCTCACTTCAGCTATTTTAACTTCTTTCTCCTCCTATAGGGTTTTAGGGTGCCTCACAGTGTAGCCTTCCAGGCCAGCTACCATGTTCCTCTCCCATCTTCCACATTCTAAATCCCAGTACTGGCATGCTATTGCTTTCTGCAAATTCCTCCTCTATGCCCTCCCTAGCTTTACATTTGCCCATTTTCATCTTCCATTTCATCTTCTTTTGACACACACTCATATCTTGAGATCCTTTTTAACTCAGTAGTCATTTAGTTCTGTTCTAATGCAATCAAAGTAGACAGCTGTAGATTACCTTAGAAAGACAGCAGTTATTAAACACTTTTTTTCCATTCTTGACTCCAAGAACTGGTCTGGGATCTTTTTTCCCCTTTTTTCTTCCTCTCTGGCTCATTCCCACTATGGACAAAATAGCATTTAAAAATATAAGGTTGTGATTCAGCACATTTAGGTTTTCTGTCTCCCTCAGCCCTTCAAGCCTTGGCTTAATCGCACTGGAAATGTTTCAAGAATAAAATCATGTTCAGAATAAGATCATGCAGCATTATTTTCATTCTGAATGCAGTCTGAACTGTTGTCTCAGTGGTATAGATTTGAGCAGAAGTTGTGAAACTTGCCCTTCATCATGAATCTAATATGGGCATAAAAGTAAAAGCTTAAGAGTTGCAGGGACTTGCATGCTAATGTATGAATCTTTATTGAACAACATACTGCAGCTGTAGTTTAAATAAAGGATTTGGGTCACAGAATAATAATCACTAAAAGATTTTCATAATTCCTGATGGTTTTTAACATATTAGTTTGAAAAAAATATATCAGCAGACATAATGTAGCAAGTATGATAATGTGTTCATTATTAAAACTAATATTTTCAAATCTGGGTGCTAAAAATCAGGCATCCAAATTCTGATTTAGACAAACATATACATTATATTATAATCAGAAGGGCTCAACACACATATCTCCCACTGACATCAGTCACCAATATCTCCAGTCCAAATTTGACTAACACCTAAGTTCAGTTGTGTTTTTACCTATAGACCCATACTGGGGGACCATGATGATCCTCCATTATGCATTGCCAAATCTATCAGTCTATAACGTAGGCAAAAGAAAGGCCATGTCTTTTTTCCCACCTTTGGGTAAGTTTGCAACATTGGAGTAGTAAACATAATAACTGCCTCTCTAATTTCAGAGGAAAAAGTACTCCATAGCAATGGGATTATATTAACTGTTTGTGCTGAAGCAGGAGAAGAGGTAGGATAAAGGTACAAAAGGTACAACCTATGTCCCCAAATATAGTGGATCAGCTGAGTCAGGATGTGTCCTGCCCGAGCTGATCCACTTCATTGGTGAAATACATAC
Organism: Crocodylus siamensis; assembly: GCF_052110815.1. Classification (NCBI taxonomy): domain Eukaryota; kingdom Metazoa; phylum Chordata; order Crocodylia; family Crocodylidae; genus Crocodylus; species Crocodylus siamensis. The sequence continues at coordinate 51,106,335 of NC_143396.1, read as the reverse complement.
GGCGTTTTGGCCAACATCATGCAGAGACCCATCCTGCAGGAAAACAGGTGATGCACCTCAGATATTCCCTGGGGTGTGTCTGTAAGCAGAGAAAGCCAGGGTTCTGTTCTTACAAATATGCTTCACAAAGATTGCCTGGGGTCCATATCTGCAAGTGGGAAACACCCTGGATTATCCTGCTTACAGATGGGTGCCTTGGGAAAGGTCTGAGGAACTTCTCTGTAGCAGGGAAAGTCCATGTTCCCCACTTATAAGGATACACCCTGGGGAATCTGAGGTGTGTCTCATAAACAAGAAAAGCTGGGAAGGCACTCCCAGAGCTTGAGAGGCCTGATGCTGCATGGGAATTTGTGGGGAGTGTAGGATTGGGCCCCTAAGCCCTAGAAGCACCTGCCTGAGGCAGCTGGTGGGAATGGACAGTCCCAGGCCGACTGCACTGTCCTGCCAGAAACGTTACAGATGTCTCTGCAATAAAGCAGCAGCAGCTATTACCACCTTTGTTGCAGCCATAAATTTTGGGCTTCTCCAGCACAACAAGTGGTATGGACATCTATTTGCTTGGGCTTTGTCCTGCCATAAAAAGTTTTATGGCAGCACAAAGAGGATGTCTGTTTCTCTCAAAAGTGGCAGCCTACCTCAAATTATTTTTTGCTTTTTCACAAGATAAACAAATGACATATCTAGTTGTCTGACACTTTCCAAGCATCACAAATTCTCTTCGCCTCCAGGGAATCTCAGATTAATGAGTTGGAAACTGCAGTCAGCAGTTGTTTGCCTTCAAAAAGCACCAACTTGTGCAAACTGCCCAAATACCATCTGAACCATGGCTTAATTTTAAAGTTAAATTACTGTTAATACTGGGCTCTTGGTCCAGGTTTTCTACTAGTGTGATACCTTTACTCTACCCTTCATACTCATATTTTAAAAAGAAAAAGTATAAGTGCCTGCCCTACAGATACTGAAGTCTCTATAGGAATTTTCAGGCAGAAAATCAAATTTCTTGTTGTCTGCAGGTTTTCATGGTATTATTCATGACAGAGGTCATCCTCAACATTAACTGCCTAAAACTGATCGCACTTACACTAACAGTGGCCTGGGTGTAACGTCATTGCCTTCAGCAAATTTATTCTGATTAGACTTTGATATACCTGAAATAAGCTTTTTAGCCCATTGCTTGTATTTTAAGTGTAAGCAATAAAAGTTCTTAATTATGGTTTATAGATAAAATATAACAATGAAAAGATGCTGACAGTGCCATAAGAAGCCACTTCAGACAACTTAATAAAAATATACCTTCTATAAATATAGCTCCTGTAAAGGATGTTAGCACTATTATCCCATTGTACAGACAGGAGAAGTGAAGAACAAAGAAGGGAAGTGTTCATCAAGGTCATCCAGCACCTTGTTGGGAAAACCAGAACCCAGGCTAAATGGTTTTCGAGATACTCTGCTTGCCACATTGCCTCTCATAAATTATCATGCTGTTCTGATGAATGGGAAGCAAGAAATCAGGCCATTAAGAAGGGCATTTACAAGACAGAATCAGTTCCAGGTTTTGCTTTAGTAGTGGCTCTGGTGGAGTCAGGCTTTTGTTACTGACCAGATAATAAAGCTTATGACAAGCTTCTCTGGAGAACATGACACAGACAAAAACCCAAGTTGCTGTCTACCTAGTTATAACTATGACTTAAACACAGAGTATGAGCATATTTGGAGGAAGAAATTCAGCAACTGATATCACTGCTGTAATTTGCATAGGAAAGCTACCCTCTACCCGTTGCTACAGAGGGCACTTGTACATGTGACTGGGGTTTAATCCCCTAAATTGAAATGGTGAGTTTTTAATTGTGATGATTAAAATCGCACCATTTCAATTTAGGGGCTTTGGTCACTGTTACGGTGAGGGGGCTGATCTTTTTTGTGTGTGTATTTGTGAAACTTGCCCACATTTCCCATGGGTGGGGGTTGAGCTGCCGGTAGGCCAAGCAGCCCCTGAGCTGCAGGGGGCCCTGGTCCTTCCCTCTGTGGCAGCAGCACCCCATGGGGTCACCCAGGTGCCACTGAGGAGGGAAGGACCAGGGCCTCCCACAGCTCAGGGCAGCTCACCCCAGATAGGCAGGCTTCATGGAAAAAAAAGGGATTGGGCTCCTCGCCACTTTTTGGGGTTTTTTTCCATTAGAACCTGACCACATGAGCTGCTGGTGGGCTGAGTGACCCCTGAGTTGCAGGGGGGCCCTGGTCCCTCCATGGTGGCAGTGCCCCTTATGGCCGCCTGGGTAAGGTGCTAGTGGGCCAGGGGTTACCCAGCTCTGAGGCAGCACCTGCTGGATCCAACTCTTCCCCAAACCCACCCGGGGAGCATCACCCAGTGGGCTTCCAGTGGGCAAACTCAGGGAACAGTTCGATCCTCTCTGAAAGGACCAGAGCCTCCTGCAGCTCAGGGGGCTCATTCGGCTTGCTAGCAGCTTGCGTGGGGTGACTCTGCCAGGAAAAAAAAAGTGGCAAGGGGCCAATCATCTTTTCTTTTCTTTTCTTTTCTTTTCTTTTTTTTTTTTTGCAGACCCCACCTCTCCCATGGCTTGGGAGTGAGCTTCCGGAAGGCCATGAGTTCAGGAGGGCCTGATTTTTCCCTCCACAGTGGCACCAGCCCCCAGAGCCACGCAGGTGGGCAGCTAGTGGGTGGGTGCTGCCACGTTCCAAGGCAGCACCCAATCTGATTCAACTGTTCCCTGAGCCCGAGCTGGGGCAGCACCTACTCACTAGCAGCCCACCTGGGTGGCCCCGGGGGGTGTCATCACCATGGAAGGAAGGACTGGGGCTCCTGCAGCTCAAGGGCTGCTTAGCCCACCGACAGCTCATCTCCCAGACATGGGAGATGTGAGCAGGCTCTGCAGGAAAAAAAAAAAAGAATTGGGCCCCTCACTGCTTCTGACTTCAGCTCACCCCTCCTACTGAAGTGGGGTGGGGGATGAGCTGTCAAAAGGCTGCAACATTACAAAAAGCTACATTGCAAACTAAACTACATTGAGATGTGGTTTATTTTGCAATGTAAGGCCATGTGTAGACGAAACGAGGGGCACGTGTGCATGACACTTTAAAGCGGGCTAAATTCTTTTGCACGGCTTTAATGGTGTGGTGTTTGCATGCCTCGGTGGCATATTGTGCATTAATTCCAGCCACTGTAAGAAATTAGGAGGTGTAATGTGCCTTAAATGACTCCATGCAGGTCCACAGCTCTGCAGGAAGTCCTGCAGGCAGCCTGCCAGGAGCCCAGGAAAGCAGCTCCACCCAAGAAAAACGGTGAGCCTCTGATATTTTTTTCTTTCCCCTCTGGAGCCTGCTTGCCTGCCTGAGCTGCTCGGGGGCCCGGTCCTTCCCTCTGTAGCTGTAGTGCCCCTTGAGACTGCCCAAACTGGGTGCCTGTACGGTGGGTGCCACCTGGGGAGGGCCATCCCTGCCGTGGAGGGAAGCACCAGCCCCCCACCCCACTGCAGCCCAGGGACCACTCTGCCTGCTGGCAGCTCACCCTTCCCTCCTCCCTGGATAGGTAAGTAAGTCAGTGGGGTGTGTGCCCAACACAGGGGTTTAATCAACCCAAAATTGAAACAGTGTTTTTTAAAACCCACCATTTCATTTTAGGCCCCCTGTTTCATCTACATACACCCTAACAAACTCATTTAAACCTCAAAAAATCCTTATGTGTGCAGTGTGACTCAAACTGCAAAAACAGGCAATCTTCATCACATGTACAAGCACCCAGAGAATGCAGAAAAATTCAGAACGGACAGGTGCTGGCTGAGGGGTGTGATGCTGGTAATATTTTTGGTAATACCCAGAATCCAGAAGGCAATAGGAGAGAACAGTTTCTTCAGAGAAGAAAATGAAGGATCTACTTTTGTCACTGCCCACTTTATTTTTCTACACAGAGCTGAGCATCAAGTAGCAGTTGCTAATGCAGACATGACCGTGTTAAAAGCAAGCTTCTATAATTTTGGCAAATTAGTTCAAGAAATCTGTTAGATGTTGACACCAATATTTTTATCTCTTCTCAACTGTTGACCTTAATGAACTATTATGACCTGCATTGTGATATTGTAACAATGCTAAATGATGTATCCTTTGAGTATGCCAGAATGTTTTGATTCAAGACCTTTGCTTTTGTATTTACTTTTCCATTAAGTTATTGAAGTGTACATAGTAAGGGCTTGATGTAGTTCGCCCTTACTATGTACTGGCGTTGAACTGATATCAAAGAGAATTACCAAAATGAGTCTACAATTCCCTTATCAAATAGAGTTAGTATTCATATGGCCAAATTATATCCTAGTTATGAACCAGCAATATTTGACTCTTCACTAGCTAGTTTGGATACTAACCATCCATTCATCCATCTATCCATCCATCATCAATTAAACTCTAATTACTCCTCATACACCCATCACTATGGTTACTGGCTCCCTACAATATGGAGTGTTATGGGATGCAAATCTCTAAGAGATCTTTATCTTAGGGCAGCATTCATTAAGCTAAGTTGGCCGAAATTAAGTCTTGGTTCACCCAATAAATAGTTTTGGCATGGTATATCAACATAGCCCTGTGAAAAATACACTGGCTAGAATATCTCTCACACAGTTCATTACTTACAATGAAAATTATTCTTCGTCAGCTAGGGAAGGGGTCTGAGTTTGATCAACTGATGCTCCTGAGCTTGTTCCTTCCCACGCTCCCGGTTCTGATGTCTTTACACTGCCTTGATTTGTTATATTATCAAAAACACATGCATACACAGGTGTCTTTTGGTGAAATCAATCAAATTTCTACTGAATTTGTCAAAGATATCAGAATAATGGCCCGAACTTGAACCCAGGATTTTACTTGTGAGTAGGTCATCTTGGGCTCATGATCCAAAGACTGTGTCTTTCGGCCCATTTCCTGTCAATCCAAAAGTGTTTGGGACATATAACTTGTATATGTAAGAAGACAGTTATTACTGACAAAGTTTTTGTGCTGCATTTATATAGAGTTTTCTTAAATGTTATTCCAAACATAAACAATTTATATGAATTTAAAGTACCATTGATTATGTTATTTTGAATTTGCTGCTTGTATTTAACAGAATTATCTGAATGTAGATAAGTGATAATTATATCCTCTAGCTGCCATCTTATAAGTAGGTGAAGTGCTTCTACCTCTACCAGCTGATTTAAATAATCAGTTCCAATAATTATAATGGTGTTATAAAATGGATTTTTTAATGTATTAACTTCATATTAACTTACACTGTCCTAAAAAAATCAGAACAAATATTGTTTTGAAATTAAAAATAAAATATTCCTTTCTAAAAATGTTGGACATTGCAATTCTTTAAACTGTCACTGGAATCTAGATATTAAAAAGAAAATTATTATTCTAAAGTCCTGCTGCAATTATTTAGGCCAGTATGGTCAATATGTCAACACAAGCAGTGCCTAGATTCTTGGGTAACAAGGCTCAATGGTGGCCTAAAAAGGATGATCCATTACATTATATTTCTTCTCTGGCTAGCAAGAGGGTGTCAATCTCTGTGTTGTCTGACGGTACAAAAAATATTACTTAGAAGATAAAGAGATGCATGTTATAATAGCAGAACGCCTTGGTACAGGCATTCTCGAGGGATAACTGGCTGCTGAACCCAAAGCCATCAGATACTTGTCTCACTCTCTCCTCAGAAACTGTTCCACACTTTGATCATTATTGCTTAATTAAGTTAAAATTAAACTAAAGAAATAAAACAAAAACATGCAGTCACCATCTGGAGAGAGTGGGATATAAATCTAAATAACAACAGCGACAACAACAATTCTCATTAAGTCTAAGTTATATTATTTTATAGTCAGGAATTCCACTAGTAACTCTATATAAACTGTTCAAGGGTAATAATAATGCACGCTGTGTAAGTATGCAACATATATGTTTATTTATTATACAGGATAGTGTATAAAATATATAAAGTGCAAGCTAAACAGGAGTGATAAGTAAAACTTTAGTAGAGATTTCCCATCCTTCATCTACCCTATTATCTAGTGCTGCTGTGCTCTTCTGAAATTAGCAGACCATTTTTATTAAGCAACTGGCTTTGTCAAACCTTTTAACTAGTAGTCACAAGGTAAGGTACATTGTATTTATGAATTTTCTGCATGCTGAACACGCAAACCCCTATTCTCTCCCAAATGATTTGCTCATATATTTGGGTATCTCACAAACAATAGCTGCCTTTTAAAAACTATTGGCAGTAAAATTTGGTTATTAAAATTGGAGACTCAATTTAACTATATTTAAATATAATGGACTAATTAAATTTGGCTTTTTTTTAGAGGGTACATCTTATATATACACATATACATTATTTGTTGGTGTTTCTGTTGCTAAAATGAGTGAGAAGGATCCCTAAAATAAGTGAGAAGAGTCCCTCCTGTACAGGGGGGTGTGTGCACATATGTATAAACATACCCATGAACACATAAAGGTATCTGTGAGGTGTATATGTGTGTGTGTAAAGATACCCACACACATATAAAAGTATCTGTGATTATTAACTGTGAAAGACAGTTACATTCCTCCCCTACCCTTTAAGCAATAACATTACAAATATGAGTTAGAATTGATGATGGAGAAAGCAGTATTATTGCAGAGAGAGAGAGAGAATAGAAATCAGTTCCATAAGAGGCAGCAAATGAAAGAAGCCACATCCAAGTTCAATGGCTGGTTGCTGTCAGGGAGCTCAATTAGTCATCAGGCCATATACTAGTATGGAATACAAGGAAAGGTCAATACTTACCATAATAAACCAGAGTGTATTCAGAAAGGCCACACATTAAGATGACACTTGTGAACACCATACATATTCCATGGATGAGCAGCAAGGCAGTGAAGTTTCATTAAAATCAGTGTGATGTTATTAAACTTTTCTAATTTGACCAGGACACACACAGCAGCATTTTTCACAAGCTTAAGTCTGTGAAGCAGGCATTTAGGGGAACCAATAAGTAGAGAATTACAATAATCAATATGTGAAATGACAAATGCATTAATCAATGTTGCTGCAGTGTCCTGGCCTGAAAAAGAAATTAGTTTTTTATAGATCACATAAATACTAGACAAATGACATGTATTGGTGTAATTCAGTTGCTGAAGTAACAAGTGATGAATTTGGATCGTTATGTTCTTGCATGACATGGGATTAGGCAAATCCAAGTAAAATGAAATAAAATAATGGGAACTTATTTTATTGTAAAATTCAGTAATTTCAGCTATCCTTCTCTTTCATTTATGTTTCTTATGGGTATGTATTTTTCTGCAAAAAATAAAATCAAACATCTAGTATGGGTGCTCCCAAAAAGAACTAACTTAGTCTTCTGTGCTCAAGTGTTAAAGCTGTAAATTATACGTACATTTTAGAGATTAGAACATTGCTTAATACAGGAGTTGTATGGGATTCTCAATACCCCTTGCCTGAACTCTTACATAGCAAAGGTAGAATCTGAAATAAAGATCTGACTACACCTTTTGCTATTAGGGCCATTCATAGATGCTCAAATATTTTTTGAACATAATGAGAGAAAATGAAGTATACAATTTTCATTCACTCAGTACTGAATATTAAACCAGTCTGATTTCTGTAGGAACGGTGTTCCGAGCAAAGTGTGAGTGAGTTATTATTTGTGCTACGAATCTTCATCAAGCAGTTAGTAGAGTGATCCATCCTCAACATAGAGCAAATATCTTTGCTTTTTTAATTTAAGAAAAATGTGGGAAATATATCTGAAAGATTTCATGAAAGAGGTGTATTTTAAGGAGGAATTTAAATGTGAGAAGCAGCAGGAGGAGAAATAGTCTATATTTTCTCATTTGAAACAAGCTGGAAAAATATCTGACAAGCTGAATAATAAGGGTGGGCAAGGAGGGGCACAAGCCTAGAAGGCTGACCTCACACTTACAGAAAAAGTGGGTTTTAGGACAGAGGCATTGAGGGAGTGTGGGTTGCTAGAATGGAGACAGGAGGGCTTGAAGCTCCAGGAGCTATGAATTCCAGGCTGTGATTGTGACCCAGAAGGTTTCACTTCTTGCTGCCTGCATTGGTTGATTTTTTTTTTTTTAATCCATAATGGCCTAGGAAATACCTGTTGGGTGATGTTACACATTACACTTCCAGCACACTACATCTGGGCAATATTAAGTTAAGGTTCTATGAGCAGTCACACATTAAGAGTTAATTCTGTTTCTTGCTTGCACAGCTCTGACTTGCCACTGGAGAGAAAGTGAGCAAGGGCCATGGCTAGAAGCCATGGATGTTATTGCTGCTCTGGATGAGGGGCTAGAAATGGTGCATTCTGGGATCTTCACTTAAGAGACAGGTGGGGGGCAGGTGGAAGTGCCAGTGCCCCCCCTGAGAGCACCAGATGAAGTGCCGTGCCCACTTCTGGGAGCACTGCAGTAGGGCTGCTTCCCAGTCAGAGCGACTGGTCATGGGGGGACCTCCCTACCCCAATCATTGACTGGTTACTGGGGGGCATGTGCCCCCCCCAACTAAGGTGGCACCAGTCATCCATGTAACCCAGAGTTAACCCTCAACTGAAGTAGCATGACTTTGAGACGTTCAGGATGTGAACAAGTGTTCGCAGGACCTGGTTTAAGTTTAGGCAGCATACTTTAAGACACCAAACCTAAACCTGGAATAGCACAGACAGGTGTTCATGGCTGCTAGGAGCAGCAGAGACAGCCCTAAGTAAATTAGTTGTGAGAGGAAGGGATTAAGGGAAGCTGGTGGGTTGGGGGAGGAGTTGGCAAGTTCAGGGGGTGGGTCTGCAGGAGGGATTCCTGATTGGGGGACAATCAAGGGGCTAAAAACAGACTGGTCAGGGTCAAGGATGGGGTGAGGGTAGAAACAACACAGCCAACAGATCGTAGCAAATAGCTGGGTTTTCCCAGTCCTGCAGCTGCAGCATGAATGTGTACAGGTGTTTACTAGACTGGGTTAACACATTTTAGATCAGGCATGTCATTTTTGAGTGATTTAAGCCCTGTGAATGTCTGCATATCCTGTGACTGTCTGGATGCCCTTGGTTAGGTCAATCTAAATGAAATACTGGTATGTACCTTTAAAGAGCACCTAGCACAAATTAATGAGCTTTAACATGAGCATGCTTCAATTTTAAGCATGCGTCCTTAGTATGGTCTAAAAGTAGCTTTGTATAACTGTATCCTTACACATGAGAAGTTTTTTGTGATCTCCTCAGTTGGGGGACCTGTTTCCCCCATCAATACAGCTGGAGCCCATAGCTACCCTGAGTTTTAAGGCTCTCTGCCTCTATCCCCTGGCTCTTGCATACCAGTGCAGGAGCTGTATCATGTACACCTCTGGAATAAGTATTCAACTTGTGTTGCATATGGAGTTTAACTTACACCTCCAGGTAACAAAAAAGGATACATCTGGACCATCATGATTGCTTGTTTACCCATATATGCCATTACACTTATTCAGGAACTATTATTTCTCTAACATGTCCTTGGAATACAATCATTCTATTATCTCACTCTAACCATTTAAAAAGCAGTGAGATACTACATTATGATTTACTATACAAAGTGCGAGCAGGAAAAATGGGTGTGAAATGAACCTAGTCAAAGTTAACATATGCCTTGGAAGCTTTCACAGATAGATTCATAGATGTTAGGTTCAGAAGGGACCTCAATAGATCATCGAGTCTGACCCCCTGCATAGGCAAAAAACTGTGCTGGGTTCAGATGACCCCAGCCAGATGCCTATCTAACCTTCTTTTGAAGATCCCCAGGGTAGGGGAGAGCACCACCTCCCTTGGGAGCCCATTCCAGATTTTGGCCACTCTAACTGTGAAGTTCTTCCTAATGTCCAGTATAAATCTGATCCCTGCTAGCTTATGGCCATTATTTCTTGTGACTCCCAGAGGCACCTTGGTGAGTAGAGCCTCACCAATTCCCTTCTGCACCCCCATGATGAATTTATAGGCAGCCACTCTTGCAGAGGCTGAAGAGGTCCAGGTGCCCTAGTCTCTCCTCGTAGGGCTTGGCCTGCAAGCTCTTAACCATACAAGTGGCCCTTCTCTGGACCCTCTCTAGGTTATCCACATTTCTTTTAAAGTGTGGCGCCCAAAACTGAATGCAGTATTCCAACTGCGGTCTGACCAGTGCCCGATAGAGGGGAAGTATCACCTCCTTGCATCTATCATGCATCTGCTGATGCATGAGAAAGTGCTGTTAGCTTTGCAGATGCCTTCATCACACTGACAACTCATGTTCATCTTGGAGTCCACTAGGACTCCAAGATCCTCTTCTGCTTCCATGCTGCTGAGCAGGTCATTTCCTAGGCAGTAGGTGTGCTGGACATTTTTCCTCCCTAGGTGCAGCACTTTGCATTTCTCCTTGTTAAATGGCATTCTGTTGTTTTCTGCCCATTTGTCCAACCTGTCCAGGTCTGCCTGTAGTTGTTCCCTGCCCTCCAGTGTGTCCACTTCTCCCTGCAGTTTTGTATCAACCGCAAACTTGGACAGAGTACACTTCACTGTCTCGTCCAAGTCACTGATGAAGACATTGAAGAGTATCAGTCCAAGGACCGAGCCCTGCAGGACCTTCCAGGTTGATACAGACCCGTCCACCACCACTCTCCAGGTATGACCCTCTAGCCAATTTGCCACCCACCGGACTGTGTAATCATCCAAGTCACAACCTCTTAATTTGTTCACCAGTATGGAGTGGGATACCATATCAAAGGCCTTCCTGAAGTCTAAGTAAATTATATCTACCCCTACTCCTGTGTCCAGGTATTTTGTAACCTGGTCATAAAAAGAGATGAGATTAGTCAGGCATAATGTACCTGCTATGAACCCATGCTGGTTTCCCCTCAGTATAATTTTTCCTGCTGGGCTCTCATACATGTGAGCCTTAATAATCTTTTCAAAGACTTTACCAAGGATGGAGGTGAGATTGACTGGCCTGTAGTTGCCTGGATCCTTCTTCCTCCTCTTCTTGAAAATAGGGACCACATTGGCCCTTTTCCAGTCCTCTGGGACCTGGCCTGCACACCACAAGTGCTCAAATATTCTTGCCAGTGGCTGTGCAGTGACATCAGCCAGAGCCTACAGTACCCTTGGATGCAGCTCATCCAGGCCTGCTGACTTAAATGCATCCAGGCCTTCCAAGTGACTCTGCACTATCTCAGGGTCAACACTTGGTGGTCTGGCATCATGCTGTTGTCTCTCTATGATCCTATTGTGAGATTTGTCTTGCCCCTCGTTTAGGAACACTGAGGCAAAGAACTCATTGAGGAGTTCAGCCTTGTCCTCCCAGTCTGTCATCAATTGCTTTTGCCCATTCAGTAGTGGTCCTCTTCCAGCCTGGGCCTTCCTTTTACTCCCTATATATCTGAAAAACAATTTTTGTTATCCTTAACTTGGGATGCCATCCTCAGCTCCATGGTAGCTTTGGCCTTTCTAACTGTCTCTCTACAACTGTGAGCTGAGGAGGCATACTCCTCTTTAGTAATTTCTCCCTGTTTCCACTGCTTATATGCCCCCCTTTTTGCCCTTAGGCTGCTCTGGATTTCTCTGGTTAGCCAAGGAAGCCTCTTGGCCCCTCTCCCCCTTTTCCCCTGCATCAGGATCATCTCTCTCTGTGCCCGAAGGATTGCTTCCTTAAGGCACAGCCACCCTTCCTGGGCTCCCATCTCGCCAAATCTCTAACCCTGCAGTGCATCATTAACTAAATGCCTGACCTCACTGAAGTCAGCCTTCCTAAAGTCTAGCATTTCCACCCTACTAGTTACCTTTCCCACTCTATGCCTTATGGTGAATTCTATTATTCGGTGGTCACTGTCCCCCAGGTGACCACTGATCTGTAGGTCCACTACCATGTCATCCCCCATTTCCAGTACCCGGTACAGTAAGGCATTTCCCCTAGTGGGACCCTGTACCTCTTGTGTCAGGTGGAAGTCCTGCACACAGGATAGGAATCTGCATGAATGGTAGAAATTGGCTGTCTGCATCTCCCAGCAGATGTCAGGGTAGTTTAGGTCCCCCCTGACTACTGCTTCCCTAGTCTTTATGGTCTCCAAGAGCTGCCTCAGGAGTTCCAAATCTAGTTCTTTGCCTCGGTGTGGGGGTCCGTAGCAGACCCCTACTGCCAAATCCCTTTCCCCTTGACCTCCATGTATCCTAACCCACAATCCTTCTACTTTCTCCTCCTCCAATTCCATTTTGATAAGGGTCGATGTAATATAACACTCCTTGACATAGAGTGCAACCCCTCCCCCTCTCCTCCCTACCCTATCCTTTCTGTACAGCTTATAGCCCTCCATGTGTACCACCCAGTTCTGGGTAGAGTCCCACCAGGTTTCTGTTAACCCCAGTAAGTCGTAAGTGTTTTCTGCAAGCAGGAGTGCTAGTTCATCCTGCTTGTTCCTCATGCTCATAGCATTACTGTATAGGTACTTGAGCCCTGTGACTGGCGCCTTTGTTGCCCCTCGGCTCTGATGCCCAATGGGCCCCTTATTGATTACCTGCTTATTGCTTACCTGTGCTGTACTGCTGGACGTCCCATGGATTGCAGGTTCCTGATGTTCTCCTTCTTCTGCCTCCCCATCCCCCATCTGAGCTAGTCTAAAGCCTGACATAGGAGATCAACCAACCTGTTGGAAAAAAGACATTTACCTTTCGCTGAGAGGTCCATCACATCCCAGGAACCTCAGTTCATGAGGTTACACCAAGCAGTTTGCTGGTTTGGAAACATTTCCTTAATTTTCCTCTATAACTTTTGCAAAATAATTTATCGTTTCAGGCTATCATCAGCATGTATGTCAAAAAATTCATAGTACTACAGTAAAGTAGAAATATTTCTTATGACAAGTTCATGTATGAATTATTGCAAGACTGACAATGTCACATAAAAAATTTGCTTTAGAAAGGGAAATAAGTGAAGCCTGTGAAGATTAGCATTTTGGCTTCTGCTTATCATATTTGCTAATGCTTTAATGATAGTGAAAACCTGTATTTTACACTTAGGAGGAAGATATTTAAATAGAAAAATATTAATAACCTCTATGAAAGCAAAACATATAAAATAGTGTAAATTCTAAGACAAAGTAGACTCTTCTAATAGGACTGAATGTGAATCAACTTTACAGAAAAGTGATAGAATGTAATTTGTCTAGCCGTAATTCCTATAAGTATTGTGTTGAAATAAAAAAATATAATATTATTTTATAACCCTTCACTTCTCTGATATACATTTTGAGAAAAATATACCAAAACATGAAATGTCCAGCAAGTTTTTACATCGTAGATGGCCATTGTCTGCTTCAGAAATCTGAGGAAAGAACAAAGAAGTTATTCATTTTGAATCTGGTTCTCATCAGTAGAGATAAACTGATTATGTTGGTGAAGGTGGTTAGAAATGTGAGAGAAAGTGATCATGATATGATAGAATTCATGATTCTAAAGACAGGAAGGCAGGAGAACAACAAAAAGGGCTACTGGTCTTCAAAAAGACAGATTTCAGGCAATTCACACAAATAGTTGGTCAGCTACAATGGCTAGGCAAATTAAAAAGAAAAAGTTTGATAGAGCTTACGGTTCCTAAAGGACATAACATTGGAAGCTCAACATCAAGTTACTCCAACAAGGAGGAAATCTAAAGAGAACTACAAGAGGCCTATGCAGTTACTCAACTGTCCTTTTCACTACTAGAAAATTAAAGTGATGAACACAGACCATGGAAGAAAGGGTATGCCACTAAGAAAGTATTCAAAGATATAATGTGAGTGTGTAGGGACAAAAAGCAAAAAGAAAAGGCAACCCCCGCCAAGGAATTGCAACATCTAAGATATGTATGCAACCAGAAGGTGCTCTACAAATATAACAGATGGAAAAAAAGATCAGGGACTGTGGGTTTTTCACTTGATGGAGAAGTTTAGGAAATAACGGAAGCTGAAAAGAAAACAGAGCTACCTAAAAAAATAACAGTATCTAGGTAACAAGCAAAATGAATAAAAACAAAGAATAGGAAAGTCTACAGATTACAATAAGTAATGATTGCATCACAGATCTTTTGACTAATCTGAATTCATTTAAATCAGCAAGACCTAATGGAATTCATCATAGCAGTCTGACTGAATAATTGGGGGGAAAACAAACACACTGGGAATTACAAGCAATAATTCTTGCATACCAGTGGCTGACTTGACTCACAGACAAGGTTCTGGAGAAAGGCTAACATATTACCCACTTCAAAAGTCAGAGAAAGAAGAACCTGGGGAATTATAGACTGGTCAGCGTGGCTTCAATACCTGGGGAGTTATCACAGCAACTTACAACATTTGTAAATATCTGAAGCGCAAGGGAGAGTGATCATTAATAACCAGCATTGACAAATTAACCTGTCTTCTAACTTTGAAAAAGTAACTGATCTGGTAAATATGGGGATTAATGAAGACAAGATATACATGGATTTTGATAAATTACAGTAAGTAAACTGGATAGATCCAGAAATCTGTGTGTGCTAGATTAATTAATGGTTTAAGAGTTTGAAACTATTAACGGTTTGATGTCAGATTGACAGAGTGAGTCAAGTGGGGTCCTAAAACCTAGAAGTAACCAACAAAATAATAAAATGATTGAAATATGAGGCTTATGAAGGAACTGTGTATACTTAAAAGAATGAGGCAAGATATGATAGCAGCTTTAAGCTATTGCAAAGGTTACTATAAAGAAGATGGAGAAAATTATTTTCCCTTGCCACAGATTAGCATCCAAAGCAGTGAGTTTAAACCACAGCAAGGCAGAATCAGATTAAATCTCAGGAAAAACTTGTTTGCTATAAGAAAAGTAGGACAATGAAAGAAGATGTCAAGATGTTATGGGCTCTATTTTTTCTGAGTTTTTTTGGAGACATCAGAATTGACATTTCATAGATTCATAGATACTAGGGTTGGAAGGGACCTCAACAGATCATCGGATGCAGCACTCTGCACTTATTCTAGTTGTACTGCATCCCATTGTGTACTGCCCACTTTTCTAACCTGTCCAGGTCTGCCTGCAATTATTTCCTACCCTCCGGAGTGTGCACTTCATCCCACAATTTAGTATCATCCACAAGCCTGGACAGACTACACTTCACACCCACATCCAAGTCACTGATGAAGATATTGAAGAGTACAGGTCCAAGAACAGAACCCTGCGGGACCCCACTACACACATCCTTCCAGATCGATAATGACCCATCTACTACTGCTCTCTGGGTGTGACCACTAAGCCAATTTGCCACCCACTGGACCATGTAAACATCTGTATCGCAGCCTCTTAATTTATGGGATGAGATACTGTATCGAAGGCCTTGCTAAAATCCAAGAAAATGACATTGACCACTACTATTGTGTCTAAGCATTTTGTGACCCTGTCATAAAATGAAACCAGATTGGTCAGGCATCATCTACCTGCTACAAATCCATGTTGGTTTCCATGCTGCATTATTTTTTCCCGCTGGACTCTCACAGATATGATCCTTCATAATCTTTTCAAAGGTTGGCAGACCTACTCCGGCGGGCTTTAAATTAGGCTTGTCGGGGGAAGGGGTAGACGAGGGCGGAGGAAACATCAGACTGCCAGACCAAACAGCACCCACAACTACAGCCCAGCCCAGCCCGAGTGAAGCGAATAAACAGGTAAAAGACAGGGGCCAGGGTAACACTGGGACTAGGGGGTCAGTACACACATCTACAGGAGGCCTCAAATGCTTCTACACACGCAAGTAGTATGGGTAACAAGCAGGAGGAACTCACCCTCCTGCTGGCTGACACCAGCCCGGATATAGTAGGGATTACAGAAACATGGTGGGACAACGCATGATTGGGCGGTGAATGTCAAGGGCTATAGGCTGTACAGGAGGGACAGGATAGGAAAGAGAGGTGGGGGCGTGGCACTCTATATTAAGGAGGAATACACATCCTCATCAATTAGTAAGGAGTCAGGGGAGGGGCACTCTGAAGTGCTTTGGGTTAGGGTACAAGGCAGTCGAGGGGAAAGAGACTTAATGATGGGAGTCTACTACAGACCTCCCAACCAGGGAGAGGAGCTTGACCAGGATTTCTCGGGTCAGCTCACAGAGGTAGTGAAGGCTAAGGATGTGGTAGTCATGGGGGACCTGAACTTCCCGGACATCTGCTGGGAAGAGCAGTCAGCCAGGTCAGATCATTCAAGTAGGTTCTTAGACAGAGTGCAGGACCTCCATCTAACCCAGGAGGTGCACAGCCCCACCAGGGGGACGCCTTGTTGGACCTAGTGCTGGCCACAGGTGATGACCGGGTGAGAGGACTGCGGGTGCTCGACCACCTGGGTGACAGCGATCATCGCCTGCTGGAATTCACCATCCAGCGCAAGGTGGCACAGGCATGCAGTAAGGCAGTGGCCCTAGATTTTAAGAGGGCAAACTTCAACGAGCTAAGGAGGATAGTTGGAGAAGCACTGAAATCCCAGAGGGGAGGGGAGCCAGGTGTCCAAGGTGAGTGGTCACTCCTTAAGGAGACGATCCTCCAAGCCCAAAGGAAGGTAATCCCGACGAGGATCAAAGGGAGCACAAGAGCACGCAAGCCTCCATGGCTTACCAAAAGCATCCGAGAATGTCTCCTTTCTAAAAAGGAGGCTTACACCCAATGGAAAGAAGGGGTCATCACCAGGGAGGACTATAATGTAGTTGCTCGGGGATGTAGGGAGGGTAGTTAGGAAGGCCAAGGTGGAGATGGAACTGGGACTAGCTTCCCAGATTAAGGACAATAAGAAGTCCATTTTTAAATACATAGGAGGTAAAAAGAAGGTCCCGGGTAATGTGGGGCCCTTGAAGGACGCGTTGGGAAACTTGGTCGTCACACCAGACGACAAAGCTAACATGTTCCACGATTTCTTTGCCTCCGTCTTCCTAAGTAGGGACCAGGACAGCCACCTCCCTGCTGGGCCCCCCTTGGGACCCAGGGGAGGCACACCTGGGCCATGGGTTAGCGAGCATTTAGTTAGGGAGCTTTTGGAGGGGCTGGATGTTTTAAAGTCAGCTGGTCCAGATGATCTCCACCCTAGAGTTCCAAAGGAACTGGCTGAGGTCATTGCAAGTCCCCTGACACAACTTTACGAGCACTCATGGTGCTCTGGAGAGGTACCGGAGGACTGGAAGGGGGCCAACGTGGTTCCCATCTTCAAAAAAGGCAGGAAGGAGGACCCGGGGAACTATAGGCCAGTTAGCCTTACCTCAATCCTAGGCAAGCTGTTTGAGAAAATTATGCTGGCACACATCCATGAGGGGCCAGCAGGGGACTGCATGCTTAGGGGCAACCAGCATGGGTTCATCAGTGGCAGGTCCTGTCAGACCAACCTGGTGGCCTTTTATGATCAGATCACCAGATAATTAGATGCAGGGGTAGGAGTGGACATAGTCTTCCTGGACTTCCGGAAAGCTTTTGACACTGTCTCTCACCCCGTTCTCCTTAAGAAACTGGGGGACTGTGGTATAGACACCCACACAGTCAAATGGGTCGCCAACTGGCTGGAGGGCCACACCCAGAGGGTGGTAGTGGGTGGGTCCTTCTCAACCTGGAAGGACGTGGGCAGTGGGGTCCCCCAGGGCTTGGTCCTCAGGCCCGCACTGTTCAACATCTTCATCAGTGATTTGGATGAGGGGGTAAAAAGCACCCTGTTCACATTTGCTGATGACACTAAGATGTCGGGGAACGTGGTCACACTAGAAGGAAGCAACAGGCTACAATCAGACCTAGACAGGTTACAAGGGTGGGCGGATGAGAATAGGATGGGTTTCAACACTGACAAGCGCAAGGTGATGCACCTGGGGAGGAACAACCGGCACCATACCTACAGGTTGGGGAACTCCCCTCTTGTCAGCACGGAGGCAGAAAAGGGTCTTGGAGTCATCATTGACTCCAAGATGAGCATAGCTCAGCAGTGTGGGGAGGCAGTTAGGAAGGCCGCCAATCGTACCTTGTCATGCATCCACAGATGCATTTCAAGCAGGTCAAAAGAGGTGTTCCTCCCCCTCTATGAGGCACTGGTCAGGCCGCAGTTGGAGTACTGTGTCCAGTTCTGGGCACCGCACTTCAAGAGGGATGTGCACATCGAGAGGGTCCAGAGGAGGGCCACTCATATGATCAGGGGACAGCAGGGCAGGCCCTACAAGGAAAGGCTACAGGACCTGAACCTGTTCAGCTTCCAGAAGAGAAGGCTGAGGGGGGGATCTTGTGGCTTGTTATAAACTAGTCAGGGGGATCAGCAGGCATTGGGGGAGTCACTGTTCCCCCGAGCACCGCCAGGAGTGACCAGGAATAACGGTCACAAGCTGGCAGAGGGTAGATTTAGGCTAGATATCAGGAAATGCTACTTCACAGTCAGGGCGGCTAGGGCCTGGAACCAACTTCCAAGAGAAGTGGTGCAGGCTCCTGCCCTGAGGGTTTTTAAGAGGAGGTTAGATGAACACCTTGCTGGGGTCGTTTGACCGCAGTACTCTTTCCTGCCATGGTAGGGGACTAGATGATCTGCTTAGGTCCCTTCTGACCCTAGAAACTATGAAACCTTTCCAAGGATGGAGGTCAAATTTGTCTGAAATGGTTAAGAACAGCAAATTCTTCCTCTCTGAAGGATCCTGGACTAGTTAACCCCAAAGATTCTTTCCAGATCTATGTAGGCCACTGACAGATGTTCAATTAAAGGTGTGATGGGATCTGACCTGTGCCACACATACATGGCAGGATTGTAAGATTGAGGAACAGCTCCAATTCATGCCATATTGCTGGGGCGGAGTGATCCTGTGATCATAATCCTGGCATCTCTCTGCAGTGGCAAGTAGGAAGCCAGGTGCCTGATGGGCACCAAGTGAGGCATCAGCTCATTAAACATCTACAAGTGTGGCTGTAGTACACAAATCTTGAGTGACAATCCCATCTGCACTTATCATACATAAACTTCATATCTAACAGTCCTAAATGTGATGAGTGCTTCCTCCTGAGGTTTCTTCTTTCTCCTACACATTGGGCTGTTCTTTCCTCAAAGCCCTCATTCCACTCTTAATAGATTATTTCCAACTGCTTTTGATCCTCAACAATTTTCTCCCAGTCCTTTCATTCAATGTTCATTGTCCCCACCTCTGTCTTGAAATAATCTTTGAAACAGAGATAAAGATTCCAACATAGCATTAAAAGTTGACACTGACTGAGAAGAGAATGGATGCTAGGGCTCTGCGAAGCTTTGGTCACTGATTTGATCTGGTAGAGATTTGGTCTGATTCAGTGGCCAAATCTCCAAATCTGAATTGAATCAGTAAACCCTTTAATCTTATCTTAATTTATTTGAATATAGACACAGCTTTAAATGTTTTTTTCTACATACCTCAAGGTAGGAGGCAGCTCATGAATGCTGAGATGGTGGGCAGAAGAAGCGTCCCACAGAAGCATGGGGGGGCAGTCCCTAGCGCACTCAGCGGTGGACCTGGAAGAGGGCCAGAAACACTTCCAATCCACTTCCGGGTCTGCTGCACACCATGAGGGGTCACACACCTTCCCCTGCCTCCCAGCTCAGTGACTGGTGCCTCCTGGGTCTGGGGAGAGGCAAGCAGGGTCTCCTCACAGCCAATTGCTGAGCAAGGGGAGCACAGGTAGGTCCCCCACGTGCTCAGTGGCAGACCTGGAAAAGGATGGAAGTACCTCTGGTCTGCTTCTGTGTCTGCCGCCAAGCACCCCATGCTCCTATGGGACACTTCATCTACCCCACCATCTCAGCATTCATGAGCCATGCCTGGTACCTCAAGGTATGTGGAAAAAACATTTAAAGTTGTGTCTATGGCTGAATCACTGATTCTCCAAATCAGCATCGAAACTTCAGATTCATCTGAATTGAATTGGGACAGTGATCTGAATCAACTAATTGAATCACTGTCCTTTAATTTGGGCCAAATCCAAATTGAATGTGGCCCATTTTGCACACCCCTAATGGACTCTTGGAATCTTGCATATTTCAGGACTTCAGCGTGGACAACTTTGTCCTGCCAGGCAATTCCTAGAATGTGGCAATGGCAGCTTAAATGAAAGGTGTTTAGGCACTTTTCTTGAGTATATTATGTAGTCTATGATGAACTGCAGTACAAAAGAGAATTAACAATGCAAACATGATAGACTTTGACCTTGATCTTAACAGTCAGTGTCTTGTTGTTCCATACTCATTTGCTCAACATGCTCATACCTGATGCTTTGCCAGTATGGGTACTCAGTGCGGTCTCAAGTGTCAAGTTGTTGGTAACAATGCAGCCAATGTACGTAAGTTTACTAACACCATCCAATATGTTTTCACATACTGTGATTGCTGGTGGTGAGTCAATTGTCTGGCCCATATCATTAGTCTTTTTGAAGCTGATTATAAAATCAAACTCTTGGCAGGCATGAGCGAAGCAACTGTTAAGTCTCTGAAGTTCATTCTCTCTGTGGGCTATCAGTGCAGCATTCTCAGCAAACAGCAGCTCACAAATCAAAATGTTCCACACTTTAGTCTTTGCTTTAAACCATGTGATGCTGAATAATTTTTCATCTGAGCATATATTTAAATAAAGTCCTTCAGTGACAGCCCCAAAAGCATATCTTGAAAGAAGAGAAAAGAAAATCCTAAACAGGGCTGGGGTAAGGACACAGCCCTGTTTCACTCTGCTTTGAACTCAAAAGCCACAGATGTTGATGCACCATAGCTGACTGTTTCCTGCTTTCAATCATGAAAAGAGCAGATTATGCTGAAGAGATCTGGAGGACGGCCAAACCTTTCCAATAATTTCTAGATGACTTTTTTGTTGACAAGGTTGAAGTCCCAGGTCAGGTCAATGACAGCAATATAGAAGGATCTCCTTTGTTCCCTACATTTTTCTTGGATTTGTAGGAGTAAGAAGATCATATCTGTGATGGACCTACTAGCTCTGAAGCCACACTGTGACTCAAGGTAATACTGTCAGCAAGGATCTAAAGTCTTCTGAATACCACCAGAGCAATGATCTTTCCAAGAATTCTTAATAGTGAAATGCAATGGTAGGTGTTGCAAGTGCTGCAGTTGCCTTTATTCTTGTACAGAGTAATTACATTAATATCTTGCAAATCTTGTAGCAGTGTCCCTACTGTCCAGCAATGAGTAAAAAGCTTGTATAAGTGGGGAAAAAGCGTAGGTTTCCTACACTTGATCACTTCTGTAGTAATGCTATCTTTTCCTGGGGCTTGCTTCTGGTCAGATTGTGGCTGGGTTATTATTTAAGATGTGAATAACTTCTGATACGGTAAAAGTTCTGTTATCCGACATCTTACAAGCCAGCATGCTCTGCTAACTGGCATGCCAGCTTGTAAGATAAGGTGAAACTGGAAGTGCCGACCATGGCACTTCCAGGTTCTCTGAGCCCCCATGGCTTGGGATAAAGCAGCCTGTGCTGCCAAGCCCCCACGGCCTGGGGGCATAACAGGCTGTGTGGGACCCACCTCTGTGTCCTGTGGGGCAGCAATAAGGCAGCAGAGGTGGTGATGAGGCAGGAGGTGTGGAGGGCCGCCCCAGACGTGGCGTGAGAAGTGACGACCAGGGCCGCTCAATTAACTGGCATATTTTGTTATCCAGCATCCCCCCTTCTTGGGGGGATGCTGGATAACAGAGCTTTTACTGTACTTTGATTTCCTTTGCTTGGTGTCCAACTTGGGAACTGACTTCAACTAAGTGTTTTTAAAGTTAATTGCCCATGAATCTCAACCTACAGAAACAGAAGTGCAAATAGTCATCTGCCACTGACTTCACTGGGATTTGACTGCAAGTTTCATAGTTTCATAGTTTCTAGGGTTGGAAGGGACCTGAGTAGATCATCTAGTCTGACCCCCTGCCATGGCAGGAAAGAGTACTGGGGTCAAACGACCCCAGCAAGATGTTCATCTAACCTCCTCTTAAACACCCCCGGGGTAGAAGCCTGACAGTGAAGTAGCGCCTCCTGATATCTAGCCTAAATCTACCCTCTGCCAGCTTGTGACCATTATTCCTGGTCACTCTGGGTAGTGCTCAGGGGAACAGGGACTCCCCCAATGCCTGCTGGTCCCCTCTGACTAGTTTGTAACAGGCCACTAGATCCCCCCTCAGCCTTCTCTTGTGGAAGCTGAACAGGTTCAGGTCCCGTAGCCTCTCCTCATAGGGCCTGCCCTGTTGTCCCCTGATCATACGAGTGGCCTCCTCTGGACCTCTCCACGTTGTCCACATCCCTCTTGAAGTGTGGTGCCCAGAACTGGACGCAGTACTCCAACTGTGGCCTGACCAGTGCCTCATAGAGGCATACCTCCCTGGACCTGCTTGAGATGCATCTGTGGATGCATGCCAAGGTGCGGTTGGCCTTCCTGACTGCATCCCCACACTGCCGGCTCATGTTCATCTTGGCATCAATGATGACTCCAAGATCCTTTTCTGCCTCTGTACTGACGAGAAGGGAGTTCCCCAGCCTGTAGGTATGGTGCCGGTTGTTCCTCCCCAGGTGCATCACCTTGCACTTGTCAGTGTTGAACCCTATCCTATTCTCATCCGCCCACCCCTGTAACCTGTCTAGGTCAGATTGCAGCCTATCGCTTCACAGGAAGTGCATTTAGCATCTCTCAAGTTCAGCTTCATTATTTGTATTTAGATTTCCATAGTCTTCTGTTAGTCTTTTTTATTCTTACTTGTCATGTGCACACACACACACACACACACACACACACAGACTTTGAGAAGTAAAAATAAAGTTCCCATAGAAGACTATAGAAACCTAATGAAGTTTACCTTGTGAGATCCTAATGCACTCTGTGAAGTGATACTTACATTGTAATGAAAAAGATACACACACACCGCACAATTATTATTTGTTCATTTTATCAATCTCCAGCATCAAGTACTTTATTGCTGAAAAAAGAACGGCAGCTTTCATTACTAGGACAAAGAATGACAGTGAATAAGCAAACAGTACAGCCCATGAATTGATTTTTTCTAGATTTAAAGAAGGCTGATCTCATTTACAAAATACATTACTTTGGTTCACATTATAAGAGGAATACATTAATATTTTTGAATATGACATTTCATGATTGATTAGCTAAGCATGACACCTACACAGTAATTTCAAATAAAATTGTCTGTTCCGGAAATTGTTTTACTATGTCAGAGAAAACAATAGCTCTTTTTGCAGATCTATTTAAAATCCAAAAACAATGATGTCAATTCACTTGGATTCTTAAGCCTGATTTTGAGAAAAAATAAGCTCATTTCTACATCTCCTTTCTAACTTTCCATGTTATATCTTATTTTGCAAGAGCTTCCTACACCCAGAGGACTCAGGGAGCTCTTTTCATTACTGTAAGAATTAATGTGTCTGGTGAAAAATGATTTAAGAACATTGAAACAGCTAATCGACCAGAGATTCAAATGAAATATTTTGTCTCTTAAATTAAATATGAGCAGAATTTCAATGAATTATCCCAAGCTAAAGAGAGATGCCTTTTCAAAATTGTCCATGTTATGCTGCAACATGTAAAAATAAAGATACCTGAATAAGCAGAATCTGCTTTGTAACACAGCAGTTAAAATATCTAGGGTATGGAACTTTGCTAAAAATAGGTAGGTGCGTAAAGGTGAATAAAATGTTACATTTAGTACAGTGAGCTAGAATTTAGCAGTAGGCTGTACAGAAGAAAGAACAGCTTAAATGTTTAAATAGTTGAAACTGTTCAATTGTTTAAAGAATAGTTTAAATTGTTTAAACTACCCCACCTCCTTAGCTGATATAAAACAGCATAATTACTTGGGATCAATAGAGCTGCACTTAATTATGGCAGCAGATTCTGGCTCATGGTATTTATTCATATATTAATATCTTGATACTTTTGAATGTGTGTCAACATCAGCCTAACAACATAATGGGAGAACAGTGTCCTGTCACATAAGCCACACAATTTCAGGAACTGAGATCAATCACTCACACTTCTTGGTGAAAAAAATCAAGCACCCCAATATATACTTTAATTCTAGTGAGCTCCCAAGGAAATTTAAGTTCTCTTCTGGCAGAAGGTACTGGCGATCGCATTGGCAAACCTTTGAAAATATTGATAGGGAAATAAAAACAAAAAAAAAGCAGAGATTTGGATTTAATCTCGCCTGGAAAAAAAATCAGTGGTTTCTATCATGTACAGTTAAAAGGGAATGCCATAACAGGCCAAAGCGGGTATTTGGAGATGAGTTTTTTAGTTTAATCAGCCAACTGGGTCTACCACCTCTGATAAGGTTAATAAAATACTTTTCAGCATCTGTGTATTTGTTTGCTCGTCAATGATTACCTCACTGTTTTTTATATCCTCCACTTCACGGAAAATATACAGCCATACTCTGGATGGAGTGCTCAATTTGTTCATAGCACCTAATTCTGCCTATATGAAAAGAATTTTTTCAAAAGAAGCACAAAACCCAGTAAGAATGCTTGAATGATGGTAGAAAGGCTTTCAAAGATAGTCTGTTCCCCTTTCAATGTCAGAAATTCATTTGTTTGTAAGTTTCATCCTTCAGAGACCTTTGATCTGATTTCTATTTCCCATCTTGCAGCTTCAATATGTATAATGTTGCTTCATTATTTTCTGACATTTTGCCTCACAGTGAGCAGGTGTAGCTTGAAAATAACATATAAAAGCAATTTCTAATGCTGTTTCCAACCCCTGAAAAGTAATCTATTCTTCAGTGATTCATTTGAATGAGAAACTGTGTTTTGGGACTGAAGTCTTAAAGTTTTGAAACAACATTCCATAGTAAAATCAAATTCCTGGCATAGGGTAGTTCTTGAAGCATCTCAGAGATTGTTTTATTGTTGTGACAAAAAAAGAAATTCATTTTTCTTAAAGTTTGCTTTCTCCCTCCGAGTACAATGCTCTGCTTACAATCTTACAGAGTAGTAATCACCTTTTTCCTAGGCACAAAAGACAAGTTAATTAGTGGATTAAATATATTTTTCGTTAGCTATACTACTTCTAAATTTTTCATTAGCTATGCTACTTCTAAATCTTTTTGTAAATCTTAAAACAAGATTTTCAGAGACTGCATGTTGGAGAAAATTGAGTATGCGTATTAATGTATGTGATCAAGAACATCTTCCGCAGTGAAGATGTGTATTTTCTAAAAAACAGGTAAGTATTTTTAGCTCCAACATTCAGGATGGGGAAAATGGATCTGAAAGAGAAGATTTTGTTTAAGTTTATGTAGCAAATCAGTAGCAGAGTCTAGTACAGAATCCAGGTTTCCTGACTTTAGTCCAGTGCCCTGAATTCATTGGATAACAATTTATCATGTTAATTAATTGATTGAGATTTTACCTGCAGCATAGATATAAAGCTTGTTAAATTCATCTGACATAGATTTTGCTGAATGCTAAATTGTAACTTCAATGGATGTGTCAACGTATGCAGGCACATGTGCTTGCAGCAGCTCAAGTAACAGCAGCATAAATATGTACCAGCAATAAGTGCCTCAGCTCATGTGCCACAATATGCATTTTGGTATGGTGCAAATTGTGCCATTTGGGGAAAAATGACCCTGGCCAGCTCCTCCTGCATTTTCATCCAGGGGAAGCTAGAGGTACCTGTGGCACTTGGGCACCTGGGTACCTGTGCTGGCCCTTGCAGTATAAAAACCTGCCCAAGTGAGTAACCCAAGGCTGCTTGCCCTCAGGAGCTTCTGAGGCATGGCCAGTTGGTATCTGGGGACACTAGCTCCTTGTGCCAGCTGCACTGCTGAAGCAGCCCTAACCTGGAGTGGTCCCTGCACCCTCTACCCACTGCAGCACTCTGGCAGTGGGGGCTGCTGCCTGGCTGTGACCTGCTGCCACCTGCGACAGCATCTGCCCCCTTGGACCTGTGGTCCCATGGCTGTGTGCCTGCCGGATGAGGACAGGGACCACATGCCCATCTGGTCTGTGGTATGGGCACTGCAGCAGAGCCACTTGCATCTCTGGGCCAGCTGCCAGTGACCTTCATGTGGCACTGCTGTCAAGTCTTTCCATGCCCCTCCTCTGTCTATCTGGGAAGCTTTCACCTGGAAGATGTGCTTATTGTGGTGGCCCACTTTGAACTGTTTAAGCATGTCCTCCTGGCCCCAAATGGCCAGGAGGTCAGCCATCTCATCTACCCTCCAGCTGGGCCTGTCTGGAGGCTGGGCATGCATGGGGTCATGACTGACCACAAGATGAACATGAGCCACCAATGCGATGTCACAGCTGGCAAAGCAAACAAAACCCTGGCTTGCATCTATAGATGCTTCTCAGGAAAATCTCAGGATATCATCTTCCTGCTGTACTTGGCCTTGGTGTGGCCGCAGCTGGAGTACTGCATCCAATTCTGGGCTCTGCCATTCTAAAAGGATTTCGAGAAGCTTGAGAGAGTCCAGAGGAGAGCCACGCACATGATCAGAGGGCAAGAGAATAGGCCTTATGAAGAGAGGCTGAGAGCCATGGGACTCTTCAGTCTGGAAAAGCACAGACCACCTATGAGTACACAAGGGGAGTTCATCAGGATCTGGGAGAATGTCTGTTCACCAGAGCGCCCCAAGGAAAAACAGGGACCAATGGTCATAAACTTCTACAAGACCATGTTAGGCTGAACATAAGACAAAATTTCTTTACTGTCTGAGTCCCCAAGACCTGGAATAGACTCCCTCCAGATGTGGTTCAGGCACCTACTCTGGACTTATTCAATAAATGCTTGGATGTCTATCTTGCTGGGGTCCTTTGACCCTAGCTGACTTCTTGCCCTAACATCTATGACTCTATGAACCCCTTCTTGTCCTGTGCCCCCTAGCCACACACAGGGATTTCCACTTAGGCATGATGGGCAGTCTGCCCTTCTCTGCTGCAGCAGAAAGCTGTTGCTCCAGCAGTCAGCAGGTCTCACCTCTTAAAATGACAGGGGCTTTGGCCTCATTACAGTCCTACTTGCCTATGATCCTATAATCCTGTATTTAATCAAAACTTCCTTTGCAAACTATAGTCCATCATTTTCAGAATATTGTTAAGCAGATCACTTATTTATATTTGCAAATATATTCTGAAAAGTCTACCACTCTTTTTATATGAAGTATTTTGACTAGAAGAGGCATAGAAGATAGAACTGAGAAAAGAGCTCCTGAGTTATCAAGTCCAGTACTAGACTATCACAGGCAACCACATTTTTAAAATAACATTCATAACTGTTTCCTCTTTACAAAAGTAAGATGAAGGAAAAACAGGGGTTATGGGAGTCCAACTAAGAGTCTTCACTGAATATGCACAAAACACTTAGCTATAAATGATGTGACTGGGTTCTGGAGGCTTCTAAAATATAGGACATGGTAAGCACCATGAGAAGGATCACAAAACACTTACATGGATATGGCCTTACTCTTGCATGCTATGACCTATTATGGGGGAATACATTCTAGATGTTACAGCAGGGTGGGGAGGATTCAGATTCCGTGCCTGACCTTTGTTACTATCTCATTCCCTGACATATTTAAATTAACTTATTTTTTCTGTGCCTTAGTATACATAATTATTGCCCTTCCCAATCATAACTACCTTGTCCCTAGAGCTGGAAAAGCCACATGACAGTTTGTGTGTGAAGTGCATTGGTCTTAACTGTGTGGGAGTAGCTATATCGAACAGTGGACAGAAAAGTTTATTGGAAAAGTTTGACAGAGCCTGTGGTTGTATTATGAAGAGATCTGAGCAGGGCCTGTTCCTCAGAGTGAGTGTGAGCTCTCCCTTGCACATCTGTGATTAAAGGGTACAACTGCACATATACCTGCAGAGTGCCAGTATACTTACATTCAGTGTTAATTTTTTACAAGTTGTGATAGCGGCACTGACAGTGCACAGATGTCTTCTTGTTATGGTGGTTTTTAGCAGTCAGACAGAAGCTTAGTGGTCCATGGTTACATGGGAATCCTCTGTTAAAGAGTCAAGAGGCTGCAAAAGAGAGTGAAAGAGTTGTAAAAATGTAGCAAATGTGGTTATTCCTAAGAAGCAAGACCAAGGTTTGATTAGAAAACAAGTGTACAGAGCTTCTGTACTATACAGCACATTAAACACTAGTTTTGTCTTAGCAAAGAGGAGGCATTAGCCTCTGCATTAAAATTATCGTGAGCCTTATTTCCCGAGTGACATGAACCACTTGCAAAGGCAGAATGCAAGCATGTGTAATACAGGCATGTTGGATCATTGTTCAAAGAGAGAATTTATGAATTGGCTTGTATCTTAGCTCTGTATTCCCTGGCCTGCAGAAATTTAAGTCTGGAATATCTTAACTATTCATTTCCTGATTTTAAGAGGTTTGACTGTCACTGAACTTGATTTTTTGGGCACATGATGGCATAGGTAAACTTCACTATTAAGACATTTCTTTATAAAAAAAGAACATTTTTAAAAAGATTTATAGGTAATTTAGATAAACCACAAAGGTTTGCAGTTGAGGTACTACTGCAACTGGGGGCTTTTCATCAGTAAACCTCAACACAGTTTAAACAAGGCATAAATACTGTTATTTCCATTTGACAGGTAAGCAATCTAATGCCTTACCTATTTTCACACAATAGGTTGCTCCCAGTACTGGGACTAGAGAATCCTTATGTTCTTCATCCTAGTTTAATGCTCTTGCTACTAGACCTCCTTCTTTCACACTTTAATAAAATCATATAAATCATAGAGAAGTAGGGCTGAAAGGGACCTCCAGAGGTCATCTAGTCCAACCTCCTGCCTGAGGCAGGATAATCTCTATCCAAATCATCCTATACAAATCCATAATGTAAACTTTTCATAAAACTACTGTCAACCCTGACAACACAACCCTGATAACACCCTGACCAGCCAGAGGCAAAGCAGGGGAACCACAGCAGCCAATACCCCGCTTCTGTAAAAGGTTGTTAATTTAGGCTCAAGAGATCCCAGGTAGAGGATTGTGTCCCCTGCTACGGTGGAAGGCAAAACCTCCACAATCTGTACCAATTGAACTAGGAGATCAAATTCCTTCCTGACCCCAAATATGGCAATCGGTCGGACTCTGAGTGGAGGGTTAAAACCTTCTAGCCAGGAACCTCTGGCTTTAGTCCCAGTAGAAGCACTGGCATAC
Source organism: Crocodylus siamensis (assembly GCF_052110815.1). Lineage (NCBI taxonomy): Eukaryota > Metazoa > Chordata > Crocodylia > Crocodylidae > Crocodylus > Crocodylus siamensis. The sequence goes on along the minus strand of NC_143396.1, from coordinate 51,077,114 downwards.
CCCAGTCAAAAATAAACTCATCACATTTGAAATATTTGGCTTGTGTGGCAGGCTGATGAGAGGAATCACTTTCTCTGTCTCAGAATCTTGGCAACATTACTAAATGGTGCTTACGGTAACTCTAAGCATTTAAGAAATAGCTGGTGTGTTTTTCTTTTTCTCTGCTCCCTCCACAGTATTCTCTGAAACAAATAGCCCTGCCTGATGAAATGTTAAGTTCGCTTTCTCCTTCCCACTCCATTAAGCATTAGCACTTTAGAAGCAATTAATACATTAAAAGTTGTTCCTTGTGGTATGGTATCAGCTTACTGGAGGGTCATATGGTTCTTTAAATATCAAACTGTACATTAAGATAGACCCCCTACCAGCCAGCTAGACCACACATTCCTGCTTTGTCAGATATCTCTGCTAGGTGTATGGCCCATGCAGCCTACTGCTTTCTCACACGTTACTTCCTCCCACATGCTACATGGCCATGGCATATACCTTAATTTTAGAAACACAAGACTAGGGGACACTTTCTGAGTCATCAAGTCCACTCTGTCTATCACAGTCAAGCTTATCAGATAATCCCTTTCATGCATCAAGCCAGTGACAAACATTAATGTTTGTTTCCTCCAGTTAACTAATAATTTCCCATGTGACATTGCATTAGTGATCTGAAGTTCAGATAGATTAGAGCTATTGCATCTATTTTGCTTAGAGGGTCAATTTTATTATTAAAGAAACCAGGTTACTTTTGGATGCCAATGTTCCATTTTACCCCATTTTCCATTTACCTCCCTATGTTTAATAACTTTTTTAAGAAACCAAAATAAAACTTCATACACTATTGAGGTCTGATTAGGGGGTCTGTAGGTACCCGGTTATTTATGCATATTTTAAAGCACATAAAAATCGTCTTATAAGCAGGAAGACATTTGACACCTAATGCTAGCAGAACAGGAACTCTCCTGCATCACACAAGTGTGCACATTTTTTTGAAGCCATCTTTTCTCCATTGCTACTACTTCATTATTTACCATTCATGTTGTTTTAGTGCTGAGGTCCATTGGGAACTGCATACTCACGTTGAGGATTTGATGCATAATAAAACTTGATCATGTGTAATAAAACAATAATGAGGAAAAGTAAAAACAAAGACCAATAATCACACCTAAAATAAATTAAAGAAACTTTCATAATGGAGAGAAATATCTCCAAGGGATTAATCCTGTGTGAGAAAACTTAGACATTCTTGCCTTTTTCTCTGATATTAGTGTCCTATTTTGACATCAACAGCACATCTCTGCTGAGCAGGCTTTCCATTAAGTTTCCTCCAGAAGAAAAAAAGTCAGTGACACAGCATCTGCCTATATTCTAACCTGTTTCATTTACACATATTCATTCATCATGAAATGAGATGGTTGAACAGGGTATGGGTAGTTCCTTTGGTTAAACACCAATGCCTGATTTCAGCAGAGGGGAACTCTCTCATAAGAATCATCTCAGAAGTGAGTCCCAGGCAGAGATCAAACTCTCTGATGGCTTGCAAAGTACATTTAATTCCACTCTGAAAAATGGAGCCTGAAGGTCATATATGAGTGCCCGCTAGTGGCACCTGAAAAGCCAACAGTACACAACAGTTAATTATACTGAGTACTTGGAATAGTTTTCACTTGTCCAAACAACTGATGGAAAAATATTATGGTCACAAAGAAGAGTCCACTCACATGGTTGGAGGATATGGTTGTAACCAATAACAAGAAGTTTTAAAACCAAAATGAAACTAAGAAATAAGATATTTAGCACTTAGTATTTAGCATAAGGGCATATGTAATGGTAAGGTGAATAACAACTTCTGTTTCTGTTTTCAGTTTTTATTTTTCTTCTTTTTTGTCTCCAATTTGGAGTACTGTAATGCCATGTGCTTCCCATAAATTGTTTTTATGAGACTGTTTGAACTGTGACTGTCAAGATGTGCAGAAATTGGTCTGTATGTTATATAAGTTTGGAACTGCTTAAGCTTTTTAATATTCTCATTTAAGGTTTGCATCCTTACTGTGTGTAACGACTCACAACAAAACTGTATAACTCACCAGCTGCTATACAGCCTCAAGAGGCAAACCACAGAGAGCATGAAACAGGCTATTACATGAAGAACATGATTTCTTTTCAAAGTCCCTCCAAGGGATCTTATCATTTTCTGGGGTTGGTTTGTTTGTTGATGAAACTGTCCCAATGTGTAAAATGATAATGGAATCAACTTTTTCAATATCAGGATACTAAAGTAGCTGAGTGCTTGTTCCCACTGTAATATGTTTTTTTCTTTCACTTTGTTTAGTAAGTTGACTAAATTTCTTTCTGAATCTAAAATAGAAATACAGGAAAAGAGTGAGCTTTCAAATCCCAAGTCTTTTAGAGAATTTTAAAATAGCTTAAAAAAACAATTAACTGCCAAGAAGAGTTCAAAGGGCAGAGAAGTGATTATGTGGGGCAATTATACCGAGCTTAGTCAATATCAAATAAACTCATTTAACATTGATTAGAATCTTAAACAAAGTATTCTTAGGGACTGTAACCAGATTCTTTCCTTCACTGGGGCTTACGAGTGCCATACTGCTGGCACCTAAAACAGGTGGAGAATATGTTAGTGTGCCTCTCTGCTTCCCCAATTTCCTGTAGTCTAGTAAAGCACTTACTTTGGATGTAAGGGAAGCACATTCAAATTGCTTTGGACCCAGATCTGACTACTTCAGACCCCAATCTCACATAGTTCAGGGTATGCTTCCTAATTTCTGGCTACAGAATACACAGAGTTAAGCTCTCTCTGTTGACGCTGTTCCACTTCAAATAAAATATTTAAAACACTCCTGGAAACTGGGTCTCTGAGTGGGTTTCATAACTGGCAGGCTCCAGACTTTCAGAAATGGAGTGTGTTTCATCTCTGAATAAGCCAGTGGCTAAGACATATGCATAGGAAGTGGGAAAGCTGGGTTCAGATTATGGGGGAAATTTAAACCCATGGGGGAGAACTCTAATTTCTGAATATAAAAAGTGGAAAACCTCTTTCCATTTACTGGGTTTGTGTGGTGGGGCAGAGGAACATGTAAGGACTGCCCAAACCTAGGCAACTAACCAAATCCAAGAGAGGTTTTATTCCTATGAATACTAAGGAAGAGGGTGGTGCCTCCCAGGAGCCTGGAGTTGAGTTTCTAACTCTCAGGCATTTGGTACCATCACATTTTGGCTGTTTATCATTCAAAATGCTAGCTTTTGCCAAATCCATTCTTAAGTGCCTAACTTTTCCTGTACATTACCTACGAGGAGTCAAGGGATTGGGGGCTCTAAAAGGCTTTCCAGCGCTGCAAAGGTGAATCTAAATTTCCTTTTGGGGATCATTATTTATGCCATAGTCTTCCCACCACAAAGCTATAATTCTCCATCAATTAAACCCTTCTCATTGGTCAGAACTAATGTCACTCTTTCCTTAAATTATTACAACGCAGAGAAAGAGAGAATAAACATATTTGAAACTAGGGCATGGATCATTCTGACAATAAGTGCTGCTTCTCTGAAGTTGTGACATCTAAAAATGAAAACTTTTTGACAACCTTGGTGCAGCAGATCAAAACTATTGAAGTCCTGTAAGATTATTAACTCACAAATAAACTTTATCTGTGCTTCAAGAGGATTCTTTGATCAAAGCAATTCTTTGTTGTTTCTTTTCTTAAGTCAAAGAAAATGTATATCAAATATTTTGGCCACCTTTTTACAGATGACAATTAATAAAAGTTCAGTCAACAATGTTGGGTAGTGTTTCATAAATTGAGATTGCCTGTAATAGTTTCTATCTAAAAATGCTTACAAGCATAGAGTCAGGTAATACTGGAGTATTTAGGAATATAAATAACATGCTTGAAACATCTTTATTTGAATTTCTCCAGTTATAGTGTAAATGGAGTCATACAATCTGTGCTGGCCTTCTGCCAGAAGTGCTTTTCAACCTTGCTGAAATGATTGTTTTCCATGAGCCAAAACTAGGGAAAGAAAATAATATTCAGCCTTATGTAGACACTATTCACACAGAAAAAAAATCTACATGCATTACTCTATACTCTGTCAGCCTCTGTCATAAAAAATATTTTTAATGAAGATTTAGCATTCCAGAAAACTATGGTGATCGGCAATGCAACGGATAATGCAATAATTCTTAACTATGGGCCTGGGCATATAACACAGTTGCACCAGTGTCATTTAAATCATTTTTCTACGTGAATGTACATTATACCAGGATCCAGAGTAGACAGAAGAATAGATGATCTCATTAACACTAATCCAGCTCTTAGACAGTAGGTTGTCAAACAGCAGGTAATAGCCAGTAACTATTCTAGAATAGCTGTGGACATAAACCATTTTCATTGATATAACTCAACTTTAGTGTATTTCTACACTGGATTCAAGTAAGTTACGCTTTATCTATAAATTTTGTGTCCAAAACTTGTTTACCAGTGCAAAGGCTGATTATATTACCATAAATGTACTTCATGTAGAAGCCCAACATTTTTATACTCCTGATGTGAGGGTTTCTGAAGTCAGATAACAGACCTGGGTGAGCACTATAAAAATATTCAGTGAATATTCACTGAAGATGTTAAACATATTTTCATTGACTGTACTTATATCTTTGATTTGGCCCATTTTGTACAAATGTTCTCCTAACGCGAGCTTAATGGTAAAAGTGTTTGCCAAAATGAAGACTCTAAAGCAAAACTTGTAGACTACTCATGGCAGGCAAGGCCAAGATAACCTTCAGTTTATCCACTTCTGTTTGATCATTTACTTCTAAATATAATGATACCACAAAATAATTTCTTGGTGTTTCTTGGTTAAAGCAATGAGTGTAATATATTAGGAAAGATGTGCAGAGAGTTTGTAACTTTACATACGCTGGTGAATTGATTTAGCAATGGAAAATACTCTTTATTTAGCAAGATTTATATGGTTAAGAAACCACTGGTTACAGCAGTTTTACATAAGTAATAAAGGAAAAATCCCAGCTAGTGATGTAGGTAGCAATGATGGAATATTTGGCAAATATTTGTTTCAGGGAATGGTAGCACTTAATTCTTTAAATTAACTTATGGTGACTTTTCATATTCAAATAGCTCCAAAAGCTAATTAAACAACTTTAATTAACAATGTTGCTGGTGTTTTTGACAATTTTTATGAAAATCCAATAAGCACACAGATTATGAAACCCTTTGCTGGAAAATCTAATCCAAATAATAGTTGAAATACTGGCTTTTTCCTCAAAATAATCAGTTCCTAAAATAGCTACTTGAAACGTTCAAACATTTCCACTGAAAACATAGCATATTGAATACTCACTATTCAAAAATATCTTGTGTTATGTTGATGCAACATCAAACAAATTGAAATATTTCAATGAAATTTGGCTTGATCTGAAACAAACTATTTCATGTTCCAAAGTAAAATAAAAAAAACTTAACAACAAAAAATTCTCAGGGAGAACTTAATTTTGCAAAAATACAAACAATCCTCCTCCTTCCCTTCAACCAGCTCTAATACTAACATTGTATAGAAGATCAATGATACTTCCTTCCCCAGACTATTGTCTTGGAAAAAATAGAGGAGACACTGTCTTTCCAAGATAGTTTAAAATAAAAAAGCATGGAATAGAAATTGAAAGATTACATTTTTTTCATTTGACTAATAAGACAAAACATGAAAGAAGTACATAGACCATGTGATACATATAAGGTAAATAAATTGGGAGCTCTTATTCACGTTCTTCCATAATGCCAGAACAGCTGCATGGTGAAAATAATTCTTAACATGTCTAGGACTAGCAAAATAGCCCTGTCTGCTGCGTGGTGTACAAAGTCTGACCTTCCCACAAAAAAGCTTAGACTATAAACAAACAAGACAAACGAGGAACAGGAAAAAGAGACAAAGTTGAACTGACTAGCCAAAAATCATGCAATGTATTGGTGGTGAAATCTGAAAAGGCAACAAACTGAAAAATGCTAAAAGGAAATATTCTTTACATTATGATAATATGTAAAACTTTTTGCCACAAAATATTTAGTGAGAACACTTAGTAGTTTTCACTAAATACTTAGTAGGATTCAAAGAAGCATTTAATATATATTTTATATCACTAATGAGTACACACAGAGCTAAAACAGATAAGATACATGTTGTTCAAAAGTGATATAAGTTTTTGAGTTTCAGGGCATGTATCAGCCACAAACCAAGGAAAGTTAGTAAGAAACATGCACATAAGTACAGGTATTTTCCATAGCTGTCCAATATAGGGGGTCTTTTACTTTTCTCTGAACCATCAGGTGTACCCGTCATCATCAGAAAAAGGATACTGGTTTTAACAAATTAACTGATTTAATCGTCTGTAAATTCCTACTTTTCTAAGACTGCTGCAGAACACTTCTCTATAAAATATATGAATTTAATAAATGATGCCTAAACAGCTGGAAACTCATCTAAATCAATGGGTATTATAACCACCTACAAAGTAGGTTTGAGAATCCGTTTTTCTTCAGATAGGGCAGCATTCTAAAGGTCTAATTACACTAATTATAATAAGTGGTTTGTAAATGTTTCATCAAAAACACTGACCCACACTGCATAGCAGGTGCTCATTAAATGTGGAAAATTTTCTATTAATAATCATTTACCCCTTGTGGAATCTACATACTGCATGTAATAAAAGCAGCATTTAACTTCCCCAGATTGCAACCCAAGAAAATAATACTCTGCAAAAAAACAAACTTACATTTCTCATCAACAACTCAGATCTGAAGCTCTGAAGAATAAATAGATAGGTTTTACATAATGTTGATCTTTCAGACTCAAAATATTGTTTCTCAAGCAAAGCAAAAGTAAGTTACACAGTAGTAAATTATATGCTGCAGTGAGTATGCAGACAAATACAGAAGACCTAGATACCTGGTTGCAACCCACAAACAGTTGTAGTTATTTCAAATGTTTAAGTGTATGTGCAGTAGGGCTGTGTGAAGCTTCAGGTGCTGATTCTATTCAGAGGAGATTTGGCCCGATTCAGGAGCTGAATCTCTGAATCCAAATCGAATCAGGAGACCAATTAAAAGGTCCAAATTGATCTAAAGCTCTCCAGAAAAACGATTTGGAGAGCTTCGGTGATTTGGGCAGTCCCTGCTGGCTGCACCAAGGAACTAGACCTGGACTCCATGCTGGTAAGTAGAGGGTGAGGGAGGAGGGGCTGGAGGAGGGGCGAGAGGACCATGGTGGGACCCCTGCCAGGCCCCATCCCCTGCCTGCTCCCCCAGTCCCCCTGAGAGATCTCCAACCCCTGCCTGCCATACCCAGCTCAGATCCTGGCTCTTCAAAAAAAAATCCCCACTCACTGGCTGCTGCCAGGCAGAGGGTTGATCCCCACTGCTCTCCACTGCCTTATGCTGCATGGGGGGGCTCTGCCACAAGCCCCCCAACCACCACCCACTCTCCCAGCCCCCCCCCCATGGCTGCCCCCCCCCAGTTCCTGGCTCTTTAAACCCCCCTGACTCACCAGCTGCTGCAGTGGCCTCGGGGCTTCTGGGGGCTTGTGACTGAGCCCCCCATGCACTTTGTGGTAGTTGGCACAGTGGGGATTGCCCTCTCACTGGGCAGGAGCCAGTGAGTGGGGGCTTTTTTTTTAAAGGGCTGGGAGCTAGGGCAGGTGGGGCAGCCATGGGGGGGTTGGGAGAGTGGGCAGGGGTTGGGGCTTGTGGCAGAGTCCCCTCGCAGCATGGCGCAATGGGGGCAACACGGATCACCCTCCTGCCTGGCAGCAGCTGGTGACTGGGGGCTTTTTTGTAAAGATCTGGGAGCTGGGAGAGCAGGAAGGGTATGGGGCCAATTACAGTTTCAGCCCATTCAGCTGCAGCCAAATCTCTGAATCAGATTAATTTGAATTAATTTGCGATAGTGATTTGAATCACCAGATCGAATCACTGTCCCCTGAATCAGCTGAATCTGAATCCAAAGTGAATACTAGTTGCTTTGCATAGGCCTAATTTGCAGGTGTATGGATGAGTGGCATGACAAAAGGAGATAATACACACATCAGACAAGATAGTTGTATATTCCTCCATTTATATATTATTTTCCCTTATTTTCCAGGTTCAATTAGTGCTTTTAGTGGAAGGCAGTATGTAACATAAGGAAAAGGGCATATTCTGACCATAACTTAGACCTTAGAGAAACTTTGAGGACCACAGTGGTGAAATGTCAAATCTCTCAGTCATTCCTGTGTTTAATATCAAAATGCAATAGAGGTAAGATGTGACTGATTTATCTAATAATGTAAATGTTAAATGTTCTAATGTATAATAATTTTAAAAGACCTATAGGTTCAACTGTAGCAGAGATTTAGATCCCCTTACATTAAGTGTGGGTAATTATTTTGGTGGGAGGGCCACTTAATGAGTTTTGGTGAGCTGTCAAGGGCCTCAGGGGTCATCTTTTGTCAAACTGTTAAGCCCCATCTTGGGACAACAAGTCCCACCCCTAGCCCCTGACCTTTGCCACCATAAGTCTCTTCTTGTGCCCCAGAAGTACTCTTTTTGGGAGGGATTGTTGCTGTCTTGGAACTAGAAGTCCCACCCTGACACAGAGTTCCTGACAATAGAAGGCTCACCTCTTGACTGGGAAACGCTGCCCCTTGACAGCCCCAGCCCTCATGGTGCATGGCCTACCCCTAGTGCTCCTGAGGCACAGGCATGACCTATCAGGTAGTGAGGGGTTGTGACCCCTCTAACAATCTGCCCCATCACCTTTAAACAATTGGTGGGGTATCAGGGGCATCGAACCTTCCAAAGAATGACACCAAAACAAATGAGTTAAGGGCCATGCACATAAAATATTTCAGTAGAAATCATCTTAATGAAGTATAGATAAAACCAAATCATACATTAAAGATCAAACATCGACTATAACATATTTTAATTTTATTAAAAAAAAATATTTTTGTCCTGATTTATATGTTAGTGTATATAGAGCTGTGTGGAGGTGAAGGTATGTGTGCAGATATGGTGAAGTGTGGGGTATGTGGTTGGGGTGTGGGTGCCTGTAAGGTGGGTAGGTGTGCATGTGTGGGGGCTGCCTGAGTGCAAGGTCCTGGGAGCTGATTGGGTATGGGTGGGGGGAGATCGGGGCAGGGATTTCATGCAGTCGAGCATGGCTGGGTGGTACAGTTGTAGTTTGCACCCCCTCTATGGCCTGTGGCTGTTCCCTGGCACTGCACATGGGACCACACTCCTGCCCACAGCTGCCCTGCATTTCTTCCTGCAACTGCCCCATGCTCTTCCCTGCAACTGATCTGCTATCCTGCCTGCCTTCAACTGCCACACACTATCACTTGAACCTGCTCTGGCTGGCCCCAGCCCTGGCCAGGGCACATAACTATCTGACGGGGCCACCTTCCAACCACTTAGCTGCCCACAGGTGGCTGCTGATTACACTGGTTGGGCAGAGTGGGTGGAAGGCAACCAGGAACTGGAGCTGGAGCCCTACATGCTGGGGCAGGAGTTACCTAGCTGCAGCTTTCTCCCTCCCGCTACTGCATCCTTTTCCTACCTGCTGCTTGGAGCCCTGAAGCAGGGACAGGAGAAGGAGACAAGGAGAGTGCAGAAGTTCCTCTGGTGGCTGCATCAGCCCCATGAGGAAGCTATCCAAGCTATCCATCATGGCTGGGGCCAGGGCTAGAGCTGCCCTCCAGCAGGTGAAGGTGAAAGTACAGCGTGCGCTCCAGAGAAGGAGCAGGCTCCATACAGAGTATAGCAGGGGCGGCTGTGGCCCAGATACAAATAATTAGTGGGTGCCCACCTGCAGGCTGGATTTGGCCTGCAGGCCATATTTTGCCCACCCCTTCGTTTATCCCCTCTGACCTTGTCCCGGGGGCCAAGGTAGCAAGGGACACTTACCTGAAGTCCAGGACAGGAGAGACGCAGAGATGGAGGGAGAACCTGCGCAGCTCGTTAGCCGCCTCTACGTACAGCTGCAGCCAGCAGCTGATGGCAGCATCAGATGCCGGCCAGCGGATTTAAAAATGGCAGCTGCCACTCTGGAGGTGGCAGATAGCATGGAGATCAGACAGCTGTCTGGGCCAGCCATGGTGCGGGCCCCACTGGACGAACAGAGAAAAGCCAGTGTGCTGGAGGGAGCAGTGACTCAGAAAGGAAGCCTGACAACTGGGACGCCAGCGGGTCAACCCAGAAGCGACAGACCGGGTGAGCAGAGGAAGATCGAGACAACCCAGGAGGATTTGGAGGACCCCGAAGTAAGTGCCGAGGCGGTGGGTGCAGGCTATGCCGAAGAGGGGCGAGAGACCAAAGGACCACCTGGCTGGAGGGAGATCGGGGTGGGATCGCCACCGAGAACAGTGGATTCCGATTAAGGAAACGAATGGGCAACTAGAAAGTGGCCAAGAGGAGCCACTCCCATTCATGCTAATAGGGAGCTGGTGGAGGGTCAGTGAGGTAGTTAGTACATTAGAACCTCTTAGAAGAGGCGCATAGCACCGGGTGCACAGAGTGAAGGGCTTGTGGTGTGGGATCTATAGTGGTGGGGGCTGAGGCACCGGTTCAGGTTGGTGTGAAGGGGTTGACATCAGGGTAGGAGTATCCCAAGGATTTTGGGGAACTTGAAGACAAGAGCTGTGTTAGAAGCCTGCGGAACCATCACTGAGCGGGCACGGGGAAGTGGAGCCCACAGGTGGTGTGAGGCCGGGGTGTAGGGGTGGCAGAGCCCTGTGTGCAACCAGCGGGCCAGGCCCAGGCCACCGAGGGACCCGTGAACTAGCCCTGCCCCACTGGTGAAACAACAAGTCATGGCAGGCAAGAGCGGGGTTGGTGACGCGGGAGGACGAACAACCACGGTAACACACAAGTCCGGAAGGGGAGTAGTCAATGACCAGGAGGGCAGAGCTCCCAGGAGTGACCCAAGAAGACCTGTCGGGGGCAGACCTCTTCACCAACCTTTGTTTTTCACAGCTGTAATTCCTCTTTTCCTCCCCTTTTTCCTATCCTTTGCACTGAATTTTTTTTTTTAATTTCTCTTTATTATCACTGCTCTCTGCAAGTCCATTCACAGCACCTGACTAGAATAGGCTATCACTTATGAAAGCTTATGCTCTCCTGAACAAGTTAGTCTTTAAGGTGTTAACCTATCCTACATTGTTGAATTGCTATGACAATACATTTAAGCAATTGTAATCTTCTGTGCCTTTCACCAGTGTGCTTTGTTCATATGTGCTTTTTGGACTTTGCCGTAGCTCAGGAAATGGACAGCTTGTGGCTGGGGCAGATTCCTTGGAGGGTCCTCAGCATTTCTCTCCTGCAACATCTTGCTGTAATAAACTTGTTAAATTGAGAGGAAGATGATATGCTCTGTTTTGCCTGGCACCTTCGTTCAATTTTCCTGTCTGTCTTCCCAATTTGGGGCTCCGCTTCCCCTACACCCTCCTTAATGCCAACCAAAGATGTTATTTCCCAGTGTTCTAGGTCTGGTCATGATATCAGTCATTTGTCTTGGCCTTTCACATTATAATAGTCACGTTCAGACGTTGCGTCGTCTGGCTTGTTTTAGGCTGTATTAGGACTGGCCTAGACTCCTTCCTGGCCCTGGATTACCTCACTCCCTGGCATATTTTCTTTTCTTCCTGGGTGGTATCTTCCATGGTTCCGTGGTATCCATCTCCTTCTCTCTTCAGGTCCCTGGAAGGTCCAATACTGTTTGGAGATGTACAGGATCACAACACTGTTTCAGGTAAGTAATTTAGCCCTCTTGGGCTTAGCTGGTTTTCAGAGGCCCCTTCTTCTGCTCCACTCAGGAACCAGAGGTGGGTTACCTGGTGGGCCCATTCCTTGCTCCCGGCCTGTGGGTTGTTGTTTTTTCCCTCTTTTTGAAGGGCCGGCTGGCAAATCAGCACTGGCATGCCTCCATAAAGTGTGCTCCCACCGGTGTGGGAGCCAGTCCCGGCTCCTCTTGGGCCTGATGCTTTTCTTTCTCTTCTTCTGAAGCAGTGTTTTTTCCCACCATGATTTTGCTCCCACCTTGCTCCCAGCTCAGCATGGCATCCTGATGGCTCCACTTGTCTCCTTTCTCAGGTAAGTTTTTCCCCATGGCCTTGTGCCTGCCACAGCAATCAAAATGAATTGTAACTATTACAAACACATATTTGAAACACTTTTAAAATATTGTTTTAATTCCAGGTGGCATAAGGAGGGAAATGTGCCTTGGGGATTACTGATAAATATCTTCTAAATGACCCGTACTTATATTTGAATTAGATATATATGTATATACAATATATTTATATACACAAGCTATAAGTATATTTTTCATATTTAAATATGATACACTTACATACCAAACATATTTATATATAAAATATATATATGTGAATTAAGTCATTTGGAAGATACATTCACATTTTCATACTCTCTAAGATCAGACAGGAAGCCTAATCCTGTCTTCTTTGCACACTCCAAACTCCTCTGGATTTCATTTTTGCATATGTAGGGAAGGAGGATTGGATGCAGAGTTAACATTGTCTAACCATATTTTTGTGTCGATTAAAGTGAAAAGTTGTCTTGTTTTGTATTTGGCAAAGATGAAGTATTTTTCATAGTGAACATGAAAGAGGAATGGAATTGGTTAAAATCCTTTGGGCCATATGGAGTTTTCTTTTGATTACTACAATACATTTGATATTTTATTGTATGTTGCCAATGCTCCAAATTCTTTATTGACTATATGTTACTACAGTGGTCATAAGTAAACTTGGAAAATATTTCTGGTTTAATTACAGCTTCCTCCATGATGTAGACAAGCTCTTTCAGCTCTAATTTCCTATTCTTAGTTCACAAAGATCCATGAGCAGCTTAGTGACTCATCAACTTCCTATGAGTCGTAAAAGTAGGGAGGTAAAGAAAGCAGCTTTATGTTGATCCATCAAAACAGTTATTTAAAAAAAAATAGCCTGCCTTGTCCCATTAAGGCACTTATTCCTTAACAAACATTTTCTGCAGTGTTGAAGATGCATAATTGTGTATTGAAACCAGAAGATATGACTTGGTTATTTCCAGAACATAGGAAACAGCAAAAGCCTAGACACTGAATAATAGAAAATGGCAATAAACATCATAAGTTAAACTGCTGTTATCATTAGAGATGTATTAATGCTATTGATTTCAGCCAGATGCTGTCTTATATACATCGCTAAGCCAAATAAAATTATACAAGGTTTCATTAAGGACTATACAGTGTTGTCCAGAAACCAGCAATATATTTTCTAGGGAAAGCATGCAACTTCATCTTTTATTGTATTATTTTATTTATTATTTATTACTAGGAAAGGTCACAGATTTAGAGAATATTTAAACATATTTCTTAGCTACTGCTATAGCTAGAAACTGGTACACAACAAGAGGAGCTGGTAGCAATATAGTTACAGCTGCCTGATATTTCCATTCTAAAACCTGTTATCAGTTCCTCCTAACATTATCAAAATGTAACTGTTCTGGCTGAATTTTTCCATGCCACCAGGTGTTTGCCTCAGGCTGAATTTCTTTTGGCAACCTTCTGTAAAAAGTGACTCAGCCTATTCCAAGAATGATAGTAAAGAAAGAAAAGTTAGATGGCTGCTGTTATATAATTTTTTACAACTGTTGCATTGAGAAGGCCAATGTGCTTTGGAGCAAATACTTTCAATTTATTAGCAAGATTGCCTCAAACGCTGAGATGCATCTTTTGCTGTTCCAGTTGAAATCTACACAAACATGACTTAATTGCAAACATCCAAACTAATTCACTTTGTACACACTCACTGGAGACCTTTTAGAGTTTGATTGCTAAACTTATGAAGTTTTTGCCTGCTATGCTCCTGAAGGGACATAGCCTATGTCCTGAAAACTTTCTTTGTGCTGCACCAGGCTACAGAAATAAGATAAAGGAGGTTGTTACTCCTGTGCTCTCAATGCCCACTGGTGGAGCCCAGAAGAGGCAGAAGCAGCCTGACAAAAATGTGGAGAAGTGAGGAGCTGGGCCTGAAGCACTGGGAGAGACAGAAAGTCAGTTAGGGTTAGGAGTCTGGGATGGAGACTGAGATTGGAGGATAGAATTTAACAGGGAGATTAGGATTCACAGAGCAATGAGAATGGGATTAGGACAAAACACCTGAAGACAGGTAGACTGAGGCAGTGAACCTGAAAAGGGGGAAAGAGTACGACTGGGCAACTGGAATCTGGGGCGGTGCGGTGGGAGTGGAGGCAGGAGAGGCGCAGACTGGGACTCAGATAAAGAGCACTATGAGCGAGGTTGGAATTGGTTTGGCAAACACACAAACAGTCAACTGCTAAAAGTAGGGAAAGTTCAGAAACAGTTTAGTCATAATTAGTTATGCTGGTGCACAAACATTATGACATGGTCTTTATTTATATGACCACACACTATTATTTTCCATAAGATCCTGACTGATTTATTTCTTTAAAAAGGAATGAATCAGGGTTGTACAATGAAGGTTGTTACATGGTGAGTCCCTGCCTCATCTATTGTAGTAGCTAAATAGTATATAAAACAGGCAATTGCAGGTACAGAAATAATGGTGTCATGGTTTAACCATTTGAATTCTATCCCAGAGAGTTGCATTCTACCCCTTCCATTGCACTGAGTTTAATCCAACTCTGCACAAGTCACTTAAAACTTAGGTATCTTGATCCAGGGGGCAATCTGAATCAACCGTATTAGGCACTACAGTAGGTTCAAGCACCTACTTTGAACACCTTCAAGAGACAACTGGATGTTTATCTTGCTGGGATCCTATGATTCCTGGGGCAGGGGGCTGGACTCAATGATCTTCCAAGGTCCCTTCCAGCCCTAATATCTATGAAATCTATGAAACACATCAGGGGACTTAAGCAGAGTTTAGGCCATTCTAGATAGTAATGGAGTTTAGATACGAATTAAGCACAGAGGTATTTGATCTAGACTGCTTCTGAGTGTAGACACAAATTTCAGCTAAAATTCTTAGGCATTTTTTGAGGCTAAAATGGAGCTATATAATAGTTATGGGTGTGGTAACTGTTGGAGCAGGGTGTTCTGGATTATTTTTGGTTAGGCACCTAAATTCCACTTAATTCCTTTTTAGCTGTTATAAGAGACATTTTGAGCCAGCTGTGAGTGTTCAACTTGAAACACCTGAGGTCTGAGCTGAAGAAGTTCTGGGGAATTACAGCTGCATTTAAACTAATTAGAAACTGTGCTTTGAACAATATACATGGTTGTTAAATAACAGGCCCTCTGAAAACTCACCCTTAAGCATCTTGGACTGGCACCCTAAGTTACTAGACACTTTGACCTTAACCTCTTTGTGATTCAGCTCTCTCGCTGTTAGATAGAGATAATTCAATCCCCCCATTTCACAGAGGTATCAATACTTTTAAAGCATTTAGTAATGAGCACTGTGGGCATATATAATTTAGTCTTCAAGGAATTATTTAAACAGTGGGCAGTAAGAAAGACATAGGATTATACATTGACAATGATATTAAAAGAAAATACTAAATAGCTATTTGATTCAAGCAAGAGCCCTTTGTTCTGTGCACCAGATGAGGCAAAGGACTGATGAAAAACAGCTTGTATTCATACCACTGAAGACTATACCATGAGGGTAAGCTTTCCTTCATAAAGAGTAATAGCAAAAGACCATTAATATTCTAATGAATCATACGAATCCTCCATGTTAAATGTAAGTATAGGGAAGTCAGAAGTATTTTTATTTTGTTTTTGACCTCATTTTGGACTCAAATAAAATGCTTTGATATAAGATTATAAATGTCTTTAAGGACTAATTTTTAACTCATTTTAATTCATATCAATTCATCCATTTACTTAGTCATATTTCCTAAATTTTCCAAACCTCATTCAGCACATGCTGTAATTTGGGGCAGAACATACTATAGTTTTTACATATTAAAGTATTTGAATTCCTACTTTTAATTAAAAAAAGACTAAGTGATCATTACTCATAACCTATGATGGCAGTTTCTGTATGCATTAGAGCAGTGGTGAATTTTAAGGGAGGAGTTGAAAGAGTGTAGAGCATCAGATTTATGGAGTTTTTTCTCACACATAAGTAAGGAGAGGATGTGCAATGATGCTTGTGACAGAAATAGAGAAACAGGTGATCAAGTCTGGCATCACTGGCAGAGAGAAGTCATAAGTTAATCTTATAGTAAACTACGTAAGGCCAGACTAACCTGTAGAGGGCTGTTTAGGTTATGATAAAATATTTGGGTTTCATAGAATGAAAATGAGGAAGCTGGTGGAGGGATTGAAGGGAGCTGCTCAAGTCAGACAGAAGAACAGGAACATATATTGCATGATACATATTTATGTTGCTTTTAATCTCAAATTAAAGCAAGAACTATTCAGACAATGAATTTAAGCAAGTTGGCTTTATGCCATGATGCTGATAGGAGTGTGTCCAACAATGTGTTATATCATATAAGAAGACCTACCTCCATTTGTTTTTCAATGAATTCTCAGAGGAAATTTAGAGACCATTGACCCATTAAGAACCAAAGTGAGTCAGACAGTGAAAGTATGGGAGAATCAAGGATATCAATATGAAGAGCACCTGCCTGAATTGTCCATGCTTACAGATTTAGCACCTTGGATGTGGGTGTGTATATCTGTATTTTTGGGGGGGGAGAGGGGGGTGTTGTTTGTTTTAGAATGTAGGACTTCTATCCCAATTTAAATAAGTAAGGCCTTCCTATAAAGTCATTTAATTGGGTTCCACAACTGCTAGCCCAGGCCAAATTGTACAGTGTAGGCACAAGCATGTGTTGTGGATGGTGTGAAGCCCTGCTGTCACAAGGAGAACTGAGAATGGGCTTGTTTCCCTCCTGTGGCCCAATGTACAGAAAGACATCACAGGCTGTCCTATTCTTATGCTAGGCCTGCTCTAAGGATGAGGATGAGGATAAGGATAAGGATATGGTTTGTTTTGATTCCTCATAAGGTTCAAATCATTATCCCTAAGTGGGCCCATCTACATGAGACACCCACTGTGCAGTTGTTACTGCGCAGTCATTTAGTACTTGCATAGCCAAGTACTAAATGACTGTGCAGTAACTAGCATTACTGTGCAGTAGCATCCTGGCATGGTTCATAGTGATTCTAACTGCACTGTAGCTCATTACTACTGTGCAGCAGCTTGTTATGACTGTGCAGTAGCTCTTTACTATTACAGTAGCATTGTATCGTGGTTCATGCCTGGTTACACTAGTGCGCAGTAGTAATGAGCTACGGTGCAGTAAGTGTCTTGTGTAGATGTGGCCAGTCAGTACAAAATATCTCCACAGTGTTTTGCACATTGGTGTAGACCCCTATTAACTGCTGTGGTTTGGCAGTGACTTAGCCAGCTCTGCAGGCTTTAGCATTTTCCATGCACAAAATCTGAAGAGAATGTCAGCAAATCTGACTATCGACAAAAAGCCAAGGACTTACCATATGGTGTTTTTGTTTCACACAAGGGGGAAAAAAAATCTACTTTAAAGACCAAGGGTCAAATTCATCACTGGTGTAACTGCTGAATTCAGTGGAGTTACATCAAGCATGAATTCAACAACTCTAATTCTAGGTGATAAGGAACAGAAGTCAAGGGGGCTTTTTATAGCCCAAGGACGTCTGTATGGTAAATGCAATGGAGCCAAGTTTATTCTTTTTATGTCTAAATGACATCTGTTCTCTTAAAGCCTGCAAGCATACTGAAATAGTTTACCTCACTCCCCACCCCCCATAGCTACTGTGAACTTTCTACTTCTTCCTAGCTACAGGCAGTGGTGGCAAAAAAGGCATTCCTGGAATGAAAGTGAGCAGCAAAAGCATCCCAGTCAACATTATTATGCTAACACATACTGACACCACTTTGGTGACTGTGCATTCAAGAGGGAGAGATGATGAAAAAACTTCCTGACAACCTGTTGTGAGTGTCTTTAAAAGTTCTTTGATTTATCAGTGGTGACAGCAGATGAATTTTAGCTATGGCTATCACCATGTGCATTAAACAAATGAGACTTAGGACAATTGAATTTTGCAGCCCCCAGTGAGGGAGTGCTTTAAGCACCTCTTTTATATTTTTTGACTGTTTGATGTGTTCAGATCAGCTAGAGATCTTCTTTCTAGTCATCTTCTATAGCACACAGATCCCCTGAAATGAAGACATAGAGTAAAGTGCATGCTGGGTGCATGTTGGATCTTTACAGCAGGATCTCTCATTTTTTATTAGAGGAGGCTACTCAATGAATAGGATGAAGGCATAAAATGTGAAAAAGGAGCCTGTTTTCTAAACTTCAGAAATTATTGAATAGATTGGGGGCAAAGAGCAGTTCTTCACATGGGAAATTTACTAATTTGGTCATTGTACTATGTTATTAATAAAATAGGAGAAGGGTTTGAAAGAGCTTCTTGGGTCCCATGTCAACAGGCTTGAAGCTGTTCACACACACAAAGCATAACTAATTCTACTGGAACCAGTGAAGTTAAACATATATATTCAAGCAACAACAAAATGAGGCCTAGTAGATGTCTGGCTTTATATAGCAGGCTATAATATGTAGACAAGTCAAAGGATAACATGGAGAAAAAGCAAGTGTTTGAGTAAGGAAATTCATTAAGGAAATTCATCATATTCACTAAGGCTGCTGAGTCAGAAGTTTTATTCAAGGCTGAGTAAAAGTAGTAAGTAAGCTAAGGCCTTGGGGGTTAGTTTTAAAATTATTTCAAGATGTAGGCCTAGATCCTCAAGTAATGCAAATCTGCACAGCTGCATTGCCTTTTGGTTTAAGATTTGGATGGTAGAATTTACCTTCCAAATGGAGAAGCCAAACAAAGAAGCTGCAGGAGTTGAGGAAAGATTATAGCTTACATTTTCTCTTCAAAATCAGTATTTAATTGCTGGAGCTTCAACAGTTTAGATAAAAAGATAAAGAAAAATTATTGTGTGACACTTTTATTGCTAATTATCCTCAAAAGCAGTTATAGAAGGCTGAACTTACTAAAATATTTCTAGTCAGAAAGGCATATGAAACAGTCTGGATGTTGTTGATGGGGGCATTAAGTTACTCATATTGTTGCCATATTTTTGATGAATTCTGGACCTCAATTCGATGTGTATCCAGAACAAATGGGGCTGTTCAAGAACAGAGGGAAGGGGGTTCTCTGTTGTCACAGAGCCAACATGATGGCTCCGACACTACCCATTTTTCTGCTGTGAGTGTAGGAAAGGGAGTGAGGCCAAAGAAAATAGATGTAACCCAGGTTACTTTTCCTGCTGCTATATTGTCTGGCAGCCAGTGTAATGTAAACCTGCCATTTGGCTGCAGTGAAGATTTAAGCAGGGAGACTGGTCCTGCAGAGATGCTTCAAGATCACAGAAAACACAAAACCTATGAACACAATGATTAATTAACTTGGAAGAGATCTTCCTTGTGCTGTGCCTAATTCCAGTTCACTGTATGAAACAAGGAGAATTAGAGTGCTACCCAGACTCCCTGCCTGGGAAACTCGCCTCTTCAAGGCTTATTTCCTCTTTTCTTCCAAGACAGAAAATAATAACACTTAAATAAAGAATAGTAGAACATACCATTAAAAATTTATAACTCACTTAATAACTAACCTTACTGACAGTTGGTCTTGGAAGTGTCCTGTGCTGTCACTTGGACTCGTGGGCTCTCCAGGTAACATCTTCTCTACTGTCATCAAGAAATGGAGTGTCTGGCTGGCTCTGACTGACCCATGGACCAGGGTGTACTTTCTCAGCTCCCCAGGATGGAAGACAAGATGAGACTCTCTGAAGCAAAATAGCAGACTCCCTGCCTTCTGGAAGGGGATGTAATGTATTCCTCTGTGGTTTCTGTCTATCTGGGATAGAAAATTCGTATGACTGTGGTGCCATCTCTTTTGACACCATTGCTTTTTGCAACTATTAGTTCTTATCATGGAGATAAATATAATTATTTTATTGAAGTGACTGTAGTCCCCATCATATTTCTTGTTTTGCTTTTTCTTTGTCTCACTATACTTTTGCATGATCCTGTATGTCTGACATCTATTTCTAGTGGGGCAAGCTTCTTGTTATCAGTTTGCTGTTGAACAAAATAACAGTAGCTAACAACCCATACTTCACTGGTGCTGATTTGTATTTTAATAGTATTTAAAATCTGACTCAAACTATTTTCAGCAACTGTCTTATTGTTCTGACTTTGTTTCTACCATCCTTTAGAATAGGGTTCATGGGGACAAGCTGTTACATATATAAACCTGCACTGTACTTCACAGCAAACTGCTTAAACTGATGTCCACTAAATTGTGATCCATGGTCAGATGTCAGACATACCACATCTAGTGCACAATCACCTATTTAGCAGTAGTATCTTACACTAAAATTTTCCTGAGAAAGTAAAAGTAATAGTCTAAGCAAATACATAGGTTTTCCCAGTCAGCATAGACAAATCTATACCTACTTTTTTCCGGTGGGCCTTTTTTCCCTGTACCAACATCATGTACTCATTTGTTTAACATATACGATGAACCTTGTCATCTTCTGCTATGCCACTGTACATTTAAAGCTTATAAACATAACCTTTGTATTGATCTTTCTTTAACATATATTTCTGTAATACTTTAGCAGCTACTGTTCCTTTAAATCCATCTCATATTGAGATTTCCCTTTTCAACTGGGAACTAGTAATATGTTGTCCTGGGCACTGAATGCTAATAATCTTTGTTTCTTGCTATAGAGTCTTAACCTGGGCATTAGTTCTAGAAAAAGAAATTTGCGTTTTGTTGCTTGATTTCCAGTGATAGTCTAATCATCCTTTGCTGCAGTTCTGGCTATCAGAACTATTAAGACTGAATTAGACCTAGTGGTGCTGTTACCTTCCTTAGTCCATGTAGTGTGGTCCTCAGGTGCTCCTGATACACTCTTAAAAGATGATGTAATACACTATAGTTCCTGTTTTAAGTGGGGGGGTTTCAGTGGATGCAAAACTCAAAGCTGAAATGTCTTTCTGATTCCACTTAGAATCATAGAATAGTAGGAGCCGTTTTGCTTGCATGAAAAAGAAACCAGTCCAAGAGCACTAACAACTTCTCATAATCTTCACTGAGGACTGAGGGGACTTGTTACAACTTCTTTGTCAAGAGTTGTCAGTCTCAGAGTTTATTGTTCTACCACACAGTTAGAATCATGTGGCTCATGTCATACCAGGCCATAGACGGCCAGGTCTGGAAGGCGGGTCACCCAGACTCAGGAGAAGCAGTCAAGATCCAAGGGGAGCATGCAGAATATGAGTGCAGGGGATCCAGAAACTAAGAGATCTGTCTAGGGTACCAACTGAGACAACCAGAGAGTCAGGCAGTGTGCGGAGTCAGGAGCCTAGCTGGGTCCAGGAAATCAAACTAGTCAGGTCAGGCCAAATGCAGGGTCAGAAAGCCAGTAAAGGCACAAACCAAGGGCACAGCAGCATAGGCGCAACATTGAGCCTTATTATTATCCAGACACTTCCTTTTATGGCTCAGGGATTTATACTGGATGGGGTGAAGGGCCAGCTGACCTTGGCTGGCAACTCTGGTGGTAGGGAGTTGGTGTGTGGCTTGGCCCAGATGTTGGGTTCTGGCCACCTCTGTCTGCCCCAGGGTTCTGCTGAGGAGGTGGTAGACTGAGATAAGTGGCTGTGCCAGGGAGGCTGAGGCCCCAGCTTCAAGACCATAGTCTGACAGCTCAGAAGATACAAAATCTTTAGATCTCTTCTGTGCATAAAGTCTGATTAAATGACACTTTCACTGTAGTGATTAGAATTTGATCTCTTGTCAGGGATTTAGTAAGACCCCCAAAAGTGCAAGAATGACCACTCTAAGACTGAGCCAAACTTTTATGATTTTTACCACCTTTTATTCTTTACCCCAATTTAAAGCACCTCTCAAGATCCATTTTTATCTGGGTGGAGTCTGCAAATTTCTGTAAGACATTTTCATACTTGGCCTCCCTTGTTAAACACATGCAATGCTTCAGAGCTGTGAGAACTTAGGCTTCCTTCTCACTGTCTTCCTCTTCTGACACCCAAAATTCACAGCTGCAGTGTGAAATGCTCCTTAAAACTTTTAAAATTGTATTCCATGTTTTTTGAGTTTTAACTACGCAAAACTTTTTAAGTGCTCAATTCTTCCACTCAGGATGTTTTCTTAAGTTCTTTTTTTGTTCCTCGTACCATGTGATCCTTAGTGATCAGCCAGCACCCAATGTGCTTGCAAGAGGTCTGAATTATTTATATAATTTATTTTCTATACATTTACAAGTTCACTCAGAGAAGGAATGATAGAGCTTCCTAACCATTACAGTGAAAGCTATTATTTAATCATATTTTATCAGATGTAAGGATTTTGCAACTTCTGAGCCACATGATTTGGCAATGATTATTCTGTATAATTCATTCTGCTTCATCTTATTGCCAAACTACCCACTAGAATACTTGATTACCTGACGAAAATAAAATTGCTGTAATGTTTTTAATGGCCAATCAAAAAGAAACAAATGCTCCACCCACTGCCAATTTAAGATGCATGTAACTGTGTCTTTCTTTAAATTTGCCAGCTATAAGGAAACCACTGAGCCATGCAATTTCTATTACGTGGTTCTAAAGTAAATGACAAGAGTCAATGGAAATTGGATATTCTCATAGTTAACTGAGAAATTGAACCTTTTCTTTTCATAGGTTTTCATCTGCTGATAGTCACTGCTACTGGAGCATTTAATCATGACCTAAATCTTTTTAGCTTCTTAGCTCTGGTTAAAGAATGAATTTGCATTACCAAAGAGAAAAGGAAAAAGAAAATAAGAAGGCAGGGAATTATAAAAAATGTATGATAGAATTAGTGAACTATTCTCTTATGCAAATGAAGACCACAAATACACCTTCAACTATTCTTGTTTTGTCCTTTCTATCTTTGATTTTGTTCTTGCACAAATGTACCAGGTGCTGGCTAGGGAAAAATAGCTGCTACATAGCCCATCTCAGTTTTTCATTCCCTCATTGCTTTTTAAAAAATCAGTGAAAGTTCTGCTTCAGAGGATTAGTCTGATTTAAATGGTGTTTCTTTAAACAGAAATTTGGACTAAGGGGGAACATTGGTGTGTCTCCAAGCAGGCAACATAAATATATCATCTTCTCTTCACTCCTTGCTTCATTTGTTTTGAAAACAACTGTGGCTGCTCTGAGTTTTGCACTATATCCATTGTGAATTTTGTCTCATCTGATCTTTGAGTTATTTAATGCATAGCTATTTACTAGGAGATGTATTCTTTTGCCTTTCTTTACCCTGCTATTTGTCTTCAGCCTTAATATTCTGCAAGCCTCCTGTATGTGATCAGGTCAACAACTACATTTAAAAACATATACAATTCCACAGGCATATTACATATATAAATACAAGTTTTTAAGAAAGAATACAACTAACATTTATTACAATACTACTAAACTGATTTACATTTACCTTCACAGGTTCCAGTAGCTTTTGTATCACTCCAACATCTTTGCCTATTATAAACTATGGGTCTTACCTCCATTACCTGGTGATTGACTCATTTTCTGTTGTGCTTTTCACTACCAGCTATGAATCTTACTTCAATTAACATCTGTTTCAGTCTATCCTGCATTTCTGCTTTTCTATTTTCTTTCCATCATGACAAGCTTGTGTGCCTCAATTACAGTTTGTTTAGTACACACTGTTCATTCTGCCTCTTTAAGACCCCAAGTCCCTGAAATTTTGTCTTCATTATGCAATTCAGAAGTTTGAATCCTTCCTGCACTGCTGTAAATGGAAATACATTATGTCTACAGACTTCCAGAGGAAAGAATTATCTCATTCACTGAGCACTAGTGCACTGTCTCATATATTATAAAAAATAAAACTAGCTTGATTCAAAATAGGCTTATATTTTTTTTAATGTATTTTAAAAATGGTAAACATCTACCTTTTCTGGGTGTTATGTATATTCCAAAGGCCACTTTTTCTCTCATGCTTTTTTATTCCTAGAATCTTAGTCATTAAAGAGGACCTTTATGTTGGCAAGTACTGCTGCTATTAGTCAGACATTCTGACTTTGTGTCGGACAACACAGCCATAAAGTTCATAGGTTTTAGCTTGACTGAAATAAAAGGGTTCGGCTGTGGAGGGCAACAGGAGATATTCTGAACCTCAAAGTCAACTGGGGCTGCCTGTCTAAAGTAATTAACCTGCAAATTATCTTGGCCTCAACAGCTTGGAGTTTAGTTTGGTCTGTGTGCATTCTCAATCAGTAATAGAAAAGCCTCATCCTACACCTTTTTATGAATTTTGGGTTGGCAAGTAGGAGAGACAGCATGACAGACTTGCTTGAGTCAAATCAGGGGGAAAAGTTTTATATTCAACACCAATCTGAGGTTATAGCAAGCTAGATGGAAGAAAGAGGTTTTGGAGTGCAAGGCATTTATCTATCCATGCACAAAATTAAGAAGTGTAACTCAGCTATACATTTTCTGTGCTAGCCATCCCTAAGCTATTTTAATTCAGTGG
The DNA here is from genome assembly GCF_052110815.1 of Crocodylus siamensis. Classification (NCBI taxonomy): domain Eukaryota; kingdom Metazoa; phylum Chordata; order Crocodylia; family Crocodylidae; genus Crocodylus; species Crocodylus siamensis. The sequence goes on along the minus strand of NC_143396.1, from coordinate 51,052,454 downwards.
GTGCCTATACACATGCTCTGATGCATTCTAATTAGAATGCATCAGAGCAGACTTGATTAATCAAATCTGCTCTGCATTCTAATTAGAATGCTCTAGCATTGCCACAGCATCACATGCATTAGCCCCTGTGGGTTTAAAAATGGTCACTGGGGCACTTTACCAAAAGCTCATGGAATGAGCTTTAGTTAGTGTCCCACAACCATTTTAAACACATTGGGGCTTAATAGATGTGATGCTGTGTTCCTCTCCAGGAACTTTTCTAATTAAAATGCACCCTCCCTTCCCACCTCCAAGCATATGTATAGGCACCCAATATTTCCGATTATTTAGGCACACTGTGATCTGCTTGCACCAAGTGGAGTATGAAAGACAAATACTTATACATTCTTTGTTGTTCTGCTATCTGTCTCTAATTACTTCTATTAAGATAGGGGTGTCAAACATATGGCCTGCAGAGCTGTGTCTTTTGATCCACAGGTCTCCGGGAGGGGTAAGTTAATCATGTCTTAAGTAGTAACATAGCCACACATTCATGTAATCAATTGTGTGATAAAACAAGGAGTAAGCTACAAAGCTATTGCACAACATATATGTAGCACCTTGGTGGCTGGTTCCCATTGCACCTTAAATTGAAAGTCTGACCAGTGCTGATTAGCTGATCAGGGCTCTCAACCTCAGGACTCCACCAAAGTCTTGAAGGGCTCCTATATGTTCCTTGAAGGGCTGGGACAATCAGCCAACTGACTTGTACTCTCTGCCTCAGGAGTGCATTGGAGCCTTGAAGGGCTCCACTGAGCTCCTGTGGCTGGAAGGGCCAGGCAGCTGACGAGCGCTCCCAGCCACAACAGGCCATTGGAGCGCTTTGCTCTGGAGCACACCAAGATCTTAAAGGGTCTGGTGCATTCACAAAGCTGAGAGTGCCAGTCATCAAACTGGGTGCACTGGGCACCTGGCTTGCTAACTGCCAGTGTAGAGGGAACCTGGGATCATGATCTTGGGCTCTTTCTGCACAAGCAATAGCATATGATTGGGATGTGATCCCCAATCCCACAGTGCAATCCCACATGCATGTGTACATGGCAGGAGACACGATCATTGGGATCATGGATCAGATTCTATTGCACCTTTAAATGAATGTCTGCCAGGGGCCTCAGCAAGTGTCTTAATCCTGCTTAATGACTGGACCATACAATGATTCAGCATTCTGCTTCTACCTCCAAATTAAGGAACCCAAACTGCCCATTGTATTCTCTGACTGTAGGGCCCTTGCAGTGTTGAGGGGAGTTCTCTGCCTTTTAGCAAACCTAAGTAACAGAAAGTGAAATTCAAGCCTTGTCCATTCAGGAAACTTGTAGCTTGTCCTTGACAATAATCAGGTGAGGAGTGAGCTACCTGTTCTCCAGCGCAGGTTGCTATCTATAGTCAAATGAGCTCATAACAAAGATGTTCCACTCTGGCTGTTCTCACCTATAAGGATTTGATTTTTAACTCAATGTGATTCTATAAACCCTTCTTTATTCTATGTAGGCAATATATTTTCCTAATACATCAAAAGGCAGAACACAAGGATGTATACTAGCTATTGAAAGCTTTAGCTATTGAAAGTTTGAGTAGGACTTTAAACTTTCCCTGTGCAATGAATGCTATTAACAATACAAAGTTAATTACATATTCTTTTTTCCTGACAAAGATTAGCACAATTTTCAAAATTATTTCTATAAATTGACTGTAACTACAATTTGAATATAATTTTTTTGAAGATAGGTTTAATGATGAGAATAATCATAGATCTTGTGTTCTTTGCACTAGGGAATTTTCTACTATGTTGCAGTTTTTAATTGGTTTTAGACCTACTTTTCACAATAAAAGAATGAACCAAGACATTCATCTTCTGGGCAAATGTGCCCTTATGTCTCTTGCCTGTACTGTAAAACTTCAGTGCTCTTAATATTACCTTAGTTCAAAAGAGAAAATAAACCATCATAAAATTAAAATCAGCAAATAGATATTTTCTGTGTGGTCCATAAAGTTTATAGAAATCTATGTCTCAATGTTTAGCCCGTAAGAATTAAAATCTTATAGAAGCTTGAACATGTTAGAAGAAATATCTACAAATGAAGATTGAATTTTCAGCAATCAGCCATAAAGCAAGGCTATTAAGGAATACCAAAGGTAATACCAATTGTGCAGAGAGATTTGATGATCCCACATGGTACTTTTTAGATGGACACTTCAAATTGTGAAAAGTTTATCAATAGCTAATAAGATTTTAAAGCAGTGAATGTTGAAATAAACTACCAATACCATTAAAATATCTCAATTGCACTCAGATACGTTTATTTTCTATTTCTTTGCAAAAAGAATTTCCCTGAATTGTTTTTATAGCTGCCATTGATTTTTATGTGCTTGCTCATAGATCTAGGACTATATGCTGAATATGGTATTAATTTGCCATGCAACCTGCCTTGTAAATCTGTGCACAAACGTACCAACATACTATACTGTAATGACCCTATGGAGGAGGTCTGCAAAGCATCAGCAGTTCCAAAAAATGGGGGGGAGGTAACTGTGAGAAAAAGTAGGTAAAAGCAAAAATATGTTTTTTTATAACAATAAAGAAACCAGATTCCAAGCAAAGAGGAGAATCCACTTTGTGGTAACAAAAAATAGATGCCACTGGAGAGACAAAACACAGTGTGGCAGGCACACTTCTGAATATATAGTGGCAGACTACAATTAATGAGATCTTGCATTTTAAGATTTTGGAAATATTTGTTGCGTGTCCATTTTTTGTAGCCTCTTATTACACTTTACTGCAGATGTTCAATAGTGTAATGCACCACAACTTCCCACATACAGTTGTTCTCTCTGCAGCTGTGTAATTACCAATAGATTTAACCATTTTTTTCTTTCACATCCTGATTTCATGACATGTATTAACTTCTGCAAATCATATTTGTAATATATTTTAGACACTTTTAAAGCAAAGGAAAGCACTGAACCAGGCGTGCACAAAACATCATTATCTTTGAATGATGATGATGGAGGAAGAAATAAGTTACTCTTTCCAAATGGTGCCACCCTTACTTTGTTTGGTTAGTGTCTACCTGCAGGCTAGACATTCCCGAACAGTTTTATGATGAGTTACAGTGAGTAGGCTAGAAACACAAAGTGACCAGGGGAAGAAAACAGTTTCTGAAACAGGTTCTGAAAATTAGGCGGGGGGGGGGAGTTCTATCCTACTAGCCAAATTATTTTCCACTCCATTTGAAAGAGTTGGGAACACTTTATATATTGTAACCAACTCCCTTCTATCTAGGATCTACAAAGCCTCAATGTACTGGTGTAATAAATGACCAAAAAAAGTTTGTGTAACCATAGGATTGGAAAGGATTTCAAAAGTCATATAGGCCAGCCCCTGCATAAGTGCAAAACATGCTAGCCCTAAGTCATCCCAGACAAATGCTTATTCAACTCCTTGAAAACTTCCAATGAAGGGAATCCTCAAACTTCCTCAGGTAGCTTGTTCTACTGTCTTACTGCTCTGACAGTAAGTATTTTTTTTCTGTGATGGTATCTAAACCTGCTGTGCTTCAGTTAAAAACCACTGCTTCAGGTCCTGACTTGTGTAACAAGGGACAAGAGTTGTTTATGGTCCCTATCTTCGCTTCTTTATGGCAGCCTTTCAAATATTTGAAAGCTGCTATCATGTATCCCAATAATTCCCTTTTCTCCAAACTGAAGATGTCTAGTTATCAACTTGTACGATTTGCTTTCTAATCCTCTTATTCTCTAACTAGCTTGCTTCTGGACCCTCTCCAGTTTATCTACCTACCGCCTTCATAAAATGTGGAGCCCAAAGCTGCACAAGTACTCTATGTGAGGTGTAACCAGCACTGAGTAGGGTAGTACTTTAATCTCCCATTTCTTACATAAAATACTCCTGTTAATGCAGCCCAAAATTTCATTGATTTTTCAATTTTGTTATTTGTGTGTGTGTGAATGCCTCACATTGCTGACTCATTTTGAGTCTCTGATCCACCATAATCACCACATCTTTCTCCTCAGCAGTACCGCTTTGCTGATCACCTCGCATTCTGCCCATGGATTTGTCTTTTCTATCCTTTGTTCAGCACCTTAAATACCCAGGGCTTCATTTGAAAAGAATGTGAGAATTAAATATAAAAAAATCAATTAAAGTTAAAAGCCCCTGCTCAGGATTGACTCAATGGCAAATCTTGCTGTTTACTTTTTTTAACAATCAAGTTGCTTTTGTGTGTGTCTATCAAGGGTTAATGAATTTTGGCAAAAGAGTCTCACTTCATATTAATATGATTCTTGCATGGAAATAAAGATGCCTTGTATTTATTTGTACATTCTCTTTTCAGAAACAAATTAATGTATACCTCCTTTTGGTTTTTTCCTGCTGCGTACAACATTCTTATTGTTAATTAGTTTATTTATTGTATGATGATAGAATTAATTATGTTCTTCATACAGCCTACTGTGGTCTGCTTTATTAATCATTCAAAAGCATGTTATTTAATTGATTATCTTCTGGAAGCCTGATGGAGTAGACATTTTAAGAAGGTATTTTTCTCTTGTATTTTCATCTTCATTTCTCCTTGAGCTGACAAGGCTTTAATGAAATCCAGTTTCAGACTTCCTCCTTATTTTCTCTGCCTGACCTTTTATATTGGTAAATCATGTTTATTACAGAGCTCAACTTTTGTTACATATCAGCTTTCAAAAGGTGCTTGCTGTGTATCATGCAGTTTTCTAATATTTAGATTTAACATGAGATACAATTTGTCTGTATAATGTACAGTGCTACTTTCTTTTAAATGAAACATAGAGAAAGGGTCCATCCAGGTCCTGAAATATTTTTAAAATACCATCAAAATTCAAAATCAGGTCATTACTGGAAAACTTCTGATCCTATTATAACAAGCCAGTCTAGTCAGCATGAAGATCTATCTACTCAAAAGGCTCAACCAACCCTATCTCTGAGGGCACAGGTTTGTGGAGTGGTACGGAAGATGGAAAGCTTGTCAAAATAATATTTGTATTTCTATTAAATCAACTCCCCCACCTCACCCTCAAAAAACCCAAAACCCAAAAAATCAACCGAACAACCAAACAAAAAAACCCAAGTTGCAGCAATTGTCACATGGGAGATTATTATTGTTCTGAGCTAAGAATGAAATCATGGATAATTATTCAGATGGATAAGTTTGGGATACAATTAAGATAGTATACTTGTTTCCATGGAAAAATTGCCCCCAGAGGCTGGGGGGGGGCATGGCGACCACCCACAGGTAGCAGCAGTAGTATTGGTGGCAGGGGTGTGGCAGCAGCAGGGGCTAGTGAGCACCGACTGGCAGTCAACAACTACTCACAGATGCCACTGGCAGTGTTGGCAGCAGCTAGTGGCAATTGGGGACCACCTGAAGATGCCACTGGCGGTGTCAGTGGCAAGGGCGGGGTAAGTGGTGTGCGGTAAGCGGAGACTGCCTGCAGGCACCACTGGCAGTGGCAGTGACAGTGGTGCTTTTTGCAGGGGGTGCACCACTAATCTCAGGGGGTGTATGTGCACCTGCAAGCACGTCCTATGTGTCGCCAATGCTTGTTTCCCTTGAAGAAGATAAACCAATGAAATAGTGAAATATGTCTTTAACTAGTAGGTCCTTTTTCAGAATGTGCTTACAGTAATGGAATTCCATTATCTTAAGGGACCTAGCTATCAATTATTCTTTTTTGAAGATCAAATCCATTGGATATTGTTCTATCACAGAATCCCCGGGAAAGGTAGATAGCATCATGGTCTTATTAATGTAGCATTGCCTACATTAAACAATCTCATAGTTAATGCTAGCAGGGATTTCTTAGTAGGAAATATTATTTTACTGGTAGTCATAGATATTTTTGAGAGTTCTTTTTTAAACCTCTGAACTATATATGACACTTACTATATATGGCTCCTTTCCTTTTCTCTGCTAAAAGGCTTGTTGCTGGGCTAAGATACAGAAACACATTCCAGCTTCCATTTGGCATGTAATTCTGTTTTAATGTCTGGGTAGATAATGTCTTTCCATGGCTTATCTCCATAACAAAACTGTCCAGTGTGCCTTGCTAAAATTCTTATCACAGTAATTAATCTGTTGACTCATAAAACATGTTCATACTACTATTGAATGAAAATGTTGCTTTTTCTTGAACAAAAGGAGGCTGACTTTACTTTAAAGTTCTCTCTTTGAAGGTTTAGCATTCATATGAATATTTTTGTTATGAAACTTTGACCTCAGTCTTAAAAATATTAAACATTTGACTGTCTAATTGCTGTTTGTTTTTATGGCTATAAAGATGTAGGCTCCACATTTACAAACCCTTATTTGTAGAGAACTGACCCAAGGAGTTTATTTCCACACAATAAATATATCAGTTCACTTCTTACTTCATCTCCAAAGCAGTAACTGAAAGTGGGAAAATACAAGGGCTATAGCCCCCAACAGGGGATTTGGCCCCCACACAAGGGCTATGGCACCCCCAACAGGGCTATGGCCCCCACACAAGGGGTACAACCACCATACAAGAGGTACAGTTCCCCAACAGGGGCCAAATGGCCCCCACAGGGGCTACCTCCCCTGCAAGCCCTACATGCCCCACCCAGCCCCACGACTGCTGCCCTACCTGACCCCATCCACACCAGCTGCTGCATCCCCCCTGATGGCTGCCCACCCAGCCTTACCCCCCCAACTTGCACCCCCGGGCCCCATGGCTACCCCCACAACCCCAGGCACCATCACTTAAAAATTAAACAACAGAAAAAAAAAACAGAAAAAAGCCTCTACTTACCTTAGAAGCAGGGGGGGCTCCAGAGCCTCCTGGCAGAGCCCCCCCCAGGCAGCACAGGACAGCAGAGGAGCAGGAGGGCCTGGGCTGGGGCTGCTGGGCCTCTCCCTCTCCCCCACACTGTGCAAGCAGGCCCCCAATCAGCCAGACAGCAGTTGGAGCTGCTGGTAAGTGCTGAGATTTTTGGGGGGGGGCGGGGGGGCGGGATTTTTTAAACCAGGGGGTGGGGGGAAGGGATTGGGGGGCTTGGAGGAATGGGGGGATGGGGCCAGGCAGGGCAGGGGTTAGGGGCCATGGGCCTCAAGGGGGCTGGTGGGTGGGCCAGCCATGGCAGTAGTCGAGGGCCTCAGGGGGGCTGGCAGGGGGGTGGGGTCGGGCAGGGCAGGGGTTGGGAAGGCTGGGGGAGTGGGTGGGGCCAGCGGGGTTCCCCTCCATGGTCTTCTTCCCCCTTCTCCAGCTCCACGACCCCTTTCTCACCAGCGTTGGAGCCCTGGTGCTGAACACTTGGCCTAGCTGGCCATGTGTTTAAGCACCGGGGGGGGGGGGGGCAAACACAGAGATACTCCTTCTTCATGCAGGACCCACAGAGCCAGAGTGTCTCTGTGAAGGACCCACCCTTCAGGTGCCTCAGGGCTCTGCTTTTTTAAACTTTGATTTTTTTAGACCCCTGGATATCCAGGGGTCTAATTTTCCCTCTGTACTGCAAACTTGCAGCATGGGGAACATTTTTTCATTCCTGAACATGCCTCTTACTCCACCTCAAAGGGGTTTGAGGTGGGGCAAGAGGCACGTGTGCGCTTCTCTGGATGTGGCCAATTGGTCTTGTTACTTGCTAAATTGGAAACACTGAACTATGATCAAAGGCTTAATCTAATTAGGAGATGATCGGTGAAGCTAGGTACAGATATTCAAAAAGACCAAGGAAGAATCAAGCTAAGTTGCATGGTTTTCTGTAAGGAGCACAGTTTAGATTCGTAACAAACAGAACACACATTTGCCCTTTAGTAAAAGACACAAATCTTAGACCAGGTTCTTCCATTTTTAAACCAGTCTACATGTGCTAAACCTCTGTTCTATTATGGATGTAGACTGATTTTGTGTGCCAAACTTCTGAATTGTTACAGATACAGACTATTTTTTTATCACTTATACTGGTAAAAGTGTAATGACTGCACCTGGCCTGAATTTCTGGTTTTCAGCTGGTCTTCTCACCAGAGCAAGGCCTAGTAGTGACTTTAAATCACTGCCCTCATTCTTGGGCCTAGTGGTGGTTTTAGAGTTACTGACTTTGTATTTTTTAAGTCAGTAAATGTGGTCCATTGACCTACCATAAATGGGAGCACTTGTGCAATGAGAATAGTTAGCTTAGCATATTTCTTTTATTTGCCTTTTCCACATGGATTACTGTACTTATGCTCAGTGCAAACCAAACTGCATATGCTCAAACTAAATTGTTGCTTTATTCTATGGTTTTTTTTCTAAATAGTTATTAAAACTAGGAGTTTCATTATCTTCATTTTTGTCCTCTAATCGACAAACTTTTTTATGTACGGCTGTGCTTGTAAGTTCCATTAGAAATTCTTAGGTGGGAAAGTCATATTTTCCCAACATTAGATCTGATTCTTGTGGGACTTATGGACCTATCTTTTAACATTGACTGGAAACCACATTCATTCCTGAAATATTTGCCAGCTTACAGCTGTAAACTTATTTTGTTACTACAAATGTTATTACATTGTTATTGCTATGGTACTCCACCATTTTAACACCTTCACATTGCCTAAACATTTCTATTGTCACCACAGATTTCTCATCCTTTTCAGCATTTGTTCCTAGCACTTAAATATATGCCTATTAGGTGTAGTCCAAAGGTTTATGAAAGCTACAACTACTTCAATGCAAAACTGCTCCAAGTGGGGGCATCTACAAGAGACGCTTTCCCATGCAGTATAGCTAATTACAGCACAATAAGCGCATGCTTCTACATATGCAGACACTTACTACACAGTAATTGGCTCCAATCACAAGCAAATTTCCTACCTGCAAATGCAAATAGCAAATTTACTTGTAATTAGTAACTGTGCAATAGCACACATGTAGATGCCTGACCAGGACCAAATGTGTTCTTGGTCAGCTGGGCAGCAGGAGGCATGAGATTGTTCCCTGAAAGCTACCTATTGCTGAGGTAGACTCCACCACTAGACCCTGGGCGGGGACAGTGTTCCCTTGCTGTGGCAGCAGGGAGCTCTCAGCCCCTGCTCCACCATCACAGGGCCAGGAGACTTTCATATGGGAGATGCTTGTCTCCCAGTAACAGCTCCATGGTTACAGGGCTGGCTCTGAGAGCCCCTTATAAGGATCTCCCAGTGCTGGCTCTGGAACCATGTACCTGGAGCTGGAAAATAAGGATCTCCCAGCCTAGGCCCCATAACCATAGGACTCAGGTTGGGAGATAAGGATCTCCCCACCCATGATGGTGGAGCTGGGGCTGGGAGCTCCCTGCTGCTGGGGAAGAGGGACATTATCCCTGCCCAGGCTCTGGTGGGGAGCCCACTCCAGGAGCAGGGAGCTCCCAGGGGATGGAGCAATGTCCCAGCCCCTGTCAGGAGACAGCTGTCTCCTGGCCCCTGGGCTAAAACCCAGGGGGAGCCTAGAGCTCCCACTGGCTGCTGCAGGAGCCAGATGTAGGGCCTCAGGAAGCAGGAGCAGCAAATCTGCAAGAGAGTTTATTCTCGAGTAGTTCATTTGAGAGTAAACTGTTCTTGGATTATTTGTACATATAGATGTGCTCAGTGTTCATCAGTTTAGAAATTTAGGCTTTTTTTGCCCTGATGCATTTGATGTATTTTAAATAATAAATGTTTTTTTTCTGATTTTATAGAAAATAATTTATATCCAAACACTGGTATCTTTTGTGCCAAAGGAGTGATTGATAGGCATCCCAGCTGGTTTTTGTAGATGATTCCTTTAACTTGGTTCTGCATCTCAGTTTCAGAGAAACAAATATTGATAATGGAGATACTTGTATTTTCATGTATTCAACACTTATGAAACATCCTTTACTAAAAGATCCCAATATTCTACAGATTCAAGTTTTAATCAGTTTCATGAATATACAACTCACCTTTTTGATAATAATTACACTTTTGCAACTATTGATGTTGTCTTTCCTGGATGGCATTCTCCATTTCTGTTTCCACGATTTCCAAGACATGTCTGAGGTCCTATACACTGCAAGGGAGAGTTAGGAACCTCAGAGTAGCACTCATAACAGCCAGCAATCTGAGAAGGGATCAACCTATCTACCAGGGAATTCTGAAGAATTGGCACATTCTCCTTAAATTACAATTAAGTATAAGTTTTGACATCTAACTCTGGGGTGTAGAGATGCATTTTTTAGATCAGAATTCACAATCCTCTCAGATATCTAAATCATTCCTTTCAAAAGGGAGGAGTCACCCTTTAGACATGTCTAAACATCACCCTACATTGTCATAGCAATGCATTATGTCACCAAACGACATACAAGTGATGTAGCTCACACAAGTCTACATGTGACTGGCAGCTACTTCATCATAGCAGCATGTTCCCTGTTTTAGCATGCTGCTACGGCAAAGTAGCAGAAAAATCTACTGTGTACCGTGTGCATAGCACAGTGCAGGCTGTTACTGTGCCATGCTTTAGCATTTCCAAAAGTAAGTACTAAAGCACCGCAATGTGTAGACGCACCCTTTTCGCATAATATCCAGGTGGTAAAAGCACTCATTTAGCTGGTAGGAAACCTAATCTGAGACAATCCACACCCCTTAATACACACATACACTTGCTCAACTCCTAGTAGAGTATTGTATAGCTGGTTTCAAACTTCCCCCTGAAAGCCACTTTGTTAAAAAAAAAAAAAGAAATGAAAGAAAAAGATTCAAGATTCACTGGCCAGACAGTAAAGTACATCTCTCTAGCCTACTAATTAGGGCTCTCAGCTGAGAAGGAGACTTGGTCTAGAATGGTCTTTTCTGAAGGACTATTTATGCATTTTTTTCCAATGACAGTGACATGGCACAGGGCCCTAGGGATGGGCATGATCTCCCTTAGTGCCCCCTACTGCACCAAGTTCGCATTAAAGCACCCTCATTCTCACCTGCTACGTCTTGATCTTTTATATGTATAAGGGAGGCTGCCTTTTGTCCCCTTGGTCACAGTGCTCTGTTGTATCCTGGCCCCTGTTCTGTATTGTGTGACTTGGTGCACCCCAGCCTTATGGGCTATGCATGGCTCCAACCACCCCTGTACCAAGCCCCAAACCTTGCAGGTATCCCAGACATTGTTTGGTCTGTCTGGCTCTCTGCACCTTCTCTGGCGCTCGGGCTCTCCGCGGCCCTTGTCTCGCAACTGCGCCCCACAGGCACTCATCAATCGCTGCCCCCTTGCCCTGGGGCTTCTTGTCACGCCGCCCCCTTTGCTCTGGGGCTACCGTAGCCTTGGGGCTCAGGTGGCCATAGCCATGCCTGGCCCCAAATCTCCTCCTCAGGGTCTCGAACCCGCTGCAGGGCTCAGGCGGCCTCGGCCTTACCTGGCCTCTGATTCTCCACTCCCCTTCTCAGGGCTGGGGTCAGTGCACCCCCAAATGCTGCACCCTCTCTGGCACCAGGGTTCCCACACTACCATGGAGCCCCTAGGAGGCCTCCTCCAACCCCTAATAGCCTCATCCAGTCCTCTGGTTGTAAACAGTAAACGGTCAACACAAATTCAAAGCTTCTTGGCTGCAACATAAACTAAGCTATCTGGCTATAACCACATTCAAGCCTGTCACAGGGTCTCTCCCTCTCTCACCCGTAACAGCTGCCCATGCATCCTGGCCTCATCCATTTCCTCGCTCCAGCAGAGTTCCCACCCCTAGGGCTGCTGGCAGGGAACTGCCTCCCTGGCCTCAGCCTGGATTTATATATAGGTCAGGCCCTGCCCCTTCCAGTCAGCTGACTCACCAGTTCCCCCGCAACCCACAGCTGTGCTTCTTTATTACTACTGTGGCTGCCCTGGTAACTAGCAGCTGGGCTCCCCCCTCACTGCTAGGGCTTTCTCCCTAGCTGTTTCTGCTCTAAGGAGCAGGGCACCTGCATGCTCTGTGACAGACAGTATAATGAAAAAATCATAAAGCACTATAAGTGGTTTTGAATGAAAGTCGTGCTTATTCTTGTAAGAATCTATACAGGATACTGCTAGCATGTGCTCACTCTTGTCAAAATCTATAGAGCATACTGCTAGCATGTTTACTGGATCAAGCTCCTAGATTTTGGGCAGCAGAGTATTCTAATCAGCTTTATGTTTCTTGAGCTGAGTGGCATCTTAGCCTTGCCAAGAAAATGGCAGTTTTTGGCATGCACAGGAGCTGAACTTTAGGAACCCAGGAATGTTACTGGTTAAGTTTCTGTGGCTCAGCTATCTACAAGGTTAGCTGGGGGTGTTGAAGATGGTGCTCTTGAACTTAGCTAAATGCTACATAAATTTCACTAAAATCCTTTTTGTTGGCTTGGACTTGAATCCCAAATTCTTCTTTAATGGCTGTCACAATTGTTTTCTAAATTATTATTTCACTTTGAGTAAGATTTCTCAATAAAACAAAAATTCACAGGGGCTAACCGTCTATTCCCTCAGAATTTAGTGGACTTCTGCATGGAAGTAGGGGTCAACTCTTAGAGATCCAAATTTGAAATCATGATTAGGCTCTAAGTTTGTGAGGTAATTATCTAGGATGATTTTGTCCGCTACTGGATGTATGAACTTCCATTTCTGTAGTATCTTTTTCCATCCTACCACCTGTAACTAAAGTTTCAAGCTCTTACAATGTCTATGTATCACAGCTTTGTAAAACAAGATGATCAATGATGAAAACAACAACATATTGACTGAATGTTAATTGAGTCATTTCTAACAAAAGTCCAGCTGTGATGGGCCAAACATGATGTGGATGGATGATGTGCAGATGCTTATGCAGTTCTTATATGGTGAACTAGACTGTGAGACAAGGAAGTGTGCTTGCCCAAGAAAGAATTTCAAGGACAACATAAATGTCTGCTTTATAAAGTCAGTATGCTAGAGGTGATATCTTTAATTAGATTAACTAGACAGTTGCAATTTTTTTTTCTTTATTTGCAAACTTTCGGGCACATGCACCCTTCCTCAGGCATAGGAGAATAAAAAGATGGTAAAATTTCTCCCAGGTAGAATGAAAATGAAAACTCCATCCTTCAACTCTCCTGTGAAATATAAGTTTTCATTTCTACCTGGGAGAAATGTTACAATCTTTGCATTTTCCTATGCCTGAGGAAGGGTGCATGTGCCTGAAAGTTTCCAAATAAAGAAAAAAAATTGCAAAGGTCTAGCTGGTCTAATAAAAGATATCACCTCTAGCATACTGACTGCTTGTATTCTTAGATCAATATGGCTACCACCTTTATTCTTGCTTTATAAAGTGTAACCTTCCACCTAACTCTTTTTGAATTCTTTATTATAAGTAGGTAGCAATGAAGTGCAAAGCTGAAAGAAGGTAGAAGTTTTTCTAAATAATAATAGTACCCGTTGGGGAAGTAGAGAACATGAGATGAAGCAGCAGACTGACTTATATGCTAAATGGTGCTGTAAATTTTGTGCGAAAAGTTGTTTGTCAGGCATAGTCCTGGACAGCCATTAGCCCACCAGTGAGCTAAACTCATCTACTTCCACTCTTGCACTCCCATCTTTGATTATGAAGGATTTATGACAAAATGTCACTGTACACAATTATATTATTGTCACAGTCTTGTAGAGTTATTTTTATTTGGACCACAATTTCTGGCTCTCCGTTATTTTTTCTCCACATATTTTGTGACTCTATAAATTTATTAGTAGTACTTTCCTTTGGTTTAATATTAGAAAGAATCCAAATGAGTTGGGTTTCTTTTTTGTTGACAGGCAATTCATATAACAGCAGCATGCTATCATTTACCAGCTGTCTGCACATTTTACAGACACTTGCTTTGTTCTCTACTATGTTGGTCTACCTTGCTACCTCATCTGGAATTAGTGACGGTATTCCACAATACATGCAGGTGTCTGCTGATTGCCATTTTTGGAGAGAAGCCATCAGCCAATATTCAATTACTAATTCAAGCATATCATTATCACATTCGTTATAGAATATAACAGTGTAATGTGGCTAAATAACAAAATGCCATTTAATTGTTGCCAGAGATCTACAATGATGTGTACATGATAGTATTTTTGGCAGAAATATTTGCTCTCATAGTCCCTTTTTTCTCATGCTGTGTTCTGTCTCCAGTGAAAAATTGGCTATATACAAAGATTTTCTTCTGTTTTTCTTGAGGTAAATTGAAATTGGAAGAGAAAAGACTCAACCCTTCCCTAGTAATATCATAGATCAACATTTAAAAACATAGCTTTATCTGTGCATACTCCACTTTGCATGCAGTTTTTTAAAGTAACGTTTTGGTATAGAAGTGTTACAATCTGAATGTGCAGACATGCCCATGTAAACGGAGGTCAAAAAAGAGTTGCTTAGAGGGTATTATGCAAAAAATGCATATCCTTGTGATATTCCTGTGCAAAAATTCTTTTGCATAAAATGGAAACCAGTTTGTGAACACCTTAACAATTAGGACATATTTGGATCACAGTATCAACAGAAAGATGAGAGATGTCTCTTGTCAGTAAATAACAGAAACCTGACTCCTGGACAACCACAGATATCAGACAAAATATCAATAAGATGAATCAAATGATTTTAAACTAATAAAGCCACATCCCCCAACTAAGGAATAGAAAATATTTTAGAATAGTTTATCTAGAAGTTTATTTTTTCTGGCCTGGGTTTTTTTTTTAAATGCCATTTTGTGAGCATTTTATGCTTTACTACTGAAGCAAAGGTACAATACAATACTGAAGTATCAATTATCCCTAAACTGGCATTTCAGAACTCATTTAAACACTTGGCAATTTTCTGACGAACATATCTACAAGATCAGTACAAGGTACTTTAATTTCTACAAGTCAGAGTTTTATGGTTCATATTTTTATTTTCTTTTATATGAAGATTCTTAGGCAAATTCCTGTTGGGGTCTTCAGCTTAAAAATGACAAGAATGTAATAAAATTCAGGCTAGGTGCAGATTGATCTATAGTCATCATACATGGTTACATTTTGGGGTACAAACAGTTGAAAGGATTTATCAGCTTTGGGTGACTAAAATGAGGTCTACAAACCTCCTCAATTTAATGAAATGTAGTTTTCTGGTATAATGGTCCAAGGAATAGCATAGAGAAATAACAGGCAGACTGAGGAAGCAGTAAAAGGGAGTCCCTTATAAAAAATACGGGATCATTGTTATTACATATCACATTGGTGATGTTCAAGGCATAATATCTGTATGTGGCTCTATGGCTTTTTAAATAAAATACATTATATAATAGCAGTGATGTCAAACTGATTGCTTTTCACTTTAGGATGATGGTGGTCTCAACAATTCTGCTTACCCCACCCCAGAGATTAGATAGACACATTTTATCTGCTCCTTCCTAATTGATCAGATTTATTTCCCCTTTTCTTCCCTTATACCCCTTTGCACTCTCTTTTCTCTAATTTTTCACCCAGTTCCTCTCTCTTGCCCCCTTGCCAGCCTCTCAGTCTTTTTCTTCTTCTCTGGTCCTCTCATTTACCTTTCCCCTGATCCATCCTTATTCTGTGTCTCTTGGAACACTGTTTCTCCATGCTATAGCCCTATGACCTTGTTTTCCCTGATCATTGCTCCCTCTGGCTGGTACTATTCATGCTCAAGCAAATGGAGTATAGGGACAGTTAAAAAGAATCTGACTCTAGAACTCTTTCTGTCATTTTATGTAACAGGGTCTTTCTCTGTGTCATTGGAGAACTATACAGGGAGTGACAGTACACTCCCCAAGAGGCAGTTGATAAAGATCAATCCCTGATAACGGATCAGATTATACTACCTTCAAGCCCTAGGCTCTAGGGCCTAGAGGATCTCTTCTCCTTATTTATTCCATGTATGTGGAACAGTGAAAGAGGCTGAAGAACTTTTCTGCTTACTGATAATGCTGAGGGACTGATATTCGTACAAATAAACAAATGTTACCCTTACGCTACATCTTACAAGGCATAAACCTTGAGGATACAGAGAGAAGTAAGAGAACTGTCTGTATAGGATGTTTATTAGTAATGGACTATTTTCCATTAATCAGTCAGTTTAGTGTAAAGGAATAAAGAAGGGACTTATCTTACATTAATAGGAATTCAGCTACATACAGTGCTGCTAAATTGCTGTTACTTATGTCTTCATTTTTGACAGGCTCCTGTAGTACATTGGGCGTTTTTGAGCTAGCCACAGTCCTTTTTTCAGCCATATTTTTCTATACTTTCTAATTTATAATGACCTACAACTTAACACCAGAAGTACTGGACTAATGTAATAAAAAAGGTCAGTATTACTGATTCAGGAAGTTCTCGCACTATAGAAGAATGTCATTTAAAAAAACAATTCATAGCAGTTAAGAACTCCATATGTATTTTGCTCCTAAACACGTTTTTTAATAGGTGATTTTAATAAAATTGCTATTTGTACCTATTAACAATTGCATATTAAAATTATTCACTTTTATGATATAATTCCATTACATTTTCTACTTTTTTGGTGCTAACATTTAGTGAGATGCAGTCCTGAAATTGTGTATTTAGGGAATGCTAATTTGGTGTATTTTGCTCGTATCTAGACATCACTCCATCACCAGTATAGGTTTTCATGGTGGTGTTCTGGCTGCGAGGAAGATGGCTACCAAACTATTCCAGGGCTGGTATGCATACACATGGACTCATTAGCAGGCACGTAGGTATGTACAAAAGGTCATATATGCCTTGCTATGCTTCTCTTATACCCCTTTGCACCTTTTCTTTTCTAGTCTTTCACCCAGCTCTGATCCCTTGTCCCCTTTTTCTTCTCCCCAACCTCCTCTAATTTTCTTCCAACGTCTCAGTCCTTTCCTTCTTCAATTCAGTCTGAAGATCAGATCAGTGTTGGAACTCTGTGCCCAGATATATACAAGCCTTCATTTCAGGGCCAATTTTCCTTTCTGATCGTCTTATTCCTTGCTGCCTTATTACAGTTAAGGCCTAACCCACAGCAAAACTCCAAGGGCCGAGCTTAAACAGTGAGAGACAAAAATATGCACAGGTTTGCTGGAACCAAAACATCATGTCTTCTCATCTAGAAAACAGTTGTTGCTGTAGCCTTTATACAGTAATGACAAATGCCACAAAATTCAATGGAACATTTCTCATGGTAAAAATGTGCATCTTTGCCTAGTTACTTAAAAGTTGTACTTGGTTTTGGTGCCTGTATTTCAACAGCATAAGTCATATCATATGATATGACATAACCTGATCTGTGACATTCTGTGATTCATTCAGACACTGTATAGTTCATTTCCTAGGTTCAGAGATTTCTATTGATAAATAAGTGTAATATTTTCATGACCATCGTATAAGCTGATGGAGTTATTTCCAGTGTCATTGCTAACAAATTACTGCATTGTAAGGAAGGAAAGACAGCAAGAAGGCACAGCAGCCCTCCTGGCTCTCCAGGGACCTAGCGGACCTCCTGCGGCTAAAAAGGAAAGCCTACAAAGAATGGAGGATGGGATTCACCTCCAAGGAGGATTACTCCGTGCTGGTCCGGTCCTGCAGGGAGCAAATCAGGAAAGCCAAGGCTGCAACTGAACTCCAACTAGCTTCAAGCATCACGGACAACAAAAAGTCCTTTTTCAGATATGTGGGGAGCCAGAGGAAAAGCAAGGGCAATGTTGGACCCCTGCTAAACCAGATGGGTCAACTGACAACTCACGCCCAGGAAAAAGCCAACCTATTAAATAGGTACTTTGCGTCAGTCTTTCATCAGTCCCATGGGACGACCATGCCTGTTATGGGACAGGGAGATCCGGGTGTTGGGGATTCCCTACCCTCCATAAATGCTGACCTCGTGAAGGAACACCTTGAGAAGCTGGATACCTTCAAGTCAGCTGGCCCTGACAATCTGCACCCCAGGGTACTCAAGGAGCTGGCGAGCGTCATAGCCCAGTCCCTGGCACGGGTCTTTGAAAACTCCTGGCGCTCTGGTGTAGTGCCTGAAGACTGGAAGAAGGCCAATGTGGTGCCAATCTTCAAGAAAGGGAGGAGAGTGGATCCGGCTAACTACAGGTCCATTAGCCTGACTTCTATGCAGGGGAAGATCTTAGAAAAGTTTATTAAGGAGGCCATCCTTGATGGACTGGCCCAGGCTAACATCCTAAGGGATAGCCAGCATGGGTTTGTTGCGGGTAGGTCTTGTTTGACCAATCTCATTTCCTTCTATGACCAGGTGACCTATCACCTGGACAAGGGAGAAGAGATTGATGTCATATATCTTGACTTCAAAAAAGCCTTTGATCTGGTATCCCACGATCTCTTGGCCAAACTGGCCAGTTGTGGCCTTGGCTCCACCATAGTTTCATAGTTTCATAGTAGCTAGAGTCGGAAGGGACCTAGGTAGATCATCTAGTCCGACCCCCTGCCTTAGCAGGAAAGAGCACCGGGGTCAGATGACCCCGGCAAGGAGCTCATCTAACTTCCTTTTAAACATCCCCAGGCTAGGAGCCTGCACCACTTCCCCTGGAAGCTGGTTCCAGGCCCTAGCCACCCTGACTGTGAAGTAGCGCCTCCTAATATCTAATCTAAACTTACCCTCCGCCAGTTTGTGACCGTTATTCCTGGTCACTCCTGGCAGCGCACGGGGGAACAGGGACTCCCCCAATACCTGCTGATCCCCCCTGACCAGTTTGTAGCAGGCCACAAGGTCCCCCCTTAGCCTTCTCTTGTGGAGGCTAAACAGGTTCAGGTCCCGTAGCCTATCCTCATAAGGCCTGCCCTGCTGACCCCTGATCATACGAGTGGCCCTCCTCTGAACTCTTTCCATATTGTCCACGTCCCTCTTGAAGTGTGGCGCCCAGAACTGGACGCAGTACTCCAGCTGCGGCCTGACCAGTGCCGCATAGAGGGGGAGGATCACCTCCCTGGACCTGCTCGAGATGCATCTGTGGATGCATGATAGAGTACGATTGGCCTTCTTGACTGCCTCCCCACACTGCCGGCCCATGTTCATCGTGGAGTCAATGACGACTCCAAGATCCTTTTCCGTCTCCGTGCTGGCAAGAGGAGAGTTCCCCAACCTGTAAGTGTGGTGCCGGTTCTTCCTCCCCATGTGCAACACCTTGCACTTATCAGTGTTAAACCCCATCCTATTCTCATCCGCCCACCGTTGCAACCTGTCAAGGTCAGCTTGTAGCCTATTGCACCCTTCTAGTGCACCCACATCCCCCCACATCTTAGTGTCATCAGCAAACTTGAACAGGGTGCTTTCTACCCCCTCATCCAAGTCACTGATGAAGGTGTTGAACAGTGCGGGCCCGAGGACCGAGCCCTGCGGAACCCCACTGCCCACATCCTTCCAGGTCGAGAAGAACCCATCCACTACCACCCTCTGGGTGCGGCCCTCCAACCAGTTGGCGACCCATTTGACCGTGTGGGCATCGACACCACAGTCTCCCAGCTTTTTGATGAGGACAGGGTGAGAGACAGTGTCGAAAGCCTTCCGGAAGTCCAAAAAGACTACATCCACAGCAACCCCTGCGTCTAATGATTTGGTGACCTGATCGTAAAAGGCCACCAGGTTGGTCTGACAAGACCTGCCACTGATAAACCCATGTTGGTTGCCCCTGAGCATGCATTTCCCCGCAAGGCCCTCCTGGATGTGTGCCAGGATAATTTTTTCAAAGAGCTTACCCGGGATTGAGGTCAGACTAACTGGCCTGTAATTTCCCGGGTCCTCTTTTTTTCCCTTTTTGAAGATAGGGACCACATTGGCCCTCTTCCAGTCCTCCGGCACCTCGCCAGAGCACCACGAGTGCTCATAGAGCCATGCCAGGGGTCCCGCAATGACCTCAGCCAGTTCCTGTAGAACCCTAGGGTGAAGATCGTCCGGACCAGCGGACTTGAACACGTCGATCTGTTGGCTGGGAAACTGGTTCCGTGGTCGGACCCAGAGGGTTGTAATCGATGGCAGTCACTCATCATGGTGCCCTGTGACCAATGGGGTCCCTCAAGGCTCTGTCCTTGGACCCATCCTGTTCAACATCTTCATTAATGATGTGGACATTGGAGTCAGGAGTGGACTGGCCAAGTTCGCCGATGACACCAAACTTTGGGGCAAAGCATCCACACCAGAAGATAGGCGGGTGATCCAGGCTGACCTGGACAAGCTCAGCAAATGGGCGGATGAGAACCTCATGGTGTTTAACACTGAAAAATGCGAGGTTCTCCACCTTGGGAGGAAAAACCTGCAGCATCCTTATAGGCTCGGCAGTGCTACCTACATTGGATAGCACTACAGAAGAAAGAGACTTGGGAGTCATCATTGACCACAAGATGAACATGAGCCTCCAATGCAATGCTGCGGCTAGTAAAGCGACCAAAACACTGGCTTGCATCCAGAGATGCTTCTTGAGCAAATCCCGGGACGTCATTCTCCCCTTGTACTCGGCCTTGGTGAGGCCGCAGCTGGAGTACTGTGTCCAGTTTTGGGCTCCACAATTGAAAAAGGATGTGGAGAAGCTTGAGAGAGTCCAAAGGAGAGCCACGCGCATGATCAGAGGTCAGGAAAACAGATCTTACGATGATAGGCTGAGAGACATGGGACTCTTTAGCCTGGAAAAGCGCAGGCTCAGGGGTGATCTGATGGCCACCTATAAGTTTATCAGGGGTGACCACCAGGATCTGGGGGAACGTTTGTTCACCAGAGCGCCCCAAGGGATGACGAGGTCGAACGGTCACAAACTGCTGCAAGACCGTTTTAGGCTGGACATAAGGAAGAATTTCTTTACTGTCCGAGCCCCCGAGGTCTGGAACAGTCTGCCAGCAGAGGTGGTTCAAGCACCTACATTGAACACCTTCAAGAGTAAATTGGATGCTTATCTTGCTGGGATCCTATGACCCCAGCTGACTTCCTGCCCTTTGGGCGGGGGGCTGGACTCGATGATCTCCCGGGGTCCCTTCCAGCCCTAATGTCTATGAAAGCTATGAAATGAAATCTATTTGCACTTAAACCTACAAAGTACTGTTCAAGTTGCAGGGGGAAATGTTATAGCAAGAGGATGAAATGGTACAGCTACAGAAACAGAGCTGTGATCAATATGCACATTTTAAAAAGGGAGTTTTCATCGTGTGACTTCAGTGAATGAAAATGGCAGTCTGAAAAGCAAGGAACTGGAAAAAATACAATTTTCCACTCCTTGAGGGAGCTGACCCTAGCAATGGTATATTTTTATGTTCAGTTTTCATGTGCAGTCAATATTCTTACATGAACAGTTTTTTTCCAGGTTCTGAGTGACACCTAGCTTCCACAAAAGGCATTTAGGCCACAAATTTACCATTCCTGGCCCTTGAATATGCTACGTTATATGCTCTGTACATTACCCACTCTGCCCTGCCCTCCACCAAAAAGAAATATCAGAAGCAATTCAATTATATCTGTACAGTGGCAGAGACTGTTTTATTAGTATTGATGAGTGACAGTGTCAGCTATCCTGCCACTGGCACTATGGGAAGGCTATGACTACACTGCTCCTAGTCAAGGGGATAGCATGTATGAAGCGGTGCTTCTCGAGAGTGTTGCTGCTGGTCAAAGTCAGTATTCAGGCTACATGTGTACTTAAATGTGGTAGGAAAAGTGACAGACCAGCAAATGTGAAACACAGAGATAGCAGAGTTTCAGTTTCACTTTAGTGGAAGGCTCATAAAAAAACAAAAGTAATAGTCAATGGAGGAAATTAGGACATTTTCACAAGAGGCAAAGGCAACTTGATTAATATGTAGGTTCATCACTATGGAAAATGGATTGGAAGAAAAACTTGCCATCTTAACAAAGTTAGAACATGTAGTAGTATAGTATAGTAACAGTCAATTTAGAGATGAAAACATGACATAACCAAGGCCCCTGGAAGACTTTACATTTATAATACATTATATGTATCACAGAACAAGTCATAAACATACCAGACACCTTGTCATGCCTTATATACAGGAATCATGTGACAAATCATAACTTCCCAGATATTAAGCCATTTATCATTGAAACAGCAACATCTTTGTGCTGTGGAAATATCCTGCAATAATTTTAATATGTACTGGCATGCCAGGTACTGGCATCTTATGATTTGTCATACGATATTTGCTTATAAATTGTGACAAATGGAACATCTGCCAGGGTCCACGAGTACAACAACTATAGTATAAACCAGAAAATATACTGAATACTGGCCAAGATGATTAAGACACAGACTTAATATATACTGTCTGTTGTTTGAGCTGTATACCCTGGGGAAAAAAGGAGTCAAGATTGATTGTGCCAGAGGGAGAATGATTCCAGACTAGTAGTAGTAGGTAAGCCAGTTTTTAGTTCCTGCTCCCACTATTGTATCTTAAATGTAGAAATGCTCACTGGAAGAGGGACTGGAGCTCAGGTGAGTACCTTAGACACTTCTGGATGCCTTAAGTTGTCATCTTCAGAGATACATTTCCTTTTATTCTCTTTCTCTTGTTCACAATGGATCTTGAATTTTTTTCTGGAATATCTGGTTTCTAGATCCTGACTGGGTTTAGCCATAAATAAAATGCTAAGATGCCCCACACTGTCAAGACTGGGGCATTTCTCAGCATAAAGGTGTTTGAAGAACTTTGTGGTTAGGGCTGGATTATGTCTTCAGCAGGCCCTAGTTAAAGCCTGGGCAACAAGCAGGAGAAGCTCATCCTCCTGCTCAGTGCAAAGACTTATGATGTCATTGGGATAATGGAAACCTGGTGGGACTCCACCCATGACTGGACTATGGGTATAGAGGGCTATACCCTGTACAGGAGGGATCGTGCTGACAAAAGGGGCGGGGGTGTAGCTCTCTATGTGAAGGAAAGCTACATGTCCCTGCAAGCTGATGTTGGTGACCGGCACGTCAGCTAGAGACCCTCTGGGTAAAAATTCGTGGGGAATATGGCACAGGGGACACAACGGTGGGAATCTACTACACACCTCCCACTCAAAGTCCTGAGCTTGACCAGGAGTTCACCCGGGAACTGACTGAGGCTGCTTGCTCCAGGACCTTGCTTGTCATGGGTGACTTCAATTACCCGGACATCTCGTGGGAAGATCACTCAGCAAAATCTGAGTGGTCGCAAAGCTTTCTCTTGTGCGTGGATGACCTCTACCTGACTCAAGAAGTCTATGGGCCAACGAGAGGCAAACCGCTGCTTGACCTGGTACTGGCTACAGAGGACGACCTAATCGGCGACCTAGTGATCGATGGGAAGCTGGGTGACAGCGACCACGAGCTGATCACCTTCACCATCTGCCGTAAAGTTGGCAAGTCAGTCAGCAACACAGAAGTCCTTGACTTCAGAAAAGCCGACTTTGACAAGCTCAAGAGGTTTGTTGGTGAGGCCCTCAGGGACCATGACCCCAGGGAGATGGGATTTCAAGAAGAGTGGTTGTTTCTCAAGGAAGCGATCCTCAATGCACAAGCTAAATCTCTTCCAACACAGAGGAAAGGCAGCAAGAAGGCACAGCAGCCCCCCTGGCTCTCCAGGGACCTAGCGGACCTCCTGCGGCTAAAAAGGAAAGTCTACAAAGGATGGAGGATGGGATTCACCTCCAAGGAGAATTATTCTGCACTGGTCCAGTCCTGCAGGGAGCAAACCAGGAAAGCCAAGGCTGCAACTGAACTCCAACTAGCTTCAAGCATCACGGACAACAAAAAGTCCTTTTTCAGATATGTGGGGAGCCAGAGGAAAAGCAAGGGCAATGTTGGACCCCTGCTAAATCAGATGGGTCAACTGGCAACTGACACCCAGGAAAAAGCCAACCTATTGAATAGGTACTTTGCGTCAGTCTTTCATCAGTCCCATGGGGTGCCCATGCCTGTTATGGGACAGGGAGATCCGGGTGTTGGGGATTCCCTACCCTCCATAAATGCTGACCTCGTGAAGGAACACCTTGAGAAGCTGGATACCTTCAAGTCAGCTGGCCCTGACAATCTGCACCCCAGGGTACTCAAGGAGATGGTGAGTGTCATAGCCCAGCCCCTGGCATGGATCTTTGAAAACTCCTGGCACTCTGGTGTAGTGCCCGAAGACTGGAAGAAGGCCAATGTGGTGCCGATCTTCAAGAAAGGGAGGAGAGTGCATCCAGCTTAACTACAGGCCCATTAGCCTGACTTCTATCCTGGGGAAGATCTTAGAAAAGTTTATTAAGGGGGCCATCCTTGATGGACTGGCCCAGGCTAACATCCTAAGGGATAGCCAGCATGGGTTTGTTGCGGGTAGGTCTTGTTTGACCAATCTCATTTCCTTCTACGACCAGGTGACCTATCACCTGGACGAGGGAGAAGAGATTGATGTCATATATCTTGACTTCAAAAAAGTTTTTGATCTGGTATCCCATGATCACCTCTTCGCCAAACTGGCCAGTTGTGGCCTTGGCTCCACCACGATCTGCTGGCTGGGAAATTGGCTCCATGGTCAGACCCAGAGGGTTGTAATTGATGGCAGTCACTCATCGTGGTGCCCTGTGACCAGTGGGGTCCCTCAAGGCTCTGTCCTTGGACCCATACTGTTCAACATCTTCATTAATGACATGGACATTGGAGTCAGGAGCAGACTGGCCAAGTTCGCCGATGACACCAAACTTTGGGGCAAAGCATCCACGCCAAAAGATAGGCGGGTGATCCAGGCTGACCTGAACAAGCTCAGCAAATGGGTTACAGAAGAAAGAGACTTGGGAGTCATCATTGACCACAAGATGAACATAAGCCTCCAATGCGATGCTGCGGCTAGTAAAGCGACCAAAACACTGGCTTGCATCCAGAGATGCTTCTCGAGCAAATCCCGGGACACCATTCTCCCCTTGTACTCGGCCTTGGTGAGGCCGCAGCTGGAGTTCTGCGTCCAGTTTTGGGTTCCACAATTCAAAAAGGATGTGGAGAAGCTTGAGAGAGTCCAGAGGAGAGCCACGCACATGATCAGAGGTCAGGAAAACAGATCTTACGATGATAGGCTGAGAGACATGGGACTCTTTAGCCTGGAAAAGCACAGGCTCAGGGGTGATCTGATGGCCACCTATAAGTTTATCAGGGGTGACCACCAGGATCTGGGGGAACGTTTGTTCACCAGAGCACCCCAAGGGATGACGAGGTCGAACGGTCACAAACTGCTGCAAGACCGTTTCAGGCTGGACATAAGGAAGAATTTCTTCACTGTCCGAGCCCCCGAGGTCTGGAACAGTCTGCCAGCTGAGGTGGTTCAAGCACCTACATTGAACACTTTCAAGAGTAAATTGGATGCTTATCTTGCTGGGATCCTATGACCCCAGCTGACTTCCTGCCCTTTGGGCAGGGGGCTGGACTCGATGACCTCCCGAGGTCCCTTCCAGCCCTGATGTCTATGAAATCTATGAAATCTATGAAACTCTCTGGTCCCGGAGAGGTGCTGCAGGCTGGAGCCAGCTGCCTTCCCCACTTCCTGCTTCCCAGGACCTGCAGGCACAGGCAGGGAAAGCAGCCGGCTCTGGGCTTTCACCAGGAGCGCAGAGCTGTACAAGTATTGTGCGAGTCTGGCACAAGAGACATGGCTGGTGGGACTGTGCCCCTCACTCCCACTGTGCAGCACTGGCTGGAGCTGTGCCCAAGCCTGTGTGGGTCACGAGTGCCCTGAGGGTCACTGCTGCCAGTACCAGGGGTTGTGCTCCATGGGGGAAGTGTGTAGGGAGGCCCCCAAATGTTCCCACCCTCCCTCATATGCACACCCTTCCCCCCCAAGCTCCACACTCCCCCCCTCCGGACCCGGCCTCCACAGTCCTACCCATCTGCGGCCTCCCACCCTCAGTGACGTACTGTGGATCTCCAGCACCTGGGGGCCAATGCTTGCATTTGTGCTCCGCCCTCCCATCCTTCTCATAGCAACACTTAAATTCATGTCCTGTTATAAGAACTCTGAAGGACCTGGCCTGGGGGTCTGGCCCCCTCCTGCCGGTCCACCACTGCCCCCGCCCTGTCCTCTCCCTACCTAGTGCCTGGAGTGAGCTGGATGCTGGGAAAGGCAAGTAAATCCCTGGAGTGGCAGCATCAGGAGCCCTGCCCGAAGCTGCGAGCTGACCAGGTTGGTCCCTTCCACAACCGTGGTGAAGGGGAGGGGAAAGGAAGGGAGATGAATGGGATCATTCACATTGCTGCTGTGGAGGGCAGGACTGCCCCCCCCCCACATCTCAGGGCCCTAGGCACGTGCCTAGTATGCCTATGTATTAATCCAGTCCTTTTTGTGTTAATAGAGTAAATTACCTTTCATCTTTGTTGTTTTAAGGTTTAGGAAGCAGCTGAGCAAGTGTTTCCTAGATTGCAATTTTAGACTACCTTAATTTCACCAAAGACTCAAGATGGATGCCTAAATCCTTGTTTGAATCTGGCTCTCAGCCTCAAGTAGCAAAGAACTGTGGTGTTCTCAGCTGGAGATAATTGTTCAATGAAGAAGTAAACACCTGTCAGCATAAAAAAGGGGAAATTGCAAAGGCTGTCTATTGGCTTTGGGTTAAGCTGAAATAGGAGTAATAGTGTCTGTGGTGATGTCTCTTCTGCAGAATTAATACTGCTTTTGTAAATCTAAATTGAGAAAATTTGCAACCCAGCTGGCTCTAACATCTGAGTAGCACCAAGTGATTGTTTAAGCGGCTGAACTGTAGTTATAGGCTATATCCCCTAAAGGGCTGGTGTATTTGAGTTGAAAAGCACACCACACTTGAATTAAAGGAGTTTTATATAATTCTGTGGTGGAGTGAATAAAGTTATAAATTATACCTCTCTGGGTTTTGTCTCTAAGTTGTTTAACTATCTATATATATTTTAGCAGTTCATTGTATTGGTGTTGTCCTGAATCATAATGCCATTATTCAAACCTTAAATTTGTAACTAGGTCTGAATTTGTGAATTGGGTACATCATTTGCTTAAGTCCAAAAATGTGTTTCAGCTGGTCTCAGTTAGCTTTGCTACAGGAATTCCCTGAACAAGGTTTATAAGGAAGTCTAATACATATGATTTTAAAATGCATATGATTTTAAAATACCACCATCCAGACTCCACAATCTCATGTTTATTAAACTTTAAGTAGGTGAAACCCTGCAGTTATTTTGTATCTCAAGGCTGGAGGGATGAAAAACCTGCAAAAACATACAGATAGTGTGAAATATAAAACTACACAGTTTCATGAGTTTCATGTACTTATGAAATCTTGAACCTTATTCAACTATTCATGAACATGTAAAAGATGTTTTTGATAGCAGGAGTAGAGTAATTTGAATTCCCTCTCTAGGACAGAATAGGAAAAATCAAGTATTACTTCCTCTCAAAAACAGCTGTTTTATGAATGAGCTTTTGTTGAGCAACTAAGTGAGAGCAACTGAATGATCATTTTGCCCTTTTATGCTTATGTTATACTGTTGCACAGTATTTTATACATAAAACAGTCAGGAAACATTACAAACATAACAAGCAGGAGCCCATTTTTAATACATTGCTATCTAGACTAAATTAAAGTCTTGGTCCAGTTCCTAATATGAATAAATGTTCCTGATGAATAGGTGCCTGGCTAGCAATCACACAGAAAGACAGTGTAGACATTAACACTGCACTATTCCATTAAGCCAAAAAGTCATACCTTCAGAAAAAGATTAATTTGCCCACTGCGATCCAGGACTCATCATTTCTGAACTACATCTTATGAATAATTATGCTACTGGATAATTTTATGGTATTGCTGGGCATGTGTAGATGAAATGGGGGGCCTAAATTGAAGCAGTGGGTTTTAGGGCCAGTTAAACCCCCATGTTATCCACACACCCTGCTGACTTACCTGCTTCTTCGGCGGGGAGGGGAGGGCAAGCTGCCAGCTGACAGAGCGGTTCCTGGGCTGCAGGGGGGCTGGTGCTTCCCTCTGCAGCAGCGGTGGCCCCCACCGCGGCAGCACCCGCCCACAGGCACCTGGCTCGGTGGTCTTGGGGGGCACTGCAGCCACAGACAGAAGCACCAAGCCCCTGCGCAGCTCATGCAGGCAGGCTCCAGGGGGCAGAAAAAAAAAGATCAGTCTCGCCGCTTTTCTTGGGCAGCATCTGCTTTCCCAGGCTGCTGCCGGGCTGTCTGCAGGGCTTTCTGCAGTGCTGCATGGAGCCCAATGCTTCGCTCTCCAACTGTAGGGGCAGCAAACTAAAACTCCTTTTACTCAAAGGAGTTTTAATTTGCTGTATCCCAAGTCATTTAAGGCATATAATACCACTGAATTTCCTACAGCAGCTGGAATGAATGTGCAATACACCGACAAGCCGTGCAAACTCTGACACCATTAAAGCGGTGCAAAAGTATTTAGCTCACTTTAAAGTGTTGTGTGCACACGCCCCTTGGCACACACAACCAATGAAATTTGGTTTGAATTTGATGAGTGGAATATCAAAATCACTAGTTATAAGCTGTTCAGGGAGGATATAGTGGCATTAAGTTGGGCTGGTAGTCTACATTAGATACCATTTTGTTGTCATTTGGAAGGTGATAGCTCAGAAGTGCAAAATCTTGAATGCATATGGAAAATGTGGAATCAGAACTCGTGGTAGAGGTGCTATCTTTTATTAGGAATATCACCTCTTTTATAAAAGATATCACCTCTACCACAAGTTCTGATTCCTTTTGCCTCTACACCAATACGGCTACAACCTGGATACCTAACATATGAAAAATGCAGTAATTAAGAAGGCCAAGGAAGAGATATCAGGGAGAATCTATAGGAAAATAGAAGACAAGTTACTGGGGGTTTTAATGTGAAAACATGCTGGAGGTCTCATGCAGCCAGTAATAACAACACAATAGACTTTCTAAAAAAATATTGACAATAATTTTATCACACAAAAGTGAAAACACTAATTTTGGGGCAAATTTCAAAGGCTACAAATAAATTAATTACTATGCTATAAGTTGACAGTTACTTATACCTAGGGAATGTGAGCTGATTACATTACTTTTGAACGGAGGACAGTCTTGCCCCCCACTTGCTTCAAAAGGCTAACATTTCCTGAAGATGAGAAAAATGTACTAAAATGAAAAATTGGATAAGAAAACTGAATGACAATTGTGAGTTCTTTAAAAATGGTTTATTAGATGGCATGAAATCAATGATTCCACAAAACAACAGCTTTAACTAAAAGCCTATTCTGGTTCAGTGACAAAGTGAAGGCAGCAATTAGAAATAAGAAAGGAATACTTAACAAACAGAAGGAAGCAGCAATAAATAAGAAGTTATGGATTAGAACTTATGAAGTCTGAAAAACAGATAAAGGACTTCATGGCTGGCAAAGCTAAGAAAAAATCTTAAAAATAGTATAGGCTTGCCATTAAATGCAATATATTCTGTATACGGCATGTACAATTATAATGTATTACATTACAATCTGCTAGTACATGTTAGACTTATTAATGCTGCAGAAGATGGAGAAGTATAGATAAATATTTCTGTTCTATATTTGGAAAAAAGTAGGATGATGTATCACTGTGAAAAGAATATGTCAAAGTATTTCCAGTCCCTTACTGACTGAGAAGGATGCTGAAGAGCTTTAGGGGTAAATAGTTTTAAGTAAGCTGGTCCAGGTAATATGCACCCAAGAGTTCTGAAAAAAATAGCTGACTCCCACCCTGATTATGTTATGTTTTAATAAACTTGGGAACAACAGGGAAATTCTAAAAGGCTAGAAGAACTTAATGTTTGTCAGTATTAAAAAAGGCAAATATAATGTCATGCATAAATATAGGCCAGTTAGCTTAACATCAGTTCTGGGCAAAATAAATGGGCAAGTTAATGACATTCAGCTACTTAGATTTAAATAATAGGAAAGTTATAGTGCCAGAGGTGTTACGGAAATTTTGTCTTGTTGAAAAATACTTCAATTCATTCTTTGATAAAAATACAGTTTTGGTTAATGAAGGTACTTGCATAAGGCATTTGACTTATTGAGAGAAGATTAGCAACATTATGATTAAAAAATAACCACTAAAATCACAAGAACACATCTTAATGGAATAGGAATTACTTAACATGCATATCTCAACAGGCAAATATTCAACATTTCCATCAATGATCTGGAAGTAAATGTAAAATTACTGCTGATTAAATTTGTGGATGACACACAGAGTGATGAAATGGCAAATAATGATGGGGACAGGGCAGTCATGCAGAGCTATCTGCATCATATCATAATCTGGGCTCACTTAAACAAGTATGTTTTAATACAGACAAATGCATATTATACATCTAGAATGAGGAAGGCACATCATAACTACAGAATGGCTCACTGTATCTGGAAGGAAGCTACTCTGAAAACAAGTTAGGAGTCGCAGTAGACAAGTCACTGAACAAGAAACTGAGCTTTCACTGTGATATTATGGTAAAAAGGGCTAAAATAATCCTCGATTGTATAAACTCAAATAGCAAGGAAGTAGGTATCAAGAGGGGATTTTGAGAGTCTGGTGCTAAAATACTCTGTGCAGTTCTGAAAATCCTTTGAAATAGGATGTAAAAATGTGGATTGTGAGCAGAAAAGAGCCACAAAAACTGTTCAAGTACTAAAGAAAAAGCCTGACAGTGAAAGACTTAAAGAACTCTGTCTGTTTAATTTACCAGAAAGAAGACTGACAGGTGACTTGATTATTATGTATAAGTACCTTCAGCAGGATATTATATCAGGTACTTAAGGGTTATTTACTGTAGCTAACAAATGCATAACATGAGTTATAATATCTGAAAGCTGAAGCCAGAACAATTAAAATTGGAAAACAGAGAGAAAATTAAACAAGTATGATTAATTATTGTAACATACCCCCACAGAAAAAAGGTGGATTATCTCCTAAGGTCTTCAGATAACAACTGGATGCTTTCTTTAGCCAAGCACAGGGTTTTTTAAAACATATTTAATGTGTTGATTTAGAGATCCCATAGGAAATTATATGGCCAATATCATACAAAAGAGGTAGATCTATATACTTGTATGTTTCCTTCTTGCCTTAAATTCTACAAACCTATAAATTAAAATGACCTCATTGACCAGAGCTCTCAGACTTGCACATTTTACAAACATGGTATCAACTTTAGAAAGAAAAGATAATGATGACCTACCAGAAATGGAGATGATATTTACAATTTAAGAAATGAAATCTATTGTTTAATGGATAGTTGCTACAGAGGCATAACTAACAACTTTTGCATCTTGGACAAAACCCTGCTGGAGTGTGCATATGGGGGAAGTGGTGAGCATTGGTGACTCAAAAGACTCTGTTTCTGCTGCCACATCACTGTGTGCTACTTCTGTGGTATGGGGCTGCTGCTCCTGCCGTAAAAACATCCTAATGGGTTGCCATTCCTATGCCTCTTTAAGTCAGTGGCCAGGGCTGGTGCCCCCATCCCCTACCCCTATTACACTACTGAACAGGTATAATATATTAGCAATTGGCCCAATACCATAGTTTGACTTAGTTTTTTTGTTTATCTAATGATTTCAGTTTACTAGCATAGACAACCAGCTGATAAGAATTAAAGACGTATTCATATACTGCATCTACCTGAATCCAAGATGACCCCACAATAATTAGATTCTGTATATGGAAAATTTGCAATTTTGTTATAAGTTTCCACCTATGGAATCTAATTATTGAAGGGTCATCTCAAATTCATACCCCCAAATGATGTAGCTGGAAAACCAGTGGCAAGGATCAGATAGTGAAGGGAGCAGACAGTGACCAGGGAAAGGAGCCTGACCCCTGCCTCTTGCCCCCGACACCTTGCCCCCTGCCATGTGTCCTCCCCTCCCACTGTCACCTGCACCCCTACTATCCTGTCTGCTGTCTGTGTCCCCTGCTGCCTTCCCTGCATGCCTGCCACTCTGGGCCTTGACCTACTGTGGTGCTTCTACCCCCTGGAGTCTGCTTCCTTGTCACTTTTCCCCCCAGCCAGGGTCAGAACTGGAGCTGGAGCTTGAGCTGCAGCTGCAGCCATAGTCACCACCTGCTTCCATCCCCAGACTCAAATGCAAGAAAAGGGCTTTTTTCCCATGCTGAATGGAAGAAATACCCTCATCTTGGATCTGAGTAAATATGCTAATGTAGAAACAGTTAATTTCTGCCAATTGTTAATCATAATTCACAGGCAGAATATGCCTCTGGAGATTTAATTGCACAATGGCCAGACAGTTCAATAGAAGCAACACATATGCATCTCTTATAGTATTTGTCTAATACTAGTCTTTGATCCACCACATCCCTTTTTTATACACTATTTTGTGGGTTGGGTAGGATCATCAGTGTTCAGGTCTTAGCTTTGTGAACATGTTTCCTGATAGGCAATAATGGATAATAACCATAGTTCTGCCATCATGAAGCTATCCACAAAATAACCTCCAATGAATAGGCAAAAATGCACTCCATTAATAAATAAAATATGAAGAAATGAGAAGCATACCCAGAACTAGGCATAGTTTCCTACTGGTCCCCTAATGGGTGTTTCCTTCTTGTTCATCACTGTGATAACTTTATATTTGCTTTCTTTTTATGCTGCTTCATAGGAAGGTCTGCATCTGCAGCAGCTGGAGCCTGTATTAATTCCCAGGGTATGAACACATTCAGTCTTACTTGACTGACAGTTCTTATTTAAAATTGCAATATGCTGAAAAGAGAGGAAGAGATGGGACTGAATCTGGGGATATACCCTTGCAGAAAAGTGGCTGGAAATGTCTGTCCATTTCCTACATTAGAGAATCATACCAAAACTTGCCTAAAGCTTCATTTTGGCTGCTCCCATGCAGTTTGCCTTTGGCTCTTAATTTACAGCTTTTGCAACATTCATTAAGCATTCTTCTGTTTCTGGCATATTTCACTCTCATTTTTACAGTGTAAGAACCTATGTGTGGTAGCAAGAATGATATGCTGCCATGGGAACAGTGCAAGAGAATATATTGGGGTCTTTGCAAAGTAGTAAATAGGTAGTGTCCACTAAGTACCACTTTTGGCAAGACTTAATTTCTTGAAAATGCTCTCTGAAATTAGTTCTTTAGAAGCTTTATCCTATTCAGTGTTGACAAAATAATAAATAAATGAGAGAGAGGGAGATAGAGATTTCAAAACAAAGACAAATATCCTCCGTGGTCATGGAATAAAAACTGTAATATGACTGTAATATGATCTCCTCTAGTTCTCTTCTACCACCTCTCAGCTTTGGCGTATTTAATAATTACACAAAATGAGTTTAGGCAGAGGGATTTGAGCACAGTTGGGGAATTAAAGAATAAATTAATGTGTTTAAATAATTATGCAGTTCTGGTTTAGATATGAAATAATAGATGCAGCACGGAGAGTATTAGTATTAGATAAAATGAAGACTTTCATCTTTAGTCACTTTTTAATTAAGAAGCTTTTTTTTAAGTTTGAATATGAGTGCTGAAAAGAAAGCACTGTGTGGAAATGAACATTCAGGAAGAAATGTAATAATGTAAGAAGGAATCCCCAATGACAAAAATTATCTGCTAGGAAGCAACTACTTGGAATTCAGTGGCACTTCAGTAAATATTATAGGAACTACCTGACTCTGCTCCTTTGGATATGTTGGGTACCTATACACATGCAGCAAGACTGCTTTAATGCACTGTAATTAATCAGGTCTGCTGGAGCATGGTAATTACCGTGCTCCAGCAGACACCAGTGTCATCTGTACCAGCATCCCTGTGCTAAAAAATGGCAGCAGGGGCACTCATTCAATAAGCTTTACTTACAGTGCCCCTGCCACCATTTTTCAGCTTAGGGACACTGATACACATGATGCTCTGGGGTAGTTAAAGCACCCCTCCCTGCTCCTAAATCATGTATATAAATCCCCATTTTCAACTACCATCATTCTGATGATTGGCCAATGGATCTAGTTTTACATTTCTGATTTCACTTCCCCTCTCCCTTGCTGCATGTTGCTCAGTCTCACTGCCACATTGGTGGTTTTCTGATAAAATATGGTAGCGATGTAGCCATTGCAAACCTCTTCACCCTGATATCAAGGAAATGAAGTTGCTGGAGGACTGGAAGTTAGTTTGATGGAGGACTGGAAGATGTTAAAGTCAGAATGGAAATTCCCTAGAGATTTCTTCCCGTATGATAAAGTGTCTATACTATAATGATGTCACAAAGCTTTTGCACCCCTTTTGCACATGGATTTAGTATTTGTTAGCCTGTCTCAGCACTGCCCCCACAGTCCCTTCCTCCACCCTTCCCTGTCCCATGTATTCAAATCACTCTATTTTATAGCCTACTCTGTGCATGCCATGAGGAAGTCAGTTCTGCCTCGTGAAAGCATATGCATCTCAGTTTAGTTAGTCTAAGCGGATCTTTAAACTGCCTTCATCAAAACCGTCACACCAGATGGCAAAGCTAACATGTTTAACGATTTCTTTGCCTCCGTCTTCCTAAGTAGGGACCAGAACAGCCACCTCCCTGCTGGGCCCCCCTCGGACCCCAGGGGAGGCACACCTGGGCCATGGGTTAGCAAGGATTTAGTTAGGGAGCTTCTGGAGGGGTTGGACGTATTCAAGTCAGCTGGTCCAGATGATCTCCACCCTAGAGTTCTAAAGGAACTGGCCGAGGTCATTGCAAGTCCCCTGGCATGGCTTTACGAGCACTCATGGTGCTCTGGTGAGGTACCGGAGGACCAGAAGAGGGCCAACGTGGTTCTCATCTTCAAAAAAGGCAGGAAGGAGGACCCGGGAAACTATAGGCCAGTTAGTCTTACCTCGATCCTAGGCAAGCTGTTTGAGAAAATTATGCTGGCACACATCCAGGAGGGGCCAGCAGCATGCTTAGGGGCAACCAACACGGGTTCATCCGTGGCAGGTCCTGTCAGACCAACCTGGTGGCCTTTTACGATCAGATCACCAGATCATTAGATGCAGGGGTAGCAGTGGATATAGTCTTCCTGGACTTCCGGAAAGCTTTTGACACTGTCTCTCACCCCGTTCTCATTAAGAAACTGGGGGGCTGTGGTGTAGACACCCACACAGTCAAATGGGTCGCCAACTGGCTGGAGGGCCGCACCCAGAGGGTGGTAGTGGATGGGTCCTTCTCAACCTGGAAGGACGTGGGCAGCGGGGTTCCACTGGGCTCTGTCCTCGGGCCCGCACTGTTCAACATCTTCATCAGTGATTTGGACAAGGGGGTAAAAAGCACCCTGTTCAAATTTGACACTAAGATGTGGGGGGACGTGGGCACACTGGAAGCAACAGGCTACAATCAGACCTAGACAGATTACAAGGGTGGGCGGATGAGAATAGGATGGGTTTCAACACAGACAAGTGCAAGGTGATCCTGGGGAGGAATAACCGGCACCATACCTACAGGTTAGGGAACTCCCCTCTTGTCAGCACGGAGGCGGAAAAGGATCTTGGGGTCATCATTGACTCCAAGATGAACATGGGCCGGCAGTGTGGGGAGGCAGTTAGGAAGGCCAACTGCACCTTGTCATGCAGCCACAGATGCATCTTGAGCAGGTCCAAAGAGGTGATCCTCCCCCTCTATGCGGCACTGGTCAGGCCGCAGTTGGAGTACTGTGTCCAGTTCTGGGCGCCACACTTCAAGAGGGATGTTGACAGCATGGAGAGGGTCCAGAGGAGGGCCACTTGTATGATCAGGGGACAACAGGGCAGGCCCTATGAGGAGAGGCTACGAGACCTGAACCTGTTCAGCCTCCACAAGAGAAGGCTGAGGGGGGATCTTGTGGCCTGTTATAAACTAGTCAGGAGGGATCAGCAGGGATTGGGGGAGTCACTGTTCCCCTGAGCACCACCAGAAGTGACCAGGAATAACGGTCAAAAGCTGGAAGAGGGTAGGTTTAGGTTAGATATCAGGAGGCGCTACTTCACAGTCAGGGCGGCTAGGGTCTGGAACCAGCTTCCAAGAGAAGTGGTGCAGGCTCCTACCCTGGGGGTGTTTAAGAGGAGGCTAGATGAACATCTTGCTAGGGTCGTTTGACCCCAGTATTCTTTCCTGCCATGGCAGGGGGTTGGCTAGATGATCTGCTCAGGTCCCTTCCGACCCTAGAAACTATGAAACTATGAAGCTCCTGGACTTTACTTAGGAACTCGCATCACTCATCTCCATCTCTGTTACTCAGCTAAAAACACAGTAAAATCCCATGACACTTCTTTCCATAGCCAAGGAGAGAAAGCATTTAATTTTTATCTTTCTCCATATAATCCTGTTATTTCCTGTCCAAATGTTGCATTTTCTTCTTAAGTCACACTTGAAAAAGGCAAATCTAGCTATGCTAGCCACAAAAATGAAATATCAAATCATTATTTTTGTGTACAACACTTAATAGATTTAAATTTATCTGTAATAACTGCTTGGTAAATTAGTTTCCTCTGTGTACCTGATGATATTTTGCCATTAGGACTAATGTATAGAAGTGTAAGTGTCCATTCATGTAGTTGAATCTAATGTCACTATGAGCAACATATAAAATAAAGCCTGTATATTCTTCAGTATTGTGTACCAAAATATAGAATTTTTAAGATGAAGACAGAGGAGGCCCATCTTCTGGTTTCCTTGAAGAAATACATTGTAAGATTGCTTAGACAGGCAGTCCAGCTCATTATTTGCTGTTCAAAAGTTTAGGCTCCAGCTTCTGCATGTTGGGGACTCATGGAGAGCCTCTTTTTGCATGCTGAATCCAGCACTCACTCTGGCTTGTTTGGGACTGTACCACATGCAGCAACTGCTTTAGGACCTGCACTACATATAGCACCTGCTGTGGATGAGATAAGTGTTAAATCCTTGAACTTTCTTAAAGATAGAATCAATTATTATGGATAGATTTATAATAATTCAGTATGCATCTCTGTCACTCCAGCAAAATTGTGTTTCAGTTATTTCTTTCCAAAATTCTTCAGAAATACCTCGTATTTCTTTCTTAAACAAGGATATTGTGTAAATATAATAGAATGACATTCAGCAGTTTTAATTACCCAAAGGACAGTTAAGGATTATTGAAGTTTATAGGATTCCTGCTGAGAAATTCAAGAGCTTCATAAAATTGAACTTACCAGTGGGTCTCTTTATTGACAGAAACTGTAGCCTCCTATGGATTTTGTTGTGTATCTCAGGATAGCAGTCTTTAACTCAGAACTGCAAAAGAAGAGGGCACATTTGACCAACACTTTGCTCTTTATATGGCAGAAGCTGTAATGCTAAAGAATAGCTGTGTGTCCAAATAAAAAAAATAAATAAAATATAATGACAATACAATTTTTTGGTATTGATTAATAGATTTTATAGCATAATAAATATTTTCAGTGAAGTTAATTATTACTCTAATTTACTACAATTTCACTTATACAGTTTCACCTATAAAATATTATAAAATATAAAAACTGTCAAACAGTAACTTAGCGGTTTATAATATTTTCATACTTATTTAACATCCCTCAAAATAGATCTTATTTATACAAATATCTCTCAGTTTGGATCATTATCCAATGGCATCTTCAAGAAAAAGGGAATTTATAAGAAGTTGGCTTTTAAAAGATGATAATTATTTCCAAATTATGTATACTTCAAAACAGCAGGTTTTTCATATTTTTTTTACTTTAAAAGCCTATAGCTGGGAACAGATATTCAAAAAGCCCAAGCCTGGCTTGATTCAATCATTGCAGGTCAGTTTACAGGGGGAGGGGTTGTACTAGCACAAGCCCTCCTTTCCCTTCTACATCTTCTTCCCCTGCTGGCTGGTGTTGCAGTGACTGTCCCCTCCAGCTCTGAGAGCCAGGAATTAACGAGCTTTTTAAAATTAAAAAAGGAAATAGGTGCAGACAGCGTGAGGAGCGTGGCATTCGCTCCATCTGCACCTGGAGCTTGGGGAACCCTGGCAGGAGGAGGTTCACCTTCAGGAACACCCGCGGCTCCACCAAACCAGGATCCAAGCTGCTGTGGTGGGGTGTTACTACATCTCCAGCAATGCTGAACACTGTCTTGCTCAGACACTGGTCAGTGGACAGGACAGGTGTTCACAGGCAACCGTGGCCAGATCTGGCCACATCTGGCTGCGGCGTGCCCAGTAGGCCAAGGGGATGCACAGCAGTAGCTCTACGTCCTCAGCAAGATAGGCAGCCACCAAGGCCTGAGTGCTACCTACCTGATGTCAGGGTCCGATGCTTCTGGACTCCGCCACGGAAGTCATGCCATTGGCCCGCATTGGCAGTGCCTGTGGTGGAGGAGGAGACTGTCTGGTAGATGGTGTGCTAGCTTGGGACAGTGGATCACCCTCTTCCAAGTCCCCCCACCTCCGCTGTTCTGCCTCCCTGACTTGCTTCACCAGCACCTCTGTCCACTCATTCAGGCTTTGGCTGCTGCTATACACTGCCCTTCACCCTCGGGTCATACATGATGGCCAGCATGAGGATCAAACTGTTTCCTGATGCCATCCTTCAGCCGCCTCACCAGTGCTTGGATGCCTGGTGACAGAGGCTTGTTCCAGCCAGGAACATTGATCCCTTAGAAATTCTCCATTTGGCTCTGAAGTTCCCTTACTATGGGGATCACCTGGTTAAGGAGGGCATTGGCAACACTGAGGATCCTGGTGGCCTCAGAGAAGGGCTTGAGAACCACCAAGATTTGGGAGATGGTATCCCACTCAGCTCTGTTCAGGGGGCCGTTGACCCCATCTCTCCAAGCAAAGCCATCTCATGGATGGCCTTCTGTTGCTCCACCAGCCTCTCAAGCATCAGGTAAGTGGAATTCCACTGAGTCTCCACATCCTGCATGATCTTGTGCTGTAGGAGGTTCAGCTCTGCTTGTTTGTCCCACAGCATCTTGCCCTCCTCGATGCTCTGGGGGAAGTAGTCTGCCATCTTCCTGCATTTGGAAATGAGTTTGCTGGTGGTGCTGATGCTGTCACCAGCAGCTCTGTCCGCCTCCAAAGGGTCCCTGACAAATAGGTGGAACTTGTATTCCACATGGTGGATACCAACATGGACCGCCTTGACCATATTGGCCCCATTGTTGGTGACCATGAACCCACGTGTGCACTCGCCCTGCCCAGTAAGCCACCACTGCACCAAGTGGTTCATGGCCCTCATGATCTCTGTTGCCATGTGGGACTTATCCATCACCTTGGCTTGAAGGAGAGCCCACTGATGGCCTGACTGGTTGCACCAGTGCCCTGTGAGGGAGAGGTATGCATGATCTCCACCCTGGCTGCTCCAGATGTCTGAGGTGAAGTGTAAAGCCACCTGTGGACCTGCCTTGTACATGTACTCCCTCACGTACTCCCTGCATGCCTCATACAGGGAGGGCACCACCATCCTGCTGAAGGTAGTGCATGCAGGCTCTTGGTAGGATGGGGCTATGAGTGCCATGAGCCGTCTGAACCCTGGCCACTCAACTAAGGAGAAAGGCTGGCCACTGACACTAAGCTTCTTCCCAATGCTCTGGGTGATCTCACTCACCCTTGCCACAAGCCTGCCTTTTCTGTCTGGCTTTCCCCTACTGTTCCAGAGTGGCCTGCATGTGCTCTGGAGGATGGGGGCTTTGGAGTGAGAGGGGGACTTTCCTTTGGGTATGCCCCCACTGGTGCCAAGCTGAGGAGGAGCAAAGGCAAGGGGGTGGTGCCTGCAAATATACATCCCCATCCCCATGGTGCTCATGTGTTTTGTTCCCTTGCCCTGGCTGGTTTTGGCTCTGCAGTGCAGGCATATAGCATATGTGGGATCATCTGCCAGCTCAAAATGATCCCAGAACACACTTACTTCTGGGGTACAGGTGCATGTGTGTATGCTGCCTTTCACCCCTCCTCAGCAGGCAGAGGCACAGCAATGGGAGGAGTAGACTCAACTGAGCTGCTTGCCTCCACAGCCTCTACCTCAGTCTCTTCTGAAGTGCCTTCTGGGAAAGGAGAGCTGGCTCTAGAGGAAACTTGAGGAGTGTGGAGCACAAACTCAGCTGATTCCCCCTTCTTTCCCAGAATTTCCCTTGCCGGGGCAGTCAGATCCATATCCAGCTCCAGCTCTTCCTCTGACACAGGAAGGCTCAGCATGGGAAATGAAATGGAGGTGGAGGAGACTGTCATGCTGCTGCTGGTTGTCATGGTGATGAGGGGTGGTTATGGCTAGTGCTCTTGGAGGTGATGCAGTCTCAGGCACAGGCAATACCACTGGCACTGCTTCCCTCTCCTTGCTGGTTTTGGAAGACTCATCCCTGCTACTTGTAGTAAAGACTGCGTCTCTGTTTGGGGGAGGGGGGGCGGGAACTCACAGCTCTCCCTCTGCCCCCTCTTCTGCCCATCCCTGAAGGCTTGCTAATTGCCTTTCCACCACACTTCATGATGTGTTTCATAGCGTCTTGCTTTTATACAAATATGTAAATGTATCCGTGTTCCTATATAAATTCTCTAAGGTGTGTAGTGTATGCTACAAGTAAATGTATCCGCGTTTCTATATACATTCTCAAAGGTGTGTAGTCTTCAATACTGCAAGGTATAAATGTATAGAAATAAAATATAAATGTATTTCCCTTCCTGTATAAATGAAATTCTATAGTGTAATATCCTAGCCAATATAATTATAAAATTGAAAAGAATAAATAAATGAATATAATAATAATATAAAAGCACCTAGAAGAAATAAAAATGTATTCTGGAATTCTTCTTGCTAAGCTAGGCTAGCAAGTAGGAAATCATTCAGATCAATTCTAGTAGTAGCCTTCATTGTCCTGAACTGCTAGAAGATAGACCCCGAGGCAGAAAGCAGACCAGTCCAAACAATGCTGCCTTTAATGCTGTTTTTCCATCCCTCCTCCAGAGCACTGGGATTGGAAGGGACATTAGGGAAGGATCACAGTCACTAGCCAGCTACACAATCAGTATGAGAGCAGTCCTGCCCACCTCTTCCTCCCTCTTCACCCTCCCTCTCCCTATTTTCTGTTTCCCTGCAGGAAAGCCCAGCTTGAGCTTTGCAACTTGAAGAGTTTTGAAACTTTTGAAACATTTCGACTGCCCCCATTTTGTTTTAAGGCTGTTTTGAAAACCCCTGTTCATTCATTTCAATTTCATTGTTTCAAGCTTGAAACAAGTCAAAACAGCATCAAAACGAAACAGCCAGTGAAATTTTGCACAGCCCTATCCAGTACCCACTCTGACTGGTGTGGTACTGGACCTCACGTAGCACCTGCTATAGGACCCATGCTTTACACATCACCCATGCTGGGGGGTAGCACATGGCTGCCATTGCCCTGCCCCAACCCTGGTCCAGGGAGGTTGTGACACTTGGGATACAGTGAATGCAAAATGCAGCTGCCTCTTTTATTTCATGGTATTTCACATAAGTATCATACTGCGCGCTCAGGAACTACAGTTTAGATTTCCAGTGAGTTTCTGAGTGAAACTGGGATACTGTAGCAACTGTCACATATTTTCACTCTAAGCTAAAATGCTACATAAATGTTTCTAGAGTTTAAAGCAATTGAGCATTTGTAGCAGAGTGCTTAAAAGCCTTGGATTGCTTCCCACTGTTTCTGTAAAGCTTTTTGTATTTGCCATGTTTCAGGGCCTGATTTTCTCCTCAGAGTTTGTGATTTTTACTAACATGATGCTGAGTACTTCCATC
Organism: Crocodylus siamensis; assembly: GCF_052110815.1. NCBI lineage: Eukaryota > Metazoa > Chordata > Crocodylia > Crocodylidae > Crocodylus > Crocodylus siamensis. The sequence goes on along the minus strand of NC_143396.1, from coordinate 51,010,758 downwards.
ACTGGTGAAAGGTTTGTAAATGAAAGAAGGCCTACTGCTGCTCTGATATCTGCCAAAGCTGAGAAGCTGAGGATTCAGGGATCTGCAACTAAAGGGTTGTGTTGTTTTGTTTGTGTTTTGCTTCATTTCAGACGGAGTACTTGAAAAATTGTACAGTATCTGAAAATATCTGAAAAACCCTTTTCATTGAAATTAACTGTTTTGATTGAGTTTAATTTGTGGAAACCCTGAAATTTATGTAAGGAATTTTGACCATACTGTATTAGGTACATTTTTTTCTTCTCTTCAAGTGCCACTTAACTTGAACTTCTCTATTCTTTTGCGAAGTTTGTCCATCTGGTGTTTTTGTACTAGTGAAAAAGAAAGCAAAACTTTACAAAATTAAGATGGTCAGTGATGACCTTTTTAAAATTTCTATAGAATCACCCATTCAAAAAATTCATAACACTTTGCCACCACATCTTATGAAATAGGCAAGTACTATTATTTCTGTTTCTCAGCTGGGAAAACTAGAGCACATATAGGTCTAGTGATCTGTACATAAACATAAAGAAAATCTTTAGCTATGCAGGAGAGACCAGGCAGAGCTACTAAGTGTCACTATCTGAAGCCAAAAATATTCCTTTTCCTATTGTTGTACTCTCCTGGGAAGGCATACTATGAACACTGATTTTAAACCCAGCTCATTCACTAACTTGCTCATTCACTAACATTCCTGACTTTTGAGGCTTTAATTTCCATTCAGTAGAAATGAGGATACACAGCGCATCTCAGAAGGTGCTTAACATCTCTTGCAATCAGACCTTGGTAACCTTAGATAAATTATCTGACCTTCCTCAGCTGAAATCAACCCAGCTATAAAATTAGCATTCAACAGAATTGCCACTGCACGTATGAGAGAAAAACAGAAACACAAGAAGGAAAAGATGCTCAATAATCAATTGCTTCCATCCCTCTCCTAATTCTCCTTTAGCAAGATTTTATTTTGGCTAACCTTGCATTCTGAATTTAGGAGAAAGTTATCTTCTCTGATGAGGTTCATGTTATGCGATTCCTCAGACTTAGCCTGTAACTCCTAATGAGTCCTAACTGAGGCAAGAGGCAAGAGTTATATGTTCAAAGTGACTGGTTAAAAAAAACTGAATTCATTTACTGTCAAGGACTTAAAGGCATGGAAGGAAACCAGGATTTCTTTGCATTCAAAGGAAGCAATGTTAAGGGAAGCCAAAGGTCAAAATCATCATGGCAGTAAATGATCTCTGATTATAATGCAGCAGGTTTTTAACTTTCTGCTAAAACGTTGTAATTCAGGCAGCTAATATGATGTGCATATAAATAAAGTAACAATAGTAGAGTCTCCTTAATTGGCCCATCCCAGTAGACAAAAAATGGTATCATTTTAATTGGCCCATCCCAGTAGACAAAAAATGGTATCATTTTAAGCAATTATCCAAAATGTTGAATGTGTTATGGGTAAAATTCTGCTCAGAGATGTAACTTCATAGGCTGAAGGAGTAGAGGAAGAGGAACAATCCAGTAGTGCAGAGGAAAATTATCAGGAAGGTAAAGGGGAAATATTTTGTCTTGCATTTTGCTTCTGAGCCCAGGAGGATTATTGTATACTTTCCTAGCATGTACAATCTACTGCAGCAAATGAACAAGGGGATTAGGGGTCTAGATGATCCTATTCTGATTGGTCAAGTAATGTGATATGTTGGCAGATACGTGGTAAGAGATCTTATCAGGCAAAGTGCTGTGTGGTACCAAGTAATGATTGAAAAGGTGATTAACAATGCATTGTCAGGAAAAGATGGAAATGATATGGATTAAGCACAGTGCTAAACATCAGGTTCTAACAGTGACCAAATCTGTTCTGTTTTACCTAATAAAGAAGTGACCAATAGCATTAGTAGAGAATAAAATATCATGTCAATAATCTAAAAGTTCTCAGTGTTGTAACATCTTAAAAGGTCATTTTAAATAACTTTGCAAAACAATTTCAACAAAATGTGCTTTCCTAAACACAAATTAATATTCAGGAAGGCATATATTAATCAAAGGTGAAACCTTTAACAACATAACAGGTTCAAAATTCTGAGATAAATGGGGACTTAGCAAAAAAAATCTTTGCAAGTATAAAATGATTTGGCATTTTTAAAATAATTCTTCTTGATAATTATTTTAGTGGTTTCCAAATATTAGTGGGTGTGTATACAGGCTCTGGCAATGTAAGCTAATATCACACCTAACCAAATGTGGTATTATAGCTCATGTAACGATGGTCAGTGATCATTTGCAATTGATTTATACATTTGCAATTGTATAAATTGCATAAAATTCTTCTACAGGTTTGAAGATAGCTGTGGCTATCACATTAAGGAGCACTATGATTTGGACTTTAATTCAGTTCTAATCTGGTTTAGTCTGCTCCAGTGTGGCCAGCACGCCACAAGTTAGCGCTGCACCATCCTCAAGTGCCAATCAGATCCCCTTCCCCTGCCCAATCTGCTTTGTTTCCTTCTCTATCTGCTACTATGGTATCTATCCCCTCCCCGATCCGCTGCATGACACAGAAGCTGCTCATATCACTTGTAGCATGAGTGCTGCAGGTTGGTCACCCCAGTCTAGTCTATAGAGTTTCATATATTGTACTTATCACCATAGTATTTGACTGCCTTCCAGCAGTGTATTAAGTGAAATGGCTAATATTTGTCACATGCAATTTGTTCTCTTAACTTTTTCTGGAAAGGAGAAGCAGTGGGAGGCAAGGATTTGGGGGGATTTTTTTTATTGAGCCAACTGCACAATAAGCTTTATTGGACAAGCTTTCAAATGCAAGGCATTCTTTATCAGATATGAGGAAAGCAAGCAAGCTCAGCGAAATGTAAAGAGTTGAGAACAGAACTGTGGAATGGAGGGAAAAGTGACATTCCCAGGGGTAGCAAACAAATGATTAGCAGAAGAATTGGAGCTGGTTACGGGGAGATCAAGACCCATCAAAGAGGGCTAGGAGTCATTAATACCTGTTCTATGTAGGAAGAAATACAGTAATTAAGTAAATTATAGTGTGCCAAAAGAAAAATTATAGTGTACTGCTGCTCAGCCCTTGGTTCTTAGTGTCCAGCCTGCCTATGACTTTTTGTTTCCAAGCTTGTCTTTTAAAGGTGTTTGGTAGATTTCCCTTGAGCACAAGGATAGTGAAGTCAGAAAGTAAGTGGATGTTCTGTGAAAAAAGTGGTTCTGTGTGCGTCTCTGACCTTTATTTTTTTTTGTGAGAATTAATTTTGGTGTATAGTTGTTGTTTAGTGTTACCCACATAGTTGTGATAAGTACATTTGGTGCATTGGATCAGATACAATACATTTTGGGAAAGCCATGTGTGAAATCCAGGGATTCTGATTGGTCCATTGTAGGGGATGGTTTTTCGTGAGGCTTTATATTTTGCTGTCTGGTCCTGGGTATGAGTGTAAACCACATTGGACTGGAAGGCCTAGAGGCAATGTGGTGGAGCTACTTATGGTGGGATAGTTCCTATAAAATACAGTGTTGCACCCTCTAGAGTAAGACAAGTATAGGGTACCTCAAAACCCTTACCTTCATTGCATTATGGGTACTTCTTGGTTGGAGAAAGACTAAGGGGCATCACCATGACAGAAACGCACATGGCTGAGGCATTAGGCAGTCAGCAGCAGTTACTATCTGTTGCTCTCTGGCAAAAGCTACAACCATTGAACCACTGAACATTTGGGGTGCTTGTACACACCACAGGCGTTTAATTTGGTTTAGTTCTTCCTAAATTGAGACAGTGGGTTTTTGAAAACACTGCTTCAATTTAGGGAGAATTAAATGAAATGAAACCCCCATGGCATGTACACCAGGGTGTGGGACTGATCCTTACCTGCTTCTTCGGCAGTAGTGGGGGTGAGTTGCCAGTGGGCTGAGCAATCCCTGAGCTGCACAGGGGCCCCCCAGGCAGCACCTGCCCACTGGCATCCGACAGTCGTGACGGAGTACTGCAGTGGCAGAGGGAAGCAATGGACCCCCACATCGCTCAGGAAGGCAGGCAGGCTCTGGGGAGAGAAAAATAAAAAGATCAGGCTTGCCACTTTTTTTTTCTTCAGTGAAGCCTGCCTGCATAAGTTGCTGCCAGGTCCCACAGCCCCTGAGCTGCACGAGGCCCACCAAGCCTTGAGCACATTGGCTTCCAGCACCCCGTGCACTGTTGAAATTTGTTAGGTAGCAAATAAAAACACCTTGGTGATGCTTTGTTTTGCTGTGTAGCAAAGTAATTTAAAGCAGAATACGCTGCTGAGCATGCAAGCACCAATGCCATTAAAGCAGTGCAAAAGGGCATTTAAGCCACTTCAAAGGCCAGTTTTGTGGCATGTACAAAGACCCTTGTAATGGGTCTCCCTCCCTAGCACCATCTTCCTAGTCATCCACACCCTATATGGGGCGCCCTTGGAATCTTTCTGTCCCGCTCTAATCTTGCTTGCCACGTCTTGTTGGAACTTACTATGAGAGTGGGAGACTGCCTATTCTATTGGGTATGTTGAGGTCTCTCCTAGAATGGCCTGACCCCTTTTTATTCTAGCTAGGCCTCCCCGTCCAAACCCACTACACAGGGTTTGACTCCAAGGCTCTAGCTTTTCCTTCAAGTGCCTGGAGGCTCATGGCCCCCTTTCGTGCTCCCTTCTGGAGCATGGCCCTCCCTGGCCCAGGGGCATGGGCACCAGCCCCACAGCAAAGGGGGCACTGGTTCAAAACTGGGGTGACCTGCCAGCCCCAACAACACAAAAAAACCCACATATATATATATATATATATATATTCTTGCACCCCGCCCCCCCACAGGCATCCCTTGCCTTTTTTAAGCTCATCCTTCCAGTGCCAGGGTTTGTCTCGTCCCAAAAGCTGCACCCTCACTGGCATGGGGGGCTGTGCCTCCAAAAGCTGTGTCCCCACTGGTGCTGGGGTCTCTGGCCCCAAAAGCTGCACCCTTCTCATGGGCGCTGGGGTCTGTGCCCCCAAAAGGCTGTGCCCTCACTGGCACCAGGGTCCCAACTTCAGAGTGGGTCCCCAAAAATGAAGCCTCCTCCATCCCCTAATAGCCTCACCCAAACCTCCGGAGCTTTATACAACAAGAAACAAAACACAAGCCCCTGGGCTGTAACACAAATTCAAACTGCTCAGCTATAACATTATTCCTGCTACATCAGGGGTGCTCTATCCTTCCCCCCAGTCTCGCAGCTGTACCTGCAGTTTGGCCTCTCCCCTCTGCTTGCTCTGGGAGAGCTCCTTACCCCATGGCTGCTGGCAGGGAACTCCTCTGGCCTCAGCTCTGGGGTTTAAATGGGAGCCAGGCCTTGCTCCTTCCAGTCAGCTGACCACTGACAGGTATGAGTCACTGGCTCCCTCTGGTTGCCCTAGTAACCAGCACCTGGGCTCCTTCCTCATTGCTCCCAAGAGTAGCAGGAACCTTAGTGCTGTGCTACAGCCCTTAGACTTGGTCTGGCCTTCAGATTCTATCTCAATAGACTAAAGGGGGAATGGTAGGTCTTAGGCAGCCTTTACTCCTCCATAATGTTGCCTAGGTGTACGTCACAGGTTTTGGTGTGATGGTCGTAGACCTCTTATGTGTACACCATGATCTAGAGCTTCAACAGCTACCTATAATATGTTGCTGTATGCTTATGTTGGAGAAAGCAAGACAAAGAAACCAACTTACATTGCAAATGGAAGGTGGAGAAGAGAGGATTACTTACTGTGAGAGTTCGTTCCATGATAAAGTTCTGCCTACAGTACAAATTTTATTACAGATTTTCTCTGAACCACAGGAGTGAAGTTGTTTGGATAAAAAGCTGTATCAAAATACTAGCTTGGCAGGAGCTTTGATGGTGTTGGAAGTGGAGGCTGGGAGGTGTGGTTAGCAGAAATAATTTAAGTGGTGTTTCACATTCTTTCTCTCTTTTTCTCTCTGCCCCCTTTGCCTCTGGATGTTTCTGTCTTCCTCTTCTCCCATATTCTTCATGTTGCATAAGCCAGAAATGGAATGGGAAGGTCACACATTTTATCTGAATCCAGGCAGAGCCTTTGGTTGGTGAAGGTGGTTGATTTCATAGATTTCATAGACATTAGGGCTGGAAGGGACCTTGGAAGATCATCGAGTCCAGCCCCCTGCCCAAAGGGCAGGAAGTCAGCTGGGGTCATAGGATCCCAGCAAGATAAGCATCCAGGTTTCTCTTGAAGGCGTTCAAAGTAGGTACTTGAACCACCTCCGCTGGCAGACTGTTCCAGACCTCGGGGGCTCGGACAGTAAAGAAATTCTTCCTTATGTCCAGTCCAAATGGTCTTGCAGGAGTTTATAACCATTTGACCGTGTCATCCCTTGGGGTGCTCTAGTGAATAAATGTTCCCCCAGATCCTGGTGAACACCCTTTATAAACTTACAGGCGGCCATCCTATCTCCCCTAAGCCTGTACTTTTCCAGGCTGAAGAGTCCCATAGCTCTCAGCCTGTTGTCATAAGGTCTATTTTCCTGACCTCTGATCATGTCCATCGGTCTCCTTTGCATTCTCTCAAGCTTCTCCACATCCTTTTTGAATTGTGGAGCCCAAAACTGGATGCAGTACTCCAGCTGCGGCCTCACCAAGGCCGAGTACAGTGGGAGAATGATGTCCCGGGATTTCCTTGAGAAGCATCTATGGATACAAGCCAGGGGTTTGATCACTTTACTAGCTGCAGCATCACATTACAGGCTCATGTTCATCTTGTGGTCAGTCCTGACCCCCAAGTCCCTCTCGTCTGTAGTGCTAGTCAGCGTAGCACTACTGAGCCTATAGACATGTTGCAGGTTTTTCTTCCCAAGGTGGAGAACCTTGCATTTTTCAGTGTTAAACACCATCATGTTCTCATCTGCCCATTTCATGAGTCTGTCAAGGTCAGCCTGGATTACCCCTCTGTCCTCAGGGGTGGACACTTTACCCAAAGTTTGGTATCATTGGCGAACTTGGCCAGTCCACTTCTGACTCCAATGTCCACATCGTTAATGAAGAGGTTGAACAAAATAGGTCCAAGAACAGAGCCTTGAAGGATCCCACTGGTCACAGGGCACCATGAAGATTGACTTTCATCAATTGCCACCCTCTGGGTCCAACCACGGAGCCAATTCCCCAGCCAGTGGATCAAGGCTGCAGTTGGCCAGTTTTGCCAAAAGGTGATCATGGGATACCAGATTGAAAGCTTTTTTAATGTCAAGATATATGACTTCAATCTCTTCTCCCTTGTCCAGGTGATAGGTTACTTGCTTATAAATGGAAATGAGATTGGTCAAGCACAACCTACCTGCAACAAACCCATGCTGGCTATCCCTCAGGGTGTTGCCATTGGCCAGTCCGTGAAGCATGGCCTCTTTCATAATCTTTTCTAAGACCTTCCCTGGGATAGAGATCAGGCTGATGGGCCTGTAGTTTGCCGGATCCACTTTCCTTCCTTTCTTGAAGATAGGCACCACATTGGCCTTCTTCCAACCATTGGGCACTTCACCAGAGTGCCAGGAGTTCTTGAAGATCCTTGCCAGGGCCTGAGCTATGATTCAGGCCAGCTCCTTGAATACTCTGGGGTGTAAATTGTCAAGGCCGGCTGACTTGAAGGTGTCCAGCCTCTCAAGGTGTTGGCTCCTAGTTAGTGCTGGAGAAGCACAAAGGGCCTTGATGTAGTTTGCTGCATAGACCAAATAACTATTGTGCCCTCTTCCCCCTCCCCCCCCTTAACTGTTGCCTTTTCTGCAATTGTCTTCTGGGGCTAAGGTGTGCTGTAAGCTGATCACCATTTTTGGAGGCTGGAGAGGATTTTTTCCTTACAACAAAGCTGGCAGAGTGCAGAGAAAGATTTTTTATCTTCCATCTGTCATGCATGAGGTCTGTTTTTTAGCTTTAAATTGCTGTTGTCAAAGTATTGGCAAGGTACATTGGCTATTACATTAGAAAGGCTAAATTAGGTCCCTCTAATCAGTAAGTTGCTTGTGCACTTTTCCTGGGCACAATACTGCATAGTAAAAAGGACTGCCACTTTTCCTATGTTTCCAGTGCCCACTATTAGAATTGGACTCTAGCTTCCAATCAAAGTCCCCTGGTCTTGAGCATAGAGGTGGAAATGCCCTTCATTCACCCTTGAGATGTATAGACTACAAGAACCTTTGGTACCTCTTGAGAACCACACTGGAACACTGCTTCCCTGGGTTCTTTGATGTGATTCCCCAATTAGGTAATAGTTTTATAAATAAAGTTAAAGGCTATGCAGATTTACATCTCATTGTTTCTGTGTCTTCAGCAATGGACATTATATGGTACAGTGTCTGAATCACGGGTTCTCAACCTTTTTAGAATGGAGGCACCCCTTATTAGATTCAAAGCACCCCTTATTAGACTCTAGGGTCCTCAGAAAATGCCAGCTCTTAGTTTTCACTATTTTTTTTTACTATGAAAACATAATAGAGCTATTTTTCTTCTGCGCAGAACTCAGAAGAACCACAGCTGGGTAGGATGTTTTAATGCCAAGGGGTTCTATTCTCTGGGTTTGTCTTCTGAATCAAGTTTGCACACCTAACGGTGCTAATATTGTGTGGCATTCTAAGCGCCCTTGAAAGGATCTCAAGGCACACCAAGGTGCCATAACACCATGGCTGAGAATCACTGATCTAAATGGATTCCCTTTTGAGAAGAATTCCTGTTAAAGCTTTACTTTACATAATGAATATTTGAGCTTCCTACTGATACCTTTGGTTTTTTCCTTATGTCATAATGTGAGATTGCTGAGCTAATTCTTTTTCTTTGTCTCTTCAATTTACTTCCACTAATTTCCTGTTCTTCCATTTCTCCCCGAATTTGTTGTTCTTTTCCATGCGCTCTACATTTTTCTTTTCTTCCTACATTTTTCATTCTTTTCTTCAGCTCCCTCCTTCATTCTCCTTTCATTTTTTCCTCTTTCACAGTTTAAATTAATATTTGGATTTCAGGGAATGGTGGATTAGAATATTTCAAATACCCATTGTGATGCCCCAAAGAAAAGACATAACCTTGAGTAGTAACTTAAAGAGGAACATCAGTGAAAGCAGAAGACAACACTTTGAAAAATTATCTATATTTTCCTCCAACTGCACTTTAAAATAGCACTATTTTTCTATGGCAGACAGTCATCAAGCTAAATTTAAAAAGAAAAAATCCCGTAAAATACATACTGCCTTCCATCCCAGAGATCTAGACCTCCTTAAATCCCTGACAGACCCACTAACATGCTAGGGCCATTTTGGATAAATGGGACAGTCTTTCTCATGTAGAATGCTCTATCACTAGCCCTATTTTGTATAAGCTGAGAGAGGATCCAGCTGGAACATTTCCGTTGATTGCAAGTATAGTACTTGAGTAAACAAATAGAATAATAATTTTACTAGAACACATGCGAAAATTTCTAGTGCCACCTATTGGCAGACATTTAATTATGTCTTTTTTATTTTTATAAAAAAACTACATATTTTTAGGTAAGGTTTGAAGAAAATAATTGTAATTTTTCATTATTTAAAGCAATCTTTTCAATGTGAGTTAGAATATTCAGATTTAGATTATTCACTCAGTGTTCGTTTCTGATTAATTTATTAACTTTTGAAATATAAATGTAAAATGCTTGCAATTATAAATAAAACAAATCATTACCCAATCCTAATTGAATAGCTTAACATTCTGAATTAGCATTTAAAAATATTGCTAAATTGTGAGTTGTATAGGCAAATAGAAACCTGTACTTTTTTCCCTCAGGTTCCTTTTACAATGAGCAGTTTTAATGAAGTCTTGAATAAAATGAAATCCTTGCCAGAAACTAATTTGTACTGAATCCTGCAAAGGTCTCAGAGGGCTGTTTGCCTTTTTTGACAAGTTATTTAAATAATCATAATGTTTAAGTGCGAGTTTATTACAATCTGTTTACTTCAATATTTTGATGTTGGCACAGGAACATTATTATTTAGCCACTTAGCAGAAAAGTGAAACCATTGTTTGCTAGTAGCAAAAATTATGTATCCGGAGCAACATTTTAAGTAACTAAATATGGACGCGATAAGCCGTTACATACTGTGAGGATTTGTCCTGGGGGAGTGTTATTTGTTTGTTTGTGTGTTTTGGTTTTCTTTTTTTTTGTTGTTGCACAAGTGCATAAGAAGAGGCAAGGTAATAGGACTAGTAGGCAGCATTGTGTCTGACGTTAGCAAAGGATGGGATCTTGCCATGGTGTCTTAGGATACAGGAGCATGTATGATATGCACAGTAGCCATAGAGGGGATAGTTTCATGATGCTTGTATGCTGCCATCCATTAAGAATATCAGCTACACAACTACCACACTTTACGCTGTTTCTAAAGACACTGAGCAGAACCTGTAACTTAACCTAGAACCACAGTTCATAATCAGATCAGTGTGAAGAGTTAATGTTCTCTAGTGGGGTTTTGGGAATACTGGTTACATATGCTTGAATATTTCTAGAGTTGAATGAAACAAGACCACAAGAAAACCTCATAAGTTAAAAAAAAAAAAAAAAGGAAAGCATTTTCATCCCAGTGACTCTTTAGAGTGACTAGCTTTTCATTTTCTTAAAATTTTCAGAAGAATATTTTATCAGTTAAAGGGGAAAAAAGCTGCCAAAAATTTTCAGTCAAAAATATTCAGATAACCATATAAATTTAAAATGTAGAACTAGAATGGTTTTGTGACTGTTTGGATATTGAGAAAAAAACCATTGACGGTTTTAGCCAGTTGTATCTCATAACATAAGTGTATTTCAGAATTTAGATCTAACTATTGCCTGACAAATTTCTCAGAATTTGTTGAAAGGGGTCTTGAAATAGAAATTAACAAATGTAGTGGTAGAAGTAATAGTTTATTTACAGCTGCTTTTGCCTAAACAATACAATAAAATGGGCAATAAAAATATAAAAATAAAATAAAATAAAATGGGCAATAAAAATATAAAAATAAAATAAAATGCATATAAATCATAATTTTTACTGAAAGCATAGAGGAAGACTATCTGTTCTACAAGTTTACATAAACTTAAAACAGAAATAGCGTATGATGACATAAAAGAAAAGGTAGAAATGAGAACAACAGGTAGAAGCAGAGAACAATAAAACAAGTGGGGAGAATTCTTTTTGATTTTGGCTCTTACCCTTTGTGCAAGTACTGCAAACACACCTAAGGAGTATAAGACAGGCTCAGAAGTATTAGCAAGAAGCCAGATTTTTTTTTCTGCGTTAATGTATTATTTAATATTTCCCATTAAAGAAGAGGTCCATTTTCCTCTTATTTCTTCAAAAAAATAAAGATGACCATGAATAGTGATTTTCAGTGTAATAATGGCCTCCTGTTGTTTGTAGTTTTGGACCATAAACAGACAGATTTCTAGGCCAAAGGAGTGTTTTATTAATCTTAAATAGGGGGAAGTGTGAGACAGTCTCACTGCCAGCAAATCTGTCTGCATGCTGGAATCTTTAATTCTTAAATTTATGTCTTGTTTTAAATACAGGGTAAATAGGTCAATGACTCAGTACATTTACCATTTGTCCATAGGAGAGTATAGATTTTATTTAACTATCCAAACAAGGATTTATTTGGCAAATGAGAGCCTCCAATTATGCATTTCTTAGGGCATGTAGTAGATGTAAAAGATCTCATTTGAATAAAATAATTTAGAGTTCTTAACTGAGCTAAGGTGCTTACATTTATCAGTCCAGTTTCAGGATGCGTGAGTCCTCCTATCATAGAATTAGGTACAGATAAAAGCCACTTTAAAAAGTAACTAGAAATCTTTTTGGGTTTTGGGTAGACCATAGGATTAGTATACCAGAGCTCTGCTCCATATTGTAAAATTGATTCTACCTTGAATTTATAGACCCTTCATGCTTCCAGAACCTCTCTTCTGCATGTCTCAACATAAAAAGATAAAAGTCTGCCAAATCTCATTTTGTTCTAGTATTTATATTTTCAATATGCTTATTCTAGTTCAGATATTTGCTAAAGTAGATCCCAAGGTATTTAAAAGAATACCACTTTTAGTTTGTTTTTTTCCCCTGTAAAAAAAATATTTTTTCTTTCGTTTCCAAAGACCAATAACTTGGTTTCAGCTTTCTAAGCTATTTGAGGTGCAATACAGTTGGAAAACATTTAACAATCTTTGAAGGCCAATTTGGGATTGTGACAGTATTACTACATTATCTGCATAAAGCAAGAGATAGATAAGGGGGAGTTGGTTGTAGCCATGTTGGTCTAAACACATAGGCCAGCAAAGTTCTTTGTGCCTGAAAGCTTGCAAAGAACAATTTTTCCCACTATGTAGCTGGTCTAATGGAAGATATTTCTTACATTTACCCAAAGAACCTTGTCTGCCAGCGATAGCTAAGGACATTCAAAATCATGGGTATGTGGAATTCATTCCCTGTTATTACTTTTTAAAAATCATTTAAGAATAAGTTGAAAAGTAGTGGAGTAAGCAAACATCCTTGTTGTACCCCTTAGTTGGGAAATGATTGGACATGGCATCCCCAGTCCTGTAACACATCCTAGATCAGGGTGGGCAAAATACATTCCAACAGGCACTTTCATCCATCCCACAGCACCCCCCAATGAATTTCACCCTGCCTAGCCCTTCCACCCATGAAGGTGGGAGCAAGGCACCCATGTGTACAATTCCCCAACATACGCTATTGGGAGTTGCTCCCACCCTCTTGAGCAGAAGGGCTTTTCTCAGCCAGCAGCTTCTGGGTGGGGCTCCTCATGCAACTGGAACCTGCTTGCTAAAGAAAGTAGGTAGGGAAGCAGTGGGGCTGGTCGCAGAGGCAGGGGTGAAGTTGCGGCTGGGCAGAAGTGGGAGAGCAGCTTGGAGCCTACACCCAGAGGGGCAGCAGGATGGCAGAGCTCAACTGGGCAGGATGTGGGTGTGAGGGTGGGAGGTGTAGGGACCCCCACACACTCCCCCCATGGCATGCAGCCCCAGCTGCCAGCAGCAGCACCAGGCTGGAAGGTCAGGGTGCTGGTGGCTGCTGCAAGCACCTGGTGGGACATGGCTCTGGCCAACACTGTGCAGGAGGAGGAAGTGGAGTCTGCCCTATTGCTGGGGCTCCGTGCTGTGCACCTACAGTTCCAGCACTCACAGCCGGGGGAACCCCCTGCTGTGCACGTATCTGCACTCCACCAGGAGTGGAGAGACCCCTTTCCCCTGCTTCCCTGTAGAGTCTAGCATGGGACTTCCCCACTGCGAGTGCAGAATGTGGGGATCTGTAAAGCAGGGAGTGGGGGAGGCAGCAGGTTTCAGCACTGGGCTTTCCCCACTGCAAGTGCTGGAGCTGCAGGCACATGGTGCAGAGCCCCAGCAATGGCTCCACCCCCTCCTCCCACATAGCGCTGGCTGGAGCTGCAGCCCACCGGGCCCTTAAGCAAGGCATGATTGCCCTGACCTCCCCATCTGCTGCTGCTCCCAGGCAGTGGGGGCTGTATGCCATGGAAGGTGTCTGCAGGGGGGTTCCTAAACACACCCCTCCCTCACACACCCACACTCACACCCACCCCCTCACCAGCATATACATACACCCCAACATACCCTATGCCCCTCTACATAGCCATACCTTCTCACAACCCCCTATACACTCCTACACCTCACCTCACACAAACACACACAACATAAAAGTGACATTTTATTTTTGAGTTATTATGCAATTCCTTCTAGATACAGTACACAATCACAAGTCATGACATATTTTATGTAATAAAATTAAAATATATTATAGTAGGTGCTTGACTTCTAGTATATGATTTTGTTTTTTTCTGGTTCTAAGATGGCAATTCCCCCCTCCCAAAAGGAGTATTTGAGGCTGGGGGGGGGGGGGGGCAGCAAGGGGAAGGACTTCCAGTGGCAAAGGTCAGGAGTTAGGGGACAGAATTTCTGGTCCCATTGTGGTAACCAAGGGGCGGGACAACTGTCAAGGAGAGGGGCTACCTAGGCAGCCTTCAACAGCTCATCAAAACTTGTTAAGCAGCCCTCTGCCCAATATAATTGTCCCAGAAGCTGTGTTTGAATAGTAAGTGACAATTCATTGTAAGATAACTTTGTCTATTGATGTTATTCACAGTTTTTTTCCATAGATTTTAATCTATCTACAGAGTCAAAAGCTCCCTTGAGATCTACAAAGACTACTTACAGATTACTTTCTTTTAACATATTTAGATGCTAAATAGTGCAACAACCAAGTAATGGACCATGCAAGAATAGTCTTCTCTAAAACCAGCCTGCTTTTCTTCCAAAATATTATTTTCAGAGATTCATGTCTAAAGATAAAAAAGTAAATGCCTCTGAAATATTTTGGAAGAAATACACATAAGACTAACAGGGTAATAGGATGCAGGGGCTTTCTTATTACCATTTTTAAAAATTGGAACTATTGTACTTTCATTCCAATACTTTGGATAAATGCCCTCTAAAATAATTATATTATTGGTCAGAATTGTATTCTACCAGTTGGTAATTTCCTTGAAGATTTCTGGAGGAAGAAAATGAAGACTGGGCCCCTTCCATTTCTAAGTAAGGATATATATCAGGGAGAGGCAAGATACTGCCCATGGGTTGGATTCAGCCCACCAGGCAATTCCATCCAGTCCATGGGCACCCACAACTTAATCAAACTTTGCCCAGCCTGCACACTTCACTCCCACCCTTGCAGAAGGGCCTGGCCAAGCCAGCAAGCACAGTTTCTGGGCAGGACTGCTGCTGCTACTACTTCTGCAGCTGCTGGGGGACCTGTTCAGTTTCCCTGATCTCCAGAGGCTCCTCCCCCTGTCTCTGCTGCAGTGTTTTCTCCAAGCAGCAGGTAAGGGAAGAGCAGGGGCAGGAGTAGGGAGGAGGAGCTGTGGCAGGAGCGCAGATTTGGGGCTGGGGTAGGCAGAAGCATGAAGCCCAGAGCCTGTGCCCAGAGGGGCAGTGGAAGCACAGAGCTTGGATGGGCAGGGTGTCGTTTTGTGGGGTTTGTGGTGGTGTGAAGTAGGATGAGGTGGGACCCCCCACACATACACACCAGCCCATGATGCACAGCCTCCACCATCAGCAGTAGCATCAGTGGCAGGCAACTCTTGGGGTGCTCATGACCCATGCAGGCACTGCCTCTTGGTGGTGCACAGCTGCAGCCAGTTCTGGGAACCACACATGATGCCAAGGAGTGGAGCCAAACTGACCTGCCTCTGTCACACAGAGTTCTCTTCAGCTCATATGCAGCTCCCAGCATTTGTACACCACCAGGGGACACCCCTGCATGATGGAGCTGGCTGCCTTCCCTGCTTCCTGCTGCTGCTGCCACCACTGGTGGTGGGCGATGTACACCATTGGGGAGACTGTCCCCACATTCCCCCACCCTCCCTTACACCCCACAAACCCCACATACCCACACCCTGCAACCCCACAAACCTCACATACCCACACCCTGCAACCACAACCCCACCACACATACACACACCCTGCAACATACCCTACACCTCCCCCCAAACACAGCTACAAAACCTCACAAACCCCATGTACATCCACCACACCTTACCATATCCACACACACCCCCAAACACACCCCAAACAATATACAAAAGAAAGGCTTTATTTTTTAGCTAATATGCAAATCATTTCTAGATACACTACTCAAGCACAAATCATGACAAAAATATTTTTGAAATAAAATATGTTATAGTAGATGTTTGACCTTTAGTAAAAAATGTGTTTTTTTTCTGGTTCCAAGATGGTAACCTCCCACCCTCCCAAGTGGAGAACTTCCCAGGGCAAGGGGAGGGACTTCCACTGGCAAAAGTCTGGGGTTGGGGGTGGGACTTCTGATCTCAAGATGGTGACCAAGGGGAGGGGCACCTGACAAGGGGTGGGGCTATGGTTACCGTCCTTGACAGATCACCAAAACTCATTAGGTGGCCATCCAGCCAAAATAATTATCCATCCCTGATATATCCATCCCTGATATATATGATCTTACTTGATATTCCAAGGTGAGAAAATAATCTGCTTGTAGTTTAACAGATAACATTTTCTTCTGCAAGAGGCTACCATAGTTTTCATCATCTGCAAATAAGTTGTTAAAGTTTTTTTATTTTTAAACAAGACCCGTGTATTTTCAGGGATATGCCCATCAGAAATTAAGCTAAATATTTTTGTCCTATTGTCTATAATTTGCCCATTAACAAGTACAGTCAATTATTATATAAAATACTCTAAGAATGAACCATTAAGCAGTATAGTATGTTAATATAATATTAACATTATAAAGTATTAATATAAAAGATAATTATATACTGTTAATTTCCCCTTTTTATGCAAAACACCTGAGCAGAATGAGCAGAATTAATTGTAGTGTCTTTGCTTTTCTGCAGACACTATATTTATAAAATAAATCATCTGTATTGCATACAAAGAAATGTGGGGTTATAAAAAAATGAATAAAGATATCAGATGAAATTTTGATATTGTTGTCATACTTCAAAGAATTATGAGATGGCAAAGCTTTAATGACATTAATGAGTTCAGTTCTCAGTTAAGAGCCAAATATTTGAAAAAGAAATTCACATGAAATATGCATTAATAAATATTTACATAACAAGTGATTTTTAGTGCATTGTTAAGGAAGCAGACATATTTAAGGCAAGTGTTACAAAATGGGGACTTCAATGTCACCCACATTTGCTAAGCATGTTAACTGTGAACTCATGTGTTGGAGAGGAGAGAGTGGGCTTTCAGTGTAATCATGAGATTAATGAAAATGCACATAGCATTTTTACAAAATAGGTTTTTAATGAGCATCAAATTAGAAATCCTTTTAGTATTTTTGTACCTTTCCATTAGTACACTCAAACAAATCTGAAGCAAAAAACAATGAGAAAATACAGAGTTTGTAAGGCTTGTAAAGAAAAGATAAAAGGTAGATGATGTGGGGTTGGGATTCTCTATTTATCTCCTGATAGAGATTTTCAGGTAATGAGCATACATGTATATAAACCATCTGTTGATAATTTAGACTCTATTTTTAACAGATTTCATATGAACTTCAGAAGTTCATTCCTTCTGAATGAAATGGGAAATTGTTACTGTAGGGATGGATATTTAAAAGAGATGCATATGTACTGAATTTCCATACCTGATCCAGAAGCCTCAAGGTTATCAAAAAGGGGCCAGCCTTTACCAGGGAATACTGCCCATTACTATTCTTTACATTACTCTCAGAGATACTGGTAATGGATGTGTGGTGCTGGGCTTTAACACTGAAGGGCAAAGAGCATTCTTCCTTTTGCTCTCTCCACAGAAATATTTAAGTTGATATTTTTTAAAGTAACTGTATCACTTATTATGTCCTTTGCTCTTCTGTACCAGATGGGAAAGGGCTGAGATAGCAAACAATTTTATTAAATATAGCAACTGCATCATTCAAGATGGTTGCATCCATCATGTCAGTGGAAGTGAAAATGTCCAGTTGAACTAAAATGTGTCTGTCAAAAGAGGAACAAAGGACTGTTTTGTCCCTAATGCTTCTATTGGAAAGCTGTTTAAGAACCTTGCTCCACTCATGGTTTGAAACTACAGCTGTGTGACTAATGGATTTTTCCATTTCAATGGCTAAACTAAAAAATTGTTTCAAACTGAAACAAAACAGACAACACGGGCAAAATGAAAAGAAAATATACAAACAAAAAGTCATTTGGGTTCAATCTGAAATACTTTGTTTGTTCTGAAAGGGGTTTTTTCCCCTTCATTTTTGAGTTAAACTTTTTTACCATTTAAAAAATATGTAGATCATAAAGTATAGAACATAACCCTCAGCACCCATGTCCCATCTGAGACTCTTAAACCACCAAGTTTCTCTCGCCTCTATGAGCTTGTACGTCTTGTATCAGTTTCTTCATTTTCTTGCTCAGTATCCTTGCATTAGTGTTCAAAGTTGCTTCTTATTCCAGCAGTGCTTATTTCCTCACCAAATTAAATTCAATTCTTTTACTAACTGTATTGTCCACCTGAGTGCAACCCTGAACAGTACTAATACTTTGTTTCACTTTCCCTCCACCATATAATATACCGACATCTACTGTAGTTTATCTGATTTTCCTCTTCCTGTGCACCCACAAACAATGCTGAATCACAAAATACCTAATGTTGAAGACTAGTCAGTCCATATGTCTGCTTTTGTATCATTTACATTCCCTTCCCCTGGTTACAGGATCTTCAAACAAAAAAGTGAGTAAAATAGCATGCCCTACTATTAACCTCTAAACCAATAAACAGCAGCAATTCCTCACTGCCTTTCTTTGCATGAGACACACATCACACAGAATAAAGGACCACAGTCAACTGAAAAGAAATTTTAATGAAGAAAGATGATCTGGTGTTATTTTGTTGACTCAAGTATTATGCTTTTTAAAATTTGTATTAATATTATCACTTACAGACAGTGTATGAAGGACACTTTCCAACTTGCTGCTTATTTACCACAGCAGTATTAATCATAGAATCAATGAGTCAGAAGGGACCAAGACAGATCATCTAGTTCGACCCCCTGCCATGGGCAGGAAGGAGCACTGGGGGTGGCAGAGGTCATAAGACCCCAGCCAGGTGCCTATCCTGTCTCCTCTTGAAGATCTCCAGGGAAGGTGAGAGCGCCACCTCTCTGGGAAGCCTATTCCAGGCTCTGGCCACCCTTACAGTGAAGTAGTTCTTCCTAATATCTAACCTAAACCTATCTTCCCTCAGCTTGTGGCCGTTGTTCCTGGTGACTCCAAGGGGGGCCCTGGTGAACAGACTTTCCTCAAGTCCCTGCTGGTGGCCCCTGATAAGGTTGTAAAATATATATCATATTTAATATATAATATTTTATTACAATTATTTTAAAGGCTTTTTTCTATTTTTATTTTAAATATTTTTCTTGGCATTTCATGTGTCCTCGAAAGCTTGCAGGTCCTAGGTTATCTTTACCTTGGCATTGATTTTTTATGTGACCTCCTTAAGCCCTACTTCTGCCACAACATCAGCTAGAATCATATTGGATAGAGATAAGCAAAAATTGGAAATAATGCACAAATTTGGTGAGTATGATATACATTAAAGTCTGTAAACTGTGCCTATAAATAACATACTTAAGGACTTCTGACAAAAAAGATAATGCAAAGGCTGCTAAGAGTAATGTCTGATTTTGTAGTGTGTTATTAAACTGAACAAAGGACTAACTGGAACAAGTCACTAAACTAATTGCCAAAATGCTAGTTTCAAAGGGAAGATAGTTCATAGTCCATCTGTATTTGACACTAACAGAGAACTATATGGAATCCAGCAACTAAAAGGACTCCTTTACTACTGAAAAGATAATTTAAATCTTGACATAAACCACTCCAGAAAGAGAGGTGTGATTTGGATTGACAAAGAACAATGCTAAATGGTGTAAGAGATAGAGTACATGATGACAAAGGTTAGTTACTGCTAATGACTAAACAGGAACTTTTCTTAGACAAGTAGAGAGCATAGCACGTGATTTGGTCCAGAAACTGGTTGTGTGTACGAGTGCATTAAGGCACGTTTTCTAATGTGCTTTAAATTTAGTACCTCCAATATTAGGCACTAAAGAAATGTGCATTAGGCTGCCTTAACATGTAGTGTTGCACTTAATGCACACAGCTTTTAAGTTGTGTTTAACATGCAGTAGCCTATTTTACTAAGCATTAGCATAATTGCATTTTTTATGCTATGCTTTAATGCACAGTAAAATAGGCTACTGTGCAATTAAAGCACGTGTGTGGACTTGCCCATTGTCCCTCAACTTCAGAAGCTCTTCTAAACCTAAATAGCTTTAGTGTGTAGACAGGAGTGCAGCCCCCCAGTCTAACTCATGGTGCTTCACAGAAAGAGCCATGAGTCAGACCAGGACTGGGCAATTAGTTTGGGTGGAGGGTTGCTTACCAAGTTTTGGCAAGCTGCCAAGCCCCACCCCTTGATAGGTGTTGCCCCCCCAGTCACCATCTTGGGACTGGAAGTCCTGCCCCTAACCTCTGAACTTCGCCACTGGAAGTCCTTCCCCTTGCCCCGGCCTAGGTTGACACAAGTTAGTGACACATGTAATGAGGGTACCAATTGTTGCGGGATGGGCCATTTTAAAGCACTCTGCAGCTGTGTACTTGTGTTAGGTCATGGCTGTAGAGCACTTTCAGGGACCAGATCAGACAAAAAATGTCACTTCTGTCTACACCCTCAATAAAGAAAACATCTTACTCCAATACAGAAATTATCTCCTTGTCTCCAAGACATATTATCATGAACATAGGAACTAAACCTTTAAATATATTTGTTTTGTAGCTTAAATAATATTGATCAGTTTGATCTGAGCACGTTCAGGGCTAGAATATTATAAAGTAGCCTCTCCTATTCTCCAGAATTACAAGTGAAAACTCTATACAGTCACTGGTCTGAGTATTCTCTCTCTCTCTTTCTGGGAGATTTTTTTGGATCAAACTGGAAAGCTGAACATAAATAAATGAGTAGTTAGCTGTGGAATTACTAAACACACACACACACACACACACACACACACACGGTGTGTCTACACAAGATGCTAAATGTAAAGTAGACTAATTCTACTGCACATTAGCGTTTCATGGCAAAACCATGCTCCCAACACAGGCTGGGAAGAAAAATGTCACTAAAAAGGTGTGCACCGGTGCTACTGTGCAATAGCACATTGAGTGTACCTGTTGTTACAGGTACTAAATGTAATGTGCCATAACTACAGTTCATTACTGCATGTGTAGACATTCACGCACACACGGAATCTCAATTTGCATGCAGATGCATGTAGATACAAACTATGACAAGAGAATCTATGATTGAAGTTTATTTAGAACCATATTGTAAGTAAGGAGGTGACCTAGATTACAATATGGCATGTTTAATTCCACCTTTTCAGTGCAGGGAAAGAGGAAAGAGGGTAAGCCATTTGGAATACCATCAACTAGGAACTGTTTTTAGAATGTTTTAAGTAAACAGTTTCTAAGATAATGATTGTTTCTATACAATATAAGAGGGACTTCTTCCAATGCTATGAAGAATTCTATATGCCAGTTAAAAAAAAAAATAGAACACCAAACCATTCTTAGTTTGAAACTCTACAGAACTTATGCAAGAGTCTCTGTATGACTACATTCTTCTTCTACTATTGTTAGGAAAAGTAAACATTACCAAAATGTAGACACAGTGAAAATTAATTTATTGAATAATTCACATCAAAACCTCTTGAGTATATTTTGCAATATTTGTCCAGCCTTAGGTTGCATGCAAATACACACACATATAACTAAAATCATATAAGCATATGGAAGGAACAAGATAGATGTGGAAGAGGTTAGATGAGTTCACATCCATAATATTGCAGGCAACCACACCCTTTAATCCCTTCCATAAACTGATCCAATTCCATTTTAAGAAGTAGTCAGGGTATGTTTTCTATGAAGTGGTTGGTCCAGAACCTAACTGCTCTTAACTGTTACAAATCAGCTTCTACTATCTGCCTTAGCTTATTCATGGTCCACTTATACCCATTTGCTCTAGTGCTATTACCCTTTAGCTTAAATAGGTCTTCTTCTCTGGTATTTACATCCCTGAGGCATTCATAGAAGGCAATCATATCTCCTTTCCTCTAGCTTAGCCAATAAGTCAGGATCTTTTGGTTTCCCCTTGGCAAGACAAGTTCTGCATTCATCTGATCATTCCTATAGGTCTGCCCTATTCATCTTTCTTGATAAATTCATCTTTCCTGAACATTGGTGATCAGAACTGTTCACAGTATTACAGATGAGATCTTAAAAGTGCCTTGTAATGGTATTAATACTTTAACAGACCTATTGGAGTACCTTGCCTAATACTTCCTAGGATTGCATTTGCCTTGATCACAACTTCATCATACCGGTGGCCCATAGTCATATCCAGCTCTTTAATTTCCACAGTGGACATGTCTGCACATGCATTTACTCTGGTTATATTTACTGCACAGTAAATTACTACACAGTAAGCAAGAATAGGCCAGCATCTACACATGCAGGCATTAAAGTGCATTAACGCTGTGTGTGTATTGACTTGGGACTATAGTTAGTAAGTGCAGTAAGATGTTTATCTGTGTGTTACTGTGCAATAAATAATCAGGAGTAAATTTGATGCAGGTATCAAATTTACACTCAAGTTGGGATAAGTCACCATATTTACTGCGCAGCATGGGTGTGCATATATAGACACATGCCCGTACTGTGCAGTAATTTCGGTTACTGCACAGTAAATGTTCATGTGTAGACATGTTCTGTCATCTCTAATTGAAATTCTAGCTTGTGGTAGACATTCTTGGTTTTAGTCCCTAAGTCCATGACCTTGCCCTTCCTATTGTTTCACTTCATATTTCTATTACTCCAAACTTCAGTGTTATTCACTATTTCTTTTATGATACCTTGATTCTCCCATGTTTTGATGATGCCATCCAAGTTTGCCTCATCAGAATATTTCATCAATATGCTGTTACGTTTGTAACAAAGTCATTATTTTCATGTTTTTCAGGAAAAAACAAGATTTATTATGCAAGCTCTGTTCTCTCAATAGGATATATAGCACTCTTAAATCTAACAACCACATGCAACAAACACTCACACTAGGTAATAATTTACAGATAAAAATCAATCAGCCATCCTTAGCTGGGTTACATAACAACATACAAGAGCCCTGCCATGCTTAAATATATATATCACGGCTTAACTAACTTATTGCTGTTTTTATTTACATGATCATCTTTTTTTCTCTTTTTTTGTGAATAAATGTAATGCTCATTTGTTCTAAGATCAATTTTCAATTTCTACCTCTAAAGGGAAAAAAAATGCCTCCCCCCAGCCCTGCAGTAGCTATGCCTTAGCAAGGGCAGGGTCTGCATCACCTGGCCACCTCAAAAGCAGGGAGAGTGCTTACATGTGAGCATTGGCCCAGGTCGGAGGGAGCCTGCCAAGTTGAGGCCAAGCTCCTGAGCTGGCCAAAGGAGGAGTGGAGCAGGCACTGTACCCTGGAAGAAGAAGGCTTTTCTCCTGTTGTGCAGCCCCAGGACCTGCTGCACTGCCACCACAGCTGCTGTCTCTCCCAGCCAGAGCACAGTCAGCAAGTCAATACGCAGCACGGGGTCCACACCAAAGCCAGTAACTGCCTCACATCACTCTCCCTGCCTGCCAGAGAGCCTCAGAACTCCACCAGCCTGCAAGGACAAACCCACAGTTTGCCACTTCAGAGGGAAAAATCTGGATTTTTACACATTTTTACACAGAAAGTGGAAAACTGGGATACCTGTTGATCACACCCTGCAAGAGCTTGCCCTATAAATCATAGTCTTGTTTATTCTTCTGGCTTTGACTGGAAGATATCACATTTCATGATTCTGATTGTGTGGAAGAATAGCAGAAAAATGTATAATACAGTACAGCACAATAGAATGCAATACATTGTATAAGCAAAGTTGGAGATATGTGGATGAAAAGAATATAGAATATTATAGAATACTGAAATTTATTATCATACAAATTCCTCAGTAGAATAAGGTGAGAAAAGGATAGTTCGAGAACTTTATTTTTTTAAAGACCAAGGATATAACCCAGGGGTATGGAAAACTTGGAGCAAAAAACTCTGAGTGCCAAAGAGACTGATCTTTTCTCAACCAGTCTGGGACAAAGATAAGATGGGAGAGTGGAGGAGTTTAATGATACTTTGTAAGTTGAGAACTGCTTCCATGTTACTATCCTTGGGCAAGTCTAGACCAGTGCACACATATGGTATGTGGTGCTGCAGACCCATGGTTTCTGAATTTGTTTTACTAATATGACATATATAGTCTGACAAGATTTCAAAGATGCTTGGTTTGTACAATTATATAAAAACAAGAGGGATAGAAGTGATTGTGACAGCCATAGAGGTATACCCTTGTTGAACATTGTCAGAAAAGTTGTCATTCTCATTATGCTGTCTGGGCTGCAGTCTCTAGGTGACAGAATCTATCCTGAAAGTTGATGTACTTCTTGCTCAGCATACTGTACTATTGATATGATATTTTTTGGTCCAGCAACTGCAAGAGAAGTGTAAAGAAAAATGAACACCACTGTAAATAGCCTTCATTAGTCTGATGAAGACTTTTGATATGGTCAACAGACAAGGCCTTTTTACTGAACTGAAGAAACTGGGATGTCCCCCACAAACTGTTGCACATCAGTTGCTCATTACATGAAGGCAACTGTAGTGTATCAAAACAAAGAATAAAATGACATCAACAAAGGGTGAAATAGGGGTGTGTTCTTTAACATGTACTTTTCATTCCTGCTTCTTCATGCATTCAGGGACAGCAGTGATAGCATTTTTCTTCAAACTAGACCAGATGAAGGCTTGTTAAACATTGCAAGGTTAAGCGTGAAAACTGAGGTTAGAGAGCTGATTCCGAGAGATTTCCTGTTTGCAGATTAAATGACCGTAGCTGCACACAGTGAATTTTCTCTGCAAAATCTCTTGGGCAGATTGTCTGAGTCACGCAAAACCTTTGGGTTGACAATTAGTCTCAAGAAAACTGTGATCATGCACCAAGGGGTGGAAGAACAAATACCTGACATCACTCTAGAGGGTAAATCTCTTGGCATTGTCAATAGCTTTTATTACTTGATGTAGAAGGTTTGGGGTTAAGTAGCTCCACACACTGCTTGCTTACAGCCTTTTCACTATCATTATTTCTCCTGGTCAAACTCCCTCCAGCCAGGACACAATCAACATAAATGCTGAACACTATAACTAATGTATCTTTTTTGGTTCACTGCCTCAGTATCCACAGCCTCTTAAAACATGCCATGAACTGCTGTCCTCTTCACAGCCTCAAGTCAACTTTCATGAAAAAAGTACCCCAGATACGGTCCCTGGGCTCTACCATAAGCTGACCTGCCAGCTCTCTCCCTCTCAGTTCTCCACTCTTAGGCTCTTGGACTCACAGCTGTCTGCCTGTCTCTGGTTCTTCTCTCTAGGAGCCACTCACTCACTCACTCACTCACTCACTCACTCACTCACTCACTTGTTCTTCCTAGATGTCTCCCTCTCTGACTCCCTTTCCTAGGAGCCCTTTATCTTCCTGCCAGCTAATTATATAAAGCAGCTGGCCCCATTGTTCAGGCAGCCTGCAATCATTCCTTATAGTCACTGGCTGGGCTTTAATTCTTGCAAGTCTGCAGACTACTCCCAGGCCCTTGGAGCTGGCAGACTGCATCCAAGCTCCTTAATCTGGCAGACTACCACATTGTTACACTTGGGTTCATGATCAGCAGTAATCTTGACCTTCAGACTGAACTGACTAACAGAACTGAAAAAGAACTTAAGAATTTCGGGCTACTACAGAAACCTGCATCCAATAACAGCAAATTGTCAACTAAAGTGAAGATATGAATCTAGGAGACTTGTGTGCTGTCAGCCCTGCTTTATGGTTCAGAAATGTGGACTACATCAACACAGGCAAATCAAGAGATTGAACAGCTTCCACATGAGATGCATGTATAAGATCCTGAAAATGAAGTGAGAAGACAAAATACCAAACACAGTGGTGCTAGAGCACATGGGACTGACACACTTAGAAACCACTATCAAGAAGAGGAGGTGGTGATGGCTTGGCCATGTCAGGAGAATGGGAGGAAACTGTATCCC